>NW_024429267.1:22484397-23684397 GCF_017639785.1 Mesocricetus auratus
AGAGAGAGAGAGAGAATGTGTATGTGTTCATATGGGCATACGTGTGTATGCCTGTGCGTGTGTTCATGTGAAGGCTGCAGACCAACCTTCAGTCTTTCCCCAGGACCATCAATCTCCATTTTCTTTTTGGTTTCTGTGCCAGGGCCTCTCACTGCCTGGATTTCCCTGAACAGGCAAGGCAGATGGCCAGCCCTCAGGGAGCCACCTTCTCTGCCATACTAGGGCAGAGGTTTACAAGTATACACTACAACTCAGGCTTTTCACACAGGGTCTGGGGATTGAACCCAACTCTCAGGTTTGCACAATAAGCACTTGGCCAACTGAGCTAACTTCCCTAGCCCTACACTTTCCTAATGCATTTGTGTTGAGTATGTGTCTACTTACTTAATTTTGATTGGGTTTATGTTCAGTCCCTACACTCATGTACTTGTATTCATCCATGGGAAATCTGTCATTGGCAGACTGCACACACACGGTTAAAACAATTGCCATCAGACTCTTAGGTGCCACAGACTAGGGACAAATGTGCTGGCTAGTTTTTGTCAGCGTGACACAAATCGTCTCATTTGAGGAATGGCCTCTATAGGATTGGTCTGTGGAGCTAATTGAAGTAGGCGGGGCCAGCCCCCTCAGGTATGTGAGCCTGAGCTGTGTAAAAGTTGGACAAGCCCAAGGAAGCAAGCTAGCAAGCAGCATTCCTCAGGGTTTCAGCTTCAGTTTCTTTCTTGAGTTCCTGCCCTGTCTTCTGTCAGTGCAAGACTGTGACCTGGAAGTTGTAAGATGAAACCTAACCTTTCCCTCCCCCGAGTTGCCTTAGGTTAGAATTTTATCACTGCAACAGGAAGCAAATTACTGTAGCTGAGTAACCTCAGCCGATCATGTGTAAATTTGGGGCGATGAGAAGGGTTGGTGATGGATGAGAGGTAGCCCACACAGATGCACGGTGACCACCGCTGTTCCTGTTGGGTTGACACAGAGCAGTGGAGTAGTGTAAAAGGTGCAGTAATAGCCATGACCTTGAACCATAGAGATCCTTAACCATCCCCCACATGGTGTATCAGTGCAAGAGGAACCATGTGGTCAGCATACCTGGGAAAGCTAAGGTGCATTTTGAGATAAGTTTTCCAGTAATGTAGGTATTTGAACTTGAGTTAATAACAGCATATGATTTGAGCATGCTATTCTTCCCTAAACAGACCAGTTACTGTGTGGTTTTTTCCTTCACATTGGTAGGTAATTCACGTGGTCATTTAGATCATATCTGGTCACTGCTTGTTGCTCTGCTGATCAATGGTCACTCTCCTTTGCTCTGTGCGGTGTCTAGTTTTAGAGTCCTAGTTGACTTAAAGTTTTCAAGACTTGTCCTATTTCTTTCTAAATGATGTCAGTGTCTAAAGGCCAGTAGCTTCCTGGAGAGCTGGTTTGGAGCCTCGTCTAGATGAGCAGGATGGATGACTGCTGATTGGTCCTGCACAGAGGAAGGAGGATCCAGGCTGGTCACTGTGTTCCTATTCTCAGGTCTTACCGTTTTTTGAGAGCTTTGTAATTGAGTACAGAGAATTTCTAGTCTGGCAGTCACAGGGAAGAGGGACGAGGCACCACACAGAACTGATGGGTAAGCCACACAGTCCTTGTCCCTCATTGACATTTTCCACAATCCTGACTCTGAGGTTGAAATGCTGTTGTAATTTAGGGTGGATACTTTCAGCCCTATCAGAAGGGCAGGTAGGCGATCCTAAAAGAGGTGGAGGGAAGGGGGCTTTATGGAAAATGCCATGGAAACCGGAGAAAGAGATGCCTGGAGTAGGTGTCCTGCTGTGCTGAGCCCTTAGTGTTTAAAGGGTGGGTGAACAGTTTTTTTTTTCACCTGTACCCAGCAGTGTGGTATTTTTCTTTCTATTTAATCCTTATAAGCATCCTTTTGTTGTGCCCAAATTCTTGAACTCCAAAATCACCAAGAGGCCCATTTCCACGCAAAAGCAAAGAGTCTTTTATTGTACATGTTTAACGAGCTAACCCCATTAGCTCGGGCCTTTCACCCTGCCACCATGGCAGATGGCTGGAGAAAGACCCCAAGCAACCTAGAAGCAGGGATCTTAAAGGGCAGAGTAAGGGGAGTGTCTAGGGGTATGAAACAGTCTTAGGATTGGTGCGCTTCCAGGTTTGGGTGACCCGCCCTGTGTTGATTGGTCAACTGGTTGTTATGGCCCATAGGCTCTCCCAGGGCGGTTGCTATATTTTGCACAGCACTGTTGTGCACTGTCCATAATGCACAGCTCTGCCAGCTAACTTCTGATTGGTTCTTTGCCACAAGGAGGACATCTGACCTTAGTGACCAGGACAGGAGTGGCAAGGTTATGCGAGCACATGTTAACCTTCAATGGCTGCTAAAATGGGGACTGGTCACTACACTATAAACTGTGATTTCTTATGCCCATTTTATAGATAAGAATATCAAGACTCAAAATGGTCACATATGCAGAGATCATTCACCTCACTGGGGACGAGGGGGGGTTAGGTTCTAAGCGTCGTCCTTTAGTTTTGAGGCCTGTGCTTCTCCTATTGTGCATGTTGCCCACCAGAAGAGCCCCTGACTGGACACTGGGAACACATGTGTTATGTTAACCCATGGAGCTGACTAGAACAACTAGAGTGTGCAAGCTTGAGCTTTACAGTGGGATGGGGGGCAGCATTCTTGGGGAGCAGTTCCAGAGTCCCCGCTTTGCTGCCCGGCAGGTAACTATAGGCACAGGGTCTGTAGGGCAAGGGAGAGCAGTGGCTCTGCTTCTGCTACACTGGCCAGTCCTCAGAGGAATATGGTTTGGAATGGAAAGGTGAGATTTCGTAGCAGTAATAGTGGCACCGTTTATACCACGTGTAGCAAGTACACTTGGTGTTTACTACTTGTATTCTTTGAAGTAATGAGATGTAGTAGTCATATCCATATTTCCTGGCCCTACCCCAGAGAAAGATTAAACCGCATTGAAGGGGAGGGAGACTAGCTGAGGGGACTGCTTAATCTTTTGTTGAGTGACCTGAAACTCTACTGTGTGATCTGCCTAAAATGTGATTGCACTGCTGGGTATGACAAAGTCGGGTAGAACTGACTTCCTGTGCCACATTGAAGGGGGTGGCATGGAATGTGGGGAATAGGGTAAAAAGGGAGAAGAGAGATCGATGGAATATCTGGGACCCAGAGATAAGGTCAAGGGCAGAGGATACTTGACATATGGGCGCCTCTCGATGTGCTGGGTCAGGTGATGGTGTAGGTCAGTACCCTCCTCTTTTCTACCTTGGCCCTTCAGTTCTTGGGAGAATGAACCTGTGAACCGCACTACTCTACAAAATGGCAGTCAGGGAGTTCATCAGCATGTGGTAGCCTGCAGTGGAAGTTCAGTGCCAAAGAAGAGGCAGAAAGTGAATGTTGGAGATCCAAGGCCTGGTGGAGTATGGGCAGCCTTCTAGTGCAAGAGGAAAGATGCAGCCAGCATGCCTGGGAAGGCAGGGAGACGGAGGGAATGGTCCCTGCTGGTCGTGAGCCTCATCTGCCCCATTTAAACTGTTCAAGATCTGTGCTTCTATGACCACCCGTCTCTCTATGATCAGGCTCTTTCCATGTAGTTTACTCTCAGAACTCCTTAAGCCTGAGACAAGATGATGCCTGGAAAGAAGATGGACCTTAGGGACAGAAAGACCTGGGTTTGGGTTTTGGCTCTGGTACCCCAACAGGCAAGGAGGTTGAGCGGGTCTTTATCTCCCTGTGGCTCCCATTTATAAAGCTGTTGAAACTTGTTGAAATCATAGCCACCGTTGTTAGTGTGTCATTTAAGTTTCATGCAGTAACCATTCTCTTGTGATTGTGAATCTTCAACTTTAAATGAACTATTAATATTCTACTAAGGAAAGAATTGCTGTGAGAATCAGATAATGGATCGGGGATTGTGATCCAGCCAGCCTTAGGAAGACATAGGCTGACACTGCCTATTAAAACTAATGTGGATTGGATTGCAGTCTGAAAAGCTCTTGTTGAGTTAGCAGAGTTTTGAAAACATTGAGCAAGTGTATTTTAGGTGCTAGAAGATACTGTGTCACGAAAACACAGTCAGGATGGCCTCTCTTCCTGAGGTCCTGGCACCTCACCTCATGGTAGCAGCCTGGCACAAGTTCCCCAGAGCTGTGTGGGTGGTTCCTTCATCAGGGATTATACCCTTGAGGTCTTCACAGCTTCCTGTTATTTCCAAGTTTTCCCTGCTGTGAGCTGTTTGCCATGGGTTTTTTTTTTGCTTTGTTTTGTTTTTAACAATTAAAGTGAGCATGCATGTCTGTCAAAAATTGGGAAACCCAAGACTACATGGATAGTTATGTATGTTTTGTGAAGGTGGACACCAAGGAGGGGCATATGGAAATAATAGCCTCAAATGCTTGTTAAATGCTGCCGGCTTCATCGCTCCCTTAACCTGACACCTGTGGGCAGGTAAACAGAGCAGCATGTTCAGACAGTCTGTGTGGGCTGTTCGGGGAATACAAGTGAGTGCTCTGAGCACAGCGTTAGTTGGGAGCTGGTCTCGCAGTCACCGAGCTGCTGCTCTGAGATTGTTACACTCAAGGACAGATACTTTGATTGGACCCTCATCTGAGTTTTCACTGGGCACTAACTGATATTTTGGGCTGGGTGGTTCTTTCCCATGTGACGACTGTCCTGTGCACTGTAGACACAGAGCAGTGTGCATGGGTTCTACCTTCTGGATCACCCTCGGCCCCAGTCCCTACAGCTGACATGTTCCCAGACATACTGAAGCGCCCCGTGAGGTAAAAGCACCCCTTAGTTGAGAAGCACTGATTTACCTGTAATAGCACAGAATAGACAATGGCATCGCAACGTAAGAGGACTCAGATTGCCTTAGATGAGCAAGTTGAGCTCAGTGATGCGCCCCTTTATCGTTATCCCAGCACTGTGGAGGCAGAGACGGGGAGCTTGAGTTTGAAGACAGCCAGACTTAATAGGGAGACTGTATCTCACAAAGAAAGAAGGGAAGGAAAGAGACGTCTGAGGAGTGTGTGTGTGACTGAAGAGCCTAGGTTGAAGCTATTGTTTTCCAGCTCATCGCATTGCCCTGGCTCTTGTAGAGGCTGCTGTGGGCCTCAGGGTCGTAGTTCTAGTGATTTCCTTTAGTTAGCTGAGCCTTGAACAAGATACATAGCTTCTCTAAGCTTAGATGTCTTGTTGTATTATTTTTTTTATTGAGGTGTAATAAACATAATTCAAAATCCACCTTTTAACATTGTATATTGAAGTGGATGGTGGCGCGTTTACTATTTGTTGTGCAGCTGTTTAATTCCAGAACACTTTCTCACCTCGGAAAGATAGTTCCTGTCCTTTACCAGTCACTCTCCTTTCCTTTCTTCCTCTCACACCTGGCAATCACTGACCTGCCTTCTGGCTCCCTGCCAGCCTTTCCTGATTTTGTGTGGGTTCAGTCACACAGTGTGAACCCTTCCTGTTTGACTATTTCATTTAGCACAGGGTGCTCAAGCTGCATCCATGTTGTAGAATATAGTAGCGTTTTTTTAATAGCTGACTTTCTGTTGCTGAATATCTAACATTGTGTCTGTCCATTCACCCGCTGATGGATATTTGGGCTGGCTTTGCTTTTTGGCTATTATGAATAATGCCTCTATGAAAATTTGTGTGTAAGTTCTTTTGTGCACGTTGTGGTACACTGGTGGTGGTGCATACATTTAATTCCAGCACTTGAGAGGCAGAGGCAAGTAGATCTCTGTGAATTTGAAGACAGCCAAGGCTACACAGAGAAACCCTGTCTCAAAAAACAAAACAAAAAATAACAAAAAAGAATTGGTGGTTTCTAAGATGACATTGTGTTTGTTTTTCAGGCACTACCGAATTGTTTTCCAAAATCACTCCATTTTACGTTTGCACTGGCAGTTTAGGGAGTTCCCGTCTCTGCATTCTTGCCAACCCTAGTTTCTCAGTTGTCTGTCTTTTCTTTTTCTTGAGACAAGGTCTCCTGTAGGCTAAGCTGGCCTAAAACTACCCTTTTGATACTGTAACATGAAGTTGTCATCTACAGAGTTCACTCTCAAGAACCACAAAATCATATTAAAAAATGACAAAAATGCTCATGTTCTAAGTAAACTTAAGATTTTGTAGTCATAGCTGTCCTGGATTGGAGGGCCTGTGGCCCAAGAGGCACAAGTTCAACAGGTCTGACAGACCATGCAGTTGAAGACATTCTTCTTCCTCCATTCCACATAAACGACTCTGAATAATGGATCAGATACCTTAAGAGACCAGTATTTTGGAAGTTACTTGAGTTACTGGGTTCCTTTGTGTTTATGAGTTCTCTTACTTCCTACTGTTCATGAGTGAGCACCAATGATCCTTCCCCCTGAGCAACTCATGGTCTGATTGTGAAAAAAAGATAATCAGGGGCAACATGGGATCTCGTGGAAAATAAGCCTAAATTTACCTGTCCGATAGGTAAATCGCAGATGTGTTTACTTGAGTGACAGCCACACAAAAATTGCATCCCTTGAGTTACAATCCCAGCTGTTTTTAAGATTCTTGAAATGTCTAGATAGAAGATTCCAGTGGAAATCTGAAAGACTTTTCCTTCCCCCACATATTTCCTACAGCTTGAGAACTGGAGCGGGTGCTGCTGGCTTTGCTCTTTCTGCCACAGAGATGGTGGGCCTTGCCTGCCTCACCGCCCTTGGCTTTAGACCTGAGACCCCCTTTCCGCTTGTGTTCTGTATGTTAAGAGCAAGGTGGGTGGGCACCGTGTGCTTCATCTTACATTGACCTTTTACCAGTACCTGGTTCTAAGAGATAATTAACAGACGTGAGACGATTAATAATTTACCCTTCAAGTTCTGTTTCCATTTAAAAGAGAAAGTTGGCCTGTTAATGAGATGAAGTCTCTATTAGGTTCAGAAAAGCCTGGCAAAGACCCATCGACCCTCAGTGCTTGACGCTTAGGCCTGCATGCTTGGCCAGGCACTCTGGGCCATCTTCTTTCCTGGTAGTTGCACCAAGCTCCTCCCCCCCCCCCTTGCTGACCCTGTGGTCCTCTCTGCCTTGTCTGTGAACACCCCGTGTGACATCCAGTCCCAGTCCCTCTCTTCAAAGCATAGTCCCCACGGTTCCTTTCCTTTGCCTCCTTCCCTTGCTCTCCAAACTGGGAGGGCTCTTGTTCTCAGCCTGCCTGTGGGGTGGTTCTCAGGGCCTTCTACCTGTGGTTCATTGGAATTCTAAGTTCTTCTGGGTCAGGGACTGGCCTGAGTCTCTTTAGTTATTGCAGATTTTCTATTAGAGGACTTGGCATTTGAGTGGATACAAGAAAATTGTTTCTGAAACATTGTATTATGAATAAAAAGCTAATCAAAGAACAACAGGAATGGATTTGCAAGTAGAGTCTGCTTTGAAACATAAAAGCTTTGGGGACATGATTTGTCTCACAGCGTCTTAAATAAATGGCTTGAAGAATCTGTGTTATGAAGACAGCTTACTACATTATTCCTTCTGTTTGAGTATCAGTCTTCCAGAATCCTGGAAGGGAGGAAGTTGACTTCAGTGCCTTCAGGCCTGCCTGTTCAGCTCCCCAGGGGGATGCCCTTACACTACAATGACAGGCAGTCTTCAGGCCACTGCTGAGTCAGACAGTGGCTGAGAACTGAGGCTGCAGATATGTAGAATTCTAGGGAATGGTTTTAGGCTAGTGTGCATAGTAAAGCAACAATTTTTACATATAAATAAATGGCTCTAGGCTGATTTTTCTGTCCTGCTAGCCAGCTCCCAAATAACCACACAGAGACTTTTTATTAATTAAGAAAGCTCAGCCGATAGCTTAGGCTTGTTTCTAACTAACTCTTACAACGTAAATGAACCCATGTCTGTTAATTTACTTTCTGCCTTGTGGCTTTATTACCTTTACTCTGTACTGCCCATGCTACAACTTTTCTGCTTCCTCCATGTCTGGCTGGTGACTCCACCTTTCTTCTTCCCAGCCTCCTCTGTGTCTGGCTGCCCCACCTGTACCTCCTGCCTCGCTAGTGGCTGCTTAGCTTTTTGTTAAGCCAATAAGAAGGTGCCCTGGCAAAGACACATCTTCACAGTGTACAAAAAGATTATCCCACAACAAATGGCCTCTGAGTATGTCAGTATAAAAAACGAGTGTCATGATCCTGCCCATACCAGAGCCGATTAAATCAGGTTGGGTATATTTGGGTTCAGCGTACTTGGCTCAACAATAGAGAACATATGTGGTGTGTTGTGGAAAGATTTCTAAACCGAGCGTTCAGAGTAAAATAGGACAGTGTCTCTGTGGTTAAATGAGTAAGTGTGATGGCAGGTTAAGCCTCAGTCTCTATGGAGAAAGTAGCTAGTTTGTCCTTGACTCAGCAAGGTTGAGCCTCCTCCTCTTAACCTTCTGTTAAAATTCATTTAAGCTGCTGCTTTCTGTGTTTCTGATGCTGGGCTTGGGGCTTGTGTTCCTTGCCCACACATCCCTGGCTTCAAGCTCTCTCATGTACTTTCCCCATAGGTTGTCTTTTGACTGGCTTGACAATACATGTCAGTGAGCCTTGCTGGATTTGTACTCTGCTTGATTGAGGCCTTGTTTTTGTGCGTGAGTTTTCTTGATTTCCTAGGGCACCAAATAGCACATCCTAGGAGCTTATCAGGAACCATGGATGTCTGGGTTCTGAAGGCGTGGAGCTTTTCTTGTCTTGCCCTCCCCACTCTCTGTCTACTCTTTTAACTTCTCTACTCTTGTGAGTGAAAATGTGATGGAGCATTCTAATGGGAAGATCTAGAGGAATTTGAGGTCGAGAGCAGAATTCAGAATCACTTGCAAGTTAAAGTTGGTTACCATATCCACCCGGGATGCAGAAGTAAAGAGTCGTCTGTGGGCAGAGAAGGTTCCTATGGAGATTGGGACTAGGCATCAGAGCTCCTGGAGGCAGTTTGCTTAGGAATGAAAGAAACATCCGGTGTCCAGTTGAGGTTGATGGTTGTCAACTAGCTGGGTATGGTGTTGCTGGCCTCTGACACCACCATTCAGAAGAATGAGGCAGGGGAGTGGTGAGTCCAGGCCAGACTGGGCTCCTTTAAGACTGACCAGACTGGGCTCCTTTAAGACAGACAGACAGACAGACAGACAGACAGACACACACACACACACACACTCACAGAGAGAGAGAGAGAGAGAGAGAGAGAGAGAGAGAGAGAGAGAGAGAGAGAGAGAGAGAGAGAGAGAGAGAGAGCGCCCAGGTCTGTTCCAGTGCAGGTTAGAGCGTCTACACCTCGGTGTGTTAATTTGTTCCTGTTGTGGAAATGTGAGCAGATCACAGTCTGTAATTACTGAATATAGAATATAATTATGAAAATGACCTGCTGTCCCCCATGTTGTCTTTCAGCTGTAGATACAGGTAGCTGTTAATCAGCTCTTCAGTCACTCTTCCCTGGGTTGCCAGTTGACCGATGGAGAGGTGGGAGCATTGCAGAGCCGCACCTCAGGCCTTTGAAGGCTCGGCCTTGGGCAGCAGTCTTGTAACATGCTGTGGAAAATACCGTCGTCAGCAGGATCTCCTCCTGATGGCAGGGTTCTGACAATTCTAGCAGATTTTGCTGGAACAGCTCTTCCACACAGTATCCTCTAATTAACAGGAAGCACATGTATGAGTTGTATATAATTTGCAGAGAGAATCTCGCCAAATAGTGGCATCGTAAATTCATATTTTATGCTTGGCTGACTTTTTTCTTTAGGAAGTAAACATGTAATCTTGACAGCAAATGTAAAAACAGTAAAAGCCAGCCCACCCACGTCTTTCCCTGTTTCTGCTAATGTCATATCACTATGTGATGATCCAGGCTTCAGAGAAAGTGGAGGCCCAAGCACTGAGAAACCTCTAACTAGAGCCAGCACACTGCAGCCGAGAGGCGACAAAAGAGACACCTAGCTGCCAGCTGTGTAGTGAGCAGCAATACTAAAGTCACCATCCAGAGACCCACAGGATGCACAGGATACTGCTGACCCCATCATCCAGAGGAGTTCACGGTTAAATTGGGGGAAAGGGCCAGAAGCATACCACTGTTGCTCACCGGTATGACTGTCTGCCAATGCCAGGTCACGGCGACTGTGGTTGTTAATAGGAGTTTGATGAAGGCGGATCTAGTGCATAGTCAACATAAGTCAGGGTTTCCCCCTCAGCACTGTTGAACTTTAAGCTTGGGAGTTCCTTTGGGGGACTCGCCTATGCATATAGCATTTATGACAACCAGAATTCCTCTGGACATCACCATATGTCTCTTCAAGAATAAGGTCACCTGGGGCCAGGCAGTGGGGCCACCTGAGGGACCTGGTGCATTTGGGGCTGAACCACAAGGAATAAGTAGATAATACTAAAAGAATAGGAAGGGTGGGTGATGAGGGGCGGAGTGTAGTTGGGAGACCCAGAGGAGTGTCTGAACAGCCCCCTGGAGGTGTGGGGGAGGGTGAAGTGTGGCAGCTGAGGAGAATCACTTGGAAACTCACACAGCAACTCCCCAGGGCAGTTCTGCCTTTCTCAGCTGGAGAGATGGAAACTGTCGGCTTCTATGGGGTATTGTTTGTTACTTTATATTTCTAGTTTTTCTTTTCCTTGATGTTAAGTGTCTTTGTGTGGCAGATGGGAGCATTCAAACTTTTGAACCATCAAACTGTCCCTCAGTCACTGAGACTCTGAGAACCTGTGCTGGCCTGGATCTTAGGTGTGCAGGAAGGAAGGAAGATGGGGGAGGTCTGGCCCAGGTGGAGCCAGAAGCTGGAGTGGTGTCCGAGATCATCCAAGGGCACGTTTTTATACCACGTTTTCTAGTACATGTTTCCATGATGAGTAAATGCCTGGGAAACCCCCACGCAGGGCAGGATGGAAGTAGGACAAAGAAAGGGTCTTTTGGTGACATTTTGATGGTGGGAATGACTCTTAAAAGGTTCATAGCGTCATTTAGTGTATCTGTGGTTTGAAATTTTTGGTTGTCTTGAAATATCCACATAAACCCTTTTTTTGATTAATTCTTTTTATTCACTTCCAGTCCTGTGTGCCAGAACTTGAACCCAGGGCCTTGTGCACACTAGCCATTGCTAGGTCCCCATCCTTAGGGTAGTATTTTTGATTGTTTTGTGTGTGTGCTTGTGTGTTTTATACATGTGTGTACACTTATATATGCAGGTCCACTCACTGAGGCCAAAGGAAGACCTTGGGCGGGCTCTATCTCTATTCCCCGGAGACAGGGTCTCTCATTGAACTCAGAGTTTGTTGTTCAGGGCTGGGCTGGTGACCAGCTAGCTCCAGTGATCTCCTCCTTTGTCCACCAATGCACTGGGGCTACGGGCATGTGCAGCCACGCCTAGCTTGTCTATGTTGGTGCTGTGGATCTGAACTCAGTTCCTCGAGCTTGTGTAAACACTCTTACCCACTGAGCCCTCTCCCTAGGAACACTTTTTGCTTGCTTTCTCTTGGACGGTAAGTCTGGACTTTGAATAATTGCCCATTTGAAACTGTGATTTATACATTTTAGGGCGTGTCACTGTGTAGTGGAACCTTGCTCCTTTAGGTTGGAAACACCTTTTATTTGGCACACAGTGACTTCAGTGACACCTGCAGCTGTTTCTTACAGAAATAAAGGGAAGCATTTTTGTTTGTTTGTATTCTCTGTGAGGGGAAGAATATGATTTTAATTTTTTTTCCTCATTTCTAGATGGGCAGTGGCATCGGATTGGTTAGCCTGGCTCGGTAGAGCTGAACTAGTTTTTGGGGCGCTATGTTGCCAAGGCACCACCCATGACTTTTTGTTTTCTCTGCTTAAGCCACAGTCCTCTGCTACTTCTTCTCCTAAAACTGTTCTGAAAAAAAAGACTGCAGAATTTGGTACTGGAACCAAATCAGAGATCAATAGGATGGAATACTTCAGAAACAAACCCAAGACAGGCATGGTGACATTTTCCTGTAAGCTAGGACTCAGGAGTTTGGGCAAGCCTGGCCTACAAAGCCAAACCTTTAACAAAACCCTGCCAACCAAATAATAGAGTAAATACATTCAGTTCAAAGGAAAATAAAAATTAAGGTAACAGTGGCTTCGAACACGGTAGAACCAGCAGCTACAGTTTTGAATGTGCAACTTGTAGATATAAGAGAGAAAATGTGTCTCGAGGTCAAAAGAACAATGTGGGCAGAGATTTAGCTCAGTGGCAGAACACTTGCCCTGCACGTTCAAGGCCCTGGGTTTGATCTCTTGCACACAAATGGAGAGAGGGCAGGAGTGAATGGTGGTGGGGGGGGGGGGGGGGGGGACACGAGACGGACGGACATGAACAGTAACATCAAATCAAATACTTGCAGCCTTTGGCGGCATCTAGAAGTCACTGATGGTTTTGCACAAGGTCACATCTAGGGCAAAGAAAGAAAAGTTAAGCATGCTTGAGTGAGAGAAACAGTCCAGCAGAGTCTTAACTGTATTGCCCTCTGCAGTCCCCAGGGACCCACAGCAGAGGTCCTGGGCTCATCTCACTCTTCGGGCAGCTCAGGCTGGGAGAGAAGCTAAGTCATTTTCCTAAGACTCCCACCCCACGGGCCTCTGACCACAACCAGGCCAGTCTGGGCCTGCCCTGCCACCCCAGGTCTCCTCCCTGTCCTCTGAGCGTGCCCAATTTGTTCGTAATTAAACTTGCTTGTCCACAATTGTATGTATTAAAATCTCAACTTAAAAAACAAAAACCACATCTTACTCAAATTGATTATGCCTCCTCATTTACAAGTGAGTCCAAAGGCCCCACAGAGCCACATCAGCTTTGCACACTTGGAATTTAAGCAAGAGGTGACATGTCTGCAAGTCTTCGTACTGGTTCCGACAGGGCTGCTTACTCGATTAAATTAACTGGCGCCCTCCTGGGAAAGAAGTAATCCTACCAGAGAATGGTGACATGAAAATATATTTGGAAGCCACCGCCACAGACTGGGGTCTAAGCCTGAGTCAAGTGCAGTGTGATTTATTAAGCCTGTCTTCTGACTCCCTAGAGGTTGTTGGGGTCTCTGAAAGCCACACGTGCCTTGGATTTCCGAGGGTCAGTGAGTAACCATGCCCCGTCAGCAGAGCCTGCAGCTCAGTCCAGGCAGGGCGTGGCTGTGTGGGGTGTGTCATTGACACTGAGGTACAGGCAGTGGGGGTCCTCAGGAGATCTGGGAGTGTGTAACCGGAAGGGAAAGGTTAGGAAGCTTGCTGTCCATCACGTCTGAGGAGTTTACTTCAGAGTCTAGAAGCATTTGTGGAAATGGTTAAGGGTACCAATGAGAAGCAGGTACAACAAAACACTCTTGCTTGATTTTCAGTTAGTATCAATCTGCAAATTCAGTAATTAGTAAAAAACAAACAAAACAACAAAGCACTAAGTTATGTTCTTGTGTTTAAAAATATTAATATTAGTAGTGCTATGTAGTTAAGACTGGCCTCTCCGGTAACTGTCAGTTAGAAGCAGTATGTTCAGATTGTTCTGAATCATTGCAGCTGTTTACATTTAGGTAGAAGAGCCTAGATACTCTGCCTTTAAACTCATATGGCTTGAAAATGGAGAAAGGAGACTGTTTGCACCACATTTCACTAGGTTGACTTCAGTTAGATTAGACTGCTGTTTTGGCTTGAATAGCCTCTCCTGTGTACGGAGCTTGAGTAGGGGATCTGAGTCTTGACCTCAGTAATGCTCCCTGAGGACCACCTGTGTGACCAGTTCACATGCTTACAGAGTCTGCACCGTGGAGAGAGGTGAGGACAGTAAGGAAACAACAGATGTCTGTAGCATGTAGTAGGCTTTAGTACATGCAGGTTGTGAAGTGCCCGTAATGTGGTTAGAGAGGGCCGAGGCCCAACAAGCCGGTGTTGCTACTCTGAGGCGTTTGCTTTCAGCTGCCCGTGGAAACTTTGTGTGTTCATTAACAAACATGCATCATACGTCCAATCTGCTCAAGGTGTCATGCGGTGGACAGAACAGGGAAAACCGCCTGTTTTGAGGGTGTTTTTATTCCACGTGGGGGGATAAATGTGCAGACATAAAACAAGTGCCAGCTGTCGAGAACAAAATGAAGGACTTGAAAGCAAGTAGAAAGCTCTAGAATATCTGGTTAAAAACTCCAGTGGGTGAGAAGGACTCACTGGGAAAGTGAACCAGAAATTTAAACTTATTTGATATTTATTTATTTAGTTAGTTATTTGAGACAGTTTCATTATGTAGTCCTGGCCAGTCTAGAATTCTCTATACAGACCAGACAAGCCTCAAATTCACTACAATCTCCTATCACTCAAATGCTGAGTGACTTACCTTATTAGGGGCTTATTTGTCGAGTAAGGGAAGTTCAGGGCAAAGACAAGGTTGGGGTGGCAGCTGTAAGATGTCATCAGGGACCAGGGCTCCTGCTTTCTCCTTCATCATCCCTAGCAGATGGTGTTTGTTTTCACACTTGTATCCCCAGCTAACCGTGTCAGCAGTTCTGCAGGAAAGAACGCTCAGTCCTCCTTTCTCAGCCCCCTGCGTGCTGGGCTGGCAGACCAGCCACACCTAGCTGGGATTTGTCTCTAATTCCTGAGACTCGCTGCCTTTGTCTCACCAGCTCTGTCTCCAGAACTCTGTGGGGATCACTGCCTGCGCCAGAGACTCTGGGGAAAACTGGTTTCTGCAGCTGAGCAAAGGCACTCTCGGTGGGATTGGTTATGGGTAAATCGCTGTTGTCTGCAATGGCTTCTCAGTGTGTTTGGGTGAAAACAAGTGTGAGCTGCATGTGCTGTCTACCTATGGATGAATTGACATAGATGGGGTCACCGATGTGGTCCTGCAATTTACCCCAGCAATGAAAAGGAAAAAAAAATACTGCATGTAAGGTGTGTTTCATCTCGGAAAATTTGAAACTTGGGGAGAACAAAATGCTTCGCGTGATCTCAAATACTGTTTATCTCTGTAGTCTAGTGTCCTGTCCAGCACATCCTGTTGTCACCTGGGGCCCACCCATCAGGCTGGGTGTTCTCTGGGCCCTGCCTCCCGTGCAAGCCTGAGCCCCACAGTTGCAGACCACGCTCTGCAGTTTATAAACAGCCCGTGCGCTGTTACTCATCTTCCTTCCTGCGGCCAGTGTCACATCCTCTGCGATACATGGTCCTGTGCATAGAGTTCCCCTGCCCTGCATGTTTGGTTAACTCACTGGAGTGTTGTCGAATCTTTTATGGTCTCCCATTTCTTCTTTCGCTTTAGTGAAAGTAACCTAGAGGTCAATGACAACATGCTTCGAGCTGTCCTCCTGTTAGCTGGGGACACTTTCCTGCCCCTCAGGCAGTTCTCTGTGTGACTCTAGTCTGTCCCCCGACTGTCTCTTAAAACATATTTCTCTCCTAAGCTTTCTGACTCATCTCACAATTTTAATTTTAGAGTAAAGCCCTGGCTCCCACTGTCCTCTCGAGTGGTTTTTAATCTCCAGTCCCTCCCATCTCCCATGCGTCTCCTCACTTGGTCCTCAGTGTCCCAATACTTCCTGTTACTTTCTTACATGACCTTCAGGAGTTTTTCTTTTCAATATAACAAATATGTTCCCAGTTTTCTTCATTTTTTTTTAGTGAGCCTGATCTATGCTTTCTAAAACTGACTGGTCAGTCTTGTAGATCTTTCCAGAATGGTATTGACAATTCCTAAAACAGGGCTGCTTGTGCTTCTGTCCCTGCCTTGTTCTTAAGCTGCACAGAAGGAAAAGCATCTCTTTGAAGCCCAGGGTTGGCTGTGCCTCTTAAAATACAGATGTCTCTGTGCTGGTCAGTTTTATGTCAACTTGACACACACCAGTCACCAGAGGAGGGAGCCTCAGGGGAGAAATGCCTCCCTCCATAAGATCAAGCTGTAGGCAAGCCTGCAGGGCATTTTCTTAATTAGCAATTGATGTGGAGGGCCCAGTCCATTGTGGGTGGGGCAACCCCTGGGTTCTTTAGAAAATCAGAGTGAACAAGCCAGTAAATGGCACCCTCCATGGCCTGCGCATCAGCTCCTGCCTCCAGGTTCCTGCCCTGTGTGAGTTCCTGCTCTCACTGCTCTTGATAGACTGTCATATAGAACTGGGAGGGAAATGAACCCTCTCTGTCCCAAGTTGCTATTGGTCATGGTACGTCATCACCACACAACCCTAACTAAGGCTCTCTCTTAACTTACATTCTATGCAGTGCTCTGTCGATCATCACTGTCATCTGGGAGCTCTCCCTTCATTTCTGAGCATTGTCAGTGTCAGTGATGTCCCTGAGTTTTAGTATTCTAAGTCACTTCCTCACAGCTTTGAGGCCCTTATAAAGAGGGAGGGTGTTGAGACCTAGCCACTCTGAGACCTGTGAACTGCTGTGGCCTTGTTGAAAGCAGGTTAGCATGGGTCCATTATGAACCTGTTCAGTTTGGCAGTTGAGTTTCACCCATAGAGCCCGCTGTGATAGTGCATGCCAGTGGGGTGCACTGAAGAGGCATAGGACTTTCTTACCTGAAGTAGCATCGGGAGATACACCAGGGACACTTAACAAAGATGCCCTTGGTTTAACCATTCGTGTCCCCCTCAAATGTGTGTTAAATCTGATGCCTAATGTGATGGAATTAGAAAGCTGTTGGGAGGTGAGGAAGAGATCACTGCCCTTAGGGATGAGGCCCCAGGGAGCGGCCTGGCCTCTTCTACCAAGTGGTTCCATCTGTGACTCAGGAAATGGGCACTGGCCAGATACCTGTTCCGTAATGCTTTGACCCTGGCCTTCTCGGCTTCCAGAATGGTGAGAAACAAACCTCCCCCTTTTCATAAATCACAAACATTTCGTTATAGCAACTGTAACAAACAGACTTAACAAGGGAGTTCATTGTTCATAGCAGAGTGCTGTTGTAACAGCAAAAGTTACAGATCGACCAAAAGAGCCAACATGACAATGTGCCTAAGTACATTACCTGTACAGAAGATACAACGCTGCAGCTCATGACACACAAAAGTGTCCAGCCAAGGTGCTTCAGGCAGCATCTGTTGGTGTCGAGGAGGCTATGATGACCTTCACAGAGCATCCTGAGAGCACTGTGTGTTTAGAACCCAGGCGGCAGTGAAGTCACACAGTGATGTCATTGACCTAATGGGTCATGCTATCAGGAACATCTCAGCTTCATTATATGTTGGGTTTTAAATTAATATTTGGCATCTTGCCAGTTCAAAACCTTTTATTATTTTTTGCCACTCCTACTCCTCCACCCCCAGTAATCAGTTGTGGGGCCCCATATGAGGGGTGGGTCACTTTTAAGATGCTGGGCTCTATTCCTGTCCTCTGGATTTTAGCCACCAAGTTAATAGGCATATAGGGTACTGCTTTATGATCTCAAAGCATGGACCTTTTTGTAGTTAAGAGGCTGGGTCATGAGTGTACCTGCCCAGAAGTGTGCTCGGTCCCTCGGGGTGGCGTGAGGGGGGTTACAAAATAAGGATATAAGGCAGGAGGATGGCACCGAGTGTTTTAATAGAATGCACATCAGCTGTGCGAGACCTTGATCAAACACTGGGGTGTGGGGGGACAGCAACTCACACTAAGAATGCCGGGGAAAGGTAGTAGGAGATTTATTTAGACACAGAGAAGTAACTTACATGGGAAGCTGGGGAGCTCTCAGAAATGTGGCCCGTGTTCAAGGAGAGAATGCCAGGCAGCCCTCTCTCCCTTTTTATTCCCCTCTCCCTCGGTGCCTGTAGCCATGCCCGTTAGCCTGTAGCCGTTGGGGCGTGGCTAAAGCTGCAGGTACATCTCTCCCTACAATGGGGAAAGTACTCTTAACTGTAAGGCAGAAGCAATAAATCATCTTGGTTCTCAAGCAGAATGAGTAATCCTCCCCCCAGTTGGAGTTTCAAAACAATACAAGCACATTTCTGAAAGGTGGTATCCAGCGTGAGGGAAAACGGCCACCTTTTTCAGAAATGAAACATGGCTTCAGTGAAGAAATGGAGAAGCTATTATCATTTGGATTTATAACACCACACAGTAGTTCTCAAACCCACATCAAAAAAAAAAAAAAACAACAACATGATGTGCTATTTTACCAGCATTTAATCTGCATCTGTATAACCTCACCATCCTGTCCGCATTTATGGACTCAATGATGATAGAGCTGTTTGCTTACAGCCTATTACAGATGAGCAACCTCAGGGTCACGCACATTGGTGACTCCTAAGGGGTATTTGGGGGATGGTGCCGGAGGAAATCTGTGTGAGCGTTTGTTCTTCAAGCTTTGGGCTGTTCATTCCTTACATTTTACAAAATGCATCTTCTCCAGTCTCTTAGAAAAGGCAACCATATTTTATGTTTAACAAGCTGCTGTGTTTAAGACATTGAATACTGGTGTTGCATGTAAATTAGTGGATACAAGCCATTCCACTGAGAAGGTCGCTAACATTTGATGCCACTGAAGCTGCTGAGGAGCACTCCTGACCCCTAGTGACTGGAGAGGGAACGTGAGGGTCGGAGGAATAAAAAAGGGTTAAGACTGAAAGATGTTTGTGGGTTAGTCTCACCTAGAAGTGAGGAACAGCATTTCCTGTCGCAAACCAAACTGATGAAAGATTATTTCCCGGTCGTGATTATAGCTTTGATATCTGAGAGGAATGAAAATGTGGCCCTCACTGGTCACCCAAGTCCATCTCAGATGGGATATACATGGCCCTGAGCGGAGGGAGCTTTACTGATGTAAATGGCAGCTTCTAGCAGGGGGACAGATGGGGGCTGGCCGTGGCCTGCAGAGAGCTAAGTGAGAATCTCATCTCGCCTGTCACCACGTCCTCTGTCCTTGGCAGGCAGGCAGAGTTGAGTGTCAGCCTTCTGTGATGTCTGGGTGGAAGAGTCACTGCATTGGAGCTGGCTCAGCCCTGGCCTCGGCATGCAGTGAGGGCGGCTGTGCGCATGCCCTCTGACCAGGGGGGGAGTCTAGAATGGGTTAATCTGTAGAGCACTCTGATTGCCTCAGGTAAGCATTTCCCTTTGTTTGTCTCCTCTCTAGATCAAGAAGAAGCAGCAGGATGTGGTTAGATTTCTGGAAGCCAACAAGATAGAGTTCGAGGAAGTGGACATCACCATGTCTGAGGAACAGAGGCAGTGGATGTACAAGAACATTCCCCCTGAGAAGAAGCCTGCGCAGGGCAACCCTCTGCCACCTCAGATATTTAACGGCGACCGATACTGTGGAGTAAGTTGCTGCACCGCTCCCACACTGTCCCTTGGTTACCCACAGCATGCTAACCCGGAGTGTGTTTGCATCCTTTACAGTAAAGGCAGTAACTTCATGCCACTCCTGCTCAGGGGCCTAGGCCTCACAGAGGGTGAAGCTCCCAGCAGTTAGGAATTCGGCGTCACAGAGCGGGTTGCTGGAGAATTGTGTGGTGCGTAACGGAGCTCAAGGGTGTCTGTCAGTCATCCGTCCTGTCCCTTTCCTTGCTCTGGAAGGGGAGTGGAGAGTATGTGTATATTGTGTTCTGACTTTTCAAGCATGTCTCTCCATTAAAACATTTGTGGGCCAGATTGAAGAGGTAATTATTCTTGAATCATTTTTCCTCACGGATAGCTGATTAGAAAACAGAATTCATATTCAAAAAAGATTACCAACAGAGGGATTACTGTGAATATTTAAACTATGTTTTGGTGAAAGCAAAGTCCATTTTGTCTAGTTATCCACTTAGCTTATTTCTTAGGTTGAGACAAAAATCTGAGAAACTTCTTCCTACGGTATAGGTTGGGGTTTGGTTTTTACCACAGCTTTAAACTCCAGACGCAGTGTTTATTTTGGGGATGCAGTTCTTTCAAGGACCTATAGTGCCTGGGTGTTGCCGGTGCTGACGCCATTAAGTGCCTGGGTTGTCATTAGGGTGCAGAAAGGAGTAATAGTGTGTTTGGTGGCTGCAGAGGCATGGAAGAGAGTGGGAGATCAGAGCGTAAGTGAGTGAGTCACCAGTGCACAGCCGTGTCAGCAGAGGGACGAGCCGAGTCCCGCACCGTGCCACCATGCATAGCCGTGTCAGCAGAGTGACGAGCCGAGTCCCGCACCGTGGCACTTGTCTGCCTCCTGTTGTGCGTGGCACCTGTGGGAAGTTCCTTACCACCGTAAGCCTCAGTCTTCTGATGCTTAAACTCATACGTACTGAGCTCCCCATCTTGCCCACCTCTCAGGGAGTGGGACTGCAGGTGTGAGCTACCATCCTGTTTTTCAAGTGTAGTGCCAGGAGTCACCCTCCTCTTCTGCCACGGGAATACACACACCAGCTCCAGTTGGGTTGTGACTGTTTCCAAAACTCAAGTATATATTTATTAATCAAAATCCACCTAACTGACTCATTTTGGCTGATAAGAAATGTTTGCTTCCTCTGTGGTGTAGCAATCTGGTCCTCAGAATTCAGCGGATTCTCTGAAAACTCTCCTTATCCTGTTATTCTCCCAGTGTTTCCCTGTAAGAAGTTGTGGGGATCCTTGGAGTGATGCTTGGTTGGTGAGAGTCTAGCTAATGTGACGGGTGAGCCCAGCTTGTTCTGCTTCTGAAGCGTTGGTTGTGACGGGTGGCAGGGCATTGCTGTGGGGAATTGGATCCTTCAGCCTGTGGACAGTGCGGGAAAGCCTTGCGGCTCGCCACGCATCTCCTCCATTTGCAGAGCTGCCTTTCAGGTGTGAAGGTCCCACCGTATTCCTCTGTAGTGGATCAGGTGGACCGAGACTACCGACAGTGACCGTGGCCCCTTCTGTTCTGCCATGAACTTGACTTTGGAACATGCTTCAGAGCTTTCCCGTCGAAATGCTAAGCTGGCCGTCAATTGCTTTCGGTCATTGTATGACCTTGTTTGCAAAGGGTATTGAAGTGTCATCTAACTGTTCATTATCAGTTCCTGGACAAATGTGTTTGTTATGTTAGAAGTTGTCTCTGCTCCTTAACCATTCATTCTAAACTGAAGAAATAACCTGAATTTGCTTTTTGTCTGTATAATCTAAGTAAAATAGACATTCAATAATAAATCATTAGCAAAAGAGAAGAAGAGAAAAATGGGCATTAAAGTTATGTGTAACATAACCACATTATTTAAGAATGTATTCCAATATCAAATGACAAATTGTACCAGTGCAAAAGCTACAGTGATTTTTGCACCAATCAGCCCAGTAAAATATTATGTCAGAAAGCCTAATACAAAAGCCAGCAACTGTCTTTCCCTGAGATGTTGCTGGTATGAAAAGGCTTTTGTTTTGTTTGTTTGGCTTTTTGTGGAGTCATTTCTAGGCATAGAATTTTAGGTGGTGAAGAATTGTGACTGTTGCTTCATTATTATCTGGTTTCCAGGGATGTAACTCAGATGTCAAATGCCTTTTCTGGGGTCCTGTGGGTGTTTGTCAGTTTCTACTATGCTTGTTGCTTGTGCAATCCAAGGTTGCTTGGTGAATCACCAGTGAATGAAGTATTTTCCAAAGCTCATTGTTGAGTGCTCAAGGAATTGTAAGTGTGACTTATATACTCTTCTAGTATTTCCTTTGAAAACTTTCCCCTTGTTCCCTTTTCCTGAGTGCCCCTTCAGTTGGGCATTGGGCTTTTAAGATTGGTTTTGTAATATTTATCTTTTCCTTCATTTTCTTTAAGTTTTTGTTTTCTGAAGGGGATTTCTTTAATTTGTATCTTAATCTTTTTAGGGTATATTATTTTACACACACCTCTTTCTGTTCTGTTTTTCCCCCCTTTTAAGTGATATGTTTTATGGTCATAACTCAGTGAGTTTACTCAGTATAATTTCTTTGAAGTTTTTTTTGTAGTATCTGTTGTCCTTGTCTACACTGATCTCCCCCCACCCCCGCTGCTGCCCACTTCCTCTTTCCTGGTTTTCTTCTCCTGTCCCTTTTTACCTGCTCTCCCTTTTCCCTCTCCCTCGTTTTCTTCTTTCTCCTCCTCCTCCTCTCTCTTGTGTCTGGGTGCTTGGATTGGGCTGAGGGCCTTGCACTGCCTGTGAGTGACGTGTGCATCCCCACCCCAGCTTGTTTGGTTGGTTCCCCGCTCCCCAATGCTTAGTTCATATATATATATATATATATATATATATATGTTCATATATAGACATCTGCTCCTGTGTCTATGTGTGAATGTAGGTTGCTTCCTGGTCTGCTTCCTGTGGGTTCTGGTACAACATCTGTAGGTCTTTTCTTAGATGACACTATCAGAGAATGATCCCTCAGTCTCTCGTTTTGGTAGTGTCATCCTGTTCCCAGTGGTTTCCAACCAGCAGAGCGAGGGAATGGTAAGGTCTCTGTCTTCATTTTATGTCAAATTTCTTTCCTCCCCCCCACTCTCTTCAGTGTCCACATTTGTGAAGCTTTTGCTTCCAGACGCCATGTCTGTTCAGTATCCCCTTTAACTCTTTGGAGGAGAGTGAGCACCTTGGGTCATCTCCACTGCCGGGACCCTCCACAGTAGCTAGTGTATCCACTGAGCGTGGCCTGGACACTGGCTCACTTCTGCTGGTCGTGCCAATGCACACTGAGCCATCGCTCTTCTCTGCGCCCTCAGCCATCACCCTCTCTCCCTTCATTCATTGCCTGCCCGTGTTGAGGTTTAGACTGTCGATGCTTCACGATGTGTCAAAAATGAGCTTCTGTTTCTGGTTTTAAACTCCTTGTTTTGTTGACCTTTTGAGAGAAAAGATGTAGGCCACAGGGCTTTGTACTGGGTGAATCAAAGACTGTCGTGTAAAATAAGGTGTTAGCCTAATTCTTTTACCCCTTTCTGACATCTAAGCCTTTGCTCCACAGAGTGCATGGCACTTCTTCAGGCAGGCTGTGTGGGAGCTGGCCTCCATCTTGATTAAACTGTGCCAGATCAATGGCTGCTCCTCCACCCACCTCAGCAGCAAAAGTCCCAGGTGGAGGTGACAGCAGCTGCTGCCTGGTGTCCTGTCACCTGACTGCTAGGGACCAGGAGTGGTAAAGATGATGTCTGCTCTTATCAAGGGCAAATGATGAGCTCCACAGAGCATCAGAGAGGCAGCTGACAGTGAGCTTCATCTCTCCACCTACTTGTGTGCACCTTGTTTCCAGTGGTGGTTTATGAGGGTCTCATCTGGTTGGCGAGTGACAGGATCTCAACAGTTTAGAGCCTGCTATACCCAGGATTACCTGAAAATGCCCTACTCCATTTTAAGTTGGATAAAACCTAGAGTAAGCCCCTCCTAAGCAACTTGGTAACCAGTGTGGGCACGTGCCTCCCCTGTTTAGGGTGTGGATGTCCTGTGTCCTGGGGATTCCCAGCTGCTTGAACAACAGGCACTTCCTCCCTGGAACGGGTGCTCCTTATGTGTTATGGATGGTGGTCCTTCAGCAATTCCTGGTCTGCTGGTATCTTCTTTGCCTTTTCACATTGTTGATGCTGCTCTTCAGGGAGTGAAAGTTTTCCACTTTGATGTACCAATTGACCATTCTTTGAATCTGTCATCTGTACAGATGTATGGCTTTTCCCTGGGCTTTCTTACAGAGGCCCATGGTTTGGGGTTAAATTAGACCCTTGTTATTCTGAGCTAATTTTTGTCTGTACTGGAATGTTGGGGTCTAATTATACTTTTCTTGCACAAAGACACTAAGTCTTTCCAGTACTGTTATTTAAGGAAGCCATCCTTTCCCTATTGAGTGACATGTGTCTGTCGTTAGCACATAATTCAAGGTTTCTTTTTTTTTAACCTCTGTTATGTACCACTAGCTAATATAGCCAATATATTTTTTTCTTCTCACCAGTGTCATATTATTGTTTTGATTATCATGGTTTTGCAAAATAGTTTGTTCAGGAAGTATCTTTTTCCAAGTGTGTTGGCTATTTCTGCTCCTTTCTGTTTCTAGGGAGAAAAAAACTACTCTTGGGATTTTAGTAGAGATTTTTCTCCATTACTAGTTTGCAATGGGTAATATTCACACCTTAACAAAATTAAGTGTTCCAGTCTGTGAATGCAGAATTTGCAGTTGCTGGTTTGCTCTAGTTTTCAGTGTATAAGTCTTCACCTTCCAGGCGAGGTCCATTAGGAAACACACACAGAATACATTCTGAGGCTGTTCCCAGCCTTCTTTACAGGTCTTCCATATTTGCTGTGTAGAAATGCAGCTGACTGTTCCTGTGTGCAAACGCAAAGGTGACTGTTCCTGTACGCAAACGCAGCTTACCATTTTGTGCTGATTTTGTGTCATGTGACTTTGCCAGATTTTTAGTTTTCCCTTAAAAAAAACAAAACAAAACTTAGCACTTAGGTTTTTTTAGGATTCACTTAGGATTCAATTTACAGTAATCAGTTTGTGGATTAACCATCAAGGAATAAGAAAGACACATAGCATTCAATAATAGTCAAGACATAATTCGTCAAGGTCTGGCTGCAGATGCCATTGATCTGTACAGCATCGGTTGGCAGTGTCGATATGGATTGGTGTAAAATACTGCTGGTTACTCAAGAGTAAAGTCCTTTGTCCTTGTTGGATCTTAACAACACAGGCCAGCCCAGCTGAGATACAGATGGTGGTCTTCTTAAATGAAAGACAAACTGGCCTTTCCCATTAGACAGTTTAAAGGTTATTAATGTTTAAAAATTGGTGTTTTTTTACACTCTTTTAGATGGTATTTATAATATCAAATGTGTGCCTAAGCATTCGGCACACTGCTAAGCAATCAGGGATGGTAAGCTGTTTTCCAGTTTGTTCCAGAAGTGCCTTGTGGCCCACTGTGGCCTCCTTCCCACATACTGCCTTGGCGGTTGAGGCCAGGTGACCACTACCCGAGGTTGGTTGAGCCTGGCTCTGCTGTTTTTCTGGAGGAGCAGATAGTGTGACTGCCCAGCACTGGGAGTGCATGTTACCCCTCGCCTCCCTTTTCTTGTCTGTAAAAGGAGGTGAGTCTGTACTGACTACAGCTGAACACACCTATGTCCCCAACTACAGTGGTTCTCAATACAGTATCGCTGCAAGACCAGGCTGCATTTACATTCTGTAAAACTCAAAGCCAAATTCATGAAAAGCAAGTTTACTGAGCCCGCCTATAAACTTTCACAGTGAAATCCGTTACAGTTGCCACCATTAGAAGCTCACCTGCCTCACACATATTTTCCTGGGACACTTTATATTAATTTAAAATCCTGTTGGATTTCAGCACCATATGTGTGTTACCTAATCAAGGAGAATGTTCTTCATCGGCTGCTTTGCTACAAAGGTTCTTGGTGGCACCCCTCCACATTTACTGGAACTGCAGGGAAAAGGGTGTGTGATTCGATTCTCATGGTCCTGCCGCTCAGCAGCCAGCGTTGGCATTCTTTGCAGGTCTCTCTTTTCCAAACATAGTTTTTATTCTGCTATCTATAAATGTTTAATCTCCCATTTTCACCTCACTGAGATATTTGCCTCAAAGCTGTACAGTGATGAGTCCCCGGGATGCGACTGTCGGGAAGATGGTGAGTCGTGCCGTGACTGCCCAGAGCCTTCATCCTGGAGGTTGGAGACCACCCATGATGCAGTTGGCTGAACTCAAGTTCACACAGGTGGCTTCCTTTCTGTTGACGCTATTCCTCTGAGTCATATGCAACTAAAGGCAATGAAGAAAGTAAAACTGTGCCAACAAGGAGGGCACATTCATGTCAGCATCGAGAGATCAAAGCCTTTTTCTGAGAAGATGGGAGGCGAGTAGTTTCCCACTGTCCTCTATATGCCCCCTCCAGGCACCGTCCCAGATGCCTCCTCCTCACAAATCTTGGCCTCCTTGCTTTCTGAGTCACTCATCTGCACTCTTTGATTTCAGATTTGGATGGTGTTTATCTTTTTCTCTCAAAGATGAGGGGAAATTGGCTTTCTTGTAGTTTCTCATTCCTTCTCTGTTTTGATGCATAAGTATACATTTACACACGACACAGGTTGTTACCTGCTCTTCTGCAGCTATAACTGCTGCATAAATGTGGCTTAGACTGAAGTCATTCTGTAAATACGGTTTGCAATGCTGTTTAGCAATGTGAGCAGCCACAGGGAAAGACGTATAATCCTATCTTATGTATGTAAGTCCCCTCCACTTAAAGAGAACGATGGAGATGTCAGCATCAAAGGAGGCTCCCAGAAAAGCTGAACACTCACTCACTCCCCCTTCTTTGTCGAAGACGCAAGGAATGTACTTTTTCTTATATTTGTGTTCGCCTAGACTTTCATCTAAAAAAAGATTCTGATGTTGTTAGCTCTTTTGTTTGTTTGTTTGTTTGAACTTTCATTCTTACTGGATACTTTCATTGGTCACAGATTTAAAATTGTATCCTACCAAGACAGGTTTTTGGGCTTTTGTTTTGTTTTGTTTCTCCCTGCATTCCCTACTTTGGTTGGAAGAACTGGTGTGTCCTGTAGTCCATTCTTAGGTTCGTCTGCCGCGCTGAAAGACTTTGGGGTTTTTGTTTGTTTTCTCTCTTTCTTGACTTCCAGAGTGTTTGTGTCTGTTGGACTAGGTTCTCTAGGTTGCTTTACTCTGTCACTTGAAGGCATTGCATCGTTTGGTTGTTTGGTCCTCGGTTGTGAAATCTGCTAAGAACCTTGTGCTCAGTAATTGGAAGGACTTTCCAATGTGAAAATCAGCCCGCCTCCTTTGGGGAAGTTTTCATATTTCTTTAACTATTTTCACTCCTCTCTTGCCCACCTGCAGTATTTAGTTTTATTAATTACATCTCTTGATCTTGATGCCATTCAGGCACTAGCTGAATGGATTTTTTTCAGCTCTACATCATTCTGTTTCTACATTTTTTATTTAGCAATCAGATTTAATTTCTAGGAGCCCCTTTGCTGTTGTTTTATTTCTCTTTTGAAAAATAATGTCTTGTTCTTGTTTTATGGATATAGCATCTTAAATCTTGTCAAGGATATTGATTCGAAGAACATGGTATAGAGGCTTTCTTCTGTGCCTGTACCTTTCCAGCATTCATCCTGGCTGTTGGTCTTTGACTTTTTCTTTTAGGAGCCAGGTGACCCCCATCTCCACCACCCTCCCCCAATTGCACAGGCCTGATTGCTTTGGGTAGGAGAGCAAAGGAGACAGTAAGGGGTTGGTCCCTCTGGACTGCTAACAAAAGAGAATTACAAAGGAATGAAGGCCAGCGTTGCCCTTCCAGGATAAGCCTTCCCATCCATATGCCCTGTGTGTCCAGAGTGACCATGTGGCCTTTCCCGCCTCTGTAGGCTTGGTAGGACCTGCAGTAGGTGGGAGTCAGTGTTCCTCAGAGGATCCCAGCTTCACCAGCACCAGGACAGACAGACTGCCTCAGCAAGTACACTCTTGCCGCTTTAGCCTTTGCCTCTCTTCCCCAGCACTGTGTTCTTTGGGGTTTAGTGCCCCCCCCCCAGTGATTTCTCTGCCAGCCCAGACGTATTTGCTACACATTCTAGGTGTTGAATAAATTTTATTGCTGGCTTATGTCTTCCTAAGCATAACTCTGTCATGTTTGTCCTACCCCGCCTCATTTCAGATGGCATCCACACAAGACAGGAGGTGAGACGCACGTGCCTGCACCGTATCCTCAACCAGTTTGAGTGTCTGGCATAGGAACTGCTGGGTGAAGCTGTTTTGAGATAGTCACCCCTACCCCTCTGCCCTGCCAGGATTGGGTCTGCCAACTACTTTTTTTCTTTCCATATCAAGGTTTCATAAAATAGAATATAGCATTAACAGCCCTTAGCTCGAAAAATCTAGAAATTCTGCTCGGAGGCTACCCTCAGGCTCCAGAGAAAATGAAGCAGGAGGTACTGTCCATCTTAGGCAGCAGCAGCAGCTCCAGGAGCCATTGAAAGATGTATTTTTAACAAATGTCTTCCGTTCAGACCAGCCAGCTTTTCCTTTGACTCATGTAGACTGGTTGCTGCCTCCTTTTCCTTGTCTATATATTGTGTTCCCAGCAGCCTTCTGTTTAGCTGTGCCCTTGGCGTGTGGAAAGAATATGGCTGTGTCACTTACCTGCCATTACCTGAGCCAGAAGAGGCCACACAGCCTCTCAGAGTGGCCGCTGTGGGCTTTCCTAACTGCTCTCATGGGGAACCCTGAAAAGGCAGAGAACTTGAAGATCTTTGTCTCCACTGGCTGCTTAGTCCGTAGTACTCTAATCAGAGCAGGCGGGCAATGTCCATTCTGGGCTTTGTGGAAGAATGTGGCTATTGTTCAACACTCTACCTGCTGCAGATTTTATCAGGGGCCTATAAATGTCTCCAACATCGAGTTCACTTGAACGCAAACAGAAGTATAGGCAATGGCAATCTTTCCTTTCCCTCCTGCATTTCTTAAAATACTTCCACAGCTCTTTAACTTTATTCTTCTTTAAAGCAAGTAGAAAAGTGTTCCCTCGGTCGGGGAGAGACGCCGGGTTATGCTTGGTCTGTGAAGCCCAGACATTGTTCTGTGGCTGCCTTTAGAAGCGATGACTTCCGTTCCATCCTTTGTCTTAACTGCAATGAAATGTAGCGGCTGTTGAAACCTGGCACTCTAACCTTGAATATGATTTCTGTGCTTGTGTCCTTTGCAGAGTTAGTATGACCTGATCTTTATGGCCTGCAGTCACAGAGCAGAGTTTTCTGCGGTGTGCAGTACAGCCTGCAGACATGCATTTACAGACAGCAGCTTCAAAGAGTGCCTCCAACTGTGGGGAATTCAGCCGGTCTGTTTTAGAAGCCTTGTGTGGATTTGTAAACCATAATACTCTTCACCTTTGGCAGGAATTCACACACACACACACACACACACACACACACACACACACACACACACGCACGCACGCACGCACGCACGCACGCACGCACACACACACACTTAAAAGTTTGACAAGTGAAACACAGTTGATAAGAAAACATTAATTATTTTTCTCTTATTGGAGCACATTCTGGCCTAGGGTCATAAATAAGAAGCTATATTTTAAGAGGAAAGATTTTTTAAATTCTGTGACTGTGTTACTCTTAAATGATTTCATAGCATATAGCTTAACTCTGAGTGGAATAGTAAAAGGTTCTGGACTTTAAATTTTCAGTAATTCACTTTGCTCAAATATAACCAAAAACATTTAGTTTTTGCTTATATTTAGGATTCGACGGACTCAAAAGTCTTTGAATGCCAGAAAGCAAGTGTTTTTATACTGTTCAAATGGGTAAAATGCTAACATATGACACGCCAGTCAATAATTAGCAAACACAATTGATCTGCCCACTTGACTTAGGTTTTATTGGTAATCCGAGATGTGTCTAGTACTAGCCAGATATTGACTTTAAGAATGACTTTCTGGGCTGGCTGTCTGGCTCAGCATGTTTAGAAAGCCTGAGGACCATGCAAGCCAGAGTGTAGTCCCCGGAATCTGGCTTCAAAGCTATCCTCTCTCTGACTTTCTCCAAGTGCCCTGGTGTGACCACGCCTCCTGCACACCCACACATATCATACACAGCATAATAGAGTTTTCAAATGGCTGTACATTATTCTGAGTTTATAAGTAACTACTAGCTTCGATTTGTGTCACTTTCTCTTGGGGGTTAATTATCTTAATGAAGGTGTCTGAGGTCTTGGTGAGTCTAAGTCAGCACTTTCCAGGCCAGAAGCCCCCTAGCCTTAGCTACATGGCATTGAGCTCAACAGTGATTGAATAAAAATCATGCTTATCATTTTTGGGAAGAAATATAGTTTAGGGGAATTTTGTTCTTTTTATAAATTAGAAATATTACCCTGAGATTTCTAAATATCTGCCATTTGCAAATACCTTCGTTGGTGACTAATACGTGTAAGAGCAGCTTCATCTCAATGTGAATAAATGGGTTATTGATACCGTTGCATGTTTTTTTCTGCCTGTATATATTTTTAGGTGTGAACTGAAAAATGTGTGAAAGTTTGCTTTACATTTAAATTTGTGGTTTGGGGAATTCCGATCATCTTTTGAGGTTTACAAATACTATCTGACATATAAACATTAGATCTCAGTGTAAGCCCTTTTACTGTTGTACGTCATATTTCCGTGTTACCACTAAGCTCTTTGGACAGCAGGAAGAAGGAGAGGCCAGCTTTCCCAGTAGTCACCTGGAACCACGGCAGTGCCCAGGTAGGGCCTTGCCCCTGGCTACAGCTTCAGCTGCTTCTGGCGGCTCCAGGGGCTTCTCCATCATCTCCTAGGAGTCTGTAGTTCCAGTGACCTCAGTAGCACCTGTTGCAAGGAAGACAGCTGGGGAGGTGTCAAGGGCCGCTCAAGTTTGTGCCCACCACTGGCCATGACTGAGCATGTCCCTTAGCAGTCCCCTAAAAATGAATCTGTGAACACTGGTCAGCACGGGCTCGATTAAAGGGCCTTGCATCCCCCGACTGAAGGGCTGGGCAGGGTCAGGATGTGTAGAGCTAGGCCATACTCTATGAGCACCCAAAGTCTGCAAGAAAAGATGTGAGCACAGGGCGATAGGGGCAAACTTGCATTGTTCAAATTCCAACCCACTGACACCTGCAGACACCTGTGACTTTCCTGTTTGCTAGTGTTTTCTGTTTGTTTGTGTTTTGTTTTTAAGTCTTGGAGAGCAAAGTATCAAGCGTCATGCATGCCGTTGGGAGATGACTCTCTGCATTATATCTAGAGATAAAAGCCAATCCGTGCAGATGAATTCCAGTTTGACACATGAAGAAAAAGGAATGTGATTGCTCCTTTATTTCTGCTGCCAAATTTTAATGCTGTCCTAGTTTTGGATTAAAAAACTTGTTAAATCTGTTCTCACTCAGGGGCGTGCCCTTTCGGGTGTAGCGTGCCGAACCCACTAGGTGCCCGTAGGTTTTTCTCGACGGGCCTTGGCAGAGCCATCGCACCTTGTTTTCTTGCTTCCACGTAGGATTTTTTGAGAGCATCAACTATGAAGATAATTGTTTGGTGTTGTTCACTGGTTTTCTCTTCTTCTTTTTCTAGGATTATGACAGTTTTTTTGAATCAAAGGAGAGCAACACAGTCTTTTCATTCTTAGGCCTGAAGCCTCGGCCATCGTCCATGGTAGGTTAACCTTCTGTAGTCAAAATAGGCTAACCCTCTGTACTCCTACTAAAATAGGCAAACCCTCTGTACTCCTGCTAAAATAGGCTAACCCTCTGTACTCTGCTTCAGCGACCACAGTAGTGAATCCTCTGTACTCTGCTTCAGCGACCACAGTAGTGAACCCTCTGTACTCCGCTTCAGAGTTTAGATTGCTGGAGTCCACCTCAAGGGTGGGTGAGAAGGGTATGTGTCCACTCTCCTAACGTTTGAGTCTCTCGGGTGAATACAGACTGTAGTGTTGAACACAAAATTTTTAGCTCCTTTAAACTCCTTCCTCTAATTTTTAACTTTTTAAAAATCAGACTGTTAGTTTACTTTTAATTTATACCTCTATTCTTGGAAGAGGAATTTAAGGTAGAAAAATAGGTCATTTCTATTTAAATTATAAATTCATATTGCATTTTACCCTGTGTCTGAATCTAACATTTGTAATCGATTTGGTCACAGATTGAAAATATTTGAAAAACATTACATCAGTACTGAACGTGTACAGCTTTCTCCTATCTTAATCGCTGCTGTTTGCTTGTTTTGAGACAGGGTCTTTCCATTCTGACTATCTTGGAACTCATGGCGATCAGGCTAGCCTTGAAGTCTCGGAGATCTTCCTGCCTCTACCTCCAAAGCACTGGGCCTTCCTGTCCTTATTTCTTAAATAATACAGCATAAGACCTGTTTGCATAGATATATCCATTATTTATAGCATCTCCATGTGGGCAGGTGTATATGGGTGAATTGCAGGTGCTGTATACTGGAGTGACTAGAGAGTCCTAGGGTCCCACGAGGACGTGAGACAGTCCCCTCACAGATGCCAAGGGGCAGCAGGTGGGAAGTAGAAGCAAAGCCACATTTGAAAGGTGTCTCCAGAATGAAACAGAAAGCGATACTGCGCATACTTCCTAAACCAATCCGAATATTTTTAAAGCCTCTTTGTGGGTCATATGCCTTTGGGAAAACATGAAGAACCTGATTTGTCTTGTGCTAAGACTTAGAAATAATGGATATTTCCACAAACTGTATAAAGCATAAGAGTCATATTTAAAAAATGATACTTACCAAATTAATTAATAGTTTGGTTACTTCATTTAAAAACACTGGGTTTTTGTGATTAGAAAATTAGCTTAGGTCTGTTTTTTAAAGTTGGAAAGGTGTGATATATATAAAATAGAATATTAAAATCATTACCCAGAACTAGCCACAGTGAGACTTTTCCATGTTTTCTTTACGTGGTAATTGAGCCTTGGCTATAGCTCAAATTGGGCTGCATTCTGGAGTGTCTGTTTTTTAACACAGCTGAACCTGCACTGCATTATGTGAACTTTATAGCAGATCCTTTGAGGCTGCCTGGGATAGGTATGCTCTCTGGAGCGCCTGTGGGAGGAAGTCAGCGGCCTTCCATAAGAGAACTCCTCCGGCAGCACCTGGGGCCCAGAGCTCCTGTGAAAACGCACTTTGTTTTAGCGTCAGCAAGCCTGCAGATGGGTTGTGGGTGGTTCCTATGCACACGCTTCTAACAGAGGCACGCCCGCACAGAAAGTATTTACAGGTTCTTAGAGCTATTTTTACACAAGTCAGTCGTTTGAATATGTTAGGAGAATTAGGTTATTTGTATGAAATATTCACCCAAAGATATTAAGTAATCCAGATTTATCTTCAGAGAACTGGAAGGGAGAGCCCGGAGCAAGGATTACTGGATGGCAGCTGGAACCCAGTAGGCACCATTATCTGTGTCAAAATCTTGTAGAAAAGGCTATGTGCATGCCATCTTTGTTCTCATGTTCTACAAAGGTAGAGATTCCTTGGAGATTTATCGAGCTGTTACTTGTTTGTTGTTTTGTTTTTCTTTTTCGTTAGACAATGAGGCTGGGGCTGTAGTTCCATCATTACAGGCTTGCTTAGCATGCGTGACATCCTGGGTTTGATTCTCAGCACTGGCAAAGCTGAGCATAGTGCGGCATCCCTTTAATGCTAACCCTGCAGAAGTTTAAGGTCATCCTCAGTTCTACAGCAAGGTCATTGCTCAAAACCGTAACATTCCCACCGTGTATTCTCCTTAGCATTTGTAAAGAAAGCTGTGGTCTGAGCAGGATCCATTCTCACGTGGTAGTTATCCGCGAGACATTTGGTCTGAGTTCCATTGACGTTTGTCCCTCGAAAGGCAGAAAGGGCCTGGAAGCAGTTCCTAAGCAGGGGTCCTTGGGACAGAACGTGCCACCCTGGCGTAGTATCTGTGCCTCTTGGGCACCAGAACCCTCGGAGCCTTAGGGCATAGCAATGCGCATAGTTCATCTTCCTCCGAGAGGAGTGGGATGTGAGAACTAGGAAACATGCCCTCCCCCCCCTCTAGTCGCTTCCTTGTCACCTTGGTTATCATTCATATAAAGTGCAGTTGACAGGTTGGACAAAACGGTCATAGATGTGAGACAGCAGAAGTGGCCCTGTCCTCTCTCCCATCACCTGCAGCAGGCACACACAGAAGGTAGAGCCAGGAAGCGCAGAGGCCCCGTTAGTATCTGTAGTCTCCAACCACAGTAGGTAGAGTGTATTGATGGCCCGCAGGCGGGCACGGTTCCAACTGGGCTACTCCCCAAAGTTGACAGAGTGGGGGAAGGACAGCGATCACTAAGTAATAGCCTAACAACCCCCGGCTCAGGGCACACTGTTTATCTTGCATCGGACGTTTTAAAGTAAAAGGTAAATGGTTTGCTAGCATGTGACATTAAGGTTTTCCACTTCCATCAAAGCTGGGAGAGATGGAAGTACCAGGAAGGGAAAACTGAGTGACAGGAGGCAGCAGCAGCTGGCCTCCATGGTGTCTCCCTGACTGAGGAAAGGGGACCCAACCCCTGGCAATTTTCAGGTTAAAAAACCACATAGTTCATTATTCTAATGGACTCCAAGCAGATCCTGTTACAGAAATTTCTGCATCTGGGTCCCTACCACTAGGGGTGATTTCCAAAATGCATAACACATGGTTGTACCGCACACTCTTTGGCCATATCTGGAGCAAACCACAGTGGCTTCTTGGTGACACTTGTGTAGTTGAGTCATGGGGACAGACAGAGCGGCACCTGAACAGTTGGGATGGTGATGCTTTATGAATGACGTGGCCATTATGATGTCACTCACCCTGCCTCGCCCTTAACCAGCACCTCTTTGTGCCCCTGAGAGGTCACACAGCAGTGTTCAGGGGAAGGAGACTTGGTGGCTGCTGGGAAATGAGGCTTGTTCTTAAGTGCTTGCAGGGTGGATGGGTACGATTGAAATTGAGGCTCTGGTTAAAAGTCAGGACTTGCTCCTGACAGCCACAGAAGGCGACTCATGACAAACAAAACAAAACGCTGCCAAGGGCAACTCTTCTGTCAACACAGCATAAAAACTGTGCCTTTCTCCCTCTTCTGTCCAATAGGCCGAACCTTAGAGGACAGAGAAGGTGATGGAGTTGCAGTTTGGAGCACCCCTGGTACTCAACGCATACCTGCTTACCTGATGCATCACTGGGACAAAGCCACACGCACAATCAGCAACTTTGCTTGACCTGGAAGAGGTGGTTTTTGGCGGACTCTGGAATAATGGGGACTGAGTGATTGTTCTAAGCTAATCAGGGCTCCGGTGGTGGTGGTGGTGGGTTCTCTTGATTTCTCGTCTGTTTGCAGTTGCCACGCTCACCTGAAAGTTCTGTCACATGCTATAGTCCACTTCCTTAATGACCTGGGCAGCCCCATCAGGGAGAGAGCGCAGGCTCTGCCCTAAATGTTACTAGACACCAGTATTGCATAAGCCTGGTCCTCTTTATGCTGCCTGCATTGCATCCTTGAAACCCATTTGCCAGGATGGTTACGTCTTTGAATCAGAAAGAAGAAAAGCAATGCAGGCTGACAAAGGACACTGAAGGTTCTTATTGCAGAATCACGAATGTCACTACTCTGGTACTTTGTAATAACACCTGCTGGAGAAGTTAGATGCTCTCGACTCCTTTCTGTAATGGAAACCCTCACCCCTATAAAATTCTCCAGGCCCATACAGGTGCTTCCAAAACCACCATTGCAATAATGCACTAGCACAGCCAAGTTACAGGACAGAAGAGATTGCTGCCAGAAAGCTTCCTTCTTTATCTCTGCAAGGAGGAAGTTTCACTGTCTGCATAAGACTGCTTGAGATACTAGGAAGTGCATTACTTAGATAGTAAGTTAATAGGAAGTTTGCTCTGTCCATATGCAAAGGCATTTCAACTCTGGTAGCTTACACACATGCACATATATTTTCAAATGCAGCTCCCCTGAGTAACAGCTGCTTGTTCTATTTTGTGATGGGATTATATTTTTAGAGAAAGGAAATGCTTGGTTAGATATATTTTGTGAACCGTTTATGAAGTGTAGTAGAAGTCATGGGTGCTGCTGCGGCTGGGCTTAATGATGGAAGACTTGGATAGCACATAGAAGACTTGGATAGCACACGCAAGCCGCGGTGCTCAGCTCCAGGACCGCGGCGCTGGCTAGTGCGATTTCCCGTGTTACTCACCATTGTCTCTTTATTCCCCCTTTTCACATTTAGACCAGTTCATAGTCTCAGACTTTTCAGAATAACACAGGCATGCATAACACACTCGTGCGTGCGTATGAGCACAAGTGAGATTTCAGAGCAGCATAGACAAGAAAGGAGCTGTCTAGACAGTAGTCCTGAGTTGTTCTTAAGAAGCAAAATCCCTGCTCCCTTTGGGTGGACACCGGTGAGTACTGAACAGGACTAGTCTGGAATGGGATAAACTCAGGCCTGACTGAAATCTCCACCTACTGTAGCGGCATGCTATGACATGGAGCCTTTCATTCCAACTCTGAGAAGGAAATGCTTGCGAGAGGGAAAGAGCAAACTAGTGGCCCCTCCGCCACCCCCTCATGAGCTTTGGTAAATGTTGACTCGTCTGTGGCATTTTTGTTTTGAATGCTGGAGTTGAGATCTCAGCTTGAGATTTGCAATCCTATTACAGCCAGAAGAAAGGACAGCTTTCTTCATGAATGGACCAGGTGCAAGCTTGTCATGGATATTACTGGCTAGTTGGTATTAAACAAGATCCAGGTCAAATTCCATTTGATAAATCACAGGGACTTCGAAGGTTTTTTTTTTTTTCTCTTCTAACTGGATATTGTGCTTGAGTTTGTGAGTCTTCTTACAAGACGCATTTCTGTTTAAATATTATCTCATGAAGTCAGCCCAGCTTATGTGGATTGGGTCTGTTCTTGCCAATGAGTGCCAAGAACCAGTTTGGCAAAGTGAAGTCTTAGCATGTTTTGGATTGTAGGATCAGCATCATACTTTTGAGACAGAGAAAGCTGCCAAGATTGGTCACATAACTTTGTGATTGGCCAAACTGTACCCACCGTGACCATGTTAAGCACACTGAATAGATGGTGTGCCTAAAATTACTCTCACAGTTGCGTATCATTTTCTTGCCATGATTCTTTTGCAAGAACACAGGAGAGTCAGCAAAGAAAACACGGGATTGGTGGTAGAAGCCCAGGATGTAGAGTTGACCATAGTTCCCAGATAGTGGTGTGTATAGAGCACACTGGGTCTGTACTAAAATGCCTCCCAGGCTGACTGACAAATTGTTTTTCTCCTTCCGCCTTCCTTTCCCTCTTTCTGTTGATTGTTGCCTCAGACACAGTCTTACTATGTAGACCTGGAACCTATTCCTTCTGCCTCTACATACTCAGCTGAAATAGTGTTCTTCTTGTTCCCTTTAATTGGCTGTCTCTAGATTTGGTCACCACCATCTTCAAAACCGAGCCAAGTGCAGGCATGGCTATAATGCCAGGGACTTTCAAGGCAGAGTGTTGACTTCCTTGTGGGACAATGGAATTTGTGCTGCTGAGAACCAAATGGTGCCATTTTAACCATAGGTGAACGTGTAACACCATACTGCTAGGTGTCTACAGACAAGAAGAACATTTAGTTCAGGAAATACTTCGCCAAATCCTAGGGGTTTAGTAAAATCTAAGAGGAGAAAAAGAAGACACATAGCCCTTAGATGCTAATATATTTTAGTTTTTTTTTCTGTTTTATAAAGTTAACTCAACATTTACATTTTTATATTGTGTGAATTTAACCATCTAAATATTTTCCTTTTGCTATTGAAAGGTACCAAAGGCTTTTTATGTTTTGTTTGGTTTGTTTGATTTTATTATGGGATTTGTTTTTTCTAGAAATACTTTGATATAGATGTGTCCCTGAGTGTCTGGGTCTGCTTCAGTCTTTGTAATTATTTTGATTTCAGTCTGTTTGTATTTGTCTTTCAAGACATTGGGGAAATCTCAGATTTTGTATTCTTCACTGAAGGAGAATAAATTCCAGAAAACATGGCGTTCTCAACTGGAGTTGTTTTTTCCTAGTCTCACTCCCTTTCCAGCTTTGATTCTGGAGTTGGCTGGATGCTTTCTGTTTCTGCTGCCATCCATGAAGGGTTAGACTCTTACCATGCAGCCACTCACTCCCAGAAGGATGCACGTGGTTCTGCCTGGGCACTCTGGGAAGCAAACACACCCCGACCCCCGGCAGCCCAAGGCTGAGGTGGGACTTTCAGCCACTTGTCCAGGTGTATTCTGTGGTCTCCTCGCAGGCACACTGCTTAGTGGTTTGCCCCATACTGGTTGCAGAAAGCACTCATGACTTCTCTCTCTCGGGCTTCCTTTGAGTCACATTTGGAAGCAAAAGAAAATGTCTCTGAAGGCAGGGCTGAGGCTGAACTCACCAAGAAACAACTGCAGAACTTAAACACTGGGACAGATGGAGGGTGGAGGAGGCGTCAAAGGCAACAAGCTCTAAGCTGACAGAAATGTGTCAGCTCACAAAACCAAATCAGCAAATAGCCCTGCCCGCGTGTGACCCAGATTCCAGTGGGAGGGTTCCCCAGTTCTAGACACACAGGCCAGATTAGCATGGCTGTGTCTTCTGCCAGCATGTATCAGGCCCTCACAATGTGGTTTGAGGGGTCCTGTCTGAGCAGGAGGACAAGGGGGAGCAAAAGCAGTCGGTGACAGGCCAGGTAAGTTGTCAGTATACTCGAGGCTGCAGCTTGTCATCAGAGATGTCAATGTTGTTTCTTGGTAAAACCATCCTGACTTTAGATTTTATACATTCAGCAACTACATGCATACATACACACATATCTACCCAAGTATTAAGAGTAATAATAACAACCCCTATATGCCTGCTGCCTGCCTTATTGCCTTTCCCCCTAGGCACCCCATGTGCCCCTCCCTGACCTTCTCTCTCCCTGTTGAATAAAGGGAGCCTCACCCTGTATTTGTGTAAATTGAGGCCTTTCTACCCTTCAGCATTTTGTCTCCATGTATGTATCCATAAAGGATAAATGATAAATAGAACTAAACCAGATACAGCTTTTTCTTTTTTGCTTCCTCCTAATGTACATTGCATTGGGAACTTTGTTAAAAATTATTCCACTAGATGAGTATCTAATTGTTTTCTCCAGTTGCTGACCATTGAGCATTGCCATGAGGATTCTGTCCTTTGACTTCTGGTGAGCTTACAGAGTGGAGCCACACCGTAGGTGGAGTAGCTAGCTGTACAGTAAGAGCACACACCAGCCTTAAGGGTGGAGTCAGATGGCCTTACCAGTTACAAGAGCTGCCGTGCCGGTTACAGAAGGCTAGCGTCTTTAGGACGACTGATCCTGACCAGTCTGTGAGACTTTAGTCAGAGTTGCGCCAAGTGTGTAGTGTAAAATGGATTTGGCTTTTAAAAAAATCATTAGTGTGTGCTCGCTTCAGCAGCACATATACTAAAAAATCATTAGTAAATTGCATGTGTTTATTATGTGATTCCTGTGTCAAACTTTCTGGATATCTGGGTATGTTTTTAAGTACTAAATGTTCTGTTTGTATTGTTGAGGATTGAACCCAGTACCTTGCACATGCTAAGTAAACATTCTACCACGGAGACACTTCTCTAGCCCATGAGTTAGCTCTTAAAGTGAAGAGAAACCAGGAGTAAACAGTCTTCTGGAGTTATTTCCAGAAATGTGAAATGCACGTGAGCGTTTATTCTGTTTTCAGGAAATAAAGGCAAGTGTGCCGACGTATCCTGTCTACCACCGTGAGATGTACTCTGGGACGCCTCTGCTCTAGGAGGCTTTCATCTCTGAAAGTGTCTTAAGGCTCATCAGTTTGTTACTTGGCAGGAAACCGATGTCATTAATGCTATGATTTCATCTGCTTTCCGGGATTTCACCAGAAAGAAATCTATGCAGACGTCACGCTCGTATGTGCATGTTTGCTTAGGATCTCAACCTACATTGGGTCTATATGTAGCAGGGGGCCAAACATGGTTTGACACTTAAAAGAACGACAAAAAAAAAATAATCTTTGCTAGGTCACAGGGACTTCCATTGGAGTTGGGCTCAGATTGGATAGTCCCTGGGTGAGTAAAGACGATCCGTGTGATGCTGAGCACAAACCAGCGGATGGCAGTGGCACTAGTCTACACGTGTGGAGACTACAAGGAAGCAGAACGCAGACTGGACACCAGTGTCTTAAAGTGCATTAGCAAGCTTGATATATGAACAAAGCTTGTGATAGTGAACAGGACAAAACATTGAGACCCCCTTAAAAAATAGACCTCTACGCTATTATACATAACATGGGGCCCTGTCATAATAAAGTCATAACCGAACCTTCCTCTGAAGCAGCTTTAGACAAGTGTCTGTGCACCAGTGTTGCACAGAGGAAAGTTCTTCCGTTCAGAATGGTGCTGTTCCTGTACCAACAAGCCACGTGAAGCACTGAGCCCCTGAAATATATGCCTACTTGGGTTTGGGACATGGTTTGAGTGTAAAGATATTCTAGGTTTTACACTTGGTGTGAATATTTCATTGACCTCATGAATCGTTTTTGTATTGGTTACACATTAAAATAATACCTGAATTTATTAAGTTGAATATTAAGACCATCAAGTGCACCTTTAAATGTGACCACTGGGATATTTTAGATTACATACATGGTTTTCATGCCAGACAACGCTGCTTTATATCACTCTTTTTGCTTGAATTTATAGCCAAGAAATAAATACATTTGAGACATATTTAGGCCTTGGTAAAATCCTTCCTTCCTTTATAATTGATAATACTGAAAGAAAATGCAAACATTTGGGGGAATGTCATTTTCTAATACAGCTGCCAAAATGACTTTTTTCTCATTCTGCTTTTTGCCCCCAGAGCTCAAAGATTTTTGTAGCAAAGGAAAAGTCTATTCTGGACACCAGCAGCGCCATGGGCTGTCAGAATGCTTGACATCTCTGTCCAGGCTTCTGTTCCCTCTATGTCCCCAACCCCCCACTCCTCCACCCCCATTATCTTCCAGAGCTCATGTCTGGAGTTGCCCTGTGTCTGAACTAGGTCATAGTGGCATCTTGTATTTTCTGTTTTCAAGGGGAAAGTAATGACTCACACAGATGCCGGCTATTATCTGCAGGACTGTGGTAAATGTTCCTGGGACTTAGCCCTCAGTTCCCCAGAAAAGCTCACAAGAAAATATATGTGGCTAATCTGCCTTTTGAACATCTCTTTCTGATCATATTGCCGAAGATTAAAACAAACTGCCTAGGCTTCTAAAGTACGTTTTGCTATTCTCATAGAATACTAATTTTGAGGTAAACCTATAGTACTCTTGCCATTAAAATAATTGAATAAAGGATTTTCTTTTATTACTTTGGGACTCTTCCCTGTAGTGAGAGTGAATTAGTCGAATAGTTCCTGCAACCCCAAGAGATGCCAGCCATTTGCATTCCATTCGGCTACTAATTCTGTTGCTTTAGGGCACATAATCTGCTGTGTTGATGAATTGCATACCTGTGTAGAATTCACTTTTCTTGAGTGGTGAGAGCAACATTTTCAAGGTAAACATTCTGGCTAATCTGGTTTGTGTTAATGTTGTTATCCCACTTCTTTTATCTGTTTAACTTCTCTGATTGTTTTTTTTTCCCCTGCCAGTCTGTTTCATGGCATGCACACTAGGTCAATATAAGTAATTGGGGGTCTGAGACAGTCTAAAGCTTGGCTCCATGATGGATGCCAAGGACAACAGCCATGCATGAAGGCCAGCAGTGTGACAGCAAGAAGGCTTCCCGTTTCTTCTTTGTGGTGAACCCTCTTGATGTGCTCTCAGAAATGTGGGCACCAGCTAGGGTGACAAGATGTGACAGGAGCAGCACTCAGGTCTCCCGCCTAGGAGTCTGGTGACTCTGGCTGCAGCTGGTCCCCACCCCCACTCGTGGGTGTCCCAGCAAGTGTTCACTAGCATTGTACAAAGATGAGGAACTGAGCATGAGCAGGTTAGCCTGCCTCCCCCAAAACAGGATTTTAGCTACTAAAATGGCTACAACATTCACAGCTGTGGACAACTTCTGAACAAAAGCAAGAAACTCCTTCCCCAGGCATGACTCACCCAGGGCACCATGGCACCTCTCAGTGAAGGAGAGGCTAATGTGACCAGAGGCTAGTGTGACCAGCTCTTCTGGGCAGCCTTACTCCAACCCCAGTGTGCAAATAGTTACATCTGTACTAAGTGCAAACAAAAACTGCTGGAATCAAGAAGGTTGCCCAGCCAATGATCTTGGAGACATCTTATCAGCCAAGTGCAGAGGCTAGATGTTGGCCATGGTCTGTTTTCTCCAAAGTTTTCCCCATTAATAGCAATTAGTGACTCTTATTGGTAGTATTTTCAATTATTTTGTTATACTTTACATTCTGGTGATTTACCTGTAGAGTTGGTAGCATACAGTAATTTGCATAACATGGCAGAGGAAAAACAGCCTTCAGATGAGCTGTTCAGCTAAACCCTGAGAATCTGTGCTAAATCTCCCTTCCTCCCCCCTCTCCCCCTCCGTGCTATGGTGCTGTGGTCAAGCCAGGGCTTCATACATGCTAAACCAGCAAGTTTGAAGTCTTTTTTCCTTTTTCCTTTGTACCTTGGCTTTAAGTTGGTGGACTTCTGAGAAAGGAGGGGAAAATCAAACAAACCTTTCCTTCTTCGATAATGGTATAATCACCAGCTCAGCCCAGTTGCATTAGTCAAAAGACACAACCCTGCTCTTCTGGGATCATTTTGTGGAGCTGCTGAAGGCAGGTTGAATGCCTGTTTGCTGCTGCTGAAGAATGCGTAGTGCCTTTGCTAACCTGCCTGTGTGAATAAATGGTGACGATATATCTCACACGCTGCTTCTCAAGTGTGTTTAGTTCTCTTTAGTTCGTCCTGCTTTTGGACTAAGAGAGCCATTACTTTTGTGTCTTCTTGTCACTTGGGGGCCATAAATTTGTCACAAAGCTGGCTGTCAGGTGAAATGTGTACAGTATTAGTGTGAGCAACAGTCTTTTTGATAATTTACTATATGACTGTGTGCTAAGAAGTCCCGAATTTTTCTTACTTTATCACTGAAACTTTGATTCCTTATCTTTTCTTTCCTCCCACTGACAGATACAAATGTGAAATATGTTAGTCTAAGACCAATTAGGAGATAAGAATCACAGTGATTTAGACAAGAGAGGTGAATATAAGGAATTGCTGAACTCTGATAACAATAATAATAATAAAAGCCTGTCAGATATAAGAAACCCCTGGGAGTGTGGAGAATATCCAAGAAGGGAAAACGTGAAGGGAGGTTGCCCTTCAGATGTCTTTGGAAGAGGTCCAGTTGCATTCTCTGAATGGTAGGAAGTTTGCTGGGCAAGCAGGAAGCAGCCCATGAGGTACAGACTAGGGTCTACTGAGTAAGAGGGCAGCCATGCCTATTGAAGGAGCAGGCTGAAAGGAGGCCTGGCACAAGCAGTGCCCATGCCAAAGGGGTTATCACGGATCAGGCCAAAGGTGCAAGGTGACTAAGGGACCATGTGTCATGCAAGCTGCCCACACTGCTGACCTACTGGGCAGCAGTCAGGCACAGTAGGAGAGCCTCTTCTCACCAGTGTCCTTCCAGTGTCCTCTACTGAGAAGGCTAGCTAGCATCGTGACCCTCCAAGACAACAGTGCTTAATGGAATTCTCTGTTACCACAGAGCAGCCATTGAAAAGTGAATTGGGAGTTAAAATAAATCAGGGACTAAGACATGTCATAATGGGGTTCTATAAAAGGGATCTCTTAGTGTCATCTGGAGTCAGTCATGTTTGCTAAAAGCCAAAGGATGAGATTGCCATCGTTCTGTAAAACCTGGGTAATTTAAGAAAAAATGTCTTACTGGAAATACATAGGCCTTGCTGGCTGACCTCATTGGAGAGCTAGTGATTCAGTAATTAACTAAGCTGAGGAATGACTTGTCACAAATACAAGTGTATCCAGAAAAGATGCAGAGTTCAGACTTCATCTTTATTTTGATTGTGTACCCAGTTTCATCAAGCTGTTGAAATTTAATTTCAACCTGTGTGTGCTTACACACATGTGCTCCCAGAATTTGGGAGGCTGAGGCAGGGGGATTAAAAGTTCAATGTCAGGTTGGACTATATAAAAAAATCCAACCTATATTTATTTTAAGTAGGAAAAAAGGAAATACCATAGGGCTATATGTATGTAAAGCTTATAATGGTAATTTTCTCAAGTAAACAGGTATTCATGATAAGTACTAACTTGTTTTTAGATCACTGGCCTTAGCCAAGTCCCAGAATTCCAAAGTAGGAAATATGAAGAACCCAATAATTCCGTAATGTCTAAGGACCTGGCTGTTAGAGCGTGTTTGGGCATACTTGTGTGTTCGCATCTTCCCCATCTACTCCTGCAGCAAATAAAACATCATACCTGAAGTGAGAGACCCAGCAGGTCTCACGAGGGGATGGCAGGTGTCAGTTCCTGTGATGACAGGCACCCTGACTCTCAATTCAAGGAATCCAGTGTGTCGATGGGTGGTTAGACAGATCAGTGATCCTGCTACAGACCCTCTTTTATTAACAGCAAGGAAGAGCAAAGTCAGAGAAAAATTGTTTTGCTAACAAAGTAATTGGCTTCAAGTGATGCCTGGCCCAGGATGTTTATTCCTGTCTGATGCTGCTCTCACCTCCGTACTGAAGCTTCGGTGTGTGCCTGGTTTATGTTTTGATTTTCTCATGAGTTCCTTGAGGGTTTGTGTGCCATCAAGACACGTTAACCAAGTCAAGAGCAGTAGCAATAATCTACTGATGGCTATTCAGAATGCCAGTACCATTTGTACCTCGATAGGCACATGAAACTCACTCCCAGTGTGGCTTGTCACAGTGCTCTCACTGTGGCACAGGCCAATCTTCCTCAGAAAGGATGGTTTAGGGAGAAGGTGCTGGGTCCTCTGCATCAGTAGGCTCTGTAGTGTGGATTATGTGGATGTCCCCAAGGCAGTGCATAGCACTGCTGTTGGTTCTGGAAACCACAATCATCCAAAAGCCCAAAATGTCAGCCATATAGAGAGATATGGGACTTTTAGCAAGGTGTTGCTTAACTGAACAGTCTGACTTTTTTTCAATAGCCAAGAAAATCTAGCTATCTCTGCTGTACAATACAGAGAGATCCAAACCTGATGCTTTTCTGTACTATCTAGCTTTTCAATATGATCAAATTTCATTTAGTTTGATGTGTATTTTGTAACCATTATTAACAAGCCAATAAATTTATACACTAACAACTTTTGGGTTGTTCCTCTGATCCAGAAAAACAAAACAAACAAACAAACAAACAACCCTTTGGCCTTGCTGGATTTCTTACTATCCTCAGTTCTAAAGTCAGAAATCATTATAAATTGCTAGTAGATGCCCGACAGAAACCTGGCAGTTTAGCAGTTACTACATGTAGCCTTTAATATATGAGCTGACTGCTGTTCAGTATTTTTCCTAGGTAGAACAAGTGGGTGGATGGTAGAAACAGCATGTTCTCTTGTCTTGCAGTAACTGTGATGTAGGCAAAGTAAAATTCTTTGCCTAATAATAACTTTGCATACACCAAAAGTTGTTGGGAAACGACTGCATATATATTAAATGAAAGATTGAGGAAGCTCTCATATTTTGATTGATATGTATGTATATATTGTATAAGATTAGCTCTATGTCTACACACACACACACATACACACACACACACACACACACACACACACACACACACACACACACACCTTTGTCTCAAGCTTGGAGAGAGAAGGCCAAGAAGTATTTTTCAACAACATGTTCATATGACTTAGTCAGTGTTAGTGTTGGCCTAAGCTATGAAGTGTGGCCTTTGGCAACAGTAAGCTACAAAGCTGGCCTTAGTGAAGAGTGACAATGCGGTGGAACTAGAGGGATGGCTCAGCAGTTAAGAGTGCACACTGTTCTTACAAAAGACCCAAGTTCAGTTCTCTGCATATTCGGTTGTCTACATCTGCCCCTCACACAGCCTGTAACTCCAGCTCCAGGGGGACCCAATGCCCCGATGCCTTGGACACCTGCACTTTTTAGGGGTTTTTTTATGACAGGGTTTCTCTGTAGCTATGGCTGTCTTGAAACTCACTCCTTCTGTAGACCACGCTGGCCTTGATCTCAGAGATCCACCTGCCTCTGTCTCCTAAGTGCTGGGATTAGAGGTGTGTGCCACCACTGCCCAACTAAGATACAATTTTGTTGTTTCTCTGAAGCTTTGGAGGCTGTCCTGGAACTCACTCTGTAGACCAGGCTGGCCTTGAACTCACAGAGATCCACTTGCCTCTGCCTCCTGAGTGGTAGGATTAAAGGTGTGCATCACCACCATCACCTTGGCCAGTAAGTAATGCTAACGTCAAAAGGAAACCACTCAGCCACCAGTTTTGGAAAAACCGTGCCACATTTTAAAATGAAGATAGAGTCTCTGTGTCGGGTTATAAGGAAGAAAGGCAGTCCTATGGCACAGGCTGGTTCGTTACAGCAGGCTTCATCATTCCTAGTCACAGGGCAGAGGGAACCTTGGTTGAGACATTGCCTCTGTCAGAGCGGCTGATAGCCACACCTGTGGGGCATTTTCTTGATAGGTGATTGATGTGGGAGGTCCTGGTCCACGGGGGTCAGTACCACCATCTGTCAGATGAGTGTGTGATGTAAAGAAAGCAGGCTGAGTGAGCTATGGGGCATAAGCCAGTGTCCAGCACTCCACAGCCTCTGCTATAGTTCCTGCCTTATGTTCCTGCGCTGACTTCCCTTGAAGAGGGACTATAAACTGTCATATGAAGTACAACCTTTTCTTCCCAGGTTGCTTTTGGTCCTGGTGTTTATCACAGAAATAGAAACCAAAGTAAAACTAAGACCTTTTAGGTTCTATGGAATACTCTTCTTTCAAAAATAATTTATAATGAACAAAATCCTAGGTGGGGCGGGCACCAGGCTTTAGTGACTCCTGGTTGGTCATGGTTTCTCTGGATCTCTAATGCAGTCTTCAATGCCTGCTACTTTCCCCTATCTTGAAAAACCAAGTTACTCACAGTTGCTTCAAAACTGCAGATAAAGCTAATGTAAGGGCTTCCAGAGAAGCTAGGAACCAAGGAGGACCCTAAGAAAGACAAGCATAGTCCCCCAGAGAAGGACAAAGTGACAAGAGCTCCTGAACAAATTGGAAGCATGAGGGAGGGCATGGGAGGCAGGTAGAAGAAAGAGAAGGGGAGAAGAGGAGAGGAGAGGAGAACATGAGGCAGCAGGAAGATTGAGTCGGGGGAAGAATAGAGGAGAGCAAGAAAAGAGATACCTTAACAGAGGGAGCCATTATAGGCTTAAAGAGAAATCAGGCACTAGGGAAATACACAGAAATCCACAAAGTTGACCCCAACTAAGAATCTAAGCAATAGTGGAGAGGCTACCTTAAATGCCCTTCCTCTATAATAAGATTGATGACTACCTTAAATGCCATCCTAGAGCCTTCATCCAGTAGCTGATGGAAGCAGAAGCAGCTAAGCACTGAGCTGAACTCCTGGAATCCAGTTGCAGAGCGGAGGAGTAATGAGCAAAGGGGTCAAGACCATGCTGGAGAAACCCACAGAAACAGCTGACCTGAACAAGTGGGAGCTCATGGACCCCAGCCAGACAGCTGGGGAACCAGCATAGGACTGAACTAGAGTAACTTACTGTTAGGAGGCCTGGACAGTCTATGGGGCCTCTTTTGGTGTATTTATTCCTAGTACAGGAATGGACCTTGGGAGCCCATTCCCCATAGAGGGATACTCTTTCAGCCTAGACACACAGGAGAGGGCCTATGCCCTGCTCCAAATTATGCAAATGATGTGACAGACTTTGATGATCCCCCATGGAAGGTCTCACTCTTTCTGGGAAGTGCCGGGGGCGGGGAGGGGGAAGGAGAGGGAACTGGGATTGATACGTAAAATAAGATTGTTTCTAATTTAAATAAAAAGTGTGTTATTTAAAAAAAAAAGCTAGTGGAAGGGAAAATCCTGAAGTATGCTGTACAAGGAAAGCCAGTCCTGTATGAATATGGATGGGTATACTTTTAACAAAGAGACAATTAATTAATAAATCCAGTCTGGCATGGTGACGCATACCCGCAGTCTCAGCTATTTCTGAGACTGAGACAGGAGCATTAAGAATTTGAGGCCACTTGAACAGATTAGCAAGACCTGTGTAACAAAAGAGCCTGGATAGTCTAGTTGCTAAGGAGGAAAATAGAACAAAGGAATGACATTTACGGGTAACCAGGTACATTATTTAGTCTCTTCAGTTTTATACAGAAGAGTGATAATGTTCTCTCTCTCTCTCTCTCTCTCTCTCTCTCTCTCTCTCTCTCTCTCTCTGTCTCTCTCTCTCTCTCTCTCTCTCTCTCTCTGTCTCTCTCTCTCTCTCTCTCTCTCTCTCTCTCTCTGTCACACACACACACACACACACACACAGCTTTTGCTAGATAATCTTGAGAAAGCAGTGTGTGCCCACTCAGTGTACGAACCGCTTGGGCAGTGGCGACACCTAGAGGCTAAGTGTCTGGCTACAAGTCAAGGGCTTCCTGTTCATTTTAACCACACAAATAAAAAAGAACCCTGAAATGGCCGCCACAGTTAAATCTGCCTTTTAAAAAGCCTTTTGCAGTGTGCGAATCTTTACAGTACATTAGATTCCCTACGAAGGTCAGTTGTGACAGGAGGAGGGGTGTGCTCCTGTGCTGGAGGGAGACCAGCCTGGGTAGAAGCAAGCCTGCCTAAGTTTATCTCCTGCAAAATCTGCTGTCAACGGATCTAAATCACAGAACAAGTCAGATTTCCCACATCATCAACCACAGGATCTTGTACCACTTTGCACAGAAAAGCTTTAATGTAGACTCTGAGGGAAGCCCCACAGCGCCCAGTGCTGGACCAGCAGAAGACTGAGAGCCCAGCCACTATGGGCCGGAATGCTCCCCTGGTTAGTCCTTCAACTACTGCTCAAGAAGAGGACTTACCCCACGGGGAAGGGGAGAAGATGGCTGCAGGGTCTGTTTCGATCTGCACGGCAGTGTTGATTGAACACACTGCAGTGGTTCCCTGCTGCTGCCAAACCATCTGGGTGTGGTGGTTTAAAACTCAGATAGGTGGAGAATCCGGGTTAGGGGTCTCACAGACTGGTGACAAGTGTTAAATGGTGTGACTTTTGTTGGTGCCAGAAGAAAATCAGCTGTCTCGTCTCCTCAGCTGCCTGGTTGACAGTCACATCACGCACACTAACGTGCCACTCCCCATCTCTTCCTCTAGCTCAGACACTCCTCCTCATTCTTGAAAGTACCCTGTGATTACCTTGGGTCACCACACGTAATAATCCAGCATAACCTCTTCGTCTCCAGAAACTTCCATCAGCAAATCTGCCTCCGCCAGTGTAAAGCAGTGCGTTTCCACACGGTGTCTGCCGAGGACATTCTCCTGCCTACCACAAGCATTGGATGCGCTAACCTTGTGATCTCCCTGGCTGCAAGAACGGAGGGTGTGGATCCTGCAGATCAATCAGAATTCCAGCAGGGAAAGACTGAACGTATTGAGAACCAGGAGAGGTCATTTCGGCTGAGGCAATGAGTTCAGTGTCTGAATGATTAGGAAGACGTAGCCACATGAATGGCTTGCAAACAGAACGCATATCACTGTGTAAAGGTTCAGAAACGAATAAAATAGTTCATTAGTTCCTATGATTAATAATATATTGGGTGATGTTGCTGGAAGTGGCTGATGAAGTTTAGCTATATTATGAGAGATTATTCTCTCTCAGGGGAAGAGGGGAGGAAATGGGAGGGGGAAGAGGAGGGAAGGAGGGAGATTGCTCACAAAAACGTTATATCCCAGTGGTATAGGAGAATGTGCAACCTGGCCAAACAGTCAAATATTTCAAATATATTTTAATCTACCTCTTTATTAGCTACTTCTAATCATGAAACTATAAAGCAAGAATGAAGATAAGCAACTGATGACCCAATGAAAATATCAAAAGAACATCTGCAGAAGGAGATGTGTAATATACTTTTTGTGAGGCTCTTACACAGCTCTGTTCTCACCACTCACCTCATGAAAAATTTAGTGAGATTTTCATTAAGAAAAAAAATCTCCATGTTAAAGACCCAAAGGTGAGTTGTTAAGAAATGTAAAACAAATGTGATATTATTGAATCATTTCACACTGAAGAGCTTGTGAAACATCTATTCCCTACTAGTGTGGAGATTATATTTGATTTTTACCTTCTGAATGTGGCCTTATCCACATTCAGCTGGTGTGTACAGCAAGGCTATCAAAAGGATGAGAAATATGACTGAAAAAACTGGAAGGGCCACAGGCTTGAACTGTTGATCTAGCAGATGCTTTGCTCCAATGCCTGTGGAGAAGGATTCCTCAGAGAAAGAGGGACGAGCAGTGACTGCAAACTCACTGTGTGCTGGACATTGTAGTCTGCAAGAAGCAAAGGTCTGTGTGGTGGCTGACTTTGGCTGTCAGCCCAACCACTTCTGGACTCAAGTAAAACCCAAGCAGCTAGCTGGGCACACCTGCGAAGAGCTTTTCTTGATTGTATCATTTGAAGTGGGAGGAGCCACCCGAAATCTGGGCCACACCTTCTGATGGTAGCCCATATAAAAGGACATGGAAGAGGGAAGCTTTTGCTTTTTCTCTCCGTGCAACTCTGGCTGTCCTGGAACTCACACTGTAGCCCACGCCGGACTTGAATTCAGAGATCTGCCTGTCTCTGCCTCCTAAGTGCTGGGATTAAAGGTGTGCACCGCCACCTGGGGTGCCCTCCTTGGCAAGTTCATTGATCCTGATGCAGAAACACTCCTTTGGTACCATTAAATCCTACTTCCTTGGGATTCCAACAGAGAATGATGCAGCTCTCTAGGCATCCAGTACCAGATCAGGACTGCTGAGACATCCTATCTCATGGACTGAACAACTACCAAATTCTTGGTTTTTATATTAGCTAATTATTGGCCTATATATTAATTTTTACCAGTTATGTTCCTTGAGAGAACACAGACTAATACAGTTCCCCCAAGGGCACCACAGACCAACTACATGCTAAAGATGGGCTACAATTGTGTGTGAATCATTCTGTTATTCTGATTACATAGAAAGGGGTCCACTAGCGTGCACAAAGATTTGATCAATAGCACTGAAAAAAATCAAAAAGTGTCCGGAATAAAAGTGCTATAAAACACATGTGGAAGACTTTTAAACTCAATCCTGTCATGGACAAAATGCCAGAAATACGTTGTTTCAGGAGATTATTTGAAAATTAAAATCATGATCCATAGAAAGGAGTTTCCCAGGAGAAGGGTATTGGGTAGCAATAGTTTCATGTGCACAGGCCTGGGATGGAATAAAGTTTTAGAACAAGTGCAGGCAACAGTGTGTCCTGAACAATGCCTTGGTCATAAGGAGCCTGAGATTTCATTCTGTGATATTTGAATCTTTAAACATGGGCTACTGCAAGTGTGGTCCAAGGGCCAGAGCATCCTGTGGATGCCACTCCAGTCAAAATTCCATTTAATGAGATCCTTGGGTGAGTCCGGCCTGTGTTGATATGTGATTACTGTTACTGGCATAGGGAAGCACTGAAGGGTTGAAACTGAGGGTGTCAAATAGTCATGTGTGTGTTTTAAGGAGATAAGTGGTGGCAGGGATGGTGGGAGAGGGCAGGGTGAAGGTGGTGTGAGGGTGAAGAGGTCTATAGACTAGTCAGACAGTTACCTCGGGGATAAAGGCTTGAAGTGTGCTCATGGCCGTGGAGACGGCTCGTTTACTCTCCAGAGGAAGAGAAAGGAAGGCACTCAAGGAAGGCTCAGTTAATGGATAGAATTAGCCAAGGTAGGGAAATAGGCTGGTTTTAGATGGCCTCAGTTTGAGAAGCAGGTGAAATGACCAGCATAACCAGGTGAGTTCGCCCGCTACCCCATGGCTGCAATGAAATAGCCCAGGAAGTCCCAGGGGGCAGAAAAGCAGATACCAGCCAACCTGAGAAACCAGTAGAAACCTACTCTAGGAACAGCCAAGGGAGAGAGAAGCGTCAGCCAAAAGTCAGGCCAAGCAAACACAAGGACACAACCTTGGACTTCCTAGAAGTTTTGGATGAAATCCTTCAGTTTTCCTGAAATCCAGCAATAGTAAAAAGAAATGAAACAGACCCAACAATGTACCTGGCAGAAACCAGAGGAACCCAGAAAAAAGACAGTGAAATGTCAGAGCATGGAAGGCAGAGGCACTGGCAGATCTGTGAAGGTGTTTCCAGAAGGAAGGCAAAGGAGCATGCTAGAACAGCTGACGGGGAATGGCTGCACCCTTAAGAGCACTCTTGGTTTTGCAGGGCTCACTGATGGGGGGTAGACACTGTGAAGCCTTCCTGTTGGCTTAGATAGCTAATACCCTCTCAGCCGGCGGTCATGCTATGCCATGGGCTGGAAGCATTCTGTACGGTCCTGTTCTTTGCATTTCACTCCTAAGTATAATCCCCTATTACACTAGAGACTGGAAGGCTTCAAAGTCTTAATTAAATATAGTCTTAAAGTTATCATATACTCTGGGCCGCAAAATGCTGTTTTTTTTAATAAGTTATTATTATTTTTAGTAACTTGGGGGAAGAAAACCCACCCATGTGCTTCTCGGGCTCATTTCTATGCAGCAAGCAGAGCTTGGGGAAATTTTGACACAGGCAAGTGGCAAACCTTCACAGACACTTGAGTGACCAGCTGTGTCTAATGCTACTGTCTACTAGGCTAATGCAATGAACCTTTTATTTCCATGATTTTTTCCCTTCTACCCTTTCTTAATTAAAATTAAACTAAGAGAATAATTGCTGCATTTGTAGGAATCCTTATTTCTATTCACTCATCATATACAATGACTCCTCTAAAATAACATATTTGAAGTATTTTCTTTTAATTGCCAACTAATTGATTTAGTTCAATTATTGGCCCTTCAGGGAGGCTTCCTATGTGTGGCACGCATTCCTTTAACCCTGTTTAAGGTTCCCAGTTCTAGTTTATATCCTCTTTCTGTTCATTCACCCAGTGCTGAGTCCAGCTTCCAGCCTCCTAAGCCCACCCACTGAGGCCTGACCTGAAGACCACCAACCATCAACAGTTTATGGAACTTGCCAGACAAAGCCCAAGGATAAATGAGCTTTGTCCCACAGACAGGACCTTCTATATGGAAGAAAAGCTGACTCCAGGTTCTCACAGCAGTTAAAGCAAAAGACCACATATCAGGGAAGACCTTCACGTGCCTGTTCCATGGGACAGATGGCCAGAACTGGTTATTTCCTGGTGATGGAAGCCAGACTGCTCAGAAGAAAATAGCAGACGTCTACTGTATTGCAGCCAGTAACCAAATTAGCTATTTGGAGACATTTTGCAAATCAGAGCAAAGTGAAATCTGACCTTAGGAAAAACAGCTTCATGCATAGCAGAGTCCAGGACATGGTGGCATAAGAGAAGATCACAGCATCATATCAGAAGTAGTGACAATAGACAGACAGTAGTTATTATAGACCAAGAGCAATAAGAATAAAATTTTTCAGTGACCCTTGTAGGGTAATGCAGATAGTCTTAACTAATATGTCCAGTACCTCTGTTCTAAACCAGTGGTTATCCAGTTTTTTTGTTTTGTTTTGTTTTACTAAGAGCCATATGGAAAGTGTATATCACACATTGAATCTACACACATATATACTGTATAGTTAAATTTTATTAACATTCTTGCATTGTACAGAGCTCATAGACATTTCCTGTTCAGTCTTCCTCATATTTCTAAAATGTGTGCATATTGATTTTCTGAAAGCCCTAAGGGCAAGGTGGCAGCAGGGTGGGCTTCTTCCAAGGCCCCTTTCCTTGACTTGCAGATGGCACCTTCTCCCTGGGTCTTCAAACAATCATCCCTCTGGGATGACTACATCCATTTTCCCTCTGGTAAGGACTTTAGTTGTACCGGATTAAGGTCCGCCCCAATGACCTCATTTAATCGTAACCCAAAGCCCCACAAATCCTTACTGGACCCAATCAGACTTTGTAGGAAATAGCACTTCCGTCAGCAGTGTCAGGGACATGACAGGGTGTAAGGCTGCCTCTATCTCTGCAGGCAGAGACATTCCAAGACACCAAAGGTTGCGCTTTCAGTATATAAGTTTTGGTCGAGATAATGGTGTCACACCACCTTAATTTCATCAGAAAGTTAATGTCACAGCCCACTATCACTGGTGACATGCAGTTTGTAAACATTGTTCAAGAAAAAATTGAGTGTCTTCCCTCATATAATTTACTGCTGATTCAAGGCTTACGGTGCTTTCTCTGTAATCGGCCAGATAATAAATATTTTAAGCTTTGTGGGCCCTGTGAGGCCTCTGTCATGTATTCCTCTCTGTTTTCCTAACCCCTAGAGAATGGACAGTCTTAGCTTGCTGTTTGTGTACAGTGGGGTTGATTTAGTGTGTGGACTTGTAGCGTGGCTGTTTGCGGACTTGGCAGACACTTCCTTCAGGCATTGGGGGGGGGTGGCGATCACACTGAGGTCGTCTCATGCCTCCAATCTGATTCAAGGTCTGAGCAGCCTAAGAAATAATCTGCCTGCCTGTGTGAGCAGACTGCCTAATTTCTAACACAGGATATGCTAGCTAGAAAGCACAAATATTCTGCATTAGTATCTGGTTTTGAATTTCGAATCAGTAAGTCTCACAGTGAGGAAGGAGGGGTTATTTGTTTAGTCAGGTTAGTTAGCTCAGTTATAGTTAGGAGGCTGATCCCACCGAAGGCTGGACCATGCTGCATGGCTACCACAATTTGCTCCACTGCGCATGGCCCAGTCTAGGAATGCAAGCAGTTGCTCATCTTCAATATCTTCAGTGCTCTCTGGGGCTGAGCAAATGGATATGGAAGGAGAGGATGGCGTCTGGCAGGTAGAGTTAGTGAGCATTTGCTACCTCAAGAGCAAAGCACTAGGTTCTGACTCTCACTCCTCGTTCTTCGTAAAGTCCTTTTATTTCTCTTTCAGTCTCTATTCAGAGTGTCAATAGATGTGCCAGCAACACATTTCCACCCTGTTTCTGTATTACTTCCTCCATCACCAAGGAGTCTGTGTTCCCTTCCTTTAAATCCAGACTGGCTTGGAGACCCACTCGGACCAGTTCACCTGGTGAGGTGACTTCTGTCCTAATTTGAGGACTCATCTTTGTGAGCCTCTGCTTTCACTGTCGTGCTCTAGCTGCCACACAAAGAACCTAGAGCCAGACTGTTGAATAATGACAGCCCACATGGTGAAGCTTAGTCAACCTCAAGCTGAACCTGGCTGGACATAGCTACATGGGAAATCCAGACCACCTGTATGTAAGGCTGCTGAGCCAACTTAGCCTACAGAATCATGAAAAATAATGAATTGTTACTGTTTAAAGCCAGGAAGTTTTAAGGTAGTAGGTGTCACTGCAATAGAACTTACACCATATCAGTGTTCTCTCTTCCTACACCTCCCCCTTTCCCACAGCAGGTCCGTAGCTGGGGCCTTTTGCACAGAAGGACATGGGATGGAGGAGGAGGAGGTTACTTAACAAAGCTCTTCCAGAGGATCCTCATACCACCCTCTCTTGGGTAGGGCTAGTGTGGGCAGCAAATGACTAGATAGCCCAGTTGCACTGATTTACACAATATAGCTAGGGATATTTTGTGAAATAACTGGTAAGGGATTGCATAGAGTTTCTCTTGTTGGTCAAGAATATGACTTTTCCAACATAGTAATTACATAAATTTCTCTGCCTCAAACTATAGCACCACAACTGAAATGATTAAATGTTTCTGAGTTGCCCGTTCTGAGTATGTATAACTAGATCAAATACATCCAGTCAAGATAGTTAAATGCCAGGGCCACTTTCAAGACTATAAGATGGGCCTTTGCAGTGTGCTCCTGTGACCTTATTTTCTCAATCTGCTTTCTGTTACTGTGACAAAGGTAGCATGAGTTGGAGGGACTTATCTTGGCTCATGGTGTCAGAGGTGTCAGTCCATGGTAGTGTGGCCCCATTGCTTGAGTCTGTGGTAGAGGAAATGCTCACTGCATGGTGTCTAGGAAGGAGAGAGAGGAAAGAGGGAAAGGGGAACGTGTCCCAAAATCCCTTTCAGGGACATGTCCCCAATGAGATAACTTCCTCCCACTAGGCCCCACTTCCCAAAGGTTCCACTGCCTCTCAGAAACATCACAGGCTTGTGACCAAGCACTTAACATACGGGCCTTTAGGTGACTCTTAATATCCAGACTACGGAAACATGTTTGCAAAAAATTAATTACAAGATTGACTAAACTACTGCTTCTTTCCAGATTCCTCTGTCACCATTTCTGTTGTATCTGTTATACATTTCTGTTGTATCTGTGTGCCAAGTTCAGCTAAGGGGAAGTTGAATTGAGGATACTTTAAGAACTGTCTGGCTCACCATCATTTCTGCCTTGGGATCTTAACTGCCGGGGTATGATGAGCTTCAGGAACACCCTCTCTGCTGATGGTGCCAACTCATGCGCAACATCATTAACTCAGTGATGCGGTGTCTGAGGGACTCATGCCATAACGAAGCCCAATACCAGTTGCCACAGAGGTAAATAAGGGTAAAAAATCAGAAAAGGCTTATATTACAGAACACCAGGGCCATACCTAGTCTGTGGGAAATTCTCCCCATAATCAGTATATAGACCAGAATCTTCAGTTCTTCCTTTAGCTTCATCAAAAGTTCTCTCAGGTTGGAATATAAGCAACAAGTGTCATGCATGCTTATACAGCATGACATTTTTTCCCTTTTTAAATTTACATTAGAAACAAGTTTGTTTTACATGTCAATCCCAGTTCTCTTCCCTCCTCCCTTGCCCCCCACCAACCCATTATCCCATCCCCTTTCTGCTCCCCAGGGCGAGTGAGGCCTTCCATGGGGGATTTTCAAAGTCTGTTATATCATTTGAAGCAGAGCCTAGACCCTCTCCCATGTGTCTAGGCTGAGAGAGTATCCCTCTATGTAGAGTGGGCTCCCAAAGTCCATTCATGTTCTAGGGACAAATACTGATTTACTACCAGAGGCCCCATAGATTAACCAGATCTCCAAACAGACATCCTCGCACAGAGGGGTCTGGAACAGTCCTATGCTGGCTTCCCAGCTATCAGTCTGGGGTCCATAAGCTTTCCCTTGTTCAAGTCATCTGTTTCTGTGCATTTCTCCAATATGGTCTTGACCCCTTTGCTCATCATTCTTCCCTCTCTGCAACTGAATTCCAGAGTTCAGCCCAGTGTTTAGCTGTGGGTGTCTGCTTCTGTTTCCATCAGCTACTGGATGAAGGCTCTAGGATGGTATATAAGGTAGTCATCAATCTCATTATTGAGGAATGGAATTTAAGGTAACCTCTCCACTATTGCTTAGATTGTTAGTTGGGGTCAACCTTGTAGATCTCTAGACATTTCCTTACTGACAGATTTCTCTTTAAACCTATAAGGGCTCCCTTATTATGGTGTCTCTTTTCTTGCTCTCCTCTATTCTTCCCCTGACTCTATCTTCCTGCTCTCTCCTGTCCTCCTCTCCCCTGATCTTCTCCCCTTCTCTTTCTCCTAACTCCCTCTCCCCTCCCAATGCTCCCAATTAGCTCAGGAGATCTTGTCCTTTTCCTAGGGACCATGTATATCTCTCTTAGGATACTCCTTGTTTCTTAGCTTCTCTGGCAGTGTAGATTGTAGGCTGGTAATCCTTTGCTCTATGTCTAACATCCTTATATGAATGAGTACATACCATGTTTCTCTTTTTGTGACTGGGTTACCTCACTCAGGATGGTTTCTTCTAGTGCTGTCCTGCAAATTCCAAGATTGTATTTTCCCCCTGAGTAATACTCCATCGTGTAAATGTACCACATTTTCTCCATCCATTCTTCAGTTGAGGGGCATATATAGGTTGCTTCCAGGTTCTGGTTATTACAAATAATGCTGTTATGAGCATGGTTGAACAGATGTCCTTGTTGTATGAATGCACATCTTTTGGGTATATGTTTAAGTGTGGAATTGCTGGATCTTGTTGTAGACTGATTCCCATTTTCCTGAGGAACCACCAGCATAAACTGTCATTGGTGTTTTGATTTTAGCTATTCTGATATGAGTAAGATGGTATCTCAGAGTTGTTTTGTTTTACATTTCTATGATGGCTAAAGATGTTGAACACTTTCTTAAGTGTCTATCAGGCATTTTGGATTCCTCTATTGAGAATACTCTATTTAGTTCTGTACCCCACTTTTTAATAGTAATTTTTGGTATTTTGGTGACTAGCTTCTTGAGTTCTTTGTATATTTTGGAAATCAGCCCTCTGTCAGATGTGGGGCTGGTGAATATCTTTTCTCATTCTGTGGGCTACCATTTTGTCTTGTTCTCTGTGTCCTTTGCCTTACAGAAGCTTCTCAGTTTCAAGAGGTTCCATTTATTAATTGTTGATCTCAGTGTCTTTGCTACTGATGTTATGTTCAGGAAGCAGACTCCTGTACCAATTCGTTCAAGGGTACCTCCCACTTTCTCTTCTAAGAGAACATAAAAATCAGTGTGACTGGATTTATGTCAAGGTCTTTGATCCATTTGGACTTAAGTTTTGTGCCTGGCGATAGACATGGATCTATCTGCAGTCTTCTACATGCCAATATCCAGTTATGCCAGTACCATTTGTTGAAGATGCTTTCTTTTTTCCATTGAATAATTTTAGCTTCTTTGTCAAAAATCAGGTGTTTTTAGGTGTGTGGGTCCATGTCAGGGTTTTCAATTCAATTCCATTGGTCTACCTGTCTATTTTGTGCCAATACCAAGCTGTTTTCAGGACTATAGCTCTATCATAGAGCTTGAAGTCAGGGATGGTGATGCCTCTGGAAGTTCCTTTACTGTACAGGGTTGTTTTAGCTATTCTGGGACTTTTGTTTTTCCATATAAAGTTAGGAATTACTTTTTCAAGGTCTGTGAAGAATTGTGCTGGGATTTTGATGGGGATTGCATTTAATCTGTAGGTTGCTTTTGGTAAGATTGCCATTTTTACTACATCGATCCTACCTATCCAAGAGCATGGGAGATCTTTCCATTTTCTGGTATCTTAATCTAATGGAAATGGACAATGTCCTGGATAGATACCATTAACCAAAACAAGAACAGATAAGCAATTTAAACAGACCTGTAACCCCTAATGTAATAGAAGCAGTCATCAAAAGTTTCTCAACCAAAAAAGGCCCAGGGACAGATGACTTCAGTGCAGAATTCTACCAGAAATTCAAAGTACAGCTAATACCAATTCTCCTCAAAGTATTCCACACAATAGAAGCAGAAGGGTTATTGCCAAACTCTTTTTATGAGGCTTCAATAACATTGACACCCAAGCCACACAAAAACACAACTAAGAAAGAGAACTACAGACCAATATTCTTCATGAACATTGATGCGAAAATGTTCAATAAAACACTGGCAAATCAAATCCAAGAACACATCAGAAAAATCATCCACCATGATCAAGTAGGCTTCATCCCAGAAATGCAGGGATGGTTCAACATGTGAAAATCCATCAATGTAATCCACTATATAAACAAACTGAGAAAGAAAAATCACATGCTCATCTCACTAGATGCTGAAAAACCTTTGACAAAATCCAATACCCCTTCATGATAAAGGTCTTAGAGAGACCAGGGATAACAGGAACATACCTAAACATAATAAAAACAATATACAACAAACCAACAGCCAATATCAAACTAAATGTAGAGAAACTCAACGTGATTCCTCTAAAATCAGGAACAGAACAAAACTGTTCACTCTCTCCATCCTTTTTCAATATTGTACTTGAAGTTCTAGCTAGAGCAATAAGACAACAAAAGGAGATCAAGGAGATACAAATTGGAAAAGTAGAAGTCAAGCTTTCATTATTTGCAGATGATATAATAGTTTACATAAGTGACCCAAAAAACTCTACCAAGGAACTTCTATAGCTGATAAACACCTTCAGCAAAGTGGCAGGATACAAGATTAACTCAGAAAAATCAGTAGCCCTACTATATACAGAAGATAAATGGGATGAGAAAGAAATCAGAGAAACATCACCCTTTACAGTTGCCTCAAACAACATAAAATACCTTGGGGTAATGCTATCCAAACAAGTGAAAGATTTGTATAACAAGAACTTTGAGTCTTTACAGCATGACATTTTTATAACTTTGCATATTACACATTATAAACTTTTTTGTTTTGTCTTTTTCTTTGACTTTTGTTTTTCATTGTGTGTTTGTGTGTGTGCACGTGTGTGTGTGTGTGTGTGTGTGCACGTGTGTGTGTGTGTGTGTGTGTGTGTGTGTGTGTGTGTGTGTGTGAACATATATATATGCGCCTGGCCCAGTACATGTGTTCAGAGGACAACTTGCAAGATTCACTTCTCTCCTTCTACTGTGTGGGTTCTGGTACAGAGCTCAGGTCTGCAAGCCTAAGGACCTTTACCTGCTGAGCCATCCCATCAGCCCCTCCCCCCTACTCCTTCCTTCCTCCTCCTCCTCCTCCTTTTTCAGTTGTTAATGACAAGTTGTACTTTGTGCCAAGGGCTTCAAAAGCGCTGTCTTGACATGAGACTGCATTCCTCTATGACTCATGGTCTGCCTCCTTGGAGCTTTGTCTGCAAAGTTGACTGTAATTTGCCTTTTGGAATGAAGAAACCCCTAAGACCTTTCACAGCTTCCTAAAGTCCACTTTGTCCTTCAAAGTGAAAAGATTGGCCTCCATTTCTGGTGGGGTGGACAGTTGAGTTCAATGCAACCAAGTCCTGAAAGAGACGGGCAAAGACTTCAGAAGGGTTCTAGTTAGCATATCTGATTTTCTTAATTTTGAATAAGCTCCAGGTCTCATAAAATTTGAACTCACTCTTGAGCCCTAGAAAACCGTCTTGATCAGTTCAACCAGGTACAAACAGCCTATTTTCTTGAAAGAGCAAAGCCTCATTGGTGATGTGTCCCTGTGACGCTGGTGTTTGGAAATGGCGCATCTTGTACCTGCAGGCACTTCGCTCAGTGCCCTAGAACTCAGACTCCCAGGATTCAAGGCAAATGTGTGTCTTGGGATGTTTGCTGCTAAAAATCACCATTTTGGTGATGTTCAAGGGAACAGTTCTAATGTCTGCCAGAAGCTTTCTTTTGCCACAGTGAGCGAATGCCCCTAAACCAATGACCTCTGAGTCACCATCAACTGCCTCTGTGTCAATTCTTGCTGCCCAGAGAGCCACATGGTCCATGCTTCTTCTATAAGTCCTGATAGGCAGAGGTGCCATATTCTCTGATACCACCAGATGAACCTCTTATTTGTTTCCAAACACTTGCTACTTGAGCTTATCCTTCATGCCAGTCTTTTGAAGCAAAGGGTACACATTCAAGAAATTATATTTAAGTTCCAGTTCCAACTACTGGAATACTTTGACCACAACTGAGTTTTGCTACCTGCACATTTATTTCTTCTTTCTTTAAAATAAGCATTCCTGGCTGGAGAGATGGCTCAGCTGTTAAGAGCAATGGTTGCTCTTCCAGAGGACCTGGGTTCAATTCCCAAACCCACATGGCAGCTCACAACTGTCTGTAACCTCAGTTTCAGAGGACCTGACACCCTCACAGGACATTCATGCAGGCAAAGCATCAATGTTCATAAAAAAAACTAAGCATTCCTGTTGGAGCAGCTCAACTTAGGAAAGAAGAAAGAGATGTTGAGTCTTCAACCCGGATAAATGTTCCTCTTCACTTGAAAGCATGTTTTTCGGACCATATAACTTCTCACATCCACTAGGTTGTCTAGCAGAAAAAGATGTATGTTTTGCTCTCTGATTTGGATTCAGAAACTTGGCTTTCAACCCATGAGCTCTTATTCCTTTACTTTCTTTCACATTATACAAGTGTTGAGATGCTGCTGCTAGAGAAAGCACCAGAATAACTATTCACAATTTATTTAGTATTCACTGCAATAACTGATCTGAGCATCACAGTCTTAAAATAGTCTTCTTAAGCACTTTGACATTTGAATGTGTTTCATTTTCATGTGAAAGGTATAGTTTTTCAAGGCAGTAATTTGTCTTTTCTTATAAAGTTTATTGTTTTCCATACTTTCAGAAGGGTGTTCTAGAATTTTCTGTAATCTAATTTTAATTACCTAAGGTATCACACTCAAATTTAATAGAAAGCGTTGACCCTGGAAGTTTTGTTTGTTTTTTAACAGTAAAGCTTTTATGTTTACTTTCCCCAACAAACCAATTACACTTTTATTTCTAGTTATAACCATTTTCCTTCCCTCTCTGTTGGCAAAATAAATCTTGTACTATTGGATCACCAGCATCTGTATTCTTCATAGGGTTTGCTTCACTTACAGATATATTTATCAAGATTGACCTAGGACCATGTGTCAATGTCAGTGCTATCAGAATCTGCCCATCCTAGTTGCTAATGTGTCTGTGGACTAACCACCAGGCTGGAGAAACCCACAGAAACAGCTGATCTGAACAAGTGTGAGCTCATGGATCCCAGACTGACAGCTTGGAAACCAGCATAGGACCCACCCAGACTCCCTGAACGTGGGTGTCAATTATGAGGACTGGGCAATCTATGGGGCCTCTGGTAGTGGATCAGTATTTATCCTTAGTACACGAATGTACTTTGGGAGCCCATCCCCCAGAGAGAGATACTCTGTCAGCCTAGCCACACAGAGAGGATCTAGGTTCTGATCCAAATGATATGACAGACTTTGAAAATCCCCCATGGAAGGCCTCACCCTCCCCGGGGAACAGAAAGGGGATGGAGTAGGGACTTGGTGGGGGGTAAGGGAGGAGGGGAGGGAGAGGGAACTGAGATTGATATGTAAAACAAGCTTGTTTCTAATTTAAATGTTTAAAAAAGGAAAAAATGGATTATACACAACCATGAAATTTGAAAACAATAAAAGAAAAATAAAAAATAAAGGCTTAGCTCTCAAGAGTGGCATCAGGAAGGTGTCACCTGCTATTAGTTATTTTTGGAAACGTTTCTAAGTGGCAGTTACCTGTCTGTCTGTAGTATGTGTATGGGTAGACACCCACGGACCTTTATATGGACAGTAAATGGCCCTGATGATTGCTATCTCTGGGCTCAGGACTCTGACAATTGTTCTTCAGTATCATCCATGGAGAAAAAGAAGAAAGAAATGAAAGGATTGGGAGAAGTGAAGGAAGGGAATAGAAGGGAAGGAGGGAAGACTGAGATTAATCAGGGCAGTATTACTAAGAGATCTACCCCAAAGCTCAGCCTCTCCTCTATCTGTGGTTAATGCCTGTCTTTGTTCATTCACTGCTGTAGCAAAATACCTTAGGCTAGGTAACATACAGTTGTGGATGCTGAAATTTTCAAAATTACTACATACCTGGTTTCTGTGAGAGCCCTTCCTGATTTATGGATGACACCTTGCTTTGCCCTCAAATAATGGAGGAGGGATGGCAGTCCTTTGAGATCTCTCTTATAAAGGCACAGACCCCACCTATGAGGGCTTCTACCTCATGACCTAATTATCTCCCACAGGAGCCGCCTGCTACACTGTTATTGGACATTAGGATTCCAGCACGTGCATTTGGAAGGTCACAAACACTCACTTCATAGCAATGGCCTGAGTGATGGCCCTCTAAACCCCTCCCCTGTGGAGTCACTTTCCACTAGTCCTTTCTCCAGTGTGTGTGATTCTCAAGATATTTAGGACAACTTTTCAGGAGGGCTCACTCATCTTTCCAAAGAGGTTCATCAAGTCCTCACGTAAGTAAAGCGATTGCCTGTGCGGCCAGTGTGGTCAGGCTGTGATATACGTCCAGTTCACGGCACTGGCTGGGTTTCCATCTGTGCTCTCAGTCCCTTACCATGTTTATTCTCTGGAGATCCAGAGGATGTGTATGTCAATTAGAAATATCCTATTTTTTATCCTGTAAGGGCAAAGGTGTACACTGTTTCTTACTGCTCACTCCTTTGTTATCGGAATACCATCTGCCTTTTGGTTTCCTTTGTGACTATCCAGCTCTGTACTCTGCTGTTGGTTGCTTTGAAATAAATATCGATTTATTATCCTTCATCTTTATGTGAACACACTGAATATACTCATTGTCAAATGCACAAAACTTTCATCCTGTAGAAACCTCCTTAACCCCAAGATCCGCCTTCCCTGTCTGCCTTCATCTCTAGCTTCTCCCCACCAGTCTCCTGTGTTTTCAACCTCATTTCTTCTTTGGAATGTGCCTGTCTCCCATCCTATGCTGAACTTGCCAGGCTCCCCACTCACGATGCCCTTTGTCCCTCCTCCTTTGGCTGTGGAAGTGGCAGCAGGGGGCAACAGTGGGTTCCTGACTCCTTGGGCTGCATTTTAGCTTTCTTTTCTGAATAGTTGTTTCCACAACTTCTCAGTTGCAGCTCGTTGATAATCTGTCTCCTAGCAATGGTTACACATTTGGAGACGAGGAATCACAATTCTATCTTTCTGTCTTCTCTCCCAATGGCTTGAACACAGAGTCTCCTTCCCGTGAAAGGTGCTAAGTAAGCATTTACTGTGCAAATGACCTGCAGCATCTGGCGGTCAATGACTCCATATAGAGATGGGCATGTGCCTGCTGACCAGCAGATGGCCAGTCCTTTTCCCAGGCTGGAGGTAGAGAGAGAGCATCCAGGGCAGATGCCCTTGAATGCTTCTCATACTTGGACTGTGCTTCCTGTTGGGAGGTTTCCTGGCCCTGACTGCTGCTCTGTAATAACCCCTGGGCTATCTTGGAACACTTTGCCTCTACGGTGGGGTACTGTTCTTCATCTTGTCAGTCTGTGATATGCACCCAACTTCTTAAACATACTTACGATCAGTAGGACTCATCTCACACACTCTTATGATCAACTGCGTATGAATTCGCACTTGAACTCAAAGATAACTTTGAGATATGAAGAATACATGATTTGAACTGGCCCTCAGAACAGTGAGATGATTATCCGAATCCACTGTTTATTTGTTTAATAAAAACGTAATATTGTACATTTGACGCAGAGGACATTTTCCTGATGAGTAATTCTCTCCTCTTCCCATTATCCTTCATCTTCTAAGCCTGCTGTGTCCTGGCTTCCTATGACACAGTCATACCTCAGTGGCCAGTAGAAGGCTCCATGATTTGTAAGATCTGGTATGCAAATTCCCTCGCTCTGTATTAATGACACATATGAGGGCTGACAACCATTATTTATAAGGGTCAGAATGCAGGTACTTTCAGCATTTCAGGTAATGTGTCTGCCTGAGCAGGCCAGCATTGCTGTTGTAGTACAGAATCAGCAAGCGATTATGGCACCTAATGAGGTGACTCTGTGCCAACGGAAACTTTATGAACATTGGCATTGAATTACATAGACATTTTGTGTTGGTTAAATTCATTAGTAATAACCTCACAGTACCGAAAACGTGTCAGTGTCATGTTTAGGAAAAGAAATTAAAGCACTACCAAGAGCAAGCCCAGATTGGAATTCTCTGCTTCTCTCTCCTCGTGTCTTCTGCCATCTCCTGTGTGTAATCTGTCTGTTACAGGAATCTGATTTTGTGTCTGCCTGTGCTGCCTTGGGAACCTGTCTGTCTCTGTTTCTGTATGCGTGTCTCTAACAAAAGGCCTTGGCTCTGTATTTATTGGACAGCAGAGAAAGTGTCACATATGGGAAGGAATGAAGAATTCTTTAAAGAAATCTTGGAGTTTTACAAGGGATGGAGCTTTATTGAGTCCAAGTGAACCAGATAACAAATAACACCTCATACAGATTTATCAACACATATCCACACTGATTCCAATATTTACAGTGGAGATTTGTTTCATAAGGTTGCTTTCAATGTATTTGCTTCTTGTAATAAATGACTACCACATTACACAGACACACATGCATTGAGCTCCGAATCAGGGGCATGGAAGACAAACTTAAGTACATCAGATATTCGTCCCAGCACAGAAATACTAATTCTCTTTTTCACCCCTTGTGTTGGGGATTGAACTTGTCATGTGCATTCTAGGCAAGTGCTCTAACACTGAGCTATACTCCCAACATAAAACCTGTTTCTTTCAATGGCAGTTGTCTCTTGATCTGTGGACCTTGCCACATCTAAAGAATAACCACCTGGATGGAACTGTATCTTCGGTCTATCATTTCTGGGGTAAATAGACATTTGCTCCTGAGGCCCTGGGAAAAGTCATACAATAGACTACCTAGCTCCCCAGGTGTTAAGTAGTTGTATATGAATAAGCTGGGCTTAGGCCCACATTGGATCCCCACATCTATGTACTATTTTAGAGCTCCAGTTCCTATTTTCTCTTTTTTTCTATTTTCAAGGGTCTTTTGATGTTTTTCCAGGGTCTTGTGTTAAAAGAAGTTCTCTGCCTGGCTGTGTATGCCCAGCCATTGGAAAGCAATAGTCATAACCATTACTCCAGGTAAATAACTTTCCATTGTGGTTAGTATATTAGCAATGTTTGCTTTGCTTCTCCCTTATATCAGAAAAAGCTAGATTTCCAAATCTACATGAAAAAGCACAAGATTAATTACTGAAGATCTTTGGAAGTAAGTAAATTGCTGAACTTGAACGTTAAATAAAACACCTTTAATGTTGTCCTTTGCTAAAAAATACGTACATACTTCTGTGAAAGAACTTGAAGGACTTATTTTCTTAAACTGCATTCCTATGGACCAAGATGCTAAACACCTTCACAAACAAGTGCCTCTGGGATAACAACAGTACTGGAGTCCTGTGTGGCCAAAAACCCTCTGGACTCTGGAAGGTGGTGGGTTGGACCAAATGCACCAAATGCTCTTCAATGTAGCTCCCAACTGCCGTCTAATTAATAACGGTAGCGTGAATTTTTAGCCAAACAAGGTTACTTGAGCCCAGATCTGACTTGTGTCCTTTGTATCCTTTATGTAGCACAGCAGGAACTCTGAACACTTGCGGGATAGAGCAGGGAAGTAGGACACACAAATAACCACATGCTGGCATTTTCTATCCTGCAGGAGTACCTCCCCCAAAGCTCTTAAATCCCTCCATAATACATGGTGTACTCAGACCAGCTGTGAAAACAGCACACTTACAATTTTTCTCTCCTTGAATACCTGCTTATATTTCTTCTCCCTTGCCTGCTTGCAAAATCAACAAAGAGACAGGATTCTCTCCACTCTCGCCTTGACAACCTAATGGAATGCCCGGTGTCTACGGCGGATTTCTCTGCGCTTGTCAAAGCCCACTGTTCTTGTGTGAGGGTTCTCTGAAACAGCCATTTTGTCATTTATGGCCTGGCTGCCTCTGCAGTGCTGCCCGGAGTTCAAGCGTTTTCAGTTGTAGTTGTCTGGACCTGTATAGATGCGATGAAATCACCGGGCATAGCGAAAGCCGCTGCCTGCTGCTCCCGCCAGGCACACATATCTTCCGGGCAACTCAACCTGCATGTGACAGTGTTTCAGTCATATGCTCTCAGGTTTAATCAGCTTCACCAGAGATGTAGCTTGCGCAGAGCATCCCTTTGTTTCACTCATCAGCTGTGAATACACCCACGAAGCCCATTTAGCCCCCACCGCGACTCATCAACTCGCATTGTAAACATTGATCCAATTTTCCTGGGTCAGAAATGATGAAATCAATATGTAACATGGGTAATTATATTTTCTCACACCTTTTCACTCTGATTCCTTGACAGATTTTAAGCTTATTACATTGCATTAATTTTAAGGATTAAGTGTGAGAGTTTATAGATTTAAATGCCAATAAAGGCAGGGATTGCACACGGAACTAACTCCATTAAATTTTAAAGTGACAGAAGTTGTTATCAGGCCCCACATATGGAAGTAATGCAGTATTTCCTTGCTATGATCTACTGGCCCATTCACAAGTCAATTCTTTGACTATTCATTTGGCACATATTAATGGAGAATCTAGTGTTTTGGGAGAACTTGAAAGGAAAAAGTCAGGTACTGTCATAAAAAGTGCTTTGGAAATTTCAAACTTCATGAGATGTATCTGAAAGCACTTATTTTAATCACTTTATTGCAAAAACAAAACAAAACAAAACAAAATCAAATACCCCAAGAATGGGGGAGCCCTATCCTAAGAACTTTTCCACACAGACGAAACAGAACTGGTCTCCATTCTGTAGGGCTCACAGGCAAAGACGCAGACTAGGTGAAGGGAGAATTAGTGAAACAGTGTATTATGGTGTGAAAGCAAAGTCCCTGTCCTAGTCGCTGTGATAAACATCCTGGGCAAGAGCAGCACGGGGAGGAAAGGGTTCACTTGGCTTACAACTCATAGTCCATACTCCAGGGAAAGGGTTCACTTGGCTTACAAGTCATATGCCATACTCCAGGGAAGGTGAGGCAGGAACCTGGAGGCAGGAACTGAAGCCATGGCGTACTGATGTTTACCCGCTTGTTTCTTTTGACTCATGCTCAGCCTGATTTATCGCACAGCCCAGGCCTGACTGCCCAGGGGTTGTGCCATCCACAGTGGCCTGGCCAGTCTCACATCAATAATCACAAAAATGAACTCCCCTCCCCCCCAGACATGCTGCAGGCATAATCAAGGGGACAATCACGTTAAATAATGTGCAGGAATCTGCTTCAGAGAGTGGAGCAGGACACAGGGGAAGCAGGTGTTATTATTATCTTTATTGTTCTGAAGTTGGGATCAACCTGAAACACTTCACGGAGTAATACACGGTAAACAACCTTCAGCCCTGAGGCAGTAGTATGTAACAGCTACTTATCAATCGTGTGGTGGAGATTCCCTTACTTAAACAATTCTTTGATGACTGATGAAACTGTCCCTGGATGAACTGACAGAAATTAAGCTGTGCTGTCTCTACAACTACACACACAGCCCTTGCCACAGAGGAGTTTGATGAAAGCAATCAGAAGAGTGGAAAAACAGAGAATTTGTCAACTAACCAAAAAAAAAAAAAAAAAAAAAAAAAGCGTGATTCACTGGCTCCAAAGCGCCCTGAGAGCACCAAGCATCAGAAAGAATAATTTTCACTTCTGGCTCTACCACGAAATGCTACAGGCACTGTCCATACAGTGAGTGCTCAGTGGTCATGGGGATGCATAGCTCTTGCGTAGGACCTGAGTTTTGCTTCCAGCACTCGTCAGGTAACCACAACTGCCTGTAACTGCAGCTCAAGGGGATCTGGCACCTCAGGCCTCCACTGGGCACCTGGCACTCATTTGCACACATAGACACACAGCACATGCATGTTGAACACAATATAAATCTTTTAAAAATGGTATTCAACTGTAGGTGCCCTGATTTCATCATCTACCAAATGGAAACACAAACCCCAACCTCAGGGTAGCTGTGAGGTCTCAGCGCTTGTACTTGGCATGCTAGGATGCACTGAGACCTCAGAAATAGCTAGAATTGTGACAAAGGAATGATAACCGAGCTGCTACTGGCCCGGTGAACAACAGAGAGTGAAACACTACTATCCTTAACAGACTAAAGGGACAATAGCTTTCCAGTTCTGCTATCTAGGTAAACTGTTATCTAAGACTAGGACTCAAAAATATTTTCAGACTGAAACTAAAAACATTTACCATTTACAAGCAACAAACCACCCCTCAGGGTTATTAAGTATCACTCTGCCAAAATAAATGAATTTCTCTGCATGCTGGCCAGTGGAGTGCCTCCATATTAACTGCTCTCTTCAAAGGGGAGGAGCTTCTTTGGCGTCAAGAGACGCACTTATCTGTGGGCACAGCAATGAGTCACAAAGAGTCTTTCAGCCCTGTCTGTTCATCAGGACAACAGCATATATTCTCCCCGAGGGCCTATGACTTATCAGGTTCTTGTCCCTGTTAATGGAGCAGGTACGGATTTTTGTCTCATGGAGCAGGCCTTAGATTAAATCAGAACACAGTTCACAACTGAGTGAGACACATGGCTACTGTTGTCTGGTCGTGTGAAGAGCCTCTCACAGCATTATGAAAGCAAGCCAGGAAGAATGTAGTTGCCAGAGAGTACCCCTTGATTTCTCCATGTGCTATGACTCAAGTATCTGATGTCTTCAGCAAAGGTGTCTTGCTGTCACGTACTGGAGGGTAACCAAGAACTTTGACAATGTCCTGCAAAATTTATAGACCCACTGACCAACAACCTAAAAAGAGGTAACTTTGCTTTTTGTTTGTTTGTTTGTTTATTCACTAGTATATGGTGTCTAGTTGGGTTATTATCCTCCCATTATCACACACACACACACACACACACACACACACACACACACACACGGGGGTGGGGGGAGAGGGAGAGATCACACCCCTCTCCACAAAACTCAGTGATTTCCTGAACATGGGGCAGCTAGGAAGACTGTAAGATCCAGAGGTGGGGTGATGGATAATTCCAAGAAAACAATGTTTTCTGGACACACCAAGGCAGTTCCACATATGAACTCATGGTGAGTATGACAGCATCCACAAGACCTTCAAATGCTCAAGCCAGACAAAGTGTCAGCATGGAGTGGGAGGGATGTGGGCGCCACAATCCCACCATTGGCTGAGGGGCTATTGGTATCAGATAGGTTCTGGGGGAGGACTGCCAGTTTTATTTCATGGTGTTACCCATGCATAGTCAACCACACTCCAGGGAAAGCCCCACTGAGAATCATATATGGGCAGCACAAATTGGACTAGGTGTGTTTAAAGAAGGAATGGGGAATGTGGCAGAGGTAATTCAAGTTCAGTGGGTAAGAAGGTAAGAATGGAGAGAGTAGATCTGGGAAAAGTTAGGGAAATGGGGATGAATAGGATAAAAACATTTGAAATGCTCAAAGAGTTAACAATTCATTATTTTAAAATCTTTTAAAATATAAATAAACCTAAAAATAAAACAAATACATTAATTTATAAGTCTGAGTTATAGGGAACAAATGTCATCAAAAAAGATGCTTAAAAATTACTGAGTATTGACGATATAATTACCACTTTTTCATGTTTTGTATGTGTGTGTGTGTTTGTGCCTACCTACCTGCATGTACTCATGGAACTCAGAGGTTGACATTGTATGTCTTCAACTGTTTCCACCTTATATTTAAGAGATAGCTTCTGTCACTGAATTTGGAGCTTGCCAATTCTGCTGGGATGGCTGTCCAGAAAGTCCCAGGGATATTTCTGTCTCTACCTCTTCAATGTTGGGCTTACAATTTTCACATGGGTACCAGGGGTCTGAACTCAGGTCTTCATGATGACATGGCAAGTTCTTTATGAACTGAGCTGTCTCTCCAACCCCACACATGCACACACAAGTGTGTGAGTGTGGACATCTGTGTGTGTGTGTGTGTGTGTGTGTTGAAATAAAATTTCAACCTAAAACCAAATTTTAAAAAATAAAAGAAGAGCTGGATGGTGGTGGCACACACCTTTGATCCGTGTACTTGGGAATTGGAGACAGACAGACAGTGAGACCAGCCTGCCTGGTCTACAGCGCAAGTTCCTGGACAGACTCCAAAACTACAGAGAAACCCTGTCTTGAAAAACCAACAACAACAAAATGACAGAAGAAGCTGTTGAATTAATAGTTACATCATCATAAGGTCTGTGCCCTATAAGGGATGAGGATGAAAATATGGAAAAAACTTCAAGCATTTACAAAAAAGCATAGTTCAATATTTAGAAAGTTAAGGGTAATGTTCAATATGTAAAATACAATATAGAGCTTCTAAACTGTTGGGGATTGGAAAGGAAAAATGAAAGAAATAACAGGGTCACAAATAAAGGCAAACAGAAAATACAAACAAGACATCAGTATTGATAATATCCTATCAGTAAACAATATAAATTCACCACAAGAAGGTGTGTAAATTGATGTTTGAACAAGTTTTCAATAGTAAACAATAGAATATGTTATGTGACTGAGTTGGTATAACCATTTACTGCAGAAGTACAAGGGGCAAGGTGTGTACTTTTACAATGAAATTTATCTCGTTTCTCATGTGTTTAGGCATGGAGGGCAAGGAGAGGGGAAGCCGAAATGGACGAAACCAATACCTTTAGGTTCATATTGGTAATTTTCCATTTGCTGCCATTTCTCAGACTTCTTTGATTTTCTTACAGCTTAGGGGATTCCACAATTCTCTATGTGCTTATCTGGTATTTGTGCTGATTTTCCACTTTCTTCTGATTTTTAATTTCAAATTCTCTAGCAGGTGGGAAAGTGACTGCTTTTAACCTTTAGAGATCCCTTCCATTCCAGGGATGGCTGTCTCTTCTCAGTCCTTAAATCTGCAACTCCACAGTCTCACTTTTAGCACGGCCCAGAGGTGCCAACTCAGTCATAAACCCAGAATTATTCAAGCATGGGCTTTCACTTAATTGCAAATCATAATTGAGTTTGGACAGCCACTGACTTTCCAAGGTACTGGATGAATTACTCAGTGATTATTGCTTTTTTTTTTTTAAAAAAAAAAAAGGAAGTCAGTTATCTACCTGTTTAATATGCCTGATGCTATAACTGATTAATGACCCCCTAGTCCCCACTCAGGTTTCACATTTACTACAGTCTATTTTCAATTTCTTCCCTATATATTCACAGAATATTAAAATTGGTTAAAAAAAAGAATTGTTCAAGGACTTCACTTAACAAGTGTAAATCATTAAAAGCCATTCAATCACTAAATGGTAGGAATAGGACTAAAGTTTTCCCTGTCTCCCACTGTCTGTCTCTCTTTCTCTCCACCCCCCCACCCTCTTTGATTTTGATAAGATAAAAGTCTCACTATATAGCCTAGGACTCAGGATTCTGCTGTCTTTGCCTCCTGTCATGCTGGGATTACAGGGGTGATGCTTAACATCCCTCTCATTTGTGCTTCGAAGGCTGGAACTTTGGAGTAGGATGTGTTGTGGAATATGGTGGGAAGTGAATTAAACTAACAGATTCATCTTTCTCACTCTCGGTTGGAAATGCAGGTGAATATTGAATGTTCTGGAATTTTGTTATCATGTTTCCTGAAGAAACCCATTAACGGTTCAATACTGTATCTCTGTTGTTAACAGCCTACTGTGTTCTCGTTGGAACTTAGATTATCCTGCTATCCAAATCAAGTGCAAATAGGACATGGAAATGCCTTGTGTTGTAAGCACACATAAAGGCCCGGTCAGAACAGGGCCCAGGAACTCAGTGACTGGGACTTCATACACAAGGAATGGAATCTGAGAACAAGGACCATCCACAAGGAGAGAGAGGTTATGCACATACAACTTGTGTGTAGCAACCTTAAGGACTTGCCTTAAAAATAAGCAAAATAGAGGTAGCCTGTTGTGAATAACCCAACCCTGTAACAAAACATCTTTGTCTTACCGACTTCAAGGCTGCCGCCATGTGAGCGGCTCAACCTTCAGCTCTGCAACGTCACCCAGGGTGTTTCGCTCATGAGCAATGGAACTTAAAAAAACAAGTGCACAAAAGTTAATAGCAACTAGGCCGACCTTTGCCTATGCTGTCCTAACAAAATATTTGAGACTGGGTGATGCAAAAACAACAACAAATATTTTCACAGTTCTGGAAGCTAGGAGGTTCTGAAGGCTCCAGCAGGTACAATATATAGTGAGAGCCCATCCCTGTTCCAAGCCGGTGCTTCACTGTTGCAGAGTGGATGAATGCTACATCCCCCTCAAGGAAAAGGCCCGAGTATAGTCTTTCGGAAGGACCTTCATCTCATTCACAAAGGAGGAGCCACTGCGACCTAAGGAGCTCCTAAGGCCCTACCACTGCATACTGTCAAACTGATGACTAAGTTTCTGCCTGAGTTTGGAGGAACACATTCAGTTCATAGCTCAATTTCATTCATAATCACTAAGACTCAAACACAATTCAAATGTGTTTCATATCTTGAATGGACAAATGCGTAGGTGTTTTCCTGTCCAAGAATCCTCTTCCAAATAACTGACACAGAGGCTTAATATTACTTATAAATGCTCAGTTGATAGCTCAGGTTTGTTATCAGCTAACTCTTATACTTAAGTTAACCAATATTTCTTATCTATGCTTCAGCATGCGGCTCATGGCTTGCTACCTCATTTTCTAAATGTCCTACTTGCTCAGTGGCTGGCTGGCATCTCTTCTGACTCTGCCCTTCCTCCTTCCAGAGTCCTCTGTGTCTGGCTGTCCCGCCTACACTTCCTGTCTGGCTGCCAGCCTGTTAGTTTTTTTTTATTAACCAGTGAGAGTAATACATATTCACAGTGTGCAGAAAGATCATTCCACAGCACAAGTGCATTGTAATACAGCCATGTTGTGGGACATTATCCAGCCATCAAAGGAATAAACTTCATCCAGGTCAGATGTGGATGAACTACCACCCTTTGTGCTTACTCGGGGCTCAGTAAACTATTTGTCTTGCAAGTCGAATCCCGCCACACCTATGTACAGATTGCTGGTGACTGCTTTCCTGCTATGCTGACAGAGTTGAATAGAGGCAAAAGCAAGCACATATCTTTCAACGCCGACAATATCTACTACTTGCCCAGTCACAGAAGTTTGCTAATCCTTGTGCTTTAAAGACGGGGTCAGGTGCCAAAAGTCACATGCTGTACGGTTCCCTTTATAGAACATTCTAGAAAAGGCAAAACTATTGGGATGGAAAATTCACTGCTCCCGGGAGTGCTGGATGAATGCAGAGGATGGCTGAAAAGGGTACAGACCCAGTGTTTGTCTCTCCCCTGGGGCTTTTGTACATTTCTATGAGCTTGCCGAAGCTAATACAACTGATACGACTGAAAAAAATTACAAAGCCCTGAGAGCTTAAAAATAATGTTCACAGCTTCAAGCTGTACAAAGTATAACGGGAGATTTGTAATGGAAGAAAAGGTAACTCACTGCACAGATCGGGAGCAATCTCATTCCAGCTGACAATTCCAACAGGACCAGGGGATCTAGAGATCACTGTGCTTTAGTTCTTTTTCTGTTGCTTTCAAGTCTGTCAGGCTTGGTCACCTCCTCCCAACTGATCTCCATACAGTGTGAGCCTGTCCTCTGTAGTCCCAATTTAGAGGCCTGGCTGGGAAGAGAGAATCTATTCAACTGAGTGTTCATTTACCATCCCCAGGGAAGGCTGTGATCACCTGGTCCAGCCATACATGCTCTCTCTAATCCAGCAGTTCTCAACCTGTGAGGCTCATCCCGTTGGGGTCAAATGATCCTTTCACAGAGGTCCCTCAAGACAGTCAGAAAACATAGATATTTACAACATGTTTCATAACAGTCACAAAATTACAGTTATGAAGTAGCAATGAAAGTTGTGGGGTCACCACAACATGAGGGTATTAAAGGGTTGCAGTGTTAGGAAGGTTGAGAACCGCTGCCTTAATCAGTCACTAATTCACCAAAGAACGAAGCACTGAGATCCTCTCGTCCCACATTGTGACCCAAGACCAGCACCTATTTTGAAAAAAACTGGAACGCTTAGGTGGACAAAACCCAGTAGTGGCTTAGACAACTCTCCTAGTCACACAATAATGAAAACTAATGCAAGTGTCAGTAATAACATTATTAATTAATTATTAGCATGTATAGTTTCTTTGTACTGGGGCAAGCATTAATTTGAAAGGCAGTTTGAAGGTATTAAAAACAGATTTTGAAGCATTCCATCCAAGGGGTCTGTGATGTACAGATCAGGGAGCCACCCTTAATTAGGTGTCGGAGTTCTTAGTTCAGCTTCCAGTGCTTTGCACTGAAAAACTGGAGCTCAGGGAAGGAGCTCAGGGAAGCTGGCCTGTGCTGTAGGTAGAGCCCAAGTTAAAGGACCTTGTTATGTGAAACAGGACGGCTGCACCCCTCTTCCAGTTAACCCTTTCCCTTTACATATCCTGAGGTCCCCCCACTGCATCAACTCTAGATAACCTTTTGTTAAAGGATGCAGAATTTCTTAAGATTCTCTGAGGAGGCCTCAGTCATCATGATTGGATTCTGCTCACTAATTTTCCCGTCTCTGTGTCAGCAAATGAGAACCGACACTCCCTTTAAATGGAAAGAAGACATACGCAACCTTTATTTTTTTTTCTTTTCATGCAGTGTGTGTTATAAAGAAACCCTCAAACAAAGCCTAAGCCTCCTCCCAAATCAAAAGCCACGGGAGTTTCATGGTGTCTCGCTCTCCCTTTCTTCACTTATTGCAGGGGCTCCACCGGATGGGTCAGCTTACACAGAGCACACCAGCGACTCCCTGATCTCATGTGTCCAAATTGCCAGCAGTAACAGAAGGAAAAGGGAAAAATGAGAGCAGGCTTCCATTTGCTCAGGCTTCCGGGTCATCAGCACAGGAACATAGACGGCACAGCTCATTTGCAGGGCTGCCTCAATGACTTCTCCCTGGGAGGGGGGTCACACAAAGTCAGCCTCAAACTCTCTACCTAGGGAAGCAAAGGCAGATGGAGAAATTGGAATATGACTTGCATAATAGCAATTTACCATTCAGAAGGGGTTTAGGATGCGGAGTCTTAAGTTTGCAAACCTGGTTTAGTAAGTACACAGCTTCAAAGCAGCGCTGTTCATATAAGCACCATTCCATCCTTCAGATGAAGGCAAAAATACACCCAGGGCATTACTGACAAGTTGCTCTGATACCACATTAGCTGGGAAATAAACAGTCAACTCACCTTGTCTTGCACATTGTTCATTAAGGTTATACCATCACCTATTTTTTCAGGTCCTCACCATTCTATGGTAAGACTTTAAATCGAATCAAAGGTTGCATGATGCTTAAAGGCAAGTCTTTTTGAAAATTGCTGTTAGAAGCTTGGAAAGATTGCTCTGTCAGTCAAGTGCTTACATTGCAAACATGAAGACTTAAGTTTGGATTCCCAGCACCCATTTAAGAAGCTGGGCATGCGATGCACACTGGAATCTCAATCCTGGGAAGACAGATCAAAATTCTGTCCTGTTCACTAGGATCTGAGATATAAGGTGCTAAGTACAAAGAATGACTAGAGGTGTGTCTAAGACAGCGGTTCTTAACCTTCCTAATGTGGTGGTGACCCCCAACTATAAAATTATTTTTGTTGCTATTTCATAAATGTAATTTTGCTGCCATTATGAATCTTAGGCAACCCCCATGATAAGGTCATTCAGCTCCCAGGGGTCACAACCCACAGGTTGAGAACCACTGGTGTAAGAGTTTGCCAGTTTGCCCTGCAGGCATCCTGGTTGACATAGGATGTTTGGGAAGGATGATGGATGAGAAGAAAGATCAAGTTTAAGAGGAGAGACACTGAGGAGAGGGTTGCCCCCAAATCAGTACCCCTTCCTATAGACTGACCTAGGTAATGTGGAAGGCAATTCATTATTGTTTCCTACCCTTCCTCTGTATTCAACACAACTATTTCTGTGCTCCTTCTAAGTCAGATTTTTCTATTGCAGTATGCAGATTTTAAAGTTACTTATGCTTAAAAATTAGATGTCCTAGTTTTCTCATTTAAGACCACTAATGAATTACTATCACATAATCCACAGTGCATTACACTGCATGGCTTTGTTCCAGGAGAAAAGGCCAAAAGGTGGGGGTGGGGGTAGGGGAGGGACTGACATAGTCCCTGCCATCTAGGTATGAGGAGATATCTGTCGCCAGAAGCAAACTCTTGTGAGCTGTGTCCAGATGGCTTTGTGTTTAAAAAAGCACCACCACTGTCATGTCCAGAAAGAAGTAACAATGATGGACAGAAACGGCATCAAAACAGTGGAAAATGTATGCAAATGTGATCTTGTCAACAAAAAAATTAAAAATGAACAAAGTGTTTCGGAAAAAGAAAAATGTTCTGTATTATGAAATTTTAATGAGCACTTTGCATCTTGAAAACGGGAAAATGATGCCTTTAGATCAGTCTGTTACACTAATGAGTAACAGCAGAGTGATGAGTGTATCACAGCCTCCATCTTCAGACTCCAGTTTTGTCATAATGGATCTTCATACATTTCCAGTGGTTGAGTAGGCAGGGTTGTCAATCCATGTTCACTCATGGTTGACGTAGAAACGCTTTTTACTACGTTTGATTTCAGAAGCCTTGTTTGGAGGACACGAATCAGCAAATAAAATGTTTGGATTTTAGTTTCCCTAATGGTATGTGACACAACTAATGCTCAGAATTTCTGTGCCTTGATATTTATGAAATATTTTTAAGGCTTACCTCACTGTTAACCATTCGATCCTGATTTTGACTGCTCACAAATATTTGGGGACCATGATAGCCTCAGTTAAAACTTCCTATCAGAAAAAAAATGATAAATTAGAAAAGAAAAATGTCATCCAAAGACAGAGAGGAACTTTCTCGTGATTCTCTTGGGTTCACGTTGTTGTTTTGATTTACAGCACTTTGCAGTTAACTTTTTAAACTTCTCTGGATTGCACAGTTCCACAGTGAGCCGGCCATCTAGCCTGAGACAAGCTTGTTACCATTACAAGCATGTTCTGCATGGGTTTTTTTCTGCTAATGAAGTGAGAATTAGGTGAATGGAAACTTTCCCCAAGTTTCTAAAAGAGCCAAACAAAAAGCGGCCCTTTGAAAAGGGCTGAAGTGCAGACAGGCAAAAGAGGGACAAGTGAGGTATGGTGAGGACTGCCAGCCCTTTGACGTTGCCTGACACAAATGCGTCCATCGCGGCTTTGTTGTAGGTTTGAGCACTACAGACGATTGGGCCTGTCCATCGTCACTTGGCTGTTTCAGCGACTGTCCTATGACAGTCTTCCAGAAATCCTGAAGGCACTCAAAACTGAGTCCTTTGTTTCAACATTATTGACCTTACCTGGGCACGTCTGCCCACTTACGTTGGTGTGTAAGCCATGGAGAGTGCCGACCAAACAAATTCTTAAGTACTGTGTTTTGTTTTGGTATTTGTTTTTACAAGTGCCTGACACAGTACCACTGATTTCGCGTTCATTTTACTTGAATTATCCTTTAGTTTGCAATTTTTAAAAATTAGTTGGACTCACTTCTGAAAATTAATTACTCCATTCAGTAAAACCTTACAACTCAAGCTTGCACAGGCCAGTTGAAAGTCCCAGGTCTGACATTTTTTCACTGTTTCACTCTCTTATAGTTTAAAGACAGGCTCTCCCAGTGGTCAAACAGAACAACAGAATTGAAGATTTCTCGCTTTCCTTTTCTCTACAATCCTGTTTAAAAGAGAGACCATGGAGTACTTCAGTGGTTAGGTCCAAGCCAAATCTTTTTTTTTTTAATAGAATGTTTATTTTGGCTTGCTGTTCCAGAGGGAGAGTTCATAGTGGTGGGGTGTCAGGACACAGTCCTGGAATGGAGTCATATAAGGAGAATTCTGAGTGCTTGTTAGAATACTCCAAAGAAAACAAGAGTCTGGTGACCTCAGTCTCTTAAAAAACAGGGAACTGTTTTGGGGAGCGTGGATTTTTTTGTTTTTGTTTTTGTTTTTGTTTTTTGGCTCCTTCCAGGTGTAGCAGATAGGAGTGAGTTTACTTCAGCCTACTCATTACTGCTTGCTGTTGTTGTTCAATTAAATGTTTCTGCCTCTGTGGTAAACGTGTTCTTGTCACATGTAGCTTGGCCTTGAGGTTGTGTGCAGCCTGAACTCATGGGAAATTCACTCATGTGACTGTTCTTAACCCTCAGACTATAAATTGTCCAGGGCTATCGATAAACTTGGCAATCACATGAGACTTTAGTCTGCCTCAGTTATCTGTTTTGTTCTCCTGGGTCCTGCTGCCTTTAGAGTAGCGTCAGTGGGGGCCAGGCTCTTTGTGAACTTATCTCTCATATAGAATATAGCTTAAACTAGGTGTAGTCATACATACCTATAACCATAGCACTCACCAAATGAAGGCAGAAAAATAAAGAATTCAGTATCAACCTGGCCTACATGAGACCCTGACTCAAAAACACAACAAAACAACAATAAACATTAATGATATCAACAATGACAAAAGAACAAAACAGAAAGGTACTGTGAATCTTTGTATGATGGGGGCTAACTAATTAATGGGAATTATGTAAGTTAACTCTTATGAAGAATGAGTAGTAATAAAAGTTGGAAAACTAATGCACACACAAACAGTACACAATAGTTCTTTAGATGATAGACCATGGAAAGGTATTTGTAGAAAGAAAAGTTTTTGCTACATAGTGATAATAAAATGGAAAAGTAGACTGATTCATGTTTGCTTTTATGACTGTTTTTTAATTTTCTGCAGACTCTTCATCGCCTGCCTTCATGTGAGACCCTATCATCACCCTCTCTTTGGGTCACTAATTGGTGCCCCACTGATCCGGACTAATTCTCTAGCCAAGAGAATTAGCAAGGTCTGTGGGCTTTTGTATAGAGGGCACTGTTTTCCTATTTCATGATGATTTGCTTTGCCACTGAGCTTGATGGCATACCTGTGTGTGAACAGAGTTGGCATGGTTCCACATTCTGGCCAAAGTTACAAGTGTGCCTATAACTGAAGTCCTGCCTAGAGTGTCTCAGAGAATTCTCTAGAATGAGTTCAAATAAAAGCCACTTGCCTAGAACTTGTTGCCAGGACTTTCCATGCACCGATGCCATCAGCCTCAGGTGTCTGATGCCAGGATCCTGTCAGGCAGAAACAAGGCCAGCCGCATGTCCTTTTAACAGTCACAACTGACATTCAGATTCAAAAACAATGTTGAGTGAAGAAAACATACTTCCTGGTTGACAGGAAAGCTAGAAAGCAAGACAAACACGGGTCATAGCATTCATGCAAATTTAAAGTGGCAGGAAAACAATAATATTCTAGTCATGTTCCTCGAGAATGTATTAGGAATTATAAAAATAGATACACCAACCTCGTGACTCTCAAGAGGAAATTAGGATAGGAGATGGAGAAGAGGACTTCAAATTTATCCTGCCCCCCTCTCTCTCTCTCACACACACACACACACACACACACACACACACACACACACACACACGGACAGCAAAGTATACACATTTAAAACAAAGTGGAATAGCAAACAAAATCAAACATGCTCTTAGATGCATAAACCTCCCCATCTTTGGACACAGTATCAGGATTCTGGCTGGTCCGAGTGTTCCCCTGCAGTGAGCTTCATTTGCAGACCTCCGTCTGCCTTCCTCCATCATAGAAACTGCAGCCTGTTTCTCTTAATTTTGCTTTGTTTCCAGCTGAGCCCTTGGGAGTCTTCATGTCCTGTCATGTGGTTATGCTCAGTAACTCTAATAGCCAGGATGGAAGCTGCATCTGCCTGCAAAGGAGAGAAGAAAAAACATCGACATGCTAATGCCCTCTTTGGGGAGGGCGTGGGCACACTGGAGTTCTTGCTCTGTGCATGAAAGTGGTTTGTTTCAAAAAAATTCGCATGTGACTTAATTAACAGCCTGCTGCCTGTGCATCACGTTTCACTTAAAGGATTTGCATGCTGTAGTCACCTGGTAACTGAAGAACTAGCTTTAAGCGGAGTGTTGATAAAATATAGAAAAAGTATAAGACATGGTCTTGAAGTCTATAGCAAACGGATTGCTACCTGAAAAACCCCGGCTATGCATACTGTTTGCACGTAAATAACCACCTGCTTGCAGGACTGTGTACATCTGAGTATGTTTTTAAATGGCTCCATTTTCCCAGAGAAGCCAGGGCAATTGTTGTTTTCCTGAGCAGGACTGATTCTCCACAGCTGGAGTGGTGCGCACAGCTCCCAGATAATTTGTAATGAACCGAATTTTCCTTCAGCATGCCTAATTAGTAACTCCTCCTTTTGCTATCTAAAAGGATATAGACATTTTAAAAACAGATGTATGAAAACTCTGCTAAGATACCAGGAAGGCACTAAGTCTTCATTGTCTCTTACGTATATATCAAAAAATACCTCAATGCGGTTTCCCCTACCTTACTTAAATGTTCATGGCAGCAGCAATGGCAACAGTAGTCACTGGTTGGAAATCAGAGGAAGTCTAGCAGCCGACAAAAGGATAAAGAAAATACAGTACATACATACAGTGAAATTCAGTCACAAAAGGAACGAGTGCGGATTCTTACTCTAGAATTTAAGAATCTAGAAACCAGTGTGTCTGCTCTAGATGAGAATTCTTACCTCAAAATTCCAAGAACCTGTAGGAAGGGGAAATATCCTTTTTTCCAACCCCACTACTAGGTTCATGGTTGAGGCATTCGAAACAGAAGACAGATTGACCAAAGAAAAGCCCGCATATTTACTTACATTTTTTACATCGAAAGGAGCTTTCCTAGGGAAATGAAAGCCTTAAACTCGTGCATTTATGTGGGGCGTGGGGGTGTTTGCATGTTGGGGAACATGCAAGAGGAGATCAGGGACAGCCTTAAGTGTGTAGTTCCTCATAAGCCACACAACTTGATTTTATGAAACAGAATCTCTCACAGGCCAGGAGCTTGTCAATTGGGCCAGCCGGCTGACCCAGGAGTCTGCCTACCCCTGCCTTCCCAGAGCTGGGATGGCTGCAAACACACCCTTTCATGCCCAGCTTTTTAATGTGGACTCTGGGATTTGAGCTCAGGTCTTTGTGTTTGCATGACAAGGACTTTACAAGTTAAGCTATCTCCCCGGTTCAAATTTGTATAATTTTGTTCCACAGTTCCATTGAGAGAGGAGAGGCATGGAGACGTGGAGAAGGCTAGGCTTTAATGGTTGCATGTGAAGAGGATGACAAACAGGTCCTGTGTGTTCAGACTCTTGGAATCCGGGTCTTCACAGATGGTATTTTCCTCTGCATATAGGGCACATGTCTTCCCATATAGGGCGGAACAGAGAGGGAGTGAGAGGGTTCCCAGTGAGCTTTCAGTGCCTGTTTTTTTTTTCCTAAGTCAATCTACTATGTGATGAATACAGAGCTGGTACCTCTATATGAGAGTTGTGTGACTCGCTTGGAGCAAATAGGGAGAGAGCAGGAGTGACCCCCTTAGCATCTGCTGCTACCTGAGATGCCAAGCTACTGTATTGTGGGTAGTGACTTCTAACTGCATCCAACTCTAAAAACCAAAGGAGAAAGGCCAAATTGACGAGTAAGGAGGTAAACAGTTCTAACCTGAGGAAGGGTCTCTCAGAGGGTTGGTGTAGGCATGGGATGGTGGGGGGATGGAGGAGCAAGTGGAGGTGAATCGTAGAATACAGGTGAGGAGAATTTGCAGAAGCACACCTGTAACAACTTCTACCCAGAACAGTTTTGGGTGAGTAGGGAAGATGGTGGGTCAGGCCTGGACGATGCACTTCTGTTCCTCTTACTGTGTCTTTTGGTAGACAGGGAACTTAAACTGATTCTCGAGTCTTCAGGTCTTATTGGATGTTCCAGATGGGGCCAGAGTATTGAACCCCCCCCCCAGTTCTAAAATTATAGCTTGGGATTCTCCCAAGCTTATATAGTTGCTTCAAAGTCTTATTCTTAGAGACCATTGCATTTGAAAAGAAGTCTTATAAATAAACGAGTTCCTAATTCTCTTGTGATGTCTTTTTCTACTAAGATCATCTAGGCTCTTAACTGACCATGATTTCACTTATCATAATTGGAAGAATTTTGTGAGCTACATAGTCCTTTCTTTCTTTTCACAATTTAAGTACATTTTGACATAACAGTGAACTGGTTTTTACTCACAATATTTCTGACACTAAAAGAATATCCAATAAACATCTAAATTCTGAAACTGTCTACCTATGGTTAGTGTTAAATCCTGACAGGTCAAGCTTTCAGTCCTGCAAGACTACTTCCTATTTTAGATGCCAACCGGAAGTTCCTGGGTTCCCATGCTTTTGTAGACCAACTATAAACAAACTTCGGATGCATGTGATAATTCGCCAGGCAGATTCATTTCATTCAACCAACTGAACTGGTTGGTCATAAAGCATAACACTCAGAAATCAGGTAGCAAGATGGCTGAGGGAGTCACAGCACTTGTTGCCAAGCTGGATACCCAGAGGTCAATCCCTGGGCCTGCATGGAAGAAGAAGAGAACTGACTCTTGTAGGTTGTCTTCTGACCTCCACATGTGGCCAAGCTGTGCACATCCACACTAAAATAAATAAAATGCAAAAAAAGTAAGACAATAACAACTCAGAAACTGCCAAATGGAAGAACTTCAAGGGAAAAATATGAATGGGGTCAGGAGTAGGACCACCTCTCTGTCCTTTAGTCTGTTCACCAACATGGAGACTCCAAATTCAGCGGAGAGGGCTTCTTATACAGAGATCATTGCACAAGTGCAGTTGCTTAAATCATTAGCCTTTGGAGATTAACTCCATCTCCAACCCTTCCTCCCTCCAACGGAGGAGGGATGAACAATTCAAGTATTTATTTATTTGTTTACTTACTTACTTATTTTTGGCTTGTATTTAGAAAGACAAGGCCTCCCTGCATAACCCGGGCTGCCCTTGAACTCATCATCTCTTGCCTCAGCTTCCCAAGTCGTAATTACAAACCAAACATCACCAAACCAGATGGAAACATCCAAGCTCCTAACCAAAGCTTGTTCTTCTTGGTAACCACACAGGAAATAGCTAGAAGGCTCTAGCCACTGTGATCTCATTAGCAGACAAAGGATGTTTCATTTTGGAGAGTCCAGGGCTCTAGAAACTGTGTGCCAGAAAGAGGCACAAAAAACAAAACAAAAAACAACAACAAAACTCTCAATATGTATTTATTTAGAATTAAGCTTATTTATTTGTGTGTGTGCAGGAACATATGTGGATGTCAGAGGATAGTCTGCAAGAGTTGGTTCTGTTCTCTTCTTCACCATGGGGCTCACTAGGATCGAATCTGGATCGAGGATCTTTGCAGCAAGAGCCCTTTTCCTTGAGCCATGATATTAGTCTCAAATGTTGGCTTTTTCTTTTGCTATAGTCATGGAATGGTTAAATATGATGCCAAAAAGACCCTGATTTCACTTTTGTCACAGAACAAATTCAAACCTGTCCTGTGTAGCTTGCAGTGAAAATAACACATAAGGAAAATTGCCCCGACTCTTCATAAAGACACTGCATTTTAATTAACTGTGAACATGGCTTTGTTAGACACACAAGGACAGAGATGCATGCCGGGAAGCTAACAGAGCCAGTCAGGAAAAAAAATCTAGCTTGAGCTGTTTTACTTAAAACCCTCAGTTCTCATCTAAATAACCACTTAATCCCTTTATTTAGATAACCAAACAACACTTAAATAGAAATTAAGAAAATGGTTTTCAGGCGTTTTCAGACCGAGGAACCCAGCTAAATGGATTTTGTTCATCTTCCCTTGAGAAACACAGCATATTTTATAGCTTGTACATCCACCAGCTGATTCAATAATTGGGTCCCTGACATGCCAGGCTAGGTGCTAAGGGTTTTAATGTGAGTGCAGCTGGCCTTTGCTGCACTCAGCATCTTGTCCTGTGAGGATGCAGCCAGCAGCTCCCTGGGCAGCTCTGGGAATAGTCCCCAAAGCCAGACTGTTCATTCACCCTGAGTTCCCATCTGCAGAGAGAGAGAGACAGAGACAGAGACAGAGACAGAGACAGAGAGACAGAGAGAGACAGAGACAGAGACAGAGAGACAGAGAGACAGAGACAGAGAGACAGAGAGACACAGAGAGACAGAGAGAGAGAGACAGAGAGAGACAGAGAGACAGAGAGAGAGAGACAGAGAGACAGAGAGAGACAGAGACAGAGAGAGAGACAGAGACAGAGAGAGACAGAGAGAGACAGAGACAGAGAGAGAGAGAGAGACAGAGACAGAGAGAGACAGAGAGAGAGACAGAGACAGAGAGACAGACAGACAGAGACAGAAAGAAAGAGAGAGGCAGAGAGAGACAGAGAGACAAGCACATATCCTTGAAATGATGCCCTGGATGAACTGCTTAGGACAGCGCTGGGTTTCTTCCAAATGTGTTTGGGATGGGTTTTGTAGGTTCACTTGGTTTATTTTCTTTTTGACTCAGTTGCTCTACAATCCCAGTGAGTGAATCCAACCAACAAGTAAGAGCCAAAGCCCCACAGTGCTACTCTTTCCAGAGCTCTTTTGCTAATCTGACAGATCACAGAATGCTTGGGGTGCCTCTCTGAAATGGGGCCACAGTGAGGCAGCAGCAGCGGGTCACCTCAAGCTACTTATTAAAATAGCGTCGGCTTAGCTGGTGTCACTTGTCACCGTGCCTCAGCAGATGATCGTGGGCCCTGCAGAAGAGTGAGAAGTGAGGGCATCCAGCTTAGGGAAAGCCTCCTCAAAATCCCTCTCCTGCACCCCATCACACGACAGATAAAATATCTCTGATGTAGATAGTAGCTGTGTGTGTGTGTGTGTGTGTGTGTGTGTGTGGTTTCAGAGTATAGCACTTACTTAAAGCTACAATTACTGTCACCTTCTGTCCAACCTTCAAGGAGAATGTCTCTCTTCTGCTTGGTCCTTGTTACACCCTTGATTCCCCTCTCAATCACTTTTCTCTATTGTGTATTTGGCCCTCCAGTGAGTCTCTCCCTGAAGGCTCTAAATGTGTTCATACTCTGCTGTTGCCAAATCACAGGACAGGTCACAGCATAAACAGTTCCTTGTCTGGACCATCCTTCACTCTCCCTCTGGAAGAGTACACCTACCTTCCTTTCCCATTGGCTTGTCAACACACCGCAGTTTTCTCAGACCTTCTGTTCTCTAAACCAGCAGGGATAAAGCTCATCAATGATTTCCTGTCTGCCTAAGTTAATCAAAGAGCTTAACCCTTCATCTTGCTGAATCTGACCTGTGTGTGGAGTTATATACAACATACCGCTCTTTTCTTACAACTCTCTTCCCAGGATTCCAGATGGTGCCCATGTCCTGTTTTCTTTCTAGCGTTAAGTATTGTTTTTCAGATGCTCTGTTATAATTCTTAGAGTCTTTATGAGTACACCAAGGTATGATGACAACACCATCATTTGGGGATGGAGGACTGTAACATAGGTTGGAAAAATAGATGGCCCTTCCAAGAACTTCAGTCTGAGTTGGAGATGTGTGGAATGGAAATCTCACAGCCCCCTTCCTTATGTCCACTCTGGGGCTGACTGTACAGCTGTTTTTCTGTTTATTCTGCCCTGCAAGCCTCCCATTGTTTCTTTTTCATCTAGTGCTCCCAATTAGATGTAGTTTTCTGTTACTTGTGGTCAGGAACTATAATAGATACTGGAGGGTCTGTTCCTACCAGGGTTACTCCTCTCTTCTTCACAATGGCCTTCCTGGTGTCCCCATTAACTCCTTTTGCTTTGGTCCCTGTTTATATGTCCTTAGATGCCTTATTTATGTCTTCCACCCTAAGATCCCTCATGGGTCCTCTCCCTGCACATGTAATTCTCGAGCTGCCTTCCTCTTAGCTGACTTCTAGGAGCCCAGAATGCAGCATGTCCCACAGTGGCCTGCAGGCTTTCTCTGTCGGTCCTGCCCCCGCACTTCACTGACTACCTGTCTTGGTTACTTTTCTATTGCCGTGAGAGGACACTGCGATGGAGGTAGATTATAGAGAAAGGGGTTTACTTAGGGCTTAGAATCTCAGAAGGTTAGGTTTTCTGAGTTTCTCTTGCGTCCATTTACTTGTTTGCCTTTTCTCCACAACTCAGGTCCTCAGCACCCTTCCCTGGGTTTCTGTACCATTCTCTGGCTTGCACAATTCTCTTCTTCCCCTCCTTCTCAACTCACTCACCTCTGTCTACACATCCGAGTGTCCTTCCTAAAGCTCTCCCTGACGAGGTAGGTATCTGCTCTTTCAAATCCCCTTCCCTCTTACTTAAAAAGACAGGCTGCTCAGCAGGACCGACCGAGCAGCCCAGACTTGCCCCCTGCCCATCTGGCTGGCACTCTGGCTGCCCCACCCTTTAATCACACAAGCCCTTGCTGTGGCAACCAATGTGTACCACACCTAAGGTGCCCTTACTGCTCTGTTAGCCTGGAACTCCTGGCCCACTCACCCAAGACTCTTGCTTCTTACACACTTACCCATCCCCCCTCCCTCAGAGCAGAGTCTGTCGGTTACTTTCTTTTTTAATGCACGCTCTTGTGGCAAACAAACAAACAAAAAACGAGCCTCAAGTTGGGATGTATCAATTTCCCAGCTCCCCAGGAAAGCCGGGGTACCTACAAGAAACTCAGAAAGTGGGATGCGTGGCCAGAAACTGGGCAGGAGTGGGTTGAGTTCCAGTTTGGGAAGATGAAAAGCTGTGGAGGTGCACACGGGGCAATGCTTACAAAGTAACACAGTGAATTCTGTTCCTTGTGCCGTGCCGTGCCGTAGTATCTACATTGGGTTAACTTTTGTTTCCTTCCCTCTTGTAAGCTGTTCAAGAGGAGGAAAGGAAAGAGCTGATAAGAAACTGAAGATCAGAGAGGGGAGGGGCTGGAGGGGGTGTCGTTTCGCCTTGGGTATAAAGTGCCATGTTTTCTTTTATTGAAAATAACTGGTTACTCCCACCTGTCTCCCTCCATTAAGCAAGCATCCAGGAACCACTCGGCTGTAGCATCTTTTGTGGCCACAAGGTGGCGCTACTTCTGTGGCGGCTGCCGCCATACCTACCTTGGGTGGTGCTGCAGAGGAACAACAAACTCCCATAAGAAGATGGAGAACCATAGGTTCGGATCCTACCCCTTCCCTGAAACCTCACCTTCGCTCTCTTCCCATAGTCTCTCTCTTCCCTGATGCCCACCCTACATGGCAGCTCCCTCTTTCTATGTCTGAGCTCCCTGCTTCTAAGCCCTTCAACTTTTGCTCCTGACCCAGGCAGGCTTTGGGAATCTCTGTGGTATGAGGCTTGTGGCTTTGATCAGTAGCACCCTAAGCCGTCTTTGCTCTCCCCTTCCCAGGACCTTCTTTCTCTCCAGCTCCGGAGTGCAGGAAGCCCTCTTCATCCCTTCTCACAGAAGAACAGTGTCTCCTGCAGGGCTCAGAGCTCAAGAGTCTGCAAGAAAACCACCGCATCTTCCTTCCTCAGAAACTGGGGGCAGGAGACTACAAACACTGGAAGGAAGGCACAGGGTCTCCGCGTCTGAGACAGAGGAGCCTGAAGATGGAGGAAAGAGAACTCGGGAGCCCCGGGGCAAATATCCTTCCATACTTGCATCAAGAAGTAAAATCAGACATCGGATCTGAAAGTGAGGAAGAGAATACTAAAAAGGGAGGCAGCCACAAAGAAACCCGCAGAGGGAAAGGGTCAACGGGCTGAGCCTGGTGCAAGGAACCATGTGATATTAGCATATATACTAGATACTTATTGAGCATCACTGAATGTGCTGAAAAATAATGAGGCATGCGGGGGCTGAGGGAGGCAGTACATGATTTTGAGAATAGTCTAGTTGAGTAGGGAGACTAAAGACAAAGGATGAATGTGATTAAACTAGATGTAAAGTTCTACAGAAACAGACCAAGATGAAGAATACAGATGTGGCTGGAAGGGGGTTGTGACATCAGAGACGTGACGGAAGTGGTGTAGTTTGCTCCGTATCGTGGAGTGATAAGCAACTGGGTAGAGGGAACAGCTGGGGTATGGGTGAGGCGTGCAGAGGCCAGATTATCGGTGAAGCAGGAGGGTCCTAGGTGCTGCCTCGATTCCCAGAATCTATGGATGCTAGAACCACAACAGTGAGGGAGGGGGGAGATATGGGTGAGCAGCGGACGCCTGTGTAGCAGAGGGTAGCTAGGGGAGATGGGGGAGCACTGATGTCATCATCTGGTGGGGGAGCACTGGACCGTGGAAGGAACTGGCAGGTCTTGATGAAGAGCAAAAGAGGTATTTGGCAGAGTCAGAGGACACTGAGGACAGGAGGATTCCCTACACTCTAGCATAAGTAAAATGTGACAGCAACGCTGTGGCCTAGGGAGTGAACCCTAGTAACCAGGTGTAATGCTGACACACAGAACATACGAGGGAACCCACAGTCACAGCTTCTGGAAGGACCTAAAACCATATGGAGCCATGCAGGAGTGAGAGGCAAAGTCTACGCAGCCAAGAAGACTGCTCCCTCCCCATCCCTGCCTCCCCACCTCTGTGGCCAAACAAACAGCACAAAATAGGATCCAATGTTCTTCTAAAGACTGCCAAGAATGTATGCTTGGCTGTTGGCCAATGTCACAGGACACACGGACATGTGCCCACAAGTATAATTCCTTATCAACACCACACTTCTCTAAGCATGGGTACGTTCTATTGTTCCCTATGAGTGCAAGGCCTGTCTGTTCTGTGTGGTTCTTGTTGAGAGGCAGCGTGGGACTCCTGGGGTTGGAGGCAGACCAGGAGTGTTTGGAATAACTTATGCAGCCTCCCTGTCTCTTCCAGTGACTCATGCATCTAAGGGAGGATGAGCTGGGAGTGGGAAGGTGGTGGGTGGAAATCTCAGCAAGAGACTTCCTCTAGCCTCCTTACCTGGGAGTGGCCTCCTGATTTCAAGATCCCTTTCTTTCCCCATGTAATACTTTACTATCTTGTGAAAGAGGACTTCTTATTGGAAAGAAAATGCTGCTGAGAGAAGGGAAGTAAAGCACAGAGATGACTCAGTTACTCATTTACTTCACCAGTAAATATATTCGGGGTTTCCTTGACTCACAGTAGGGTTTCGCCTCAACAAACCCATTGCAAATTGAACTGTTATGAGTTTAAATTGCGTTTACTATATCAAGCATCACAGATCCACCCAATTGTCCATAAAAAGCTGTGGGGAGGGCACTTACACTAACATACGGTGGGGCAAAGTCATTTAACACAAAGCCCATTGTGCTTCATTTTTCAGTTAAGTGTTTTATTCTACTTATGTGTATGCATGTATGTCTGTATGAGCACGTTCCACACGTGTGTAGGTGCACACAGAGGCCAGAAGAGGGAGTAAGATCCCCCGGAGCTGCAGTGACAGGTGGTTGTGACCTGACCCACTATGGGTGTTGAGACCTGAGCTTGAGTCCTCTGGAAGAGCAGCAAGCACCCTTAACCACTGAGCCATCTCACCAGCCTGCCCTGTTTATAACCAAGCACTGACTCTGTCATGTGTCCCACAGACCCTAATACACTGGAGAGTACCCAGTCTTTTCCTCCTGTTGTTGTGGCTTCTGCGAGCATCAGCTTTCTACTGCTGCTCAGTCTCCCGCCAAGACAGTACTTCTTATTGTGACTTGGAAAAAAAGAACAAAACTTGGAATTGAAGAAGCGTCTACTGAGTGTATCATTGTCACACTGTGGAAAACCTGAGGCTCCTACGTTGAGCTATCATAAACTGTGGATGTCTGTATCAGGTATGCTCTAACGTGTGAAGTTTGTTCCAGATGTTAGGGCTGTGTCGGTGAACGGAACAGATTCCTGCTCTTTGGTACTTAGAGAAAGGATGTCAAGAGTGTCTATCACAGGGGGTGTGCTAAAAGACCTGACCACACAGGCAGTGTCGTCCTGGTTTTGTTTGTTTGTCAGCTTGTCACAACTAGAGTTGCCTGAGAAGATGAATGTCTGTTGAGAAATGCCCCCATCAGATTGCCTGTAGGCAAGTCTGTAGTGTCTTTTCTTGACTAATTTGACTAATAATTGATGTGACAGGGTCCAGCCCATGGAGGTGATGCCAGACTTGAGCAGGTGGTCCTGAGCTGTATAAGAAAGTCAGCTTGCCATTATCTGTGGGGAAGATTCTAGAACAGGCTAATTCTGGTAGGAAGACCCACCCTAACAGTGGGCGGCATTGTTCTATGGGATGGAGTCTAGAAAGAGAAGTGGAGGAGAGGGTAAGTTTTCCACAGTCTCTGCTTGTGATGTCCCCAGATGATTTGTAAGGTCTCACTCCGCTTCCCTTCCATGATGGGCTGCACTCTGGAGCTATGAGCTGAAGTAAACCTTTCCCTCCCTAAGCTAATTTTCTCAGGTATCTTGTCACCTGAGGGGGAAAGATGCTTACAAAAGGTCTTTGTGCAAAGTGACTCCTGAGCATGAAGTAAGTGTTGGCGTACCAGTGGGTACCTGAGAGTAGAATGCTTCTTGAAGTTTGGTTTTGTTGTGGCAAACAATTGAAGGAAATAACTAACGAGGTAAGAATGGAGGAGGTGAGGGAGAACACAGGGCTTGAGGCCATGTCACAGAGGGCTGTGCTGGGCACGGACAGTAAGGACTTTCCCTTGGTGAGATGGGAAACACCGGGAAGGCAGGAGGCACGATGGTACTGTTCCTGGAAAGGTGACCTAGTTCCTCAGAGGGCAGGGTTGTCCGAGGAAGAACAGCAGTGCCTGGGGCAGGAGTGACCATGGTAAAGGGTCAAGATGACAACCTCTGGCAGTATGACAGAGAGAAAGCACACCCAGTCTGGTGCTAAGTGAAAGGAGCCATGTTTGGAAAAGAGAATGGGGGTAAATGCAGCAGGGCTCAGGGCCTGTGGGGCTGCTCTCTGCTGGCTTCACCTGAACAGTAAGCAGCGTGGTGGTGTCTGAAGTCTGCATTTCACGCATTTAAGCCTCAGAACAGTGCTAAGGGAATAGCGCAGATGGAGTACAGGCTGGGAGAGCCAGCGCGGTGACTGACGGCGATGACTGACGCTGGCTTCCCAGTCTCAGTGGTGTGACCCTGGACACCTTCTTTAGCTAGTCTCACACTGCGGAGCAGAGGCAGGAATGAGGCTGCTTGTTGTCATGTGAGGATGCCCAGCACAGAGCCGGGCTCACGGTCTGGCTGTGAACCTGAACTTAACTACTACTCCATTCCATGAATCTCCTCAGAGGTAAGAATGCTGACTGAAAGGACACAAAAGAAGGGACAAGACAAAACAGGAAACGCCGCAGCAGGACTGAGAGCTTAATTTGCAAGGCCCCTGTGACAAACAAGAATGCAGAGCCTCCTGAGGGTGAGAGGCAAGGCCAGGGAAGGAGCACAAGCCTGTAAATCCAGCTGCTTGGGAGGCTGACGCAGGAGGATCCTGCACTTGAAGCCAGCCCGGCAACACAGTGAGACTCTATGACCCTATCTATATCAAAGGAGAGCCTGGACTGACAAAAAGAAGGAAAGAAAGAGAGAGAGAGAGAGAGAGAGAGAGAGAGAGAGAGAGAGAGAGAGAGAGAGAGAGAGAGAGAGAGAGAGAGAGAGAGAGAGAGAGAGAAAACAAGAAAGAAAGCAGGGAGGGAAGGAGGGAGGGAGGGAGGAAAAACATTCCAAAGTTAGAAAAAGGTCGTGATACGTTTGCTGCCCAATACATGTGCTGCCTGATACATGTGTTGTCCAATAATGTGCTGCCTTCTTCATGTGGCCTGTGTTTGGGTTCCAGGATGTTCATTTTCCCCCCTTTCTGGCTGGGTGTAAGATGCTATCACCAGCGCGATTTGTGTGTGCAAGATGGAGATGGGGTGGAGTGGGGTGTGGGGGGATGGGGAAAGTGTGTGGGGCTCCCTTAGGCACTGAAAGAAGAGATCTCTTATTAGACCGGATCTCAGTGAAGAGGCGCTGATGGGACCAATTTTCCCACAGAATGTGAAGATGTAAACATGAATTATTAGCATGATTAAAGGAAGGCAAACAGCAACTAACCCACCGGCCTCCACCACCATCTATCAGGGTTTGCAATTAGCGCTCTCTTTATTTGTGGTCAAAGGAAAAAAGAAAAGAATCAGGAATAGAAAAAGAAAGAAAAACCTCAGGATGACATGCAAAAGCAACACAAATGATTGATGCAGGCAGATGGCTCCCTGGTGGTTTGCTTTATTAGTTTCTTCTAAATGTATATGCCTAAGTAATTATTTCAAGATTAAATCAAATATTTAAATTAAGATAAAGATAAAATTAAGGCCAAATGACTAGAAGCAGAATGGCTACATCAACTAATCAGCTCAGCGTGAAATTTGATCCATATTTCTGGATTGCCTCCATACATAATGCCCTGATCTGATTGGTCCGAGCAATAGCTCATGTTCGTTTCATTTGCATGTCTCTATTGTCTCTTTTTTCCCCTTAGAAATTAACTGTGTGGGTTTCTTCTTTTATCAGTTACCCAGTGAAGTGCTTTGATATTTTTTGTTCCCTGTGTTCGCCTCTGATTTGAAAATTCTTTGTGGAATTGGGGCTGTGTTGGTAATCTTTTTCCTTTCAAATACCTGTAAGTTTTTTTTTTCTCATGTTGTGGATGTTTTTATGTTTCAACTGTGCATAGGAGTTAAGTACTTGGGGGCTTGGGAGAGGGCTCAGGGGGTGAAGTGCTTGCTATGCAAGCCTGAGGGGTTAGTTGCAGGTCCCCAGCTCGCACGTGAAAAGCCAAGCGTGGTGACACAAGCCTATAATGCCATGGCTGGGAGCTAGAGGCAGAGGATCCCTGGGGCCCAGCAGCCTGCAGTCTGGACAACTGATGAGCTCCAGGTTCCATGAGAGTCAAGATTGTAGAGGAAGACACCTGCTGTCGCCCTCTCTGTTCATGTATTCATGGGCACACACACACACACACACACACACACACACACACACACACACACACACGGAAAAGAAGTCGTGTCTTTTTTACATATGCAGTTAGCTTCTTTCATTTTTTCTGTGTATTTTCAATGACATGCCAGAAAACTAAAACAACAACAAAATCTCCTATATCCTCCTTATCTGATTATTAGCTCATTCATGAAGGAACTGTGAGGTGATTTCTTTCTTTCTTTCTTTCTTTCTTTTTTTTTTTTTTTTTTTTTTTTTTTTGGTTTTTACGAGACAGGGTTTCTCCGTATTGTTTTGGAGGCTATCGGTCCAGCCCGGCCTCGAACTCACAGAGATCCGCCTGCCTCTGCCTCCTGAGTGCTGGGATTATAGGCGTGTGCCACCACCGCCTGGCCGTGAGGTGATTTCTATGAGGCAGGAACACATCAGGTAGTGGAGTAATGACCAACAGGTCACCTCTTGGTAAAATCTACCAACAGCCTGGCTCTTCCTCTACTCAGATCTCAGGATCCCAGTGGTGCCTGTGCCAACAGGGCCTCTGTAGCTAAGCTCCCACAGGCTGTAAGCTCTGAAAATAAGGCCGACACATTGCAAATGTTGACAATTTAAGTTCGGCAGCTGGCTTTTTACCTGGTGAATCACTGGAACCTGAGTTGCTCATCTCTAAGCGATCACGGAATCCCCTAGAAGAGTGTGGAACACTGCCATCCCCTGATGGAAAGCTGGACAGGGGTGCCTTTGCTGCTGGCATGCTTTTGTTAGGTTGTACACTGGAAAAAAAGAGCCATGTCTGACCTGGCACCACATTCCAAGAGAAAATTGTGGGTTGAACAGGGAAGTGACTGAATCTGCATAGACAACGATAAAGATGTGGATGGATTTGGGTCTGCACCATCGTTTATGGAACCTTCCTGAAAACAGGTTGGTCTCCTTTGCTCATCCGCCTTGGGGCATTCTGTGTCACAAAGCACTGCGGGAAGCTTTGAAAGAATTAGAGTGTCTTGGTTTTTTCACTTAATCAAGAATTAATAGAGAGCGTTGGTCTCTATTAATTGAATGGCTAGTCCAGAGATAATCCTACCACCAGCTAGGAACTCTGACCCAAAGCAGCAAGCCCGGGAACACCTTGATGACCTATACAAGCAGAAAGCTAGCTGCAAAGGGCAGCAATGAAAATCCTCTTCCTCAAGATGCCTTGAGCTGTGTCAGGAAGATGGTTGCTAAAAAAAATGTGTGTGAAGACGGACCACCAGCACTGCCACCAAAGGTTAGAGCACTAAGACCTGTTTCCTCTATCTGAGAAAGTGCTTATCGAAAAATGGGACTCTTATGTTCCCCCCTTTAAAAAAAGGTTTCTTTGTATATGTGTGCATGGAGTATGTGTATGTGCACCATATGTATGCAGGTGCCTGAGGAGGCCAGTAGAGGGCATCAGATACTCCAGAACTGGAGTTCCAGGAGGTTTCAAGTTTCCTGATATGGCTGGGGGCAACAGAATCTGGGTCCAATTCCAGAGCAGCAAGTGCTCTTAGTTGCTGAGCCTTCTCTTCAAGCCCCTCTTCTGATCACTTTAAATGGAATGATTGGTTCCAGCCTTTCTCAGACAAATAACTCCAAAGTAAAAGGTTCTGGTAAGTTTGGGTATCCATCCAGCACTTGTATTACCAAAGCACAGGCTAACACAAGCAATTTTTTCTAACTTCAGTGTTTGGTTTTGAGGAAGGTATGTTTTAATGTGCAGGAAAGAATCTGAGTGACAAAAATCAGAGGATGAATCAGCGAGAAAAGAGGGGCTTATAACTGGCTGCTGTGAGCTATCAAAAACATGAAGAATTCTCTTGTCCTTTGACTACAATGCAATACGATTCTTCCTGAGCATGGGACTACTTATCACGTGCATCAAAACTACCTGTAAGGAGCTAGAAAGATGACCCAGTACACTGTCTGCTCTTCTAGAGAATCTTGATATGACCCATATGGTGGCTCATAACTCTCTGCAACTCCAGTTCCAGGGGATCTGATGACTTCTTCTGGTCTCTGTAGGCTCAGCATGCAAGTGCTACACAGATGTACATACAGACAAAACACCCATACATATAATTAGTAATAATAACCACCTGTCAGCTTGAGAATATACATTTTTTAATTCCTAAAACATAAACAAAATATTGCTTAAAAAATCTATTGGAAAATTTTTATTCTCCTAAAAGTAGTAACACCATCAGACATGCTCACCTGGGCCCCTGCTATGACATGCATTTACTGGAAGTTTTTTGCTACATTGACTTGTAAAGTTGCAGCACCCAAGCTAATTCCTTCTGGAATAGAGAAGTAGTATCAGCCAGCACTACCCTTTTTCTAGAATTATGCTGTGAGATTCTTAAGGTTCACAATATTCCCCTCTGGTTTTAAAGTAGGAAAGGAAAGAGAATTCTGCTTTTTTAAATAGCCAAGACATACTGGCTAGTTGAAGCTCTGTATGTTTTTTTGGTTTTGCAATACTGAGGATTGAACCCAGGGCCTCTTGAGCTCTCCAGCACTCAACTACTATGCTGTACCCCAGTCATACTTGAGCTTTGGTTACAAAGAGACTATCATACACAGCTCAATTGTTCTACTAAAAATGCATTTGACTGAACCATGATAGCATCAGACTAAAATTTAAAAGCAACCCTGAAAGCCTCTTCTTAGCTAGGGTTTTGTCACTGTGAAGAGATACCATGGCCACAGCAACTCTTATAAAAAAGAGTGCTCAGTTGGGCCTGGCTTTTGCTTCAGAGGTTTAGTTCAGTGTCCTCATGGCAGGGAGCATGGCGGCACGGAGGGTAACGCGATGCTGGAGAGGTAGTTGAGGGTTCTACATCTGGATCAGCAGGAGGCAGGAGAGTGAGTGACACTGGGTCTGGCTGGAGCATCAGGAACCTTGAATCCTACCCCCAGGGACACACTTCCTCCAACTAAGTCACGCCCACCCCAACAAGGCCACATGTCCTAATCTCTTCAAATAACGCCACTCTCTGTGAGCCTGTGGAGGCCATTTTCATTCACACCATCACAGCCTCAAAAGTGAAATCGATGTGCACTTTCTTATCCTTGTGATATGGGTGCGTGTTCATGTGTGTGGATGTACTCACACCATAGCACAAGTGTGGGGGTCACAGGACCCCTTTGATGTCAGTCTCCATCTTTTCCCTTGCTGGAGACAGGGTCTCCTGTAATTCTCCACTGTGAACCGCAGGCTAGTTTCCAGGGATTTCCCCGTCTCTCCTCTTTTCTTTCCACAGAACACTGGGATTACAGACACATGCTACTTAATCTGCTTTTTACCAGAATGTTATCGATCTGGACTCGGTCCTCATGGTTGCACAGTGAACACCACTGCGCCATTTCCTCAGCCAGGGAAATATATTTCTAAAAATATTGTCTTCTTCAGATGGCTAGTGTTTAAAATGCATCTCACACAGCAAACATGAGTGACTTTCTTGACTATTAACTTTTTTGTCTTTTTAGTGAATAGGACATTTCACTCTAAACTCCATCCATATGAAGCAACACGCATAAACTGATCTAACTTTCTTTAGCACTGAGAGAACAAACATTTTTTAACTTAAGGAAACCCTGAAAATTATGACGTACCTATAACTTACAATCACAGAATTTGAGTGTAATATGTGTATCCTCATTTTATGATGGTTAGATGGATTATACAGATGTTTATCTTTCATCCAAATACATTCCTCAGTGGACCGACAGAATGCGGTATGCAGATGTTGTATGACTATATCCATTTTTTCACGCTGTTTGTGTAGGTCGAATGTCTTTGAGCCATCTGTGTTTTATGGTGTTGACTCTATGTGCTTGCACTTGAAAAGGACAGTCAGGCATCACCTAAGTGGCATCTTCTACTTAATGGTTCAGCTCTGTGTGGGCTGAATTTTCTCTTATGTTTCAAACTTACAGCCTGTGGGCATGAAGAAATAAACTTTAAATAACATTAGAAAGTGAACAAGAATCAACAGCATCAGCTGTTGCAAGGTTGTTACAGCCACACGCAAGGGAGAGAGCTCTGGGTGTTTTCTAGGTGTGTGTGAACAGCACCACGAAGCATGCGTGTCTCTAGCAATCATGAAAAGCCATAGTCAGTACGAAATTGAACATGGATTCTGAACCCAGCACCTTCTGGGACTCAGATTCCTACACAAGGTTCACATTCTCTTTTCTGTAAGTGGGAGATGGAATTTAAAATTTTTTTTAATTCTCACTATCCCTTTAAAATTTTGAACACTTTGTTTTTTGTCTTTAAGACACAAAGCTAGTTTTAAATTTTCTACAAATAAATAAGGAAGTAGCGTACATTATGTTAGACTTGACTCCAGGATCCCTTCTGTGAAATTATTTGTATAGAAACTTTTAACTGGGCATGGTTGATGTGTTGATAATAATCGATATATTTGTTCCACCATGACCTGGGAATCAAATCCCTCAGTGTGAAGGAATCACTTAAATGTCTTTTACAGATTCATTAAATAAAGAAAGCAAAAGAATCCTTAACTGCACAATATTACCAAAATACTTCCCAGAATGAATTTTGATTCTTCATTGGTTGGTGCAGTAATTAAATCATATGCTGTAAAGTAACACAGAAAATGAGTTCATTCGTTTTTAATGGAATTCATTATTTTCAGCTTTAGACATTAAAACTAGAAAATTTCTCTATTTAAGGCCAAGTGCTTTCCAAGGCAATCGTAGGGAGCAGAATTCTTAATGTGGCAGGGTGCGGGAAATCGCAAGCTCTTCCCCGCCAGGCCAGGCCGCTGTGAAGCCCCAGCCCCCAACCCTTTTATGGGATTCTGAAACTGCCTCAGACATAATTGGGTTTCTTAAGACCCGTTTCCTCACTGGACGCGACTGTGAACAAAGAGGACTGAACTGGGGAAATAATTACTTTTAATGAGAGAGACACTGGGGAAGCGGGTGAGCGGCTTCCTCTGTTTTCTTTGATCTAAAATAACAAACGTTCATGCAGCAAATAGAGCGGAAAGATTACAGGCAGCGAGTCCTAAACACAGGCGACACTTTGGGGAGGGGAGGGTCTAAAAATCTAATGGAATCTCTTTACTCAAACTATGTTCACAACGGGGTTTGCTCCACCCCGTCTCAGCATCCTGCAGCTTTGGATTTTAAACCTTGGTGCAAACGAGGTTCTGCGGTTCTGTGATACACGCTCAGTCAGGGGTGCCTGAAGGGGCAGGCCTCAGCATTTCTCCTTCTTTGGGTCACCAATGTAGAAATCTCTCCTCTCAATGTTTAAAACCTTTCTTGTCTTTTTTTTTTTCAACATTTGCATGAATTGTATATGCCCGCTCTGTCGTCTGCCATGAAAGAATTGTGAGCCTCTCCCAGGGGACGATATCAACACACTCATCATTGGATCCCATTTTTACAGTGCTGGAGTTGCTGATGGGCTCCGTAAATCTTTGTCCAAATGAATGGCACAAATAAATCAGCACCAAGTCCACCACTGAAATGTGTCCTCTGTTTGCATTTGGCTTTCTAAGAACCTAATCCCCTGCAAGTGTGAATGTCTGTATCAGCTGGGAGAAACTACATAGGGGTAACAAAAAAGCCTTGACGCCTTGTCGGCTCAAAGTTGTATTCGGTTTTGGAGCCCTAGGGCAGATGGCTCAGCAGTTAGAGCAACTGACCCCAAAGCCAGAGTTCAGATCTCCAGAAGCTGTGTGGATGCAGGTGGGTGTAGTGACCCCCTCACCTGTCATTCCAGTCTCACTAGGTAGAGTCGGGATCCTAAAGCAAGTTGGCTAGTAAAGCTGTTCATATAAGGGCACTCTGGGCTTGACTGCCAGACTTTGCTTCAAAACACAGTGGAAGAGGAATCCCAGCATCAACCTGAGGCACAAACACACACATATGCACACACACACATACATACACACACACCACATGCCAGCACACATGTAAACTGTGTTACATGCAAACACACATACATACATACATGTGTGCCACTCACATATAAAGAAAAGGAAAAAGAAAAAAACAAGAGTTTGTTTTTGTTTTCCATGATAATGCTAATGCCACTGTGGACAGAATGGCTGCCCCCTCCATCTCTTTTCCACGTGGTGACTCAGGAACACAAGATGCTTCCGTTTGAGGCCATGTTACTTCAGCTGAAGGCACCAGCACTATTGTTGCTGCTGAGGGGAAGTAATAGATCGTGTACGAAGCTGGACTTTTAACTGTGTTGACCTAGAAACAACACACCCGGTGCACTGTCCACCTGGCTTCCCCAGCAATGAGGCTTGTCTAGAGCCCGACATTCTGAAAGCAAGTCTGCCTTGGAGATGTAACTTCCATATAGTATTCTGGAACCATGCCATGATTACTTAAATCAACGCTTTATTGATAGAAATTCTGATTATTTTAATTTTGCATATCATAAGACCATATGTTGTGGATTCCAGAGGAAACTCAAAAACTAATGCAATTTCTGGTTATATTAAAAATACATTGAATTCCCAAAGTGGGTTTCCTCTCTGAAGGAGCAGACCCCATCTAGGTTCAACCTTATCTCCCTGGGTACCCCGAGCAACACATGGGAGTGTTTTGGTTTTCCAGCTGGTGTGTAGGCACATCTGGCCCCTCTACGCAGAGAGTAGAGGCCAAATGGAGATATTGCGTGATGGTGTGAGAATCAGTTTATATCTCAATTATCGGTAATCTTTTGACAGGGAAGATGGAACAGTGGTTAAATTTTTTGCTGCCTAGTCCAATGTTTGCACCACTAGAACCCACAGAAATGCAAAGTGGGTCCTGTGGCTGCCTATATTTCCAGTGCTGAAAAAGTTGAAAAGGAAGAGACAGAAACTCTAGAGGAATCTGACCAGCCAGACCAGCCTACTGGTGAGCACTGTGTTTAATTGAGGGGCCCTGAATCAGTCAATGAAATGAAGAGTACCTAAACAAGACTTCTTTTTTTTTTTAACATGAGAAGGAAGTTTTATTGGGGAAGGGAAGGAAGTGGGGGAAGGGAGAGAGAGAGAAGGGAGAGAGAGAGAGAGAGAGAGAGAGAGAGAGAGAGAGAGAGAGAGAGAGAGAGAGAGAGAGAGAGAGGGACAGAGATCTGTCTGCCTCCTCAGAGAGATAACAGAAAGAGACTGAAACAAGATTTTTAATGTCAAACTTGGGTCTCCAGATGAGAATACATACATGAGCACTCTTACCACCACCCACATGTGTTCCCAGGTATGTAAACATGAATGCCTTCAGCCCCTAGACACAGAAATAGATTTTTGGACATATACCCCTAGAGGATGCCTGCTCCTCCACATAGTTCCTGCCAACTTACTTGATGCTGAGTCGTGGAAAATGGTAGCAGTAACAATCTTAGATTTATGGAGTTCTTAGTGTGGACTATCTGGCTACAATGTGTCTGTCCATCAAATATTATTGTACACATGGCACTTTGCACATATGAAAAAATGTAGCATAGAAGCATTGATTTGTAACCTCTTTGCAGTCATAGAGTTTGTGGATGCATTTTAAAGCTTTGTATGATGAAACAAATTCAGACTCACAGAAAGTTGTAAGAATAGAGAACGTAATTTTCTCCGGAGTCATATGAAACTGAGTGGCTGACATGACGCTTCAGCTCCAGTCCCCAAGTATTTTACTAAACATTCTCCTTCCTATCCACAAACACAGCCATCAAAATGAGAAAGTTAACATTGGTGCACCATTCATCTCAGATTCCATGAGTTGTTTCAAATGACCCAAATATCTAAAGGATCCGGGCTGGAGCCACGGGGTGCAGTTAATTTTCTCTCCCATCTTGTTTATGATGGAGTTCCTCAGGCCTTGTTCACCTGTGTGCCCTTGCTGCATTGAAGGTCAGTTCTTTGATAGATTGTCTCTGGGCCCGGGCTTCACCCGATATTGCCTTGTAATTGGAGTCTGGGTGTAGCATTAGACACATCGCAGAAGTCCTGCTGCTGTGGTTTCTGTGTCCTGTCGGGTGGTACATGATTTCAGCCTGTGCTGTCAGTCACTCTGCTAACTTTGCCTGATTAAGGGGTACAATCGTGTCTCTACTATAAAGCAACTCTTTCCCCATTGCAATTAATACGGATTTTGTGGGAAGGTATTTGGAAGCCATACATTATCCCATTTTTTTTCAAACTTCAACTCATTCATTCATACATTCATTCACTCATCACAAACTCCTAAATTCAGTAGATTATAATTTATTGGCATCATAAACTGTTTTTATATTTCTTTAGTGTGTGTGTGTGTGTGTGTGTGTGTGTGTGTGTGCCCATATGAGTTTATGGGTATCATGAAGGAGCTCCAGGAGGCCAAAAGAAGGCATTATATCCCCTAGACTTGGGGCTACAGGCAGTTGTAAGTAGCCATGCTGAGAACTGATCTTGTGTCCTCTGTAAGAGTTATAAGGGCCCTTAACCACTTAGCTATCTCTCCAGCCCATAATATATTTTGATTGATTCATTGATTACCCCAAGCCTGTTCTACCTGCCCAAGCTGCTGTTGTATTCTGAATGAGCTATTTTCATTCTTTGACCACTTCTTGATTTTGGCATAATAAGATAATTCAGGCGTGGTTTCTACTTTTCTCCCCCAGATAGGCTACCATTTATACAATGATTTTTGGTTCTTTAGTTTAGTACTGAAAGGTATTTGTAAACCATAATCTAGATGCTAGGTATGCTCATTGGTACTAACACTGCAGGGTTTTCTGAGTTCTTAGTGAACAGAGAGAGTGAATCTATAAATAGACAAGTGTACATGTATGCACACACACACATGCGTACACTCATATGTTGTTGTGTAACAACTTCCTCCAAGACTGAAACATTTCCTACTCTGTTAGCAGGAAAGTAAAGAACTCAAAATAGCTTCAGGAAGTGCCTGAAACAGACTAGATTAATTAGGCCCCTCCCTGTCAGAGTAAGCTGTAAAGTGTGGTGATAGTATTATTTATGATTTAACAAAGCTTGCCTGAGGGTTCAGGATGCTGTCTGCCAACTCTGGCTCCCTACTCGCCCTGCCTGCACTTGACAGTATATGTCTTGGATGCACCTCCCCTTACCCTGTTCAGACTACCCCATCTCATCTCCACTCCTGCATTTTAAGCCTCGCTTAACACTTTATAATGTTTAAATCTAGAATAATTTTGTCCAGCTGCCACTCAGAAAGATTCTACCACCTTACATCTTACTCCAGAATTAAGAGTACCTATCTCCCTATGCCCTCATAAACATTTCTTTCTTTCTTTCTTCCTTTCTTTCTTTCTTTCTTTCTTTCTTTCTTTCTTTCTTTCTTTCTTTTTGGTTTTTCAAAACAGGGTTTCTCTGTGTTGTTTGGAACCTGTCCTGGAACTCGCTCTGTAGACCAGGCTGGCCTCGAACTCACAGAGATCCACCTGTCTATGTCTCCTGAGCACTGGGATGAAAGGCATGTGCCACTAACGCCCAACCAGAGAAGTGAAATTTTTATGTATCTCATTTTACCTTAAACTGTACTTGAATGAAATGAAATGCATAGTCTCAATAAAGCCCCAAATTACTATCTCATTAGGGTTCTTAATCTTTAATAATAAACACCCAAGTTTATAAAACAATAATTTCACTCATCTGTATAATAACATATTTTCCTGGTAATAACTAAATGGAGTCCAAGAAACATATTGTGGGACCCAGATTTAACTGAAAGAATTAGCAAATTTAAATTCCAAATGTGACAAGAAAAATAACACATGACAGTCTGTTTTGACTAGAACAGTTGTCAAATCAATAATTAATTATTTGTACTTATGTTACTTTGCCTTAAAAAAAAAGATTGAATGCAGGGGGGTAGGAATAGCCCATCACATAATAGTAATAGAAGATCACAGTCATGTGGCCTTGTGTTCCATACTTTGAAGGAAGTTACAGTATCACAGTGTGTCCATATTATTGAGTTGCCCACATTTCATCATAGCCAGCAAAGATCTCTGTGGAGTGTATGTGGCTTCCCAGTGGCAGCATCATTCACAAGGAAGCACTTGGCGCACAAGGAATCTTCTATTGGGGGCTGCTGTCTTTATATCTGCAAGTGATTCTAAAGCACAGATTTCCCCCTGGCTGGACCAGAGCAGACTTATACAGTGAACAGACTGCCATTTTGTACTTCCAAAGTGTGGCAGAACTAATCATGTATATGTTTCAATATCTACAATGAAATGTACTAGTTTCCAGGAATTGTGCTATTTATATTTATACTTAACAAAATCTTAAGGAAAGAAGCCTTAAATCCATGCTTGATGGTTCTTGCCTGTAATCCTAGAACTTAAGAAGCACAGAGAGGAGAACAGCCTGAGCTACGTAGTGAATTCAAAACCTAGCCTCAGCTACAGTGCAAAACCCTCTCTCATCAAACAGAGGAGCCAAGCGTAGTGGGGCATATCTGTAATCCCATCACTCAGGAGACTGAGGCAAAAGGATCATGAGTTCCAGAGCAACCAGAAATATTACAGTATTTCCTGAAAATGTACTTAAGGATGTCTTAAGCTTTGTATAACTTTCTAAAAATTGCTAAGTATCCAGAGAGTGTTCAAGACTGCATTGTGAGATGATATTATATCTGTAACCTTGCATTTGAGACTCACATGGGTGCTATGTGATACTCAAGCACACCTCTTGGTTCCCATTCACAAAACTTTAAAGTCCTCGTTTTTCAAATAAAAAATCCAAGGCATTACTATTAAGCAACATTCCCAAGGGCTTAAGACTTCCTGTCTTAAGAAAAATGGGGAGAAATGTCATCACCAACCACCAGCAAGGTTATAGCTCCATTTACTGTGTGCAAAAGTAAGGCCACACAGGTCACTGGGGCAAAGTCAGGAGGTTGTAACCAAGTGATACAGTCAAGGCTAATGGGAATTCAAAGAATCTTGGATCAGTGTAGAGTTAGAAGAAAGTGATGTTTATTGGACAATTTGTGCTCATCCCTCCAAATTTTTATGTGTCTTTCCTTCTCATGAATTATTCCCTGACATTTCTTTCCTGGTTAAGAAGAATTAATTGCCCAAAGGCTGAATTCTCTTAGCAGTTTATCCAAGAACTATCATAGAACCCATCATTTGGTTGTGTAAATATGTGATCTGAAAGAAGAGTTATTATTAATTTAAATATTTGTGTCCTCTGAGCATCCAGAATATTCCAATATATAGTAGGACTCAAGATTTATTTGTTGAATAATTCAGTAAATACGATAAGTCAATGAAAAACGAAGATACACTATGGCTTAACTCATTCTAAATGTGAATGGCAAAAGATAAACCAGTTTGGGGAGACCTTTTCCCTTATATCTAGGCTGTAGATATTTCTTACTTGCATTGATTTCATCACAGTTTTACTATTAGTTCAAAGTCAAATAAACTATGCCTACTGACTCATTAGTACTAGATTCTGTTTTTGCTGTTTGTGTGCATATGATTTCAAGACTGACCACTTTGCATTGGAAATAGTCTCCTAGAAATGACTGCATAAACAAGACCAAAACAACAGCAACGTCAATGGACATATGCAGTTGGGCTTTCTTTGGACAGCCAACTCCCGAATAATGACACAGAGACTTCTTATTAATTATGAAAGCTTGGTCTTAGCTTAAGATTGTTCCCAACTATCTCTTAAAACTTAAATTAACCCATTTACATTAATCTATATTCTGCCACATGGCTCATTAGCCCTTCTCTATACCGTACATCTGATTTCCTCTACACCTTGCTGGTGAATCCCACCTCTCTTCTTTCCAGAGTTCCTTTCTCTGCCTGGAAGCCCCACTTATCCTCTCCTACCTAGCTGTTGACCATTCAGCTCTTTATTAAACCAATCTGAAGGTGCCTTGGCAGAGATGCATCTTCACAATGTACAAAAAGATTATCCCACAACAGACATATTACCACGAAAAGGGGGTTGTTCTGGTGGATCTCACCCCTACATAAAGAACTACAGGCAACTAATGACTGCTGGAAGAGGAGAATGGGACTTTCTTGTGAAAAGTTCCCTCGTTAGAGTCACGAAAGGATCATGAATTCTTTTTTTCTGAAGATGAAGGGACACAGGAAGGTGTCTAAAAAACAGATCTTGTCAAATTTCTCCCAGTTTGCTTTACTGTCCTTACACTATGAGTTACTATACTTCTCAGAATGTCCACACTTCATCAATCCCACTTCATATCTGACACACTCAAGCTTAATTGTTTCCTTAGATTTTCTTTTGAAAAGATAAAATATGGCCGGGTGGTGGTGGCGCACGACTTTAATCCCAGCACTCAGGAGGCAGAGGCAGGTGGATCTCTGTGAGTTCGAGGCCGGACTGGACCAACAGCCTCCAAAACAATACAGAGAAACTCTGTCTTGTAAAACCAAAAAAAAAAAAAAAAAAAGATAAAATATGAAACAAGTTTATTAACTTCTTTCCTGTAGCCATCTTTTGTTATAGAGGCTCAGCATGAACTGATGAGAGTGTTTAAAAGGGCTTTTCCTTCCTGCCCAAGCTAAGATGTAAAGGAAAACTTAGTGTTTTCCCATCTAACTTTGGCATAGACCAAGAGAGGCAACAACAAAACAAACTAATAAGAAATTCTCCTTGGGTCTGGAGTCTTCTAGTCTTCTTCATTCAAGCCCTGTGAGGCAAAGAAAGCATAGTTAGAGATGTGACTCCAGTGATGAGTGTGGTTTAATTCTTAAATACTTTACAGGGCCAAGGTGAGAGGTCATAGTATAGTTGAGAGTTACCATACAGAGTGATCCTTCGTATGGGAAATCGCCAATGTTACTACAGAGATTTACAACACATATATAAACATTACACATTTATGCATAGCACATATCTTCAAGGTAGTATATGGTCACAGGAAGTGTAGGAAACTGATGCAGTAGGGGTAAACTGCATGAACTAGGGATGAGGGAAGACCGAGAAATGAAAGGGTGGTTAATCAGCTGTTGCCATAGTCTTTGAGTGGCTAGTCAGGGTGTCCGGAAAAGAAAGCAAGAACCATTACCATTAGGGCATAAAAGCATTAATGCCAAAAACATGGAGTTAGGCCTTTGGCCAGATCTGGTATGCATAAACAAACACCAGATCTGGTACACATAAATGAACACCACAATAAAAATGTTTTGTCTCTAATGAAGCCTTAGTCAGCTGTGAAGAAGAATGAAATTACACAAGAGAAGGAAGCAGAGAGCACTGTGTTAAGTGCCATATTCAAAAGGACAAGTGTTACAGGTTTTCTTTCATAATGAGGGTTAAAAATGATGAAAACATGACATTTTCTCTTTTATGTGAAAACATTAACACACACACACACACAGGCACAAGGACGCACGAGAACATGCATATACATGCACACACACACAAATGACATGGAAGCAGAAGCAGGGTTACTGGGTAAGGAGGGAAACCAGCAGGAAGAAGGAAGAAGGATAGTAGAGGGCTGTAAGGGGGTAAATATAAGCAAAGTAGAGAAGGCTTACTGGGCTTGTAAGGATCCCACCAGGTGGGAGGTGGTGGTTTATCCTCACATAGCTAAAGATGCAGTGGAGACCACAGCAAGTTGGAGAGTTCAGAAATGTGCAAAGTCTGTCAAGGAACAGAAAAGGCAATGGGCAGGGTCAGCCCGAGAGGAAAACCATTGTAAGGGATGGCAAGAAAGCTGTAGGGATGGTTTCTCCTTAGGCCTTTGAAGCGCATATCTTACTACATGTGCCTTAGATACCAGAAGTGAAGATTGAAGATGTAATGTTTTCCATGCTTGGTCTCATCTTGACTTGCTAGTTTCCCCATTCTTCCTTTTGGGATGGGAAGAAGTCTCCTGTCTCATACTTGTATTTTATGAGTGTAAAGCTTGCCTTTTTATTTTACAGAGCCTCATAGCTAAGAGTTAGGAGACATTAAACTTGAATTGTTGAGCAATGCTGCTGCTGCTGAGCCTTGGAGGACTCATGGAGGTAGACTATGCATTTTTCATTATGAAATGGACAAAACTCTTTAGGAAACATGGGCAGAATGTTATGGTTTAGGTATAAAATATCTTTAAAGACTTATTTGTTGAAAGAAAGTCCTCCCATAGGTGGTGTTGCTGTGAGATAATTGGATCGTAAAGGCACTGATCTCATCAATGGATTCGGTCATTGATGAATTCACCTCCTATTAGGAGGTGAAGCCTAGACAGAGAACTTGGATGATACATCATATCAGAAGCTTTTCCTTTCCCTCCATCTGCCATGGGGGTTTAGCAGCTTTCCTGACCCATCCTTCCCCCATGATACTCCTGCCTTGTCATGGAGCTCAGGCTATGGAGCCAAGGGGACCGTGGGTTGAAACTTCTGAAACTGTGAACCTAAATACATCTTTCCTCACTGAAAAGAAAAAGTTCTATCTATGTTTTCTCCTTATTCTCACTTTCCCATCCTAAATAGAAAAACATACCCTGGCCATTGAGTCTTAGTACATATACTAGTTAATAATTTTCAGTAACTGACAAATGACAACTTCACATTCTCTCCTGCCTGTTAGGCAACATTTTAAATAGAAAGTCAAGACTTTCAGAGTCTGGTTTCACGTGGCTGCTTTAATTTCTTGTCTGTCAATGTGTATAGATCTCCATGTTGAGCAAATGAATAGCTGTGGGGAAGATAGCACAAGAGTGCCCGTGATTCCTTCTAGGGAGTTGAGAGAATGCTTTCTACTGTGGACTAATTTTCTTCACCTACACAACTGATGGAAACAAAAATTGCTTCCCAATTCTTTGGCTCTCCCAGTCCCTGTCCTTATGCTCATATGAACAAAAGCAACCATGTCTAACGTGAGACACTTCATGTGTCAGAACAAATGGGGGAAAGTTTAACATCCTCTGGAATTATTTTGGAATCAATGGACTTGTGGTTGAATTTAGACTTGTCTGTGTTTCTTATGCATCCATCAAATACGTCAATAAAGAAATTTAAGAGAGTCAGCAAACTCAATTCATCCATTCCATTGTGTGGGAACACCAGACCTTGAGCAGAGACCCACTTCCCCTTCTGCCTGGGAGTAGGCAGCTGTAAGACAATGTTTACTAAAAACATGTTTACTAAAAACAATACAATGCCCGGGGGCAATAAGTTCCTGGAAAAGGCCTGCTCACAGAAACCACCCTGACCTCGACCTTGTCCAAAGACTAACTGCCTCTTCTGCCACGCCCAGATCAGTTTTTGGGGTCAGAGCAGAACCAGCCAGGGTAGAGGAGAGCAGAAGCTTCTCTGGTGGGAGCCTTTCTTAGGAAGTTTTCTTGAACCTTTTTGGGGCCTGCTTAAAGTTTTCTTTACATCGTTGAACAAGTCTCTGTGTTGTCAATCCCTGACACCCTCCGCACGTTCTCAGACACAGGCTTTTGTCTGTCTCTCCAAAAGCATGTGCATGGGCACTTAGCAAACATGCTGGTACTCTCCTCTCTGCCTCTCTCAAAGGTTCCTCTTCATACCAAAGAGCTGCTTGTTTGCTCTTAGCAGCAAATAGCACACTCCAGCCTCCTTAGACTACTCACAGAAGCCCAGAATCTAATAGAGACTAAAAGCCGGTGAATGAGGCTGATGGAATAAGAGGCTAAAAAAAAAAATCACTGCAGTGTCAATTTCTTAAATGGACTAAATTAGGTTAGGGACTATATTACAGAAGAAGTTTCTGTTCTGAAATAACCTAAATTATTTCAGCATTTCATATGCTAACACTTCCTAAAAAGACCTTGAAAGAAAATTAAGTACATACTAAACACCATATGTCAGAAATCGGCCTGACTCCTTCACCTGGGTCTACTGCCCAAGATCAGCTCTTCAGGATAGCAAAGACATAACTCCTGTAGATCACAGTACAAACAAGAGTGTGATACCGGAAAGCCCCCCCGAGATGTGAGGAGGAACTTGCTCTCTCCTCTCTGCTCATCCTTTGGAGTTTTTCCCTCCATCTATAGGAAATGTGTCTGGGCTGTGAACTTCTGCCCCCTATGCTGAGGCAATCCTAGAAGGTGGCATTTGTGTCAGTGGGAAGAATGAGGCAGGGGCGTGGAATTTTGCATTCACTACATCAGTCAGTGGTCCTCAGATTTTGTATGTACATCAGAATCCCATGGAGGACACCACCCCCAGCGCTTCTGAGACAGTGGATCTGACTGGAATAGAGCCTAAGAGTTCTCATTCTAAAAAATTCTCAGGGCTGGAATATAGTTCATGGTTGAGTGGTTGCCTACTAGGAGCAAGGCCCTAGGTTGCCTCCTTAGTGCCTGCGCCTCACCTCACTTCAGGTGATAACAATTGCATCACAAAGTGAGAACTACAGCACTATAGCATCCTTTTGGATCCCCTTAGAACACTAGAGACAGCCAAGTTCCGCACCCTGGTTAATGCTTCTTCACCTCCTTGAGTATAATTTCCCTTACTTCTCTCTGGCTAGTTTTTGTCCCACTCTCTTATCCTCTTTCTTTAACTAATGCACTCTCTCTCTCTCCCTCTCCCTCTTTCTCCCTCTCTCTCCCTCTCTCCCTCTCTCTCTCTCCCTCTTCCCCTCCCTCTCTCTCTCCTCCCTTTCATCTCAAAAGCACAAGCCAGGTCCTACTCTCCATAAATGCTCAAAGCCATTCAAGTCTTCGTCTTTCCTTTTTCTTATTCTGGGTCTTGTGCTCTGTAGAAAAAACTTTAATTATCTTAAAAATGACTCACAGGGCTTCTCTCCTCTCATGAGCTCTTGTGGAAGGAACTATTCACAGATAAAGTAGTAACCTTTTTTTTTTTTTAAATACGCTTAACATGTGCGGTGTTGCCGGGTGTTGGTGGCACATGCCTTTAATCCCAGCACTCGGGAGGCAAAGGCAGGCGGATCTCTGTGAGTTTGAGGCCAACCTGATCTACAGAGCGAGTTCCAGGACAGCCTCCAAAACAATACAGAGAAACCCTGTCTCGATAAAACAAAACAAAAAATGTGCCGTGTTAAAGCAGGCACATGCCATTTTCCGTAGGCTAACCCCATTAGGTGTTATTATTCCCCCTTTTGTGAGTGAAGAAAAATGAAGAGCAGAAATGATGCATAACTCACTTAAAGTCGGTCACACAGGAGCACCTTGTGGGGCAAGGATTCAAGCTCCGGCCACCTACGTTCTTTGTAACCACCAGTGACTTTGTTGTGAGAGTCCCCATGAAAGCACTGGACAGCGCCTGGTCTGTGATGTGTGCAGCTCTCAGAAAACAGCAGTCATGACCCCTTCGAGGGGAAGGGCCATCACCAAGTGGTGACTGAGGGAGCTGACTCCCAACCTCCGTTCTCTTGTGACCATTTCCCACTGATCAGCGCATTTGAAGAGATGTGCATGGTTGCTGTGCAAACCTTAATTGCCCTTGCACTACGCTAGTCATCTTCTGTTATTAGCGTAGACAATGGGAGAGAATTATGATGGCAAACAATATTTGATAAATGGTTACCATGGAGTACACTCATTTGGGACCCCAGTTAATAACCTGGCCTTAATAGCATTGCAGAGCACATGGCATATGCCAGTAGCCAGGTGTGAACATTGACAATATAACACAGTATAACACAGAAATACATACTTGTGTCTATTCTCATAGCAGCACGTTTACAAGCCAAAGCAATGACAGCAATGCAGATAACTGACAGTCCACTACTCGCTTGGTAAACTCTGCAAAACCAGTAGTTACTGTATGGCTGTCTTTGCTACAAATGAATCTCTTCTTTTGGCAGATCTAGTACTTTCCCAACAAGCAGGCTTGCTGGTATATTGAAAGCCTGCAGTCATACTTAGAGCGACCTCTTTTAGCATAGTAAGACTGAACATTTGCAAATCTGAGACTGCACACATTGGAATTGTGAAGTCGCTGTGCAGTTGTGTTCAGCAGTGCAGTGATTTCTCCTAAGAGGTGGACAACTCACTGAACTCAAGACTTCACTGAACCTTTCATTTCTGAAGCATTTGTTTCTGTGCACAACTTCCTTCTCAAAAGAGGAGATGGTCTCATAGGCAAGAAGCCCTTGAAGTCACAACCCTGGGGGACACGTTTTAATCTGTCACTCCACAGTGTAAGCACCAGTGTGTCCACACGGAATACACAACTGGTGTTATCACTGAGCTCCACCCCAGGTCTCCGTCATGCTAATGCACACAGATGAGCCCTGGCAACTGGCAGGGTTTACAATGCTTTAGGACACCTGAGTCATTTTATATGAGATAACTTGGGAGGCCAGCACCCCCTGGGGAGCACAGAAGCACAGGCTAGCCTCGTCTCACCGAGGGTTAGCCTGTCCTACTTCTGGAGGAAGGGCAGCAGAGGGATCGCAATAGTGCTGGAAATACAGGAGTGAGTGAGGTGCTGGCTGAGCCAGAGTTTTTGCACAGATGCAAGGAAGCTTGTGCTGAGAGTCCCAGGCCTTGACGAGCACAGCCCTGATCTGACATGACCTGGCTATAGCGCTGTCCAGCTGCTTGCCTGTACGGTCGTACATTTGGCCTCATTTATGAAGCAGATGGCATTAGTTACTTCTAAACCTACCGCTGAACCCATAAACACACAGGGCAGGTCCTTCATCCATCGTCTGTACTAATTTTTGAGGGGGATGAGGAAATGAGCGGTTGACCGCAAATTGTATATTTCTCTACTTGAATGTTTCCCTTGTTCTCCACCCTCAGTTATTATACCAGGGACCAACAAATCAGGTTTTATGCCGCACACAGATGTGTTGTTAGGGGCCTCTGCCTTCCCGGTGCTTCGGCATTGATACGCTTGCTGCTGGGTGGCAAGCGACTAGCAAGTGTCCAGAACTTCCATAATGAATGGTCTTCAGGTGGCTGAGGCCATTACTAAGACTCCTTTCTCAAAGAGCCATCTGGCTTCCCCAGATAAAGTGACGATCTTGCTACACAGCACAGGGGCTCTGACCTGCCCTATTTAGCCTTTGGTCAATTAACTGTTCTCTCTCCACCTCAGAAAGGAGGTTAGTTACAAATGCAACAATCCTTAGGAGCTCAGAGTGTGGGGGTGGTGCACCTTTAGAAGCATCGACACTCTGCTCCAAAAATACTCATTCCCTCTTAATTCACAAAGGGCGAAACAGCTACTTTCTTGGTTGAGATCCTTTCTGTCATCTTAGTCTACGTGATACTGCGGTGAACAAGCATGTAGGTGTTTACTGTGCTCTCTGGTTTTCCAGCTGAAGGTTTCAGAAAGCCTCGGCAGACCTTGGGCTTCCAAAGACACTTCCAGTGACATTGCTGCCACACTCCTGGCTCAGACACCATACCCCAGGCGCCCAAGTGCATTTTGAACAATAGCTAGTAGGAGAAAAGTCTCCACTTCTGCCTAGTAAACACTCCACCAGCTTAAATGAACACCGGATGTTTGGGGGTTTTTGTTTGCTTGTTTTTGCCAGGGAGATCTTCTCCTTAGTGTAATTGAAAGAGAGTTGCCTGTCAATTGCTTTTGTCTCTATTCATACATGGGAGGGGCAGAGCTCCCGGGTGGTCTATTCACAGCCCAGCCACATTGTGACATACCGTCAATTATTTTCTCTCTAACTTAGTGGAAAACTATGTAAAACAGTTTGTGGGTAGACACTGTCTTTCCCTAACTAGGTTCTTATCCATACCCCCTCCAAGAACAGAGTAGACAGACAGCAAACAGTACAAGCAGGAGGGACTTTATTGTCAATTCAGGGTTAACAACTTTTAAGCAGACGGCCATGAGAGATTTAGATAGAACAGGTTTGACCTCTCTGTAGCCGTGGTAGCAAAGGGGCTTCGAGTGCCAGCTGAGGGCAGTCCTTTGCAGAGCAAATCTGCACATCAGGAGGGGGATGGCAGGAACAGGTTTCCTATCTTTTGCAGGTATTGAAAGGTAGGGTCCCAGAGCTCTGGTGGGGGGAGGCAGGAATGTGTACCCTGCCAGCAGCTTTGGTTAGTGGAGTAGGAGTGAGCTCCTTGACCAGCCAGAAGCCTTGTCCTGAGGACTACCAGACTTATCGAGGACCAGCTTAGCCTTGATTGGGTATATCTCTTAATTAGATCCAATAAGGAATAAAAAGTTAGCATCTACTGTTCTAGTTGCTATGACAGTCTGCAGGTGGCAGTATGCTGCCTTGTATCTGCTTATGCCCTTCGGGGGTCTCTCACAGTTAAAAACAGGGTCTTCTGCAGCTGTTTTGGTCGTTTATTTGTTGATTTGAGTTCCGTTGTTGCTTTTTTTTGTCTTTAAGTCTCCTTTCCACCCGTTCTCCTTGTAGCCTGGGTTCCTTCCTTAAAGAGAGCCCCAGTACAGGTGGGACGCCCCACACGGGGAGTCTTCCTGCCCCCTTCGCTAGGAACCTCAGTTTCCCCATTCTTCGTCCACATTCTTCCCAGGGTAGATTTAACCAAGGAGACCCTCCCCCGCCCCCGGAACTGTTCAAGGTGGAGGAGGAGGAAAAGCCATCTTTCTCTGGTGCCTGCTGTGGGCTGTGAGCAGCATCTCTGGTTTCCTGGAGACCTTCCTGGGAAAGCTGGGTTTGAGCAGTAGAAGTGCATCTGCAGGGCCCTTGAGAAATGTGCACTTCTGGGCTTCTTCTACTCTTTTCTTACCCACTTCCTCTAATGGTTGAGTAAGCCTCGGGCCTCTAATAACTTAAGGGATCTAGACCAGTGATAGAGCATTTGCCCTACGTATCCTGGGAAGTAGATTTGAGTTACAACAACAACAACACACACACACACACACACACACACACACACACACATTTGTTTAAAGTTCTGGACTCACAAGTTTGAGGCTAGTCTGGGCTACATAATAAGACTATTTATTGACTAAATCAATTAAATTGTCAGGTGTGGTGGTTAATGACTGTAATTCAAGCATTTGGAATTTGATGCAGGAGGGTCCACATGAGATTGAGGCCAACCTGGGCAAAGCCAGTCTAGGCTCATCCTCAAAAGAAAAAAGTGGTAACTAACTAAATAAGCCAAATTAAAGGTGCTTGAAAAATCTAGAATGGTCTCCATTTTTTGAAGGTAATCCTTACTGATCTAGAGTCAAGGAATTCATTTTCTCATGCCTTTCTTTCCTTCTAAGTCAAGAGGCAGGGCTATTAGTCAACAAGGAGGCCCTGACTGAATGCAATAACTTGTGTTCCAGGGTGGTATGGAAGGGATCCGTGACATAGATAAAGTCTCTCCCTTCATACGGGCCCACATGGAGATAGAATGCTGGTCACACGTATGCCAAATGTACCTGCAAGTGCAGTAACTGAAAGCTTTTCCCCCTTGGTGAGGACTGGGTCCTTTGAAAGCAAGAAAGCAGAATGTTCTTTTTGTTCCAAAACCTGCTACTTGATTAAGACATGCTCAGTAGGAGGTGGGGCTGTGAGCAAAGGGCTGTGGTGTTTACCTTCCTGCCCCTGCTGCACATCCACAAGGAATTTCAGACGTGAAAATCATGGCCATGGATAACTGCACTTCAATGGGCACCTGTCAGTTGAAAGGATTTGCATTTCAAAAGACAGAAAATATTGTGTTAAGTTGGCTTGAGTTACAAGGAATGTTGGTGCTGTGATGCCATCTACCTACGGTCCTCCCTGCCCAATTCTGTTGTCTTGTAGAGGTACCAGATCTGCTCTGAGGTCATTCTCATATGAACAGGACAATTGCAGTTTCCCCAGAGGAAACATCCAGGAGCAGGAGTGCTCAAAGGGAGCACAGCCTCTGGTGTTTGTTTTTCAGGAAACGCAGATGTCTCTATGAGTGCCACTGCACTTTGCTGTCCATAAGAATACACCCCGTTGGTCAGAGGGCATCTAAAGCTCACCGCTAAGCCTATCACGAGAAAGAATTGGTAAGAACGATCTGGTCCCACCAGGATTTGACCCTCACACTTGAGCTAAAACTCCTCTTTGTGTTGTGTTGGTGTGGGATGGATGTCTGATGCCGGGATTTTTGTCATTAAGAAATAAGGAAGGGGGCTGCTAAAAGTACTTGTTGCTCCTGCAGAGGATGTGGGTTCAATCTCCAGCACCCACATGATAGCAAACAACCATCTATAACTCCAGTCTCAGGGGACCCAGCGCCCTATCCTGACCTTTATGGGTACCAGGCTCAAATGTGGTATATGTACATATATGCAAACAAAATATAAAATACGTACACATACACATAAATAAATAAATGCATCTTTAAAGAATAAGGAAAAAGGCCTCATTTTCTCATGCCTTTTCATTCACTATAGAAAAGGAAGAGTTATTAGTAAATGGGAAAATATTTATGAAGCTCAAGGCACACAGTTCAATGTGCTGTATAAAAGGATTCAGCTCACAGATAGAGTCCCCCTTCAAACAGTCACAAATTACATAAAATAGTGGTTATGCACATTGGTTTCTTAGGAGACTGATCAAAAGAGGCAGCGACTAACTGACAGGAAGCTAGGAGGGATTCTAGGACCTCCAGAGTTGTGTTGTCCTTGACAACCACAGATCTCTGAGGTGTCTCTGCAGGACTCATTCTTTATTTTGCAGTATCACTGGTGCTACCTCCCATTGACACCACAGGCTGTGGCTAAGTCTTTTGAGGATGTAGGCTTTCGGGGACATTTAAGATCTACACCATAACACTGTGTAAATTTGCATGCAGTTGCTTTCAGAATTCTAGTGTCAGGCCTGATTTTGATAAGAGCTATTTGACTACCAAGAAGTTGGGGCACAGAGAAGCAGCTCAGCATTGTATGGGGACTGTGGTAGTAGAATTCCATTAGTCTGCTGGTCCTTAGACTTCAGTATTGTAGGACAGTGAGCAATTGTTTACCCACATCACAAACAAGCCTAAGATACCTTCCTAAAGGGTGTGACCTCACATCTGGGAGCCCTGGTATGATCTGACCCAGCATTTTCTAGACATAACTGGACTGTCTCCAAAAACAAATAAAGAACAAAACAGTGGCTCTGTGGCTGACTGTGTTAGAAAAATTACTTCGGGACCTCATCAAGCTTTTGATACAGTGTGGTGAGTTGTGGCTTTTCAGGAGTATTATATTCATGATTTCCTAAACTCATATTGTTAGAGAATACAAAATGGAGTATGGAGGTGGGGAGATGAGTCGTCAAATAAGAGCATTTGCTGTGCAACATGAGGGCCTGAGTTCAACCCCAGGACTAATATAAAAAGTCGGGCATGGTAACAGGTGTCTGTAACCGCAACCCCAACATTGTAGGAAGGCTGGGAATGGAGACAAGGGGATTGGGGCTGACTGGTCACGAACCCAGCTCTGGGTTCAGTGAGAGACCTTGTCTCAAGTGAATAAGGTGAAGAGTGATAGACCAGGGCACTGTGTCCTCCTATGGCATCTACACACATGTCAGATATGCATGTGCACACATAGACATTCATATATACTCCACAACATACAACACACACACACACACACACACACACACACACACACACCACTACCACCATCTAGAATATGTTAAGAGTTGTTCAGAAACCACATTGGGAATGCTGCCCAAGGACTTCATTTTATGGCTGAAACAACCAGGTCTGTTGGCGGGAGGGAGGTGTCTAGGCTAACCTCCAGATACTCCAGGACTTGGGCAGGCTAGTCAAAAGGAGGTGAAAAGAACATAAAGTAGTGAATTTAAGGGAACAGGTGAGAGAAGCAACAAAGCACACAGACTCCACAGGAGCAGGAAGCAGCCGTCCCTGAACGAGCAAAGGTGGGAGCCTTGTGGTGGGACCCAGTGAGAGCAGAAGTCACAGAAGAGGGACTGCTTGGACCCATGCTGTGCCAGGTCAGGGTCTAAACACAGAACCCCACCTTGCTGTTCTTCCGTCTCCCACTGATGACACCTGTGGGACAAACACAGGGGAGACTAGCTAGAGGACGGGGTGCCAGGATATACAGGTTCAGAGGTGACCCTGAACACAGACCACCTGCTTCTACGGGAAACTGCAGAAGAATTAACACAACCTCACATCACAGTTAGTTCTGCTGTACTCTTCGTGTTAAAAACTGATTGGCCTCCGTCTTCACCAACATACAAATTCACTACTCATGTGAGCACAGATACATACAAAGGAAAAAATTTAGCAACATGAAAAAGATAAAAACTGAAAACATAGTAAGTGGGTTATAAAGTGAGGATTTTTAGGGTCTCCATGCGCCAGATCCTCAAGGCCAGTTTCTGTGACATGGAGATTGATGTTAGTTAGCTTGACACTCTGGCTCTTACAAGCAAGCAGGGGGTTTTGAGAAGCTTAGTGTGAGTGATGCTGTCTCTCCCTGATGTCTGTCTGACGGAGGCTGTCACTGTCCTGAGGTCTGTCTGGTGGAGGCTGCACCGTGCACTTCACATCGAATGTCTGATACGGTAGATGATAGTCATGACCCAATCAAACAAATCTCTATAGGGTCCTGCGTACTTTTTTACGTTATGGACTCTGAGTCCAAACATCACACAACTACTGGTGTAAAGATGGCAGACCAGGCATGTGTGTTCATGAGGGTGAAAGGAACTGTCAGTTCTGGACACTGACTCTCCTTCAGGTCACATTAAAGAAAAGTCTACAGGAAGCATGGAGCTTCTCAGTTAAGTCACATCTGGTGTCCAGGGCGTTAAGTCGGTCACATTTTCTAGCTATGGAAGACAAGAAGCCCCTCATGTATAGTTCTTGCATAATGATCTACATGTGTAAATAATGCAGCAGGGGCAGAGTCATAAACCCAAACATCTTTATTGCAAGGCTGGTATGTTAGTTTCCTGTCTCCACGTAATGAATAGTGACACAATACTAACTACAATACAAAACTACTGTTGTCTCTCTGAATCCAGGGTCAGGCTCAGAAGATACTGGCCATTAGCTTCCTCATCTGGAGGCTTGACTGGATGTGTTGTTGTTAGAACTTGTATCTTTATGGCTGCTGAGTTGTGACACGGTGCTTCTTCAAAGCTAGTGACAAAGCCCGCTTGCTTTATGGAAGGCCAGGATCTCCTTTTTAAAAGGAGATTTAGGCCAGACACAGGCAGGGTGTGTCTTTTTGTTGTTTAAAATGATTTTGTTTTGTTTAAAAGTCCATTGATTAAGGAACTTAATTCCATCCACGAAACCCTTCCCATATTTCCTGTAAAACAATATGAACATCTTTGCCATGATTCTCAGCGAGAAGCAAATAACAGTTTTCCCTCCTATGCATATGGTGAGGGGATTATCAGAGGATGCATGAAATCATCCTGGGGTGTGTCTGCTGCAGATCAGAGCAAATCTAGTCATAAACATAAGGGACTTAGTACAATAGCACTGGGAGTTAGCAAAGGTATATGAATAAACCTGTAAATAAAAACCCAGAACCTTCTGGCTTGATCCCGCTCACGTCAGCAACGTCCTAAATGTCCAACCAAGGGCAAGCGAGCCGGAGACGGAGGTGATGGACACAGAGTGAGGATGAAGCTGCATAGCACCCCTTACCTGCTCCTGGTTGGTGCGGCGGATGCATGACCTCTATGCCAGTTATCACAGCACATCTGAACACGCGGCAAACGCCAGCTCAGGTTAGGAAGCAGCCTCCAGAGGAACCGGTGTGAATGTGGTTTTTCAGTCCCCAGTGTTTGAATTTGCTGGGATGTTTCCTACTGGTTTCCTAGTTTCTCCTTCTGAAAAACTGCCGAGAAAAAGAAAGCTACGGTGGGATGTCACAGGAACTTTGAAGAAACCAACCAGTCTATAATTTGAGGAACACAGAATTTCCCCAGGGAATCACTGATGAGGCAACTCTGTTCGTGTTGCAGAATACCTGTGGGAGTAATCAGGGTGGCTGATCCTCATGGGTGCGGAACGATGACTCCAATCACACCCCTACGTCCTACACACTGTCTATTCTCAGGGGGAAAAAAAGTGAAGTCAAGACAATGAAGATAATGATGGCCTTGCCGAAAAGGTCAACATCTTAAATCTCAAGAGTTGTTTGTCATTCCTTTTACTGACCAGGGCCATTTAATGGGGAACACAGGACTAGACCCAGGCAGAGGGCAGGAGTAGGTTAGGGACCAGTTGGAAAAAAGACAAAGGGCCTCAGAGACAGAGGTGACCTATTTTAAGTGTTTCCGGTGGGGTTGCTCATTTTTGTTTTAAGTAACTTTTTATGGCAAAAGTAAATATTTTCCAAATAACCATCAAGAGCTAAAGCCCTCTCAACTCTGTCTTTACCCTGTAACAAAGTGGTCTGGGTGCATTAGCTTCAGTTACCGGGATGTGAAGGAGGAATGATCATTAGGAAAAAATCAAGCAAATGGAGATTATTGCCACATAGTAAGAGGGCCATGTAGTAACAAATTCACTTATAAGATGGAACCAAACCCTGGCCAAGGTTTTAAAATAATAACAAATCCAATCAACATCAGCCCTCATTCAAGCCCCATTTCATAGACACACTATCATGAAATCTTAAAAGGAATTTGTATTAACTGAGTACTTTAAGTATTGATTTGAAAAATCCAAGATTCAGTACTAACAGATGTAATATGATACAAATTTTAAGACTTATCCATCAGAATTATTCTCTTTCTAGTGCTTTTTATAAAGCATGGCTGACAACCTGTCAATCTAATCATTTCATTTGGCTCCATGTCTACAAAAACTTTCTAGAAACACGACAGTTCTTTATCTTTGATGATTTTTTTTCAATTAATCCTCTTCCATTTAAACACATTTTTGTTTTTCAAAAGGCAGCCATGGGGCTGGAGGTAGATGAGTCATATCCAGGGAGATACAGCAATTAAAGTGTTGTGCTGCTGCCCAAGTAGCTGGAATTTTAAAGATTAAAGCTTCGTTCCCCCCTCCCCCCATCCACCACGCCAATTTCATCCAAGCTGTTGGACTGAGAGCCGCGTGCACTTAAAAAGTACATGTTTAAACTAATCAGGGGTGAAGGGAATGCAAACCCCTCATCATAATAGCGTGGGTGGACTATACATCTACGGATCCCTTTTACGATCGACAGCTAGGTCTGTCCAAAACATCGTGTTCCTAGAAGTCTGTCAGGCAACCACGCTATAGATGCAAAATACTCACTGTAGGAGCTTAAGGCGGCAAGGACTAATAATTTAGAGTAAATAGCAGCTGAAATATCCTCACCTTGGCATTTCTGTCCAAGCTAGCACAAGAAGAAAGCCCGCATTAATTGGTACGCTCAAAGAAACAGGCACTTAGAGCAATTAAGTCAGATGCAGGAAAACAGCCCCACATTGAAAAGCTGACAGCGGGACCCGGGCACAATATCCATAATGAGTGGCTGAGGATGTTAATGGATGGAGGCTTGGAGACTAATGGACAATTAATGTAAAACAGATGACTTCCCTCAGAGATGACGGTCTTTTGAAAGGCGCTTCACCTGCTGCTCAAACAAATGCAGCTACAATGAAATGCAAAGAGGAATGAGGACTCACTGAAGTGAGCTGCAGCTAGCTTGTGTCCCTGCTTTCTCCTTGAGTATTTTTGGAAACTAGGTCAGAGATTCAACGGTTCTTTGCGGGGGGGGGGGGTGCAGCCCCCTCCTTTGGCCTCCTGCCATCAGGATGGCCTGAGATGGAGGGCCACTGTGGGAAACCTTCTGAGGAGATGCCCCAGGGTCTCTCTTTGTTCAGAAGAAAGACAGTGCAGTCCTGGTGTTGTGGTTCAGAATGACACCAAGTGTCTTGAATATAAGCACTGCAGTAGACACCCTGTGGAGTAGTGGCACAGTTCCTCATGTTGCGGTGACCCCAACCATAAAATCATTTTGTGGTTACTTCGTAACTGCAATTTTGCTACTGTTATGAATTGTAATGTAAACATCTGATACGCTAGGTATCAGCTATGCAACTCCTGTGAGAAGGTCATTCCATCCTCAAAGGGGTCGTGACCCACAGGTTGAGAACCGCTGCTGTAGAGCTCTTGGAGAATTGAGTGGGCTTTCTTCTCCAGTACTTACTAAGGGAAGACAGAGTCTTTCTTACTTGAGCTTTATAGTCGCAGATAGGCTTGACCCAATGACAACTTAAGCATGAAAATCATAGAGTGAAATCAGATGTTGGAAGACAAACTCCCTTCCTCTAGGGAAATGCCACAGTGACACTTATTTCCATGTGATCCCCAAGGCCTGTCCAGCCCTGCCTGATGCTTGGAGCTAATTTGACTGAACTTGAGTCCCAGAGGCAGCAGTTAGTTGCCAGTGCAGAAGAGCAGACGAGGAGAAGATGTGCCAAGCAGGTCTGGACAGACTGTGATTCTGAGGGACAAGCTAATCCTTGTCAGTTTTCTATCCCCCAGCACGCTGTGTTCAGCCCTGAGGACTCAGTGCCCGGATGCAGTCTAGGTCACTGGGCACTGAATGCTGTGTTCAGCCCTGAGGACACAGTGCCCAGATGCAGTGTAGGTCACTGGGCACTGCACACTGTGTTCAGCCCTGAGGACACAGTGCCAGGGTGCAGTCTAGGTCACTGGGCATTGAATGCTGTATTCAGCCATTTTCTCCCAAAAAGAAAGGTCTTGGTAGTTTTTCACTTATTGTCCTCCACATTTTCTTCCATTTACTTAATACGGGGTATCTGGGCTAGCAAGTATAGGAAAGCAGTCTGCATGGGCTACTGAACACCCTTGAGCAGTGGCCCAAATACTCCCAGAAGTCTTTATACTTGTAGAAAATGGGGAAAAGATTCTCAACTCACACATGTTTCCAGCTGGCATACTTTCCGTGAGACAAAGTCAGCTGAAGAAAACCAAATGTCAGCTAGCTCACAAGTATTCACGCAGTCAGCAGAGCTGGAAAGATGGCTCTGTGGTTAGACTCTTGCCGAAGACCCGAGTTGAGTGTCCAGCACCCACACTGGGTACCTCACACCCACCTAGAACTCCAGCTCCACGGGTGCTGACACCTCTGGCTTGCACAGACACCTAGACTAACACTCACTAACCCACATTCACACACACACACACACACACAAACCCACATTCACACACGCACATATACACATAATTTAAAAACAACAAAAATAATGTGTGGGCATGGTGCCTGTGCTGGTAAGAAGTAAAAGTGTGTGAACATCAACAGGCCAATGTCTGAAGTAGAGTGTATTCCAGCAAGGCTATACTGTACAAACATTAAATGCGACCATGAGAATAATTAGAGAAAGTCTTTGCGTCCTACAGCCTGACTGGCTTCAGTCTCCATGTGCAGAGTACTACTGGACAGAAAGATGTCTGGACAACCAACAAGTTGGAGTCCTGTCTGGCCCTCTCAAGGGAACATGGAATTGTGGCAGAAACAAACCTGGTTACAAGGCACAAGTATCAATAGGCATGGAGAGAGAGGGAGAGAGAGAGAGACAGAGAGAGAGAGACAGAGAGAGACAGACACACAGACAGAGACAGAGAAACAGAGAGAGACAGAGGTATGTATGTGTTGTGTGCTCTGTGTGTGTGAGATGTGCTCTCTGTGTGTATGTGTGGTGTGTATGTGTATATGTGTGTGTTTGTGTGTATTAGTTACTCTTATCACTGTGACCAAACACTTGGCATAAGCAGCAGCCTCAGAGAGGAAAGGCTTATGTGGCGCATGGTTTGTGAGGATTCAGCCCATGGTTACTTGACCTCATGCGTGTGGGACGAATCCTAGTGATGAGAGCGCGTGGTAGAGGAATATCTTCACGTCATGAGGAAACAGGGACAGGGAGAAGAGAGCAAGACTGGGAGAGACCTATCAAGCTCCCCTTAAAGCAGTGCCACCAGCTGGGGCCAACCATTCGACACATGAACCTGCAGGGGACAGTTAACTGTGCGATAAACCACAATCCTGTGCTGTGGGGGTGGCATCTGCTCCAAGTTGGGTAGGAAAGAAATACTTGATTTAGTTAAGATCAGATTAAATCTGTCTGCCAACTCTGTGCCATTGAATTAATCAGAAATTAAATCCTAGTTGTCACCCGTCCTTCTCCTGGGCAGTCATAAAATCTGAAAGTCTTAGTTGTTACCCTGAACAACGTGACTCAATTCCTCCACAGGTATAACCAAGAATGGGCAAGCCTGTTGTCACCTGAGCATTGCCCTACCTGGGGCTGGCTGAGTGAAAGTGCCGGGAACAGTTCTTTCTTCCTTACAACGTCTGACTCACTCCTTGAACAAGCGTTCAGCTCTCCGCACACAGATACACTGCCCAGCACAACTTCTCATGTGACCGCAGGTTTCAAGTTTCTGAAAGAGAATGGAGACTCCTAAGTTGCCAGGAAGTGAGGGTTCCCAGGAGGGGTGCAGGTCCCACTGTGTGGCACCGACATACAAAGGGCACGTGTGGTCAATGACTTGGATCCTAGGGAGTCCACCCCAGTCTTGCCGCAACAGAAGCCCGTGGGAGGGCCGGCTGGAGCGCCAGGTGCCGTCAATGAATGCTGTGTGTTCTGCTATGGCATCACAAGCTTCAGGTCCTGGCTCATTAAATAGAAGAAATACGGGGCTGGAGACAAAGTTCTGTGGTTAAGAGCACTGGCTACTTTGCCAGAAAACCTGAGTTCATGTCCCAGCACCCGACTATCTGCAAATCCAGTTCCAGGGATCCCATGCGTTCAAAATTTCCAAAGATACCATGTACGGATGTGGTGGACAGACATACAAGCAGGCAAAATACCCATAGACATGAAAACAATTATACTTTTTAAGGTATTAAGTGGGGGAGAAATAATAGAAAGAGAAAACAAAACAGCTCTCACTCTGTACCTTGGTGATTAATGACCACCCCTCACCTTTCATAAGACACCGAGCGAAGCCCAGTCTGGATTTAGGCAGGATGAAGGGAATCCAGAGAACTCTAAGACAGCTCCGCACCTCACCTGCGAATCCTTACCTCTGTGTTCCAGTTGTGAGAATCCAGGAGGATTTATCCCAAGAAAAGAGCATGCTGGGAAATAAAGGCCAGTATGCAGACACGAGACGAGGAATGTGTGGGCAGCCCTAGTTTTAAGACTTGAATGAGCTTAAAACAGAACAGAGCAGAACTTCGGAGCACCAAGGTCTCCCGTTTTAAGAAAATGCAGTATCTCCCCAAACTATGCAACATGAAAGCTAATTTGTATCACATTGGCCTCTTTCAACCGTATCTTTAAGGTTTGATTCATGCAGAGTCCTCGTGTCCATTCTTAAACCTAACTAAATATCATGGTTTCCTAACGTGTTTGGTGTCCCAGATATTGCTAATATTTTGGACCCGAAGTCTTCCGAGTGGCTTCTTTTCCAAGTCATTTTGAGACAGTGTCATTAAGGACATAATTATATGACTGAGAAAGACTTTTAAAGCTTGCTCTCAGCATGACTTTTTTTCTTTTTAATAGTGAGGTTTCCAAACTGTATGCCTCAGAGGAGGATTTCCTGAGTCGGATATAACTCGAGTGTCTCTGCAGGCCCATTAGTCACCTTGCAAAATTACATGAACCCCTTCAGGTTCCCCACGGTGGCTACAATTTAGGAGTAAATGAATGGATTATGCCTCACCAAGCTGTATTTTTAAACGGTGTATATTAACAGTCAGCAATTTGGGGGCAGTTTGGACCTTTGCGATTACAGCCGCAAATACTATAAAACAGAAGACTGTCTTTACAGAACAGCAAGAACAAAAGCATATTAAGCCAAATGCAAGCTTGGCCTTCAGTTTCATTTGAAGAAATCCAGGCTATTTTCAGATCAATGTAGGCTTTGATCTGGGGGTCACAATCTGGCTTCGGGGCAGCAGGAACTGGACTCAGGTCTCCACACTTTTCAGCACCTGTTAATGGCCTACCACCAATTCTTAATTGCTTGCCTAAAAGACTGTATTCGTCCCCCTCATCACACGATTGCCATCTAGCGGTAACAGTGCTTATTGTCGCTTATTCACTGACAAAGGCCAGACCAGAAATAGAGTAAGAATTCATTTGTTTTCCCAGCTATTGTTCTTTTAGGAATTTCGTCCTCACAGTACCATGAGCTGGATTTTTTTTTTTTAATCCATGAAGAAACGAGGTTCCGAGAGATGAAGGGGCTAGGACAAAAATCACACCTTGCCTTGCACCGCTAGATGGCGCGCTTCCCGGGGGCTGAGCGTCAGTCAAACGGATTCTCTCTGCAGCACCAGTTTCTTGGGTCCCTCAGGCTGCAGTGACTCCCGGGGACAGTCAGTAAGATCTACTGACCAAGACAGGTGAGGAAGAGGGGTGTGCTCACGCGGTCAGTGGTTAAAAACACAGCGTGCCTTGGAAGTCATCCAAACTCAGCCAAGAATGGGCTGGAAACCAAGAAATCGCGCTGCAGGAGAAGCCAGCAGAGGCGCAGGAAGAAACAGAACTCCTTTGGTGTGCCTGTGTCTTCCTTTGGCTGTGTTCAGAAACAGCTCGTGGCAGTCTCAGACCCCAGTTTACAGATGCCTCTTTGAAAATGAACTCAGTTTGAGACAGATTTTCTGAATCTTGGCTGAAAAATCTTAATGCCAGAGTTTGCCCCTCCTCTGTTCCTTCTTTTCTATTGTCTACTGTCAACAAGTTAGTTATACTCGTGCTTACGAGGAAGGGGGTCCTGTCTAGAATCCACTGTTGTAGTCTTGCAATTACAGCGCTTAAGTAAAACCATCGTTTGAAAATATTTATAAATTTAAATCGGACCTTTTACATAAATTAAAGTATTAAAAAGTGTTGTAATTTTTCTTGTAAATAATCAGCGTTTCAAGGTTAACAAGGTTTACAAGGTAAAACAAAATTGAATAACCTCTGGGGCTCGTGAGAGGTCCTAACCATCTGTCGGGAACTTCTGTGTCATGATGGCGCGTAGGAATAGTGTGGGTTTGTCAAAATGTTAGGCAGCTAGACAGGCAATGGCAGGCTTGGAGACAGGTGGGAATGGACCCTTCCCTCATAATCAGCATTGGACCCCACCTCTTGTTTCCTCGGTAACACTAGAAAGGGACACCCCTCTTTTACAGTTAAAACACTGTGTGGAAATATCGAGCTATTAGGCTTTGTTGAGGCTCTCTAAAGCAAAACTACCTTCCATTCAAAACAGATGGAATCCGAGTTCTACCCCAAGCCCTAGAAGGAGACATGGCACTTTAAGCTGCTCAAAACACTACATAGAATTGCACCCTCTCTTAAAAAATGAATACAACTGGGCCTGTCAATGACAGGAGACCACCCCTCGGGAAAGTTAGTCTACCTGAAGATATGCTAAGGAGGTGGGTGGAATAATTATCCTCTTAATGAGAAAATGAGTCTGTCCTTCTGGGAAGCCCCTCCCGTGGCCAGTTGCTAGCAGATCTTTAAGACTAAGCTTACTTTTCTGAGTTCTAACTGAAAAAGCACAATTCTCCTCTTCTCTGCCTCACTTTCTTACACTGGACAAGAGTCTAAGCATGCTTTCCCTGACGCCTGGGCTTTCTCCCTCTTTCCCTGATGACCTCAGCCAGCCTCCTTTCTATAGCTGTATGCTGACTTCCGGGCTCCTCTCCATAGTCACACTTCTCTCTCTTCCTCCTCCGGTCTCTCCGGGTAATATACTCCTCTAAGCAGCTGCAGGGATGTATAGCTTTTTTGGTCCAGAGTATTTCTTCCAAACTCGTAATAAGTGGTCTTTGAATTTCCTCCTGAATCAATTTTTAAGTTCTTTTATACACAAGACTAAGCATCCACGGAAGCCAGCCCCCATTTCTCAGTAACAAAAGGAGGAATATTTCTGTGAGAATTGCATATAGTGTCTCAGAGCAAAGTCAAAACATAAACACATTGGAGAAAGTAACCTTACAAATCAATTTTTTTCAAAAAATGCTCATTATTTTGGATGATCTGAGAAATTAATATTTTGTTTAAATTATTCATCATTTTCTTATGTTACAAATCAGAGTTGTAAGACACACAGATCTCAAAACCCTGTTGTCTGGTCCAGTTGATGCTACACCAAGCAGTGTCCAAGTGCTGACTGAAAAACTGTCTGACACCAACGTATTTCTGCAAAGAAGGAAGTTTCTGACTCTTTCTGTTTCTGAGGCTGTTTGAGAGGGGTGGTCTCTGGTCCAGGTGATTGACAGGCCCAGTTATGTTAATTCTTCAGGGAGGAGACAGTAGTATGTAATGTTTTAAGCAGCTTAAAATGTTGTCTCCACCTAGGGCCAAAGGTAGAACACAGATTCTAATATTTTTTTTTATCTAAGAGGAAGCAGCATTCCTTTAATGGGATGCAGCAAAGCCTGATAGCGCTATCTTCCCTCCTTTCCCATGATATTTTAAACCTTAAGGGGGAAAAGCTGATACTTCTCTTTCTAGTATCACAAGGGGAAATGGTAGAGTCCAAACTTCATCGTGAGGATGGATCCATCTTCAATAGTCTACAAGCCTTCTAATAACAGTATAGCATCCTAAAAATGGTGAAGGGATAGATTTAAGTCACTTGAAGATGCTAACAGAGATGGAACATGATCTAATTTTTTAAAAATAATTTGTGAAATAGAAGAAAGCAAAAAGAAACGGGGGGGGGGGATGAAAGAAGGAGGGAGCTATGGCTGAAGGAAGTTGAGACAACAGTTGTCAGCATGGAGAGAAATGGATGCCTTGAGGCAGGTTTCAGAAACTGGGTTGGTTACAGTAGATGAAGTAAAAAAGAATCATGGTTGACTCTCAGGAGTTTTGGTTTTGAGCAATTGGGTGAAGGGTAGTGCCTTTGGCTAAGATAAACAGACGAGAAGCAAGTTGAGTGGAGAAGATCGTAACAAACCTTGTTCTGCATAGACTTGGTTTAGCATGCCTCCTAATTATTCAAGCTGAGTAATCAGTTTTAGATAGAGACAGGAACTTGTGGGTCCCAGAGAACTAATTTTGAGAATTACAGATCCGAGTTTCTTGGACAAAGAGATCAGCAAGAAGTGGACCCAACGCCAATAACTCCTACCAAGAGAGAGCAGAAACCTACAACACTCACTATGGATGCTTCCAGAAACAAGACCAAAGTCTAAAACTCAACCAAAACTTCTATCATATATAAACACAGGACCTCAGAACCTCTGGGTTCAATTCCCAGCATCCACATGATGGCTCACAACTGTCTATAACTCTGTCCCCATGGGACCTGACGCCCTCTTCTGGTGTGCAAACCATGCAGACGAAACACCCACCTACATAAAACAAATAAATAAATATAGAAAAATTTATTTTGGTTTGACGGATAGAATTTTCATGCAGAAAATACCTTCCTAAAGCTAAACAATAACAATGGAATCTTCCAGGTGTACCTTGGCTCTGATAAGCAGAAGAAGAGGTCACCTGGCTGACAAGTAACAGGTGAATGCATGATGCTGGTGTCACCATTTACAAAGGAGACCAACTCTTTATCATAGGTCATAGGTCACAATATTAACTGAAAATAAGGGTAAGTCCGCATACAGACAATGATCCTGACTCATGTGATGTCAACACAGAGGCTTCAGTACAAAACAAGAACAGTCTTCATGGGCTACAAGAAAGTTGTAAGTGGCCTGGGCCATGTTGTTTTTAATAAAACAAAACAAAACAAAACAAAGCAAAAAAACCAGACAGGCTGGAGAGATGGTTCAGCCATTGAATGATGGATATTCCCATAGAAGACCAGAGTTCAGTTCCCAACACCCATATCAGATAGCTCAAACAGCCTGAACCTCTGTGGTCACCTATACACACCCACACACACACACACACACACACACACACACACACACACACACACACACACAATAACTAAAAATAAAATAAAGATTTGAAAATAATTAAAAACTTTAGGGGTCTGGAGAGATGGCTCATCAATTAAGAGGACTTGCTGCTCTTATAGAGGACTTGGGCTTGATTCCTAGCACTAGCATGACAGTTCACAACTGTCTATATTATAAGTTATAGACTCTATAACTTCAATTCCGGGGAATCTGACTCTGTCTTCTGGCCTCTGCACTCATCAGATAGGCAAACACATACATAAAATAAAAATGTTTTGAAAGTTTAATGATGGTGCATACTTGGGCATTTGTTTGAACTCAGAGTTGAGCCTTGTGCACAACATTAAGAGGAATTCTTAATGAAATGCTAATGTCTTCATTGTACATTAATTATAGATCCATTAATTTGTAAACCTTGGTGTTAATCTTTTAAGCATACACTTTAAGATGCCTTGGGCTCACTTCAAGTTTGTTTGTGTGTGTAGAGCATGGGCTATTATCCCTTTGTTTATTTATCTTTGCTTTTCTTGCATTTTTCCACTAAATAACTATTGACTTTTATTAAATGCATTTTTACAAAACATTTTAAGAGAAACCACCGAAAATTAGAAGCATAATTTGTACTTTCCAAACCAGTGGTGGAAAATAAAAGAATAAAGGGCTATTTGTAATTAAAATGCCCACACACTAGGAAAAAGAAATAGAAGACTGACAAATACACAACAGGAAAAATAATTTATGAGAGATGGCCAAGTGGAATGCAATCTTTAAAACTCTTGCAATTTGGTCTTTATGTCATTTTTTTATTTTTAAGATTATAATATAATCACAACATTTCTCTCTTCCTTTTCCTTGCTTTCAATTCCATGGCCTCTTCTCTATCAATTGTCATTACGTGCTCACAAGTACATGCACATATGTTCTTAAATATAACCAGCTCAGTCTGCATCATGTTACTCACATGTATGTTCCCAGAGCTGACCAATAGGCCCCAGACAATCCGAGTGCCTTTCCCTGGGGAGGACCACGCCCAGCTTTCCTCAGTTGCCTGTAGTTCTTCATGTAGGGTAGCGGTCTCCTGGGCTTTTCCCCATCCACTGTAGAACGTCCATTGGTTTCCCCCTTGTTAGTTTATTTTTATTGCATTTTTAAAGATTTACTTCATGCACATGTGTGTGAGTGGATGCACACATGCCACTGAGCGCTTGTAGAGACTGGAGGACAGCTTCCAGGAGACAGTTTCCTCCTTCCACCGCGCGGGACCTGGGGGTATTGACAGCAGGTGCTTTTATCTCCTGAGCCCCCCTCACCAGCCTGGTTTTCTCAACCTTCATTTATAAAAACCTCATTTGTGCCTTTAAGCCATCTAGTCCTGGCTATCATTTTTTATTTCTTTCCTACAGTTTGTTCAGATTTGAGTTCACTGGGTTTTTTTTTTTTTTTTTTTGGTGTTTATGTTTTGTTTGCTTGTTTTTTCTTCTGGATAGCCATGTTTTGTTTTTGATTTTCGTTTTTTTTCCCCTATAACGTGTTCAGTCTATGAATGTCCCAGGGAAATTCTGCCTCAGGAGGCTTTTCTTCTGAGCTGTGGCAGTGGATGAGAAACACAATCTATAAAACTTTGAGCGAAGACATGTGTAACTGAGTTCCCACTAGGCAGTGTCTGAGCTCCATCTATCCATTCACTCTTACACTTGTATGTGTATTCGTGTGTGTGCCCGCATGTGTTTTTGTGCAGCGTGTGTGTGCAGGTGTCTGTGGAGACTAGAAGAGTGGGTACCCGATCCCCTGAAACTGGAGTTACAGGCGATTGTGAGCTGTCCACCCTGAGTGCTTGGCACCAAACCTGAGTCTTGCACAAGAGAGATGAGTGCTGTTCACCAGTGAGCTCAGCCTCATCTTGAAGTAATATCAAAAAGCCAGAGACGATGACAGTGATCCCACAGTTCAGGCCAAACAGGTAACAAACACAGTTCCACATTTCATTTTGGATCCATGATCCCAAATAAAATGTAGATAGGTGAGTTCAAGGCCAATTTCCTCCTCTTACACTCATTTTCCAATTTTTGGACCAAGGTAGCCCCCCTTTTTTTTTCTTTTCTGAGACAGCGTTTCTCTGTGACTTTGGAGGCTGTCCTGGAACTCGTTCTCATAGACCAGGCTGGTCTAGAACTCACAGAGATCTGCTTGCCTCTGCCTCCTGAGTGCTGCGGTTAAAGGTGTGAGCCACCACCGCCCGCCGATGACCCCCTTTTTAGAGCCCTAAAAGTAAGTTCCTCAATCACAAGTGATTGTATGACCTGCGTATGATTGCGTGATCCACTGAATGGATAAAGAATGTTAGCGACCATTCTGAATTCTAGGGTCCTGGAAGGAGGAGACGCTGCGTTTGTTAACAGCCCCTGGTCCTCTGTATCTGGCAAATGGGTTATAAAGTGTCTGAAGTACATCAAAATAAGTAAGAAGTCTCATGGGAAACTGAGAACATGCGCGCTTGATCTGGGGCTGAGGAGGTGACCTGGAGGTCAATACTGGCTGCTGTTACAGAGGATGCATGCTCTGTTGCATTCACATGACAGACATCACAAGGCCGGCTCCAGGGACTCCTTTTCTGGCTACCATGGACACAGCATGCATTTATAGTACACATATGAACATGCAGGCAAACATTCCTACTCATAAAATTACAATAAACAACTATTGAAAAAAAGCGTTGACCAAAATCCCAACCAGACATGAACCATGCACAGTGCAATGTCACGTGTCTTAGATCTCAGACTCTGGGGAAAGTCTATAAACACACGTATATCCACACTGACCTAGAAGGTTCCATCTAGGCTAAAGGATGACCTCCAGTGGTTTTCATTTTATGTTTAATTTTTCTCTTGTTCCATTACTTTGATAATTAATTAAGCTTGTTCAGAATTACTATACAAAACAAATATATCTGTTCAGATTTCAGATACTAGCACAATAACTCACAGGAAAACTTAGAAAAGCTGATAGATTTGCTGTGGCTGGTCACTGCTGAGATAAAAACCAATGACTTCATATTTGAAGACCCACAAATCACACTGAGCCTGGAAGTGAGGTGGGGGGCACTTCTGAGACTGGTCAAAAGATTGCTCAAGGGGAACATATACGTGTGTGTGTGTGTGTGTGTGTGTGTGTGTTTGGGAACTGGAAAACCATTTTATTTCTGTATAAGACATGTTCTGAGAACAAATTAGACATTTGTGGAGAAGCTGATGAACAGTCTGATTAATTTTTATTTATGGGACAAAAAGGTCTCCATTTAATGCTAAATCCTCAGGAGGCTACTCTGAATGTAATGAAGCAGCCACGTTATTCCATTTAAATTCAATATGAGCGTATTGATTCCTTCATCTGAGAAATAAACAATGGAGAAAAGAGAAGGCTGAGCTAAGACCCCACCCCCAGGTCTCCCAGCTCCTCGCCTCAAATCCCGGGAAGGCACTTGGTCTAAATTGCTTTCACTGTGCATGCTTCCTGACTGTCCTACATATGAAAAATACTTGTCCTCTAATTCCTTTTCCTGCTTTTTATTAAGCTAAGAAATAAATCCAGTGGCTAGCAACAAAGAAAACTGGACTAAAGAATCAGAAATTAATCCCTTGACAACAGATTAGCTCAAGGAGGACATGCCGGGACCTGCAGTCAGCAGTCACCAAGAATGGTGTTCCTGTTACTGCGACGTGGGGGTGTTGCCGGGTAGCCGGTACTTGCTGGGAGCCTGTAGCTGTAGGGAAGGTTGCTGTGATGTAAGATCCACCAGGTGTATGGACATGAAGCTTACTTGCATCTCTGTTCACAAAACAAAACAGATCTTGCAAAGCACCATGCTTTTAACATTTTTTAAAAAAATGTTACACTAATCCTACTCACTAACCAAGATAAACTCCTATCCTAGCTCCCAAAAGCTTGAACTTATAAGAAGACGGCAGATTCTGAGAGCTGATTTGTGAAGGAGATGGTGAAAAGATGGTTTGTTTCCTTAATTTCTTCTTTCTGCTTATGACACATCCCAGTCCATAATGTAAAACCTAGTGGCTTTTGACTGTAATCAGTGGCTGCAGAGCACTGGTGAGCATGCCAAAACCAATGAGGGGCTGAGACCTGGGAGAGACAGAACAGCCAGGCTGGGACTCCAGCCCTGACCGAAACCAAAGAACTCATTTAAAAACTTCAGTTACGTTTTCTTGACTGACTCGGGCACCCCTATATGTTGCTTTGTGTTAGACATTTTCACTGCCTCCTTATTTTAACTTCCCATTCGGCCTAGCTTAAGAAATGTACAAAAACCAAATTATAGTTATTTGATTATTTTGAGATTCTTTGACTTTGGTAACTTGTATGAACAACCTTATTAAAGTATTTTTTAAATTTCTTGGCTTTAGGACTCTTTGTCTTTTTAAAACTCTCAAGTCAGTTTAAAAATAAAGTTTAAAACGGTTATGATAGAGTATTAAATTCTCACTGTGTTATAAACTCTTCAAGGGAAGTTTTGATTTCATTTTAACTCTTAAAATCCAAAATGTAAAACTGTCACAAAATTGACAAGATATAAAATGTATTCACAAATATATATGCAAGGACTAGGAAAGGAAATAGACCAAAACATCAGGCTTTGGTTGATGCTGGGATTCCGTGTGCCCTTTGGATCTTAGTTGGCTTGCGTTTGTTTTCTATTAAGGCAGCCAAGCCAAATTTTCTCCTGGCTCCAGGTTCACAGTGCTCCATCCATCACAACTGCAAAGTAGCTCAACTCAGTACAACTTTATGTATTTGTTTATCCCCAGTCATTTTTATTGCCTCATTGGAGTGTCATTATTTTTTCATTTTCTTTATCTCATTGCTATGCTCAAGAGACATTTTTCATAGTTTTTCTTCATGACCGGATTTTAGTTTCCAGTGGCATACTTTTTCAGTTTTATTTAAATATTGGTGTATTTAATAATCTGGGAGAGATATTCAAAATCAGTCCAAATTTAATGTTTTTTTTTCTTTTTCAGTGTCAATACTGTACTGTTTCATCTTGAACTGTTGTCAAGGCCAGGGGCACCTGACAGGCTAATGGATGTCGCCATGCATCAGGATGCACAAAACTTGGAGCTTCCTGAGCAGATACTCCAGCTATGTGTGGTACTTCTGTAAGTGTTCTCCAGAAAGAATTCTCAGGTTTCATACCCAAGACATCTCATTATTTAAATTCAAATACCGAAGGGGCTAGAGGGGTGGCTTAGAGGGTAAGAGTACACACTGCCTCAGCAGGAATGCCTGAGTTAGGATCTAGCATCCGTGTAACATCCGTGTAAACATCCTATACCCTCAGCACTGTGGAGGGTGGAGGCAGGAGGATCCCTGCAGCTTGCTGACTACCAGGCTAGCTCCAGGTTCAGTGAGAGAGAGTAAGGCAGACACCAGAAATCTTCCTCTGTCTTCCACACATGCTTCCACAGGTAGAGGCATCCCCCCAACACACATGTGCATCTACCACACTTATACACACCACATAAATTAGTTAAGCAAATTTGAATATTCAAATTTGAAAAGATGTAAAACTGGAAGCATTTCAGGTAAGGGATACACAACTTATATACTGTCATTAATAAGCTTTTTTGCTATCACTCACCCATGTGAGCACTTATTACATGTCAGGATCTTTGCTACATAACACATAACACTGTGAGATAGGTATAGTATTATCATCTCCATTACGTAAATAGTCTCACAGAGGACAAGCAACTTGCTCCGTAGCAGATGCTTCAAGAAAACATCTCCAGGCCATTCTAACACAGCATCCTCCTTAGCGTTCTGCAAGTAGGCATGACTGGACCAGGTATTCACTGTGGGATGAGGAGGATGGTCTTGAACTAGGTGAACTCTGCCCACTTAAAGGACTCTATTGAGATCCAGGGCATTGTGGCCCAGACTTCCCAATTTTTCAAGAGACTATAGACATTTTGAATTTTCTGTGTGTATAGTGTCCTTAGTTTAAAATGTTGAATTAATTCAAAATGGAAAACCAGTGATGAGAGCCAAACAAAAGAACAAATGTTTCTGTTTCTCGATTCTGTAAGAAACAAAATCTGATGACCATTTTCAAAGGTGCCTCAAGCCAACTTAGGTCACCTACAAGTGAAAAGAAACTTAACCCTGCTAATGCCTGCTCATCTCCTATTCCCCTCCCCCAACTCTGCTGCACTTACTTCCTCTCTAACACACACACACACACACACACACACACACACACACACACACACATGCATCCAATTATAAGTTTAGAGTACAAATCCATCACAGCCAAGTTTGCCTGCAAGGACAAAAACAAAAACAAACAAACAAAAAAACAGGATGCAAAACATGGAATTAACCTGACAATAATTTTTGTTGAGAAAAAGAAAAAAATAAGCAACAGAGGGAAAGCTAAGACCTAGATCAGCACTAACCTGAGGGTATCAACCCCCTTGGGGGAATTCACATATCAGATACCCTGAATATCAAATATTTACATTAATATTCATAACAGTAACAAAATTACAGTTATGAGATATCAATGAAATAATTTTATGATTGAGGTCACCACGACATGAAGAACCGTATTAAAATGTCACTGCACTAGGAAGGCAGAGAACTACTCACGTAGATGATGTGGAAGGTTGAACCCTCCTGATTATTCAGATTACGAAGAGAGAGATGGGGGTCTTGTGTTCAGGACGACTAAGGCTCTCTGCACTCAACTAGAGTGCCTGCCGTTCTGGGCTGACGCCCAACTTTGAAAACTCATAAAAGAAACTGCCCGCTTTTACTTCTCCAAGTCTCCAGTGCTCTTATTAGGAAGTGAAGGTCTCCATTTCCCATAGTCCCTGCCCTTAGGCTAGGTGTGTCCTGCCAATCAGTGTGTCCCAACCACATTGTAACATATCTTCACGTCTTCACTGTTTTCCGTTTCCGGTCAAAGCTCTGTGCTTGTTGTTTTAGGTTATGACACATTATATGGCATCAGACTTGTTCCACGGCAGGTGGCTAATAAATAATCGGAGGTTAAATCATTCCAGGCTGCCCCATCCCTGGGCTAGAGTCAGAACTGGAGCTCTCTCACCATGGTGCTTTTAGAGGCCAACATGAGAACAAGAAATCTTCGTGCCACACCCAGAGGTTGGTCAATGGTCTTTCGAATGGTGGAATCGACCTTTAAAAAATATATTGTTTTCCCCTCCAATTGTCTGTTGTTGGTCAGATAAATAGAGAAAGAACTTAAATAGCTTATCAAATCTGTGGTTTATCTTCACAAACAATTCAACCTTGGGGGTAATGGTCTTGCCAGCATCTCAACTGGATGAACTATGTAACTGCTCTTCAAAGGCACGTGGCCTGCTAATTCAGCAAGATCCCCAGAAACCTTTGCCCCCCTTGCCCCGCTTTGCAGGGACTGTCATTGGCAGCAGCATCCTTAGAATCTGCTGCTGCTTCTATAGATCTGATTATGATACCACAGGCCCAGGAAGCACAGGGGGTTGAAGGCCTTTGTTATCCTCAGTTGACATGTTTGATTTTTTTCTTGGAAATAAAAACATTGTCTACATATTTCATCCTTCCAATGCTCACGGGATGGACACATGTCAACCAGCTAAAAGGATTGCTTAAAAAATTCCAGCAAGACTGGGCAGCGGTGGCACACCCCTTCCAGCACTCTCGAGGCAGAGGTAGGGAGATCTCTGTGAGTTTGAGGCCAGCCTGCTGTACAGAGTGAATTCTAGGACAGCCAGAGCTACACAGAGAGACCCTGTCTCAAACAAACGAAAACAAAACCAAAATTCCAATAAGATGACTTTCCTAATGTCAGTTGTTCTGTTTTCTGAACTGACTAGATCTGTATCCCTGAGTGGCAATCTTACATAGGCTTCCTACAACCAGCCCTTCTGTTGTGGAGGAGGGGGCTGTAGGAGTAAGGTAAACTGGAGAGTTAACTCCATCCTCAGAAAAAGCCACCTTGAGAAATTCCCTGCGCGGCACAAGGTTGATTCAGCTCCAGCCAAGGAGCCACAAACAGTTCCAAGGAGCACCCAAACTGTGCCCACCCGGGACAAAGTGACCCCATCCGGGTGGGAAGGCAATGACTAATTTTGATAAATAACATCTTCTCACCACAACTGTCCTTGTGGACAACCGTTAGTAACAATTTTGAAATTACCCTAGCTCCTACATCAGTGAATTCAAAGGTCACCTACTCTTACCCAATCTGGAATATCCAAGGCACATACCACCCTGCTTGCTGATTTTTTTCCTTTATAAACCCCTTGTAATTGAGGCCAGGCGCCCTTTTCCTGCAGCTGCTGTGCTGGTTTGCAGGACAGGGTCCCTGCCGAGGTTTGCAGCTTAACAATAAACCTTATGTGTTTGCAACAGTGGGTTGGCTCCTCGGTGGTCTTTTTGGGTCTCACGTACTTGGCGTAGCAGGGGCCTCACCCCTTTCCCATCCCCTCTCTTCCCTGTGACCTCTAGCCCATTGTTTGCCCTTGAGTCTGTTCCATTTCTTCAGCATAAGCGCATGATATGATGATGCCTCTGCGACTCTGCCAGGAAACTCGGGCACTCTGCATCCACTGCCTCACCCCTAAGGCAGCGAATTCCATCTATTTAGAGAACTGTTAATTAAGTGAACTGAGTGAGGTCATGTATTTATGAACAGAGAAAACAGGAGGAAAAGATACGTGTGGTGTGCTCTTAAGAAAGGATGGGGGGAGCTCTAAAGCGCTACAAAACTTTCGTTAAAAACCTGAAAAGAACCTCTCCAGAAAGGAGTTTTCTCCTCTGCAATCTCACGTCCCCTTTTTTCCTGAAGCAACACACTTGCTGTCACTGCATGTAGTGGTATCAGCCTCGTAGCAAGTATGTCTGCGTGCTTGGGCAAAATGCAGAGACAATTTTGGGAACACGTCAATATTGTACATTCTCAACAGTGAGCTGTTCAAGGAAATGCTGTTTAGTTAGAAACAGGTTAGAAAGTACATTGATGAGCATCTGGAGTCCAAAGACGACAACCGATGAAAACTACACGGTTATAAATGGTCTGATGGCTGTTTCTGTTTTCAAGGAGATGACTGGAGAACTGTTTCCGACTCTTGGTGCATAGAGTAATAGGAATTTGTTTATGTGTCATATACTTACTTACAAGACATATAAGGAAATACATGATAATTGCAAATTTCTGAGAGTATACCTTGGCACAGTTATTCATATACGGATAACATACAAAGTCACAAGGACAATCCCAGGTACCTGGAAGCAACGCCGACAATATCACCTCTCCCTAAAGAGCATGCTCTCAGGCAGCTTGATCATTTATGTTGCCATTTACATGCATGACTCCGTACCTTCCAATTCATTCATCAGCAGACTTGACAGCCTGACACAACCCTTTACTGAGTGGTCTGCAAAGGAAAGTGGAGTTAGATATGTATCCTGGGCAACTGTTCAGTGGAAGCGGACAGCCTAAAACAGAGATCTGCCAAATGCAGGCTCCATGGAAGAATTTTGGTGTAGCTGAGAAAGGACACATTTTTTTAGTGTGCTGTGATGAGAGCAGAAAGGAAGGCAGGGAAGGAGTAATCACCCCTTTAATCCCAGCGCAAAGAGGTGATTGGTATATGAAATGGAGTTTAAAAGTTCGTGCAATCAAGAAGGTGGAGAGGGGATGTACAAGACAGAAAAAACAATTATATTTTAAAAATGAATGGTTGGACTTCAGAGGCCGTGAGCACAGACATGGCTGGACTGCCAAAGACAGAATGCGAAGGTAAGCCAGCTCTTCCCCCAGAACTCAAGACACACGGAGGCCCTGGGTAGAGTTAAACAGACTGTGGCCTCCAGATGATTTATCTCCCGCTTCTAACAAACTCTTGCAGTTCTGTACTGTTAATCAAAGCAGTGAATGGTTTCAATCAAACTGTGGGCACTTGTGCTTGCAGATACTGACAAGGCAAGGCTGTAGTGGTCCTGATTCAGGCAGAGGCTGGATGGAGAGGATCTGGGTACTGAAAGTATCTTGAGTAATCGAGTCCTTTCTAGTGTGGTGCCGGAAAAGGGTTAGATTCTCAGACAGTTTTCAAACTAATAATTGCATACTGTATTATTTATAATTAAATAAATCATCAAAATAAAAGTAACAGTATTTTACTATTATCTACTCTTTAGAGAAATTTCTTCCTCTGTACTTATAATATGGAAATACCACAGAGTGGTATGCCACAAGCCATCACCTCTGGTGCTATGCTGAGTGGCATATCACCAGTGACTCATGTCAGCCAAATAAATTTATGTGAGCCAGAGCATCACTGGTTCGAGTTCTAGTGTTCTACCTTCAGGAATAGGCCTTCCATTTACATCAGAATTGACTTTTAGAAAATTGGCTCAGTGAGAAGCAGATGCAAGAAACCTACCTGTGTGTGGTGGCACACGCTAATAATCCCAGCACTCAGGAGTTAGAGGAGGAGGGTCACATGTTTAAGCCCAATTTGGGTTATATAGTAAGACTCCCTCTGTGTGTGTGTGTGTGTGTATGTGTATGTGTGTGTCTGTGTGTGCACGTGTGTGTGTGTGAGAGAGAGAGAGAGAAAGAAATAATAAGAATCTGCAAAATCTGAAAAGAAGTGTCCAAGATAACATTTCACTAATCTTGGTGTCCATAATTTTTGGTTATTTAAGAAGACATTCAAGGATATTCATGAAATACATCCCACCACTATGCTAGGTTGCCTGGATGTGAAGAGGCATACAATAAGCACCAGACCCCAAGGAACCTGCAGTTGAATCCACCGTCTGAGGTATGCGTGGACATTCCACTAGAGATTAGACTAAGAAGGAAATACAAGATGTGTGTGTGGGGGGGTGTGGATCACAGAAACATGAACCCACCCACAGTTCCTGAAAACTTAACTGTGTCTTGGATAGGTATCATACATGGAGAGGAATGTTCCCATACATGTGAGGGTGGGTGAAGTTGGGAAAGAACAAGTGGCCACCAGTAGCATGGTGGTGGTGGCGGGAATTGGAAGCCTTCTGGGGTGGGGAGCATCATCCGGGAAATACAAGCTTGTGCATCTCATTTGGCAGTTTTGCAGAGCTTCAGATCACTGTCTCCTAAGGCTGGAATCTCTGAGGACACCTGGGTCATCTCAGCCACACAGACAAAGGGTCCTCTGTAGGATGTGGTGTGGGGGGCAGTTCACAGAAGAGAACTTGAAGGAAGTAATGCTGGAAGCAGGGGCAAGACAAAACCCATTCCAAGTGGCAACCACTCTGGCACATACGGGTGTCGTGCAAAGAGCTGTCCTCAAACATCTAAAGGTGTTTAGGAGTCGACTTGGAAAGTCTGAAGACGGGGAGACAAAAGAGTGCAGACACCCTGTGAGAAGCACGGCCACTCAGCAGGTGGCCCCAGCTTCAGGTGCCCCTGAAATCCAGTCTGGAGCTCTGAGATGGTCATTAAATTATCGTCTAATTCTTAGACAAACACATCCAGCGCCAGGCAGCTGAGACATAAATCGACACGACATGGTTAGAAGGAAGTGTCTCTATAATCATTTGCCGTCTCATTGCCAGAACGCTGAGAGCTTATCGTCTTCATTCCTCGCTTTTGAAACTGCTAAACTCTGTCCTGTATTTCCTCATGTAGAATTGAAATGTGGAGTTATCAAAAGTTGACAGGCTGAATTATTGGCTATTTTCAGGGCCCATACAAAGAGTTTCCCATGAATAACACTCTCTGTGTGCACACTGACAGAGAGAATTATTTAGAGCTATCAAATGTGTTATTACAGCTTACCCTGTATGCCCTGAAGAAGATTTTCTTTTTGACTTATAGAATAAAAAGAAAAAAAGATATTCACAGGGACCTGACAAATGACAAAATACCATTGCTGATAACAAAAGGGGACAGTAGCAATGAGAGCCTGCAATATTCAATTAAAACCTTCTCCTTCCTACCCTTTCTCTGTTTTTAATAGGTCTATACTTACCTTACATTTAAAAAAAGATGTAAAATCAGAAAAGTAGAATTCAAATTAATAAATTTCCTTGAAATGCTAGTTTATTATGTGGCCTTACAATTTTGGCAGAAAAAATTAATCTCCTTTATTTTGTACCCAAAATATTACAGACTACCCCAATTTGAGGATGCAATCTTGTGTTAGGTGTCTTAGCAGGGAACTTATAAATATTCTGGTTTTACCTATTAGGAGATGGCTCAGAAGTAAACAAGGGGGTACTACTATGCTGTGTGCCAACTTGTGTGAGGCGATTTCCTTAGTCACTGTTCTATTGCTGTGAAGTGACACCATGACAAGGGCAACTCTTATAAAAGAAAGCATTTAATTGGAGGCCTGCTTACAATCCCAGAGCGTTAGTCCATTTTCACCACGACAGGGAGTGTGGAAGCAGATAGGTCTGGTGCAGGAGCAGTAACTAAAAGCTTTACTGGTCCATAGGCAGAGGAGGGGAGGGTGGCTGGCAAGAAACCTCAAAGCCTACTCCCAGTGACATACGTCCTCCAACAAGGACAGCGCCCCCACTCCTTCCAAGCAGTTTATCAGCTGGGGATTAAGCATGAAAATATATGATCCTATGGTGGGGACATTCTCATTCAAATCACCACAGCAACCGAGAACCTCAAATTTCCTTTTTATTGTGGAATTACCAACACAAACAGCCCTCAGACATATTGTACGTGTTACTTCATGAACTATTTTAATAGGCTCAATGCTGTACAGGACCCTTATATGTGACCCTACATGGCCATAACTATAATTTACACTCCCACAACACAATACTGTTCATTCTAGCCCAGATATGAGAGGGCAGCAATGATACCTATAGTTGTCACACAGGTGATGAGCATTGTATCATTTCTCTTTGCCAAGTGTGATGCCAGGCACTAAGTTAAATGTGTGACTAATACCTAATCCCTGTCCTTGAGAAGACAGATGCAAAAAGACAAAAACAGAAAAAAGGAGAAACCAACCAAACAAATGAAAAACAAAACCAAAACCCTATCAGAATATGAAACAGGGAATTATACCATGAGAAAGGTCTAGAGGACAGTGCTGTGGAATTATTATCTAGAGTGAAAGGACCCATCTTGCCCAGAATCGGGAGAAGCCCCACAGAGATGCTGGTAGTCAACAGCGTAGGATTTTACTAGGCAGGAACACTGAAAAGGTCTGGAATTGTTAAGTACAAGTCACTGTAGAGAAGCAAGTGCTCTAGAAATGCCAGCAAGATTTCCTAACCCCAGCACACCGACTACAAGGAACTTTCCTGAATGGTGGGGAATCCAGTGACATAGCTGGACAATGTCTCTTCTTGGGAGATCATTTCTTCCTCCATAACTTCTGTTCTTAATTCATCGACAAAGTCATTTTCTCAGGGAAATTCTTGCCTCCGTGTTCCTCCAAAGCCGGAGTTTTAGGCTAGTAGCTCTTACTTTTATCAATGTCTTAGTAGAGTATGGTTATTTTTCTTACAACATGGAAAACAAACATTTTAAGTTCTTGATTGTTTTTCTCTCCCTACAGTATATTTTATTACTTGATTTTGTTTTTTATCCCTACTGTGTATTTTATTACTTGATTTCAGTTAACAGTGGTCTTTTGTTGAGAAACAACTGAACAAGCTCTTTGGGTTAAGTCTCTAGATACAGAGGCAGAAGGATTGTAAGTTTAAGACTAGCCTGGACTATACAACAAGCCTATCCCATGAAAGAAGTAGCTGTCTGTTTCAGTTGTGTGTTCCTTAAGAAAGGAAATCACCCGGGGTAAGGCTGCTCTAGAAATGTTTTCAGAGTTTGATAATAAGACTGTGTGAAGCAGTGGTATTAGCTACAGCCCATGTGGGCTGGGCCGTTAACATTCCACTCATTGTGCAACTGCAGCTCGATTAGCTATAACCTTGAGAAATGGAACAAAGAGAAACAGCACAGCCACTCCTGGGTGCTCGTGATGGCATTGCCTCCCGTGTTCACCAACAGCACTCATGCTTCGGGCTCTCTAGGGTTAGCTGAGGGTATTATAGTTCTGGATCTATGCAGACCACAGAGTTCCCCCATAGCTCTACAGCTTCCCTTTTCTGGTCATAGTCATCTCAGGGCCTAAGACGGAGTCTGTGTGATTCAGAGCTACCTGATGGAGATGAGGCTACACACCAGTGAAAGATGGGTGCTTGTGTTGACTGCTCAACGCTGAGCCTCTCTTACCCTTTCTGAAACAATAGTTTGGCTAGAACCACGTCAGATGAAGATTGGGGGAGGGGGCAGACAGGATTTCCTCAAAAGGAATCCTAGTGTCTGTCTTCTTAGACAATAGTTGGTTCTAGGATTTTTAAAAATAATAGTTATAATTAAAGATTCTTATGAGAAGATTGAGAGTCTAGGATAGAGAGATTCCTAGAGAGCATTTGATGTTGGGATGAAAATGAAGGGGGGTGGATATGACACCTGTACAGAGACTATCTAGCCAGGGGAGGCCGGAAGAGCTGAGAGCCACTGGAGAAGACTTGCACCCCTTCCATGTCATCAGGATGCTTCAGAGTTGTCTTTTGCCTCTGCACCACAATTTGACAGGCTGCTTTGAGGTACAGCATGCTTTCCGCTGTACTAAGAGCAATTCAAGAAAGACCTGCCCTCTCTTCCAGCGCATGCAAAGGAAAGAACGGTGTCCCTGTCCCCAAGCTCGCTGGTGAAGAACAAGGAGTGAGAAGAAGAGGTCGCAGGCAGCCCCGTGATTGATTTGATGCCACTGTCCCTGTCTGACACATAGGACAGCCTGAGATGTTTAGCATCTGAAATACTCTCTATTGCCAGCCCACCTTCCTGACCTCAGTGAGTTGAAGCGGCAATTTCATTGCACATTTGAAAATTCTCCATGGGGTTATTCAATAAGAAGCGTGTCATTCTGTCCACCTTACTATCTATCATCAGTATCTGTGCTGTCACCGTAAAAAAACAAAAAAACAAAAAACAAAACACGTGACATGATGCTGCAAGCAGCTCTCAGGGACTTTGGAGAAGAAGGAGTTGTTTTTTGTTTACACTGCACGCCTCACCAGGTCAGCTGTGATCTCTGCTCAAAGTCATCCTCTTTCTTGCATTCAGGCTGTAACTGCAGCCACCGTCTGAAGTGTAGCCAGTAACTGTGGCTGAGTGACAGAGGACACAGCAAACTTCCTTCAAGTGTCTGCTTCCCAGGAGTCATTCATGTGACTTGCATTTTCCAAGGATAAGCCCCACCTGGAGAAAGGAAAAAATGCTCCCATATGACCCGCTGATTCCCATATACTCACACACTTCCCACAGGACCTCAGGTCTCTTGAAGAATATTGCATCATTGAATAAGCCATCATCAAACTTGAAATGTCCTAAGAGCTGTTCACTTTCATAACAAAAGGAAGCCCCAAAGAAAACTTCAGCAGACATAAAAAAGGTGGAAGGAGACAGACAGAAGAGGAATATGTAGTGAATCGGTAATGAGGGAATATAAGGAATGCAACAGAAAGATGAGAGAGAAAAGAAAAGACTCCAGCCTGGGTATGCTTGCAAGTTTCTGTTTCTCTCATTCCCTATTGGTGCTCATTTCTCTAGATCAGCAGTTCTCACCCTTCCTAATGCTGTGACCTTATAATACAGTTCCTCATGTTATGGTGACCCCCAACAAATTCTTTTTGTCGCTACTTCATAACATTTATTTTTTCTGCTGTTATGAATTGTAATGTGAATATCAGTGTCTTGGATAATCTCCGTGAGAGTGATATTTGCCCACGAAGGGTTCGTGCTCCACAGATTTAGAACCACTCCTCTAGATCCCGAGAAGACCCAGGGTCAAAGAAAGATGCAGGAGTCTGCCTGGAAAAGAAGGCCTTCAATGAAGGTTCAAAACTCAAAACTGTTGGTACTTCAGGAAGGTGCCTGGCTACAGGACGCTGATTCAATGCTCCTTTTCCCCTCCCCACCCTGTCCCAGCCTCAGGAGGTTTGCAAGGGTCATCCTTTGAGATGTGTGTGGCCCGTTGGCCTCTGGGAATTGGGTAGCTCAGGATAAACACATGTCCTTTGCAGCAATGTTACCAATCATTTCTAGACGTGCTCACTCTGACCACTCCCCGAGAACCCCCGGAGAATATTGTGGGGCAGCATAGGTACTAGAGCAGGAGTCAGGGTAGCTAAGCTGAGAACTCCAGCTAGGTGTCTGTTTTTGGCGAGTACACCACAGCTGAGTAAATTAGTAAGACTTCACTCAGAGCAAACCCATGAGAAATCACACAAATCTGTTGTAAGAGGAAAGGACAGAAAATCTTGATAGCGACACAAATCTGGTCCTAAATACATTGTATTTGGTAACAAGAGCATTTTCAGTGCCACTTTTCCAGTGAGGACTAATTAGCATCATCATTAATTGTCAGAGTGTCACTTCACATTACAGTCATGAAATTGCCTAATTGCCAGACAGTGTCTGCTTCTCCAGGAGTGTAGCTGGGAGCGTGGCTAGCTGTTTGTAAAGCCCTCTCTTGGTCATGAGCAGAAGTGGGCTTGCTCACACGGCAGCCCCTGTACACCAGCTTTCTGCGGTTTGATAGTCGGGCTGTTTTCAAGCGCTGGGTGTAGAAGTGACTAGTATTTCTGAAAGAGAATGCAATGCATCCGTGTTGCTAGATCCTTCTTAAACCTGGTTATGTTCAGCATGTGGCTTCCGTCATTAGGACAGCAGGGCTTCAGCTTGACAGGCACTAGCAAATGCCAAAATGGATGTGACATTCTCATTCTGTCCCTCACGCCATCGCTGACACTCAATGACCTTAGAGGGGTCACTTTGTCCTTTTGGAAACACTTTCTTTATCTATAAATGGAGGTGATCCCATTTTTAACAGATGTGTGAAACTTTTTCTAGGCACTCTAGAACTCTGCCAAGACACAAAACAACAACAACAACAACAACAAAAAGATTGCAAAAATGATTCCAGGTTTTCCAAGGTCGGGCTGGAGAGATGGCTCAGTGGTTAAGTACTTCCTGCCGGGTTTGGTTCCCAGCACATGGTGACTCATAGCCATCTGTTGCTCCAGTTCCAGGGGTTCCAATGCCCTCTTCTGACCTCCCTGGGCTCCTGCATGCACCTGTGGTATACAGACCTATACTCAGCACACACAAATAAAAAAGACTAAGTGATTAAATAACACCTTATTAACATCGCTTTATTTTTATTATTTAAATTAATTTATTAATATAACTTTAATTTTAATGTTTAAATGATACATAAGAAACTGTACCTATGTGTGGGATGCCCTGTTTTGATACATGTGTAGTGACAGAATAACCATAAGCCGATCTCCTCAAAATTTTATCGCTTGTTCCTCACGGGTACATTCGAAATCCATACTTTATTTTACTTTCCAGAATGGCTAGCTTTGAAAAGACAAAAAAAGTAAATATATCAAAGGCTGACAGAGATACCCAGAGAGTGAACTTTTACACACCATTGGTGGGAATTGTGGGAGCATGGTCAAAGAATGACCCACGGTGAACAACGCCTTGGGGAACTGTGAGAGAGGCTCCAGGAGAAAAAGGCAGAGGAGAGGGCCTTTTACCTCAGGTGCACTTTGTTCCCAGGTTTGTTCTTGGATGTGATTTCACACCTCCTGTGACAGACATTTCCATTCAGTTTCTCAGGCGTGTTTGTCCATGTTGGATGCCAGAACATAGCTGGTCAGTTATACCCTGAGTCTGGATACGGCCTTGTGCCTTGCTCTCATACTTTGCCAGATATAATCTATATACAGTTCCCAGATATAATCTATATACAGTTCGTGCCAGGCATTGCGTTTAAATTCATCTGTCCTGAGAAAGTTCTGAGAAAGGGGCACTCTGTTAATATTTAGCATTGCTTACTGACATTTATTTACGTTTTTCTGATCATGTTTTTCGGAATTCAAACAGCCTTCCTTGGATCATGGCTTTCTTGGCACATCTGTGTATAAAAATACACTATAACTGAAGTGAGGTTGTCAACAGCATTAGACTGTAGCCCGCTCCAGTCTTTAAGGTCTTCAAATCCCAGACCTCGAAGGCCGATCTGCGTAAGTTGACGAAAGGCGACAGCAATATAAGTTAGGAGAATCATGGAGCACAGTATGGAGCCTCCTCAGAAAAACACGAGTAAATTTTACCGTTTGACCCAGATATCACCAGTGGGAGTATATTCAAAGAAAGTAGAAGTAAGGTGGCAGAGGGGAGCTTTCACACCCACGTTAGAGCACTGTTCAGGACAGTATCTTCCAACCACCGAACAGATAAAGGGCATGTGGGATGTACACCCTCTGTGTTGCTCAGCTATTGAAAGTGAAGTCCTTATCACCTGCAGACACAGTATGGATGAAACCGAGGGGCTTACTGAAAGAACTAAGCCAGACACAGAATGGCAAATACTCTAGGTTCTCTCATAAGTGGAAGCTGAGAAGAAATTTGACCTTAATAAAGAATAGCAACTACTAGCAACTGAGAATGGGATGGGGGGAGATTGAATAATGGACACCAAATACAGTTAGACGGCAGGAGGGCTCTGTAAGGCTGCACAGCGCAGTGGACTGAATGGACTTCAGAGACCTTGTGGAACAAGTATCTCTCGTAGTAGAGGATAATGCAAAGATTTCCAGCATAAATACATAAGGAAATGAAAATGCTAACTGCCTTGATGTAACCAGCACACAGTGTACACATATGTTGAAATACCATGCTGTACGTAATAAATGTGTATAATCATTGCAACTTCAAATTAATAATTCAGAAGTATAAAAAGAAGTGAAACTTTTCAAGCCAGCATTCTTATGTTGAATGCAGCACATGCTTTGTGCCCTGAAAATAAGGGGTTCTTCATTGATAGGAATCAGTAAAACTATTTTTATTTTGATTTTTTGAAAAGCGTGTCCTTTAAACATTTATACTTTTCTTGTACTGTCTCCCAAGTAGAGGTTTTGTTTTCCACTGATAAAGACTGAGAATTTTGATAATAATCCAAGGCCAGCCTAGGAAAATAGCAATTTTAAAATTACAAATCAAATCTCGACATAATGTTTAAAACATTAGCCTGTATACAATAAAAGACGCCACCTGTCATGTCAAATTGCGTGTTTTCTCAGCGTGCTAGCATTTGATAAATGAAAGTTTTGAATTAATAAATAAATCTGAATATAATCATCTTTGGGCCATTTCTTTGTGAGGGCTAGATTAACCCACTGTCTGCCCCCCCAGAAAAAAATTCTAATGCATTTTCTAGTAAGTTTGTTGATATGATTAAAGAGGGTGCAGAACAGTTAAACTCAATGAACAGAAGTATGAGACAATGTATGAGAACAGGATACTGGAACACTGAACTACGGCATCCTACGGTGGGGTGGAACACCACCCCTCCGCTGACACATTTACCTTCCGTGTGCAGCCAAGTTTGTAAGGCAGGACATAGCAGAGGGGGCCTGGCTACAGACCTGCTCACAGTAGCTCCCGGGTGATGTGGTTCTCAGGTGAGGCAGATGCTAGTGACCATTTCCGGCACCACTTTCCCTTACTTACCTCTACTTTGTTCAGATCTCAAGGTGTCTCAGATGCGGAATCACTGCTGATCTCTGTGAACCTCCTACTAGAAGTGGCAGAATGAGTGTGGCCGGAGTGACATCAGTGGATTTGCTGCAATCCTCTAAGAGTTTCTGCCTGTGTAAAGGCCCATGAGTCGACTCCCTTTCCTCCTTTGAACATAGTCATAGGAGAATATGATACCTGAGTATACATAAACCTTTGGGTACCCATGATGGGAAGAGGAGCCAATTTAGGGAAGTGCTCAGCAGCCAGACACAGTGTCCTAAGCTGCCCACCACTAGTTGACTCATTAAAGGAGTTATTAGATAACTACTATTGGGTACTTTTGTGTTTATCATGAGAATCACCCTAATAGAAAGGTCTTCCACAGAGAATTTTCATTTTATCCCCCATAATACCTGGTGTGGTGGTTTGAAAGAAAATGACCCCCAAAGGGAGTGCTACTATTAGGAGGTGTGGTCTTGTTGAAATGGCTGTGACCTTGTTTGAGGAAGTGTGTCACTGTGGAGGTGGGCTTTGAGGTATTCTCTGTTCAAGTTTCACTCAGTGTGACACTCAGACCACTTCCTGTTGCCGGTATGTCAAGATGTAGGACATGCGGCTACTTCTCCATTATCATGTCTGCCTGCACACCATCATGCCACACCATGTTGATAACTGACTAAACCTCTATACTGTAAGCGAGCCACCCCAATAAAATGTTTTTCCTTTATAAGAGTTGCTGAGGTCATGACGTCTATTTCACAGCAATAGAAACCCTATTTAAGACATCTGGGGTGATTGAGGAGGGAAGGCACAGAAAGGGAATCTGATGGGGTTGGGGGCTCCCTCCCTATTGTCTAAGCCTAAACTGAAAGTAAAGTTTTCACAAATACAACATGGATGGAGGATGCATTTTGCAACCTTCTTCTTGGAAGAGCACAATGAGCATCCCCAAAAGCCTAGATGGACTTACCTCACCATACCAGGAGCTGCCTGTTCCTCTCAGATTTTCATGCACTGGTAAAGGGAAGTCATAGAGATCTCTCCATGAAAGACATTTTAAGGGAACAGAACTGAAATAAAAAATGTCCAGGATATCAGAAACCAGTTTCAAAGCCACAGATATTTTCTGAACTTCTGTCAATACAACTCTCCTGTGGCCATTGTGGTGGTTTGAATAGGAATGGCCCCCATAGGCTCATAAATTTGAATGCTTTGTCATTAGGGAATGGTGCTAATTGTCATGGATTAGGAGGTGTGGCCTTGTTGGAGTAGTTGTGGCCTTGTTGGAAGAAGTGTGTCACTGTGTCACTCGGGGTGAACTTTGGGATTTCAAATACTCAAGCCAGGACTAGTCAGTCTCTCTCTCTCTCTCTCTCTCTCTCTCTCTCTCTCTCTCTCTCTCTCTCTCTCTCTCTCTCTCTCTTCTTGCTGCCTGCCAATCCAAATGTAGAACTCTGTGCTACCTCTCCAGCACCATGTCTGCCTGCATGCTGCCATACTCCCTCCCTGCCATGATAATCATGATAATGGACTAAAGCTTTGAATGTAAGTAAGCCCCAATGAAATGTTTTCCTTTATAAGAGTTGCTGTGGTCATGTTGTCTCTTCACAGCAATAGAATATTGACTAAGACAGAAATTAGTACAAGGGATAGTATATCATGTTAGGCATAATATACTATGGTTAAATATATAATGCATTTGTGATTGTTCATGGGGTAGTTATGTTTAGGCATTATTATGGCCTGACTATTGTTTTCATTTGGAAATTAATCATGGCATGAGGAGATATGACTGTGTGTCAAGTTGACAATGGGTGGACTTGTGATGGCTATTCTTGATTGTCTACTACATCTGATACTAAAACCCCCAAATGGAGGGTACACCTATGAGGGGCTTTTTTCTTGGTTTGAAGTTCTAGTCTGGACATTTGAGGCAAGAAGACACACTTTTAATCTGGGTCACACATTCTTCTGGAAAGCCATATAAGGAGATGGAAGATGGAAGGTTCTACTCTTTGTGTACTTGCCCTCACCATGCTAACATGGTCACACCTTCACTGGCATTGGAGACTCCTTCTTTGGGATTCCAGAATATACTGAAGACCATCTGAGACACCCAGCCTTGTAGACTGAGCAACTACTAGATTCTTGGACTTTACACTCACAGTGAGCCATTTTTGGGATTAGCAGGACTGCAGCCTATGAGTCATTCTAACAAATCATTCTAACAAATCATTGGCAGAGAGAGAGAGAGAGAGAGAGAGAGAGAGAGAGAGAGAGAGAGACGGAGACAGAGAGATTTATTCTACACATTCTGTTACTCCAAAGAACCCTATTATGACCATAGATGCAACCAGACCTCTACTCATATAAGTTTCTGGTTTATAAAATTTATACACATATCTGTGTGCCTGCACATGTGTACACATATGTGTACAGGTGTACATACCCATGTATATGCATGTGTGTGAGGGCTAGAGGTTTATGTTGGGTATCTCCCCAGAGATTCTACATCTTATTTTTGAGGCAGGCTCTCTCACCAAACCTGATTCACACTATCTGTCCAGCTAGGGTGAAAGGTTGTTTCTGTACAAGAAGATGGCAGCAGACTGTGTTCTTCCTTATCGTTTGTCTCTGTGTAGTGGTGGTTCATCACAGTCTCAAAGCCATGGCCTTCCCATTCTTCTGAGGGTCCATGTAGGTTCCATCTAGGTTAAAGAACAACTCAGAACAAACCACCAGCAGTGTGTGTGTCCTGAGCCATTTAGAATGTGGGCACACAGATTCATTTCTCAATATGAAGCACAAATGTGCCCATCTTCTCCCTATTGCTAGGTCTCAAAGATACCCAAGACATCCAAGACAAGTCCATCTCAGTGCTTTTGGCTCTACCCAGCACTTCTCAACCTACCCCCTACCCTAAACTTCTTCCTTCCAGAGCCTGGACTTCTGCTTCCCTTCCCCAGTATAAACTCATCCATTTTGGCAAATTGCCCTCTTGACTCCTGGCTTCTCCCTTGGTCTTTCATTCCCTGACTCTTCTCTTGCCCCCATCTCTCTTCACTTCCTCCCCCCCCCACACCCACCGCCATGGCCCAGTTCAGTCTGCTGGTCATATTCACTCTGGATGCCTGTGGCTGGGCTCTCCCTCATATCTACAATAAACTTTCTCCTCAGCCATACCTAGGATTAGTCATTGAAGGGAACAAGCAAAAGCACCTTGGCTTTAGTACTGCCATTTTGACTTCATACTCCATTTTACCTACAGAGTGAAATAAAGTTCAGGTTCCCAAGCTTTAGGGGCACTGAGAACTTTCCAATGGCTGTCCAACCTCCTCCCTAAACCATAGAAATAGTAGCTATGCATCTTTAGCTCTTTAGAAACGTTATGACAGCTCCTAACAACAAAAGGAACATTCAAGGAAACCTCTAATCTCTAAATCCTGACTGGTGAAAACTGTAGCTGCAGCTTGGCAACAAATGTTCGTGAATTTTACTCTTATAAACACCATCTCTGGTCTTGCTGGAGGCTGTCAGAAGAAATGAGGCTCCCAAATCCTTGTCCCGCAGCCCTGATCCATAGTGAACCACTTATGTGGTGGTTTAATAAAATCTTTGGAACCCACGAGTGTTGTCTCTCTCCTTCCTCGTGGCACATACTGGGCTAGGTGTAACATCATGTCCTCATTTTTTTTCATTCACCTATAAGCATCTTCAGAGACAAGCCCACCTCCTCTACCACCAAGGACACCAAGCATCATTGATTGTGTTTAGACTTGGCTTCCTGTTGGCCCCTGTCAATCGCTTATTGTGTCTCTCTGTTTCTATTTATTCCCAGTGGCCTCTGATCTACTCACCCACTTCTTTTGTTCAGGGCCAGACACACCTTAGCTGCTATTCTCCTACTCTCAACTATGTAATGATAATATAAACTGGGGGAAAAACTCACAATGCATTCTAGAAAGCAAGTGACTGTTATTCTTATTACAACTTTGGTGGGGTTGTTTGGTTGTTTGCTTGTTTTTAAGACAGTCTCACTATATAGCACTGGCTGTCCTGGGATTCGGTATATAGATCAGGTTAGCTTTCAGTTGACAGTCATCTATCTGACTTTTCAGGCCTAGTGCTGGGACTAAAGGTGAGGGTCACCATGCACTGCTTGGAATTTTTATAGTAACTCTAGCTAAGTCTTATTTGCTGGGAAGACATCCTAAGACTTCAGGATAAAATCCAAGAACACAGACCACTGCTACTATACCACGATTGCTGTTTATAACTCGTGAGATGCCAGCCAGCCGGCAGCCTAGCCTCTGATGGTCTGTGTCTAATCGGAATATCTGTCATAAATGTCACCACTCCACTCCACTGCTCTGATGGATGCCCTCGTTAAGGTCCAGGGGAAGAATTTAAATACCGTGGCTGAGCTTCTGCACGGCTGTGCCGTTTCTATTGATCACAAAATGAAAATTTACAATATTTAGCTGAGAAGCAATCCCTTTACACATACATGCATGCTGACATCCACAGTTCTGCCCCCACATGACCTGGAAAACTCACAAATTACAAGCTCTCCCTGCATTTATGATTCTTCTAATTGCAGTGAGAAGCTGAGTAATGCTGTCCTATCATTTCATTACTAAAAGATAAGAACAGAATCAAGACAAATGGTTAACAATGTGAGAAACAAGAGAGTTGAGATGCGGAGAGCAAAGCCAAGGAGAAAAGAAACAGTCACGTGGTCTTTTGGGCAGATTATGTCTGTGGTCCTTCCTGGGGCCCGGCCCTACAGATGTGATGGTTAATAGCAATTCTAGTAATTCTTTTAAAATAATCCAAGCAGGATTAATATGAGCCTAGAAACGGTCCCAGTGTAATGAATTCTGCACACCTACTTAAAAGGCAGAACTGTATCTCGTATTTGGAAATGGGCATGAATTATGTCATCTACAGAAGTTAATTTTCTGTCACCACAGTAAAGTAAAATTCCTGAGAAACCACACAACTGTTCTTGGCAGGGAGCCTGTGACTACTGCTCCGGGCAACTGTGCCATAGTTAAAGGAATTTAACATCACTTGCCAAGCAAGAGACTTCCTGTTTCTTTTTAAATTAATCATGAAAATGGAAGAGGGAAAGCCCCTCTCCTCTAGGCCACAGAGTCCTTTCAACCCTCAAGCACACTAAGAACCCTATAGATGTGCCACCTTTCCCTGGAGGCTGTTGGTGACTTGTTTATCTAAAGGAAAGCATTGGCAGATGAGATGGCTTAGTCCATAAAGGTACTTGTGACCAAGTACCTCTATTGTTTTTTGCCTTATCATTCAAACTGCCCTCTTAGACAATCTGGCTTCTCTGTTTAATTAATTAATCACTGAAAACTTTTATACCAACAAGTTCTCTAGGGATATCATCTTGTGAATCCAGGTATTTGTTTACCTACACAGCTTAAAGACAGCAGCTCTTCCTGACGCAGCTGTGAGGTTCAGAAACAGCACTCAGTCTGCATCTAACCATGAGACAATGAAACACTGTCCGGGTTGGCACACCAAGCTAGATCATGGGGTTCCAGGCTGGTAGCTAATATTCTAGGGAGAGCGCTAAAGTGAGGCTCCAGGGCCTCAGCTGTTGTGTAGACTTGGACTGTCAACTCACCTTCCCCACCTCCCTTACCTGGTATTACTACATCTCTTCCTTCTTTGGGAGTCTTAGATGTTAGTCCTAGAAAATTCTAAAGTTCAAAGATTATATGTTAGACTTTATGAACATTGTTCATAATCCTCTTTTAAAGGAGGCTAAAAGCTATACAAAATTTGGCCACTGAAGAGCTTGGCTATGCGTTTGGCATGTCTATAGGCACACAGGGCCCTTTTGTGGCATAGGGCTGAGTATGGGGATATAGGGACAGGTTTTGAAACTCCACATAACCCATTTTATTAATTCACCTCACCAGTAAAATGAAGGGACTAAAATGTGGAATATAGATCAAAGATATCTAGTCCATTCTATCCAACTTTCTCTTGTGAATAACTCTGAGCTTGAAAAGATATTAGATTGTGTTTTATCCGTATCAATTCTATCCCTATAAGAATCATAAGATACAGTTGTCATAAGTTCTATGACATTCAATCACATTAGGTGATTGACATAAATATTTAAATCTGAAGTAGCTGTGATACTGCCCACTTGGTGTGATTAAGGGTGACAATTGAACAAGCTGTGGAACCCTGTGATTCACATTCACAGTTTTTTGAGACTTTTCTTTCTGGGCTGCAAAGGCTGTGAAATGATTTAAGGTTTGTTACGACTGCAATTTTATGTTGCAAAATCTGCATAATGGATTTAAGAAATTACAGAAGACAAGCCATCTGGTGACTGGGGCAGCCACAAAGGTGTGTTGGTGTGCTACACCGGGGGCTTTGAGGCTAGCTGCTATTTACCAGAGCACATGGGATACGTATACACACGCTTCCTCTCAAGACTGCATGACATTGGCATTTGTCCTTGCCAGTGTCTGGCAATGTCCTTCAATGCTGCTTTTGTATGCAGGGAAACACCCTAATCAGACTCATCAGCTACTGAGAAACACTTCAGCAAAACAGGAGAAAATACACAGAACATATTATTCCTCTGAAAAACTTCTGTCCTTTGCCAAACTCAAGCCCCTTCCCCTACGCTTGTAACCTTGTCAGTTGGGTGTCAGACATGCATGGCTGTCCCGTGAGACACCCTACGTCCCTGCATGTCTCTGCACAGGGAGGAAAAGGAAGTCTGGGTACAGTCTAACTTGTGTTGGAGGCAGCTCTGGGGTGGGAGGAAATAGGCTGTTCCCCAGCCACCACCCTGCCTTGTAGTAGGCTATCACTGGCATTTCCCCATCTGCTTTCCTGTGATGAAGCCTGGGCCTTCCTTCCAGAACTGTTGTTGGCTATAAAAACCACTTCCCTGGAGCCTAGGGCTATTCCTCTGCAACAGATCCACCTACTAATTTATTTCTTTTCTTTTCTTTTTGTTTTGTTTTTAGAGACAGGGTTTCTGTGTAGCTTTGGAGCCTATCCTGTAGCACTTGCTCTGTAGACAGGCTGGCTTTGAACTCACAGAGATTCACCTGCCTCTGCCTCCCAAGCACTGGGGTTAAAGGCGTGCGCCACCACCATCCAGTTCCACCCACCAACTTCTTCCTGTCTTCTGGCCCAGATGTCCTGATGTTGTCCTGTGAGCCCAAGGATGCAGCTTGCTTGTGTAATGCTCTGTGTAAGTCATGGGGAGCCTGAGTGTAGTTGAGTTTTTCCATTACAAACTAAATTTCTGAAATATAGCAATCCAGCTAACTGAGGCTACCATTGTTCTATGACCTGAAGGCCATAGAAAGGAGGAACTATTGCTTCCCTGGACTACTAAGAATAGGAGCCTGCTAAATGAAGTTGCATCATGAGGTCAGAGCTAAGAACACTACAAATATCCTATGGCCTTCTTGGACAAGATGGCTACCGCAGTTCCAGGCACCACTTCACCATTCAAAGTACCATGAAACAACAAAGGCTAGTGTTGAGAGCGTAGCACTAAGGTCCCTGAGCCCACAGATCCCCAAGAAACCAGAATGTTAATCACACAGGATTGTCTTTGCAATGGGAAAGATGAAAAACCTGTTCTTTCATTCAGAAAGCTGAGAACTGGAAACGATTGACTGCCTGGTGATCTGCATTATCCATTGGACCAGGCCATAGACGCTCTTACAACCAAGATAGGAGGTGGCTATCAATCTAAAGGACCCTGATAGCCAAAGATCCCCCAAACTCCCACAAACGAGGACTTCACAGCCAAATGACCTCAATGCTATTTGTATGAGCAAGACCAGGCCAGACCCCTATGCCCTTAAGACAGTGCAGGTAGCCTATCTCTAGAACCCATCTTCTTGGAAGAAATGACATGTCCCGAGTTGAGTTTCAATGTAACTGTGCTTCCTTGTGCAACGGAGATTATATTACACCAGGAAACTTTTTTCCAAATTATACTGGGCTAAATACACTGGGAATAAAGCACACGTTATTAGACTCCCGAAGTCTGATCCAAGTTGATGAAGTCAGTCTGCACTGGGTTTTCACTCTTGTGTCTTCCCAAGGTTTGCTTCCCTGTATGACACACTTCAGGTTAGATACTGTCTCCATATTTATGTATTAAGAAAGCAAAACCTCTCTCAGAAAGGCCCCAGCTGACTTCTTCCTGTATATAATTGAACTCTTGAGCTTCAAAAGAAACCAGACAAGTTCTATAAGAGATTCTAGATTATGCGATTGGCCTGAAGCAGACCAGACTGGTCACAGCACACCCCTTGACTGGTCTCTTTGTCACTGGAAAACAAACAGGAGTGCATTCGGTAGAACAAAAGAAGGGGTTGAGTTATGCAGCCAGCAGACTACGTCCACCCACCCGCCACGTGACTCTGCTTTGCCAGCTGGATGGGAAGGACCACGGATGTTTGCTCACTCTCCCTCCTTGCTTGCACCTCAGTTCTACCCCGCACTTGAACTAACTGGTAAATGATTGGCGCATCTCACAGATAATTTCCAGTTCTGTTGAAACTGGAAGACCACAATAGAAATTATTAGATTTGTCACAATCAGGGGCTATGAAAGCACCAAGCCTTGAACTCTTGTTTCCTTCATTTTGGAGTTGAAACATCAGACTTGATACTAAGTGTTTATAAGAGAAGGACAGTAGATGAACACAATGCCTGCTTTGGGCTGGCTTCTGTGGTGCTCTGGCCATAGCATGTCTCCCGTGGGTAACAGAATTCCGTCCCCTCTCATGTGAGGTCACTAGCTGTGCTTGGTAGATTGACACAAGGAATGGGAACCTCATTGGGTTAGAGAGAAGCTGCTGAGATGCTAGGATTAGACCTAGTCATTCGGGAATGAGACTGTCGGGATGCAGGTGTCTGTCTGTGCTTCCCTTTTTTGATGCTCAAAGGAATGTTTTAGAATAATTTAGAATTTCTTTTTAGGAAATCTTTTTCAAGTTTCTATAAGTAGACAGATCATGTAGGATTTTACACTCTCTTTTTCCTGTCTCTGCAATATTGTTGTTCCTGGTTCACTGAAACTGTACAGAATTGTCTCATCCACTGTGTTAGGAAATGCTCAACAGAAACAGTTGTAACCTGACAACTTGGCACATAGTAGGGTGCTGAGTAGTAAGCACTCAACACAGTTTTGTGAATAAGACCTATCCAATTCATGAATAATGAACAACACAACCTTTGTTCTTACATTTTAATTCAAGCCATATAGAAATTGAAAAATATATTCAAAGTTGCAAAAAAGACATAAAGTAAGAAACAAATCCAAGCTAGGAAAGACATGGCCTTTTCCATTATATGGCTTTGGCTTATTGCCTCACAATGTAAACTCTGAGAAAGGGAGATAAAAAAGACCAACAAGCTGAAGGAGAAATGAGCTAAGGCATGAACAGATAGCTCACATAAAAGGATGGTTAAACAGAGACTGGAGGTTGTGTCTCAGTGGTCAAGTGCTTGCTTAATGCTGTCAACACACACACACACACACACACTTTTACAGGAAAAGACATTTGATTTTGCTAATTTTTAAAATTTTTATTTTATTATTTTGTTTTGGTTTCTGAGACACGGTTTCTCTCACTGGCTGTCCTTGAGCTCACTCGGTAGACCAGGCTGGCCTCAAACTCAGATATTCACCTGCCTCCACCAAGTGCTGGGATTAAAGGTGTTTGCCACACTTTAGTAGCTACCATTTTTTTAAGATACAAGTTTAAAATATGCAGAGATGCTGTCTTTCTCACTTTTCCTATTGGTACACATCCCCAAGTTCAACAATACACTCTGTCAGAGTAACTGGGAAACAGGCCCCTTCAAGCATTCCTGAGGAAATAAAATATGGAATTCCTAGAGAGAACCATGCAAGTGAAATCCACCCTTTTGCTAATCTATGAAGAGGATTTTACTCTATAGGCATCTTCACACATTTATAGGATGGCACACGGGTGACTATGACATACTACTATAACAGCATGACAGAAGAGACCACTAGTTCCCCTGACACAGGGTAGGTCAGTAACAACTGTGCTGAATAAAGGCAATACCTGCTATTTTGTGCTTTGAAGAGGTTTCTAGACCAAACAGCTCTGTCTAAAAAGAAACTTCAGGATAACAAATGAGTGGCCTGTGTATTATGCCATAAAGGGAAGTGTAGACTATGCCCTTGTTCAGGTCATAACCTGAACCTGTCCTTGTTGTTTGTTAATAAGCTTTAGTGATCCACCCTGAAGGTGGTGGGATTTGGGAGGATGGAGCTGGTATCTGAGGTGGACTGAAGTCTCAAGCAGTAGCCCACTGTTTTCAGAGCACCAGACAATTTATACTCTGAGCTTTAAGAAGAATCACATGAGTACAGTGTTCAATCACAGCAGCAAGCCGCACTGGGCAGGAACATGCTTTTTTGTAGAGTCATATAAACAACAATAGGTGTAATGAAAAATCTGAAGTAAGCTCACTCCTGTCTGCTATACCTGGGGAGGAGCACAAAAGCATATTCCAACTACAACTCTGTGTTTTGAAGAAACTGAGGTCACCAGACTCTTGTTTTCTTGGAGTTTTCTCACAAGCACTCAGAATTCTCCTCACACAACTCCTTTCTCGGACCATGTTCTGACAATAACTGGCTGAGGCGATAGTTTACTGTAGGGAAAGCAAGGAATGCTGGGAGAAGGGGTGGGTGCAAGCAAAACATCACACATACCATTGGTACCTTAAAAATCCATAGACAAGCGTCTCAGCCAGAGCGATTATGTGAGAGAAAGACATAAGAGCTTCCAAATTGTAAAGGAGCAAAGCAAATGACCCTTTGCAGATGCCACGATCATAGAAATAATAAAACCCAACCTTCATTAAAAAATCATTAGAGGATGACGGGACAGACTCTGAAAATCCCTCATGGAAGCCCTTGCCCTCCTGGGGAGCAGACAGGGGGTGGGGGGGTGGGGACGAGGGTTTGGGAGGGCTGGGGGGAAGGGGGGAAGGGAGGGAGAGGGAACTGAAAATGACATACACAAAATTGGCACTGGAATGATACTCCTAGTAAAAATGACTCCTTCAAATGTTAGAGGGAAATATTTTGTTGGTTGTTAATGAGAACCAATTCATGGCACAGGAAACAGTTTGTGACTTTACTTTTAGTTCTACTATTGGTAATGACTGATAGCCAAGCATTTCATAGCCAATGAAAGTATAAATATGTTACTTTAGCAACATAAAAAAATCATTAGAACAAAAAAGTTGCAAAATACAAGATTAGTATACAAAAGCCAATGGGATTGTTATACATCAATAATGAACTATCTATAAAAGAGATCAAGAAAGCAATGTTCTTCACCATAGCTACAATGAGATGAAATACCTGGGAATAATTGGAATAAGGATGTAGATGTGTCCTAGCATGAAAACTGCAAAGCATTAGTGAAATATATTAAGCAATATGCAGAAATAATTAAGATATCACATTAAAATTAGAATTGTCATTGAATGTCCATTTCCCCATAGCAGTCAACATATTCAGTACAGTCCTCATATAAATATGCCAATAACATTCCTCTAGAAGTAGAAAAAGAGAAAAAGGCACTCTTAAAAGTCCTGTGGAACCAGAATAGCCTCTAAATTACAGCAACAAAAAAATTCAGAGTAAAAACAACAAAAGCTAGACAGCACAACACCTGACTTTAAAATATACAAGGCTCTAGTAGCTAAAATAACATGGCACTAACATTACACCAAACAGAATAGAGACTAAATCTACTCAATGCCATCGTGACGTCCAGGCCAGAGCTGCAGCTGAGGGCAATGTCAGGGTCTGAGGCCCTATTGCAGCCAGGGTCTATGCTGATGTCTGAGGATCTTGTTACCATCGAAGGCCGTGCAGACACCCAAGATCAGGAGCTATGTTGGTGTCTGAGGGCCATACTAGCACTGGGGCCCGAGCCTATCTGAGTGTCCTGCACTTCCACCTGGGTCAATGGTGACATCCAGACCCAGTTGCTGCAGAGGACCATGTCTGGAGCCCTGATCCTGCTGAGGGCAGGGTCTGTGCTGAAGTCCAAGGCCCGTGTTGCCACTAAAGGTGACACAGATGCCAAGGGTTGGGGCCCTGTCACTTCATGGGGCCTAAGGAATCATTTGGGATGGAATCTGAGGTTCATGTTGAGCCAGCCCCGCCCTTTGCTGACACTGGGAAAGTTGACCTTGCCTCTCACTGGATAATAAACCAAGAGAGCTGGCCCCAACCCTCACGGAGACCTGGGCCCTGCACTCGGGAGAGATAGCCCTACCCCTCACCACAGGCGAGGGTGAACTGACCCTGAGGGCATGGGTGTAAGGGAGGCTGGCAGTCCCAGTGACCTGAACTGACCAGCTCAGCTACCACCCAGGCCCACAGCCCGGCCTTGGTTGGGTCGGCCCACACTAACATCTACCCCACCTAGGACTTGCTGGAGCTGGTGAAGGGACTGCACCTGTGGAACAATACCTGCAGGTTGTCCAAGACTCGAATGACCACAGAATATCCCAGAGGAGTTCCAGTGAGGAACCAGTGATGATGGTGTACCGGAAGCCAGAGGCCTTGAACAAGACCAATGACTCTTTGCAAGGAACATTTGCTGGTAAAGCTGATTGGACAAAAGGGCATACTGCATGACACAATGGGACCCCAGTGCTGCCAGCACGAATGAAGAGGGGCTGGAGAGGCGGGAAAGGAGTAGAAGAAAAGAGGTTTTGTTGTTTTTGTTTAGTTTTGTTCTTTTTATTTGGTTGGTTGCTTGCTTACTTCGTTTTGTTTTCTTTTGTGAGGAGTGCTGCAGGGGTGAAGGGAGGATATGGGGGGGCTGGGAGGTGAGTGGAACGGGGGTGCATGATGTAAGGAAACTCCCAAAGAATCAATAAGGAGGTTAAATTAAAAAAAAAAAAACAGCTAATGGATAAAATGTTGATCTTCCCACCGCACGGAATGATAAATGCTAGGCAGAGATGAGAGATGCTCCCTGCCCGGAACTGATCTTCATGTTGTATACAGTTACTGGTGCATCATACTGTGTCCCAGAGATATGCGCAGCTGAAACGAAAACGAGTGGCTTGAAAATAAGCAAAGTCTATAAACTATGACTTATTTAAAACTACATGCTTCCTATAGGAAGCTACTAGAGCCAGACTGTAAGTTTGGGGAATCTTTGTTTCTCCTTTACTGCCTCATTGAAGTTAGGCAAACTTATTTCTGACTCATTTACTTAAATATTTGGAAATGGGGTCTTTTAGTGACGGCCAGACTGGGCTGTGCCTGACAATGGTCCTGGCAATGCTGGGATTACAGACTAGAGCCCAGGGCTGGCATTGCAGGTTGGAGCCAGTACACGTGATTTAAACATGAGTCTTAGTTTCTTTATGCAAGGAATTCAGTGAGTTAAGACGTACAAAGGGAGCCAGCCTGAACAAGATCCAGTCTACATTACTCTAAACTGCGGCTAATGCTATCTTTAATAATAATTTAAGAAACTATTGGCAACACTCCAGCTATACAACTTGCTGAATCTTTTTGATATTCATAAGCTGTTTTGGTTTTGAAGTTAATAAAAGGAATTTCAAGAGAAATAAAGTTAATAATTCCAGATAGCCTGATTGAGCACCAGCTCATGGCATGCAGAAAAGCTAGATGTAATGTCATACAGAACGTGTAATCTTTTCTTTTTTTTTTTTTTTTTTTTTTTTGGTTTTTACGAGACAGGGTTTCTCTGTATTGTTTTGGAGGCTATTGGTCCAGCCCGGCCTCGAACTCACAGAGATCCGCCTGCCTCTGCCTCCCGAGTGCTGGGAGTAAAGGCGTGTGCCACCACCGCCCGGCTCATCTTTAAACTCTGAGGCAGAGGGAGTGCGCAAACTCTCCTAAGAGGCAAAGACAGCTCTAAACACAGCCCCGAAGCGTCTGTGGATGCAATCTGTCCACAGTGTTTTCCAGATGCCCAGAAAATGGGAGCCACCGTCAGGCTGGGAGCTCTAAGGAGAAATTCTAAGTAAACAAGGGTGATACGTCTCACCGTTGTGCTTTGATTTGTACCTACCTCATGATTTTTTTTAAAAAAGTCATCATTGCAGAAATTATGTATTTAGCTGGGTATCCCCGGCAAATTTGTCAGCCCCCTTTTGGATGGCTTGCATTGCCATTTTCTGAGGGAAATAAATTCGTGGGTGACACTTTGATATCTGGATTATCAGAAAGAAAAAAAAAGCAAAAACCTATTCAAAATAGCACAAAGAAACAAGCTTGGGTGTTTTTCTTCTAATCAAAAGAGAAGTATGAAGAAATTGTGCCCCCTGCTGATTTAATTTAATATTAACATCATCAACAAGCCAGAGCTGAAGGACAGAGCACAGTGTCCTCAAGGTCACAATTGAAATTCACCCTCAGCAGCTAGGCAGCCTATGCCAGCAACTGGAAACCTTCCACATAATTAAAGAGAGAGAGAGAGAGAGAGAGAGAGAGAGAGAGAGAGAGAGAGAGAGAGAGAGAGAGAGAGAGGAATGAAAGACAGCAAGTCTCTTTCTGTGAGCTTCGTGGGATATCCATCCTAAGGACTTCGCTGTGTATTTTATGTGTGTGCCTAGTGTACTAAATGTACCCATCTACTGTCAGGTTTAATCCCCTGGAACTGAAGTTACAAGTGGTTGTGAGAGGTTAGATTTGGGCCCATGGGAACAGAACGAGGGTCCTCTTTAAGAAAATGCTATTAACCTGAGGGCCATCTCTCCAAGCCTCAACCCAGGCTTTTGAACTACTTTTCTAGTTTGTTACTTGTGACCAACACGCTGCCACGCAATCCTACCGGCAAAGTTAACTGGCAAGAATATGTGTACTTCTAGTCTTCCCTTCTGCAGAAGGAATTCTTGTACACACAAAGGGGCAATGTGACCTTGGAGAAGATAATGGAGAAAGTGGTTCAAGGAGGAGGGCTTTCTATCATGCTTTTGACCGAGGACACGCTACCGGTACAGCAACTCCCCCCCTGGGAAGAGAACGATCTGCGTCCTCCTCGGGTGTGCAGCACATGCAAATATTTTGTTCTAGTTTCACCGAAATAGATAACAGGGTAACAGTTTTCAAAGCTGCCTTTCCTTATCTGCTTTAACGGTGTTTTCATGCTGCCAGGGTCGTTGGATCTGTGATTACAGCCACCAGATTTGAAAAAAAAAAAAAAAGGTGCAGCATTCGACTTGAATCTTATTTAAATATAAATTTCAGGAGGGAAAAAAGACAACTACCTTAGTCTTGATATTTGTTGTTTTTCTGAAATTCGCTTTTAATTGGACCTCCATATTTTATGTGACAGACTTCCTGATTTACCGTGTTTCACTTGTTTGTTTTCCAAAGCATTGAGCCTGAGCTGGGATGCACCACGGGGCTCAGGAGCCATCATCTCGGGCTCTCGTCTCCCTCTAGCGGCTTCCAAGGATATCTTACTGAGTTGTCTCGCGGGCATAGACAGGGCTCCTGGACCTGCATTTTATTTACCATACTCCCTTGGACATTTTCTCGTGCCGGGGTGAGAGTACTATTGAAAATAGGACTTGCTGAAGTTAAAGCCGCCTAAACGCATGTCTCTTTTCTGTAGAATAAGGAGGCACTGTTCACAAAGCAGAGATGTAGTTTCTACTGCATCAGTTAAAAATGCTTTGGAGAGGGACTGAGATGGCTCAGCATTTAAGAGCATGCTCCAGAAGGACCAGAGTTTGGTTTCCAGCACCCACGCCCAGGGCTCACACGACTGCTATAATTCCAGTTCCAGGTGATCCAACTGCCCCCAGCAGGCAGGGGTCTGCAGTCACGTGCAGGTACACATACACACACACAGACACACAGACACACAGACACACAGACACACAGACACACACACACACACACACACACACACACACACACACTTCTCCGGTAGACTGATACATCTCACCAGTGAAAACTGGCACACATTGACCTGTCATGCTGAGGGGAAACCAGAGCCCTTCCTCCAGCTGACTGCTGGTGATTTGACAAGAGAATTTATTCAGGGATAGGCCTAAGGTAGGAGACCAAAGTTGAAGGCTAGCCGGCTTGACCTTATTTTGAGATGGGCAAGAGATGACACCCCCGTGCTAAAGCAATTGTCTGGCATGCATAGGGCACTGGTTTTGATCTCTAGTACTGGGCAAAGAAAAGAGGGATGAATGCAGCTATCAAGCTTGAGAAGGGTGGAGATGCTTTCCTGTCATCGGTGAGGTGTCTGGCAGTCAATAAGTAATGTTGAAATGAATTGACATTGGAATGCACTAGCGGTTGGAATTCCACAGTCATCAAGGCAAAGTTTACTTCTACCCACATTGCTGGGCAAGGAGATAGTGACTGAGGGATGTGACCTTACTTGGCCTAAACTGTGGAATTGGACCTAGCAATTGTACTTCCATTCTCGGTCATTTGATGACTAGAACCAAAGAAACAGAGCCAGCACTAGAGAAGTGACACTTTTATAATATGCTGCTTCCTGTGTTTAACAACAAGGGTACCGTCTAGACTAATGGAATAAGCCAGAACATGGTGCTTAGAGCCCAGAGGTGACCAGATTATATCTGAGATCCTTGAAAGATGGTTTCTGCACTTTGTGTTCCAAGCCTGCTTATTGGCTGGACAGACAGATGGATGAATGGAGAGAAGTACATCCGTCACAGCCATCTCCACATCAAAGGGCATACATCAAAAGGAGCACATTCATTAGCTTAGAAAGATCAAAGGAAGCAGAGATTCGATAGAGCCCTTGTGACAGAACTCTAGTGACAGGTGACAGCACCTCCACCATCAGCAATGGCTGGGAACAAGGACAGCCATTGCTCTCCACTGTCTCATCTAGGTCACTTCCAAAATGCAAAATCTAACTGAAAGCAATTGCCTTACTTTGTGGCTTCAAGTCATGTTCCCTTTTAAATGTATGATATGTCTCTAAGTCTTTACATACACACAGAGAGAGAGAGAAAGGGAGGAAGGGAGGGAGGAAGGAAGAAAGAAAGAAAGAAAGAAAGAAAGAAAGAAAGAAAGAAAGAAAGAAAGGAGGGAGGGAGGTTGATAGAGATAGAGATATATATGGCAAGAAATTGGGGCACTGGATACTTAACACTTGTATCATACTTTTAGGATAAGTCATAAGGAAGGATGATAATTACTGGACACTATCCTTTGTTATGTAATGTGAGGATCTTACTACTGTCCACATTTTCACAGATGTGGCAAATGGCAGATTATAGGCATGAAGTAACCTGGCCAAGGTCATACAGAGAGCCAAGATGCACACTCACATCTGCTTTAATCATCTCTGCCCAGCATCCAACACTGGTACTTTGAGAACCTGAGTATGTCGTTTGTAGATTATGAGGAGTCACTAATTAGTAACTATGCCAAAAAGAAAAGGTAGAATAAAAGGGGCACGCAGAGAATATGCTCCAACCTCTCCCTACTGCAGCTCTGAGTATCGTGGTTGCTTTCATCAGCTTGTGTGTGCCCCTCCCCACTCCCTCCTCCCCGCCCTGCATCACCTTAGATAGCAAAGGAGAAGGTTGTGATTCAGAACCCTTTCCCAGCTGTCAAACCGCACGCTTTCAGGCCTCACACTCTGAAGTGCAGTAGTTTGGGGAGGGGCCCTGGCAGCTACATCTTTAGCCAGTGCAGCAGATTCAAAACTTAGAAGATTTAAAGTTTTTTTTGTTTGTTTTTGTTTTTTCAAGGCAGGGTTTCTCTGTGACTTTGGAGGCTGTCCTGGAACTAGCTCTTGTAGACCAGGCTGGTCTCGAACTCACAGAGATCCTCCTGCCCCTGCCTCTGTCATCGAATGTTCTAAATTCTATAAATCAATTAAAAGAAGTTTCTAGAAAGGATATTTGTCATTACTTCTTCTGGGTGTATTAGGAAAGGAAGAGTGTTTCTGTATCAATGATGGTGTTTCCCAGGCTGGCCGTTTTAAGTCATAAGACTGCCTCCCACAGAGCTAAGCTTCTGAAACACCATAGTTCTTTGAATTCAATAGTGAAAAGGTTGGGTAGAGCAAGGACCTACAAAATTTCCAAGGAACATTTAATCTCGCTATTTTGGAAGCAAAATGTATTCATGGTTGTCTAAGATTTTCTTCCAGTCACTTAGTTCCTTTGTGTGTTCCTTGAACAACACACCTTTTCTTAAGGGCTGCTGTGCTTCAGACCAGACTGGAACCTGTGGATAAGAACCGCCTGGCTTCGTTAGCCTTAATGGGCAGTTCACTCTTTCAGATCTTGTGGAAAAAGGAGTCAAGGTAGATGAAAACCAGCAAGTGAAAATAAAAGAGAATGCGCAGGTGCTCCCATCATGAAAAGGCTCACTGTGCACCTGGTTGTTTCGAGGACTCGTGGGAAAGAAAGACTTCAGCAATGCTGCTCTTGGAGTCTCACCTGTTATAGAAGTCCAAAACTATGAAAAGATGGGAAGGCTGTGCCACACCTTCGTCTGCAAGTAGCTGTTGTAGCCCATCTTCTTGAATCAAATAGTCACTTGAATGGGCTTCACATTAGGACCAGGAAGTGAATATAATCCTTTTGTAAATGTCTTTTGCTAAAATTCATTTTCTTTTTCCTATTTATTTAACTTCTGGAGTTCTTCAATCTTTCTTTTCTTGGCTATTTACAACACCCATTCTCCCTTAGATAATTACTATTTCCTTCTTTAGTCCCACCCACAGCACATATATCACAGTATCCTTATCTTATCTCCATGTGAGAAACTCATCAAACACGCCTCCATACTTCCCTTTGAAGATGGTATCGCGCAGTTTGTAATTTGTCCCCCTGGTAGTTGAAAAAGTTACTTATAAAATGTTACAAGTTCTTTTTGTTTCTTTCCCTGCAAATGTTCCATCTATAATGCTGACACATAACCTGTTCAGATATCTGCAGGTGAATCTTAGCTGCTTGGGCAGGAGAGAAATCTGACTCACAGGCAATCCTCCTTCAGGAAGCTGGGCATTGTGTAACTTGCCTGATTCATACCTGCAGCAACTGAACTGTGTAATAATAGAGCAGCAACAAAGAGTGAGGTGACGAAAGTCTAGACGCAACAACTGCTTCTCTAGCTGTACACACCGACAGAGAAATTATGACCCTGGTTGATCAAATGACTCTCATAACCATTCCACTCATACCAAGAGAAAGAGGAGCTGTCCTAACATGCCCATGGCAGAGACCATTGTGTCACTCATGCCTTGGTTCGCGGTATGTACCCTTTACTGCTATCCTTCCCTTATAAGGTGCCCTGTGGTTGTGCATTATAGCTAATGCCCAACAGAGACTTTGGAGCATCTCCCACACACTAGGCACCGCGCTAAGAGCCAGTGAGCATCTCCTAAACACCAGATGCTGTGCTAAGAGCCCGAAATGCAAAATCACCAGGTACATACGGACATGCCTATCTTCTGAATATTCTTCTATTTATTTTATTGGATTAAAATATTTTTTATAAGTCAAAATACAGGCATATGAACTGATGAGGTGATTAGACGGCACAGTGGGTAAAGGCACTTGTCACCGACCCTGATGACCTCAGTTCAATCCCTAGGACTCTCACCATGGAAGGCAAGAACCAACTCCTAAAAGTTGTCCTCTGATCTCACACATGTGCTCTGGCACACAAGCATGAAACAGGTAAATACATAAATAAATGTAAACACAAAACTTGTAAGAAACAATAAAACAGAGGTACATAAGGCTAAAAATGTGGGTTGTGGGAATGAGCCTTAAACTTGTGGCTGTCACCTGTGTGACCATGAACTTGCTGGTAGGATCGAGACTTTGTTTTGCATTTCTAAAGCAGAGTTCACATCACATCCATACCTGGTTTCCAGAACAGCTTCAAGGACCAAATAATACCCATGTGAGTTCTTGTCCCAGAGCTTGAATTAGCATGGCTTTAGAGTTAGTCTTATTAATTAAAACATTACTCCCCTGGAAGTGTGCACACAGGATCAACTGGTTCCCTGCCAAGGGAGGAGAGCCCTCCTTGGGCCATGAGCTGGGCTCAGCTTAAGTAAAGCTTGGGTGAGTGTTGAAAATGACGTGTGGCTCAACTTACAATAAGCTATTGGGTGAATGGCGAGTCAGGGAATGCCGAAGTTAAGGTTCCTCTTGGCAAATGGAATGAAGAGAATAATCTATCTGGAGCTGTGGCCTGCATTTTCCTGTCTTTAGAACAAAAAAAAAAAGGGACTATAAAACTGGTGTGGTGGCACACGCCTTTAATCCCAGCACTCAGAAGGCAGAAGCAGGCAGCTCTCTTGAGTTCTGAGACAGCCAAAGATACACAGAGAAACCCTGTCTTTAAAAAAAAAAAGGACTGTAAAGTGATGGTCAAATACCATTTAAAAGTGCATTACAGATTCACAATTGACATTAACTTGTTCAAATCACAGAGAGCTAGCAGAAAAGAAACCAAATTTAACCTTCTGCCATTTCACAAATCCATTTCTCTACAGAATTCTTTTTTAATAGTATCAGATGGTCAATTGCCAAATGTCTCATAGCTGAGACTTTGTTTCATGATTGTCCAGCAGTAAATATCTCCACACTAGGGCACCAGGCAAAGTTTCTCTGTCCTTGGTTCTTGATCACAGTGTAATTGTGGACATATTACGTATTATTTTTTCTCATTATTGTGACCTGACAAGAAGCAATTTAAGAGAAGAAAGCCTTGTTTAGCTTGTAGGTAATGGAAAGTATGGCAAGAGGACCAGGTCATGTCCATGGCAGCAGGAGGCTGCCTGCTCATATCCACTAGATAAAGAAGCAAACTAAGGAGGAAAATCATGGCCTTCTCCATTTTCCCTTTATCCCACCCGGGTTCCAGGCCACAGGATTGTTAGACTTCTTCCCTTAATCATCCTTGAAATAATCTTTATAGACCCCGTGGCGGTTTGAAAGAAAATTCCCCCCAAAGACAGTGGCACTATTAGGAAGTGTGGTCTTGTTGGAGGAAGTGTGTTACTGTGAGGGCAGGCTTGGAGGTCTCTTTTGCTCGAGATTCCCTCAGTGTGTCAGTTAGTTGACTTCCTGCTGCCTTCTGAGTCAAAATGTAGGACTCCCAGCTCCAGCACCACATCTGTCTGCACGCCACTGTGCTCCCCATCACGATGATAATTGACTGAACATTTGAAATTGTAAGCCGCCACCTCAATTAAGCATTTTCTTTATAAGAAATACCATAGTCATGGTATCTCTTCACAGCAATTAAAGAAAACAAAAAGCTAACAAAGACAGATACGACCAAAGGTACTTCAGTATTATCCCAAGTGTTTTCTGTTAATTAAAATCATAAAGTTGATGACGAAGATAAACTGTCACAAGGGGCAAGTCACCTGATTCCTGTACACAGAAAAGAAAATGATAGTACACCCTTTGTAGGTAACTACGCAGAAAAGATTCATCACAAAATGTAGCAAGAAATTGGGGATGAAAGTTAATATTGCTTCAAGGTGTACCTTGCGACACAGTAAATTCAGTGAAGTGACCCTTAAGGGTTAAGTATTTTGATTATCAAATGTCTGAAGAGGCTGAGTTTGTTCAAGTCACAGCCATTGACTGACATGTAAAAGTATGTCCAAGGACAGGGCTGGAGTAAAGGCGAGGAAGAGGAAGAAATGAAGAAAAGTGACTCTATGCACCAGTATTGAGGCTTCCAAGAGAAAAGGCAATACAGCGTGGTGAAGGGTGGCTGATTAGTGGAATGGGAACTCTTCTTTAACAGGCTAGTCAGAAGAGCTAACCAACCACCCAGTTGGAAACCTTGTTCTCTTGATCTTAGGAAAGAAAGAGATCATAGCTTAAGAAATAAAGTGAAGAAATGTTATTGGATTATTATGAAATATTTGAGAAGAGTCTTGTCTTGATGTAGGAAGTGAAGGAAACCCTGACTGAGTGAAGTCCTGAGTGAATGTGTATTATTGATTTGAGTACAGCCATAGCGAGGACCAAGGCCTCTGACCCATGGGAAACTGGCTAAGGCCTTCCCGTATGTGGGCCAGACTTGAAGTTGACAAAGCCTCCTTTCTAGGGTCCAAGTACAAGTGTTTATGATTGACCAGCGTGTACAAAAGAAAGAAAGAAAGAAAGAAAGAAAGAAAGAAAGAAAGAAAGAAAGAAAGAAAGAATAGCAACTGTATCTTCCTCCTCCAGGGTGGTTACAAGCCTGAAACAGTTTGTCTGCAGAGACCTCCTACGGACACCATCTGCCCTCCCCCTGTGCTGCACATAATAAACATGCTAAGGATATGGGTGGTGGGGGTGAGTGCTCCATCAATGTGTCCTTAGTCCACCTGACCCCATCTGTCCTGCACATGTGTCTGTGGTCTGTGTGTCTGTCCTTTCTTCATCTCCTCACTGATCCAGTTAGGTATTTAGATTCAAGCTGCACAGGCCAGGGCATTTTACTCAGTCAGTTTCTACCATCCATGTTCAACTGGGCATAACGGAAGTTTTACAGTGTTTGGAGTCTCAATGAATAATGGAACAAATTAGTATCTTGAAAGCCTAACAAGTCAAAGTAGAGTCCATCTCATATAGTCAGAGCAGAGTAAAAAAAACAGGACAAATGAATCATAATTGAAACCATGGAACCACAAAAAAAAAAAAAGCAGCAATGCACAGACAAAAAAGGACTGTGGACAAAACCACCACCACTGACACATTGCTGCAGGGGCCAGAGAAAGAGGGGAGTCAGGAGACTGATGGCGAGATGTTTTCTATGAGGCGGGGAAGAAAGGGAAAGTGGCAGTCGGTGATAGCAAATGGTTCTGGGAAGTCAAGAAGGGTGAGACGCATCCTCAGTAAACAGCCCTCATGTCAGCTCTGAAGAGTGACCTGAACTCCCAATGTCCCCAAATGGCAAGTGCTTCTGTGTACAATGAACAACTTCGAGAGCTGAAACTTTAGACAATCTCAGTCACAGCGTTGTAATTTAAGAAAAACAATGTGTGAAAGATGTCATGCAACATCGTTCAAGCAGAGGGTTTTTTTGGGGGGGGAGGGATCATAAAAAGTGGAAAGGGAAAGGGGAGACCAGCCTCCAAGGACAGGAGTAGTGGGAGAGAGGAGTGAGGAAAAAGGGGGAAAGAGAGGAAAGAAGGGAGAGAGAGGGGGAACAGACAAGGAGAGGGAGAGAAAGAAAGAGAGAGAGAGAAGGATGAGAGGTGGGCAGGGCCCTTTTAAAAGGGAGCATAGTGAATATGCACAGAGGGTGCTCTTAGAGGCTACATCTGAGGGTGTATCCTATCAGAACCCCAAGGGCAGGCCTGTACAGATGCCTGAATACTGACACACAGGAAGATAGAGACCTGATGAATTCTTTTGTTTTGAATACAGACTACTTCTTTCTAAATTTTTAAATGTGGAAAAATAAAGCATGGGTAAGGGTAGGGAGAACACAGTAATGAACCCCAATCTATCTATTGTCAAGCCTGAACCATTATCAGCTCTGTTAGTTGTGTTTTGTTGGTCCCTCCCCCCCATTGTCCTCCCACCCCCCCACACACTGGATTACTGGGGTGCTGCTACCAGACACCATTTCATTTCACTTACAAATAGTTCTGTATGTCTCTCTGGAAGACGAGGGAATCCATCTAAAAATCCAGACACAATATCATCTCAAAATGAGAGCAGCCATCCTTTATTAATACCACAAACAAACAATGTTTAAATACCCACTATTGTCTCATTCAAGTTCATCTTATCATTTCTATAATCTGCATATTTATATGGGAATCCACAAAAGTCTACACGATGCAATTGATTGATCTGTCTTTATGATAAACTTTACACACATGACCTAAGGTAGACTCATGCAGAAGTCTATGATTGTCTTTAAAATAAATCAGCAATATTTTCTTCAGATATGTATATATGTTTAAATGATATATACATATAATTTTATAACAATTAGCATTAGTAAAGCAGAAGTATTGCTTAAATCCTTTCTGAATGAGACTTTCTTATAGAAACATTTCTATGTATAATAGTCACGAAAGTAAGTGACTCATTGACATTTTAATGGCTTGATTGTTAAATACTTTTAAGAGTAGTACTTATGCCAATAAAGACATTATTACACTGCACAGGCAAGCTCTCTAGGAGGGAAAGAGAGGGAGTCTCCTGGGTGACAGGACTCTGTTTACAGACAGCACAAGCTATAGTCAGGCCTAGAGAAGACAGAGATGAGAACGGGAAAGCAACAAAGCATTTAAAAACCCACAGTAGAGGAGCTGGAGCCAAGGCTCAGCAGGTAACAGCACTTGCTGCTCTTGCAGAAGTACCCAGGTTCAATTCCCAGCATCCACACCGGGTAACTCACAACTGCCTATTCCAATTCTAGGGGCTCCAGTGCCTTATTCTGGCCTCTATGGGCACCTGTACACACATACTGCGTGTGCCAATATGCATACACACATATCACACAGCAAAAACCAAACAAACAAACAAAAACAAAACACCTTATGATGGGACAAGAGAAAGAAAAGAAAAAAACCTGAAACAAAACTCTGAACTCATGCTTCCCTGGAAGGAAAAGGGACCACAATAAGTTAAGTAGACCAGAATTGGTGGGCACAGTACCCAAGAGTTAACTCACTCCTTCCAATAACTGCCCAAGATCATCATCATTATTATTATTATTTTAGAGATTTGGGGACAGAGAAACACAGAAGTTATACACTCCCATCCCAGAGGAGTACGAAGTGTTCTTGTAACCTGGAGAGAATGAAGATTCTATAAGAATCTTTCCCTTTGAGTAGAAAAAGCATCTGAGATCAGGTAGCTGAGGAGGATCTCTGTGAGACCAAGCTCTAGGGGCCTATGCACATCTGGGGCCTGAAGAATTTGAGCATTTGGAGATACCTGGTGCTCTCCAAGGAAAATTGTGGTGCTATATTGTTTATGATATAATAAAGCCACTGGAGATCAAAATGCAATGCTAGTCACAGCCATAGAGCCAGGCAGTAGTGGCACATACCTTTAATCCCAGGACTAAGGAGAAAGAGGCAGGCAAGACCACACTGAGCTACATGAAACTGATCCACTCTAAAAGAGAAACAGCTCACACAAAGGTGATCTCAGCACTTCAGATCCTATGACTTTAATCCCAGCACTAGGGAGGTGCAGACAGGAGTGATATGACTGGGCGGAGAGAGGAATATAAGTCGGTAGGAGACAGGGAATGTCTTAGGCTTGGTGAAGAGCAGCACAGTTGCATTGCACTCTGAGAATTCGTGGTGACAGGATTCCCCATTTCAGCCTGAGGTTGAGGGACGAGCTAGTGGCCTGGCTGTTTTGTCTTTCTGATCTTCAGCTTGAACCAAAATATCTGTCTCTGGTTATTATTTATGTTCCAGAAAGTGAAACAATGATGTCACTTCCCCACCCAGCCAATGGGAGAGCTGTGAATTGAAAAGATGGAGGACCCATCTGAAAGGAAGGCAGGAAATGGCTGGAACAGCCAGCCAAGCTCTGCCTGTGCCAGAGAAGATGAGAAATGTTTGCTATTCATGCTTGTTGAGAACTGTCACGGCTTTGCAGGAACTAACCCAATGCTTTTGTTTTAGTTTCTGAAATTAAACCATGACCTGGGAATTAAGCCCACAACCTTTGTCATGCTAAGCAAATGCTCGGTACTGAGCTTTGTTTCCCATCCTTGCTTTCTTAAGATAGAATTTCACTTCGAACTTCAGGCTGGTCTTGAACTTGCTGTTAGACTAGGTAGGTCTCTAACTGGTGATCTTCCTGCTCTAGCCTCTAATGCTGGCATTACAGCCCATACATTCCCAATGCTTCTCATACCATGCTTGTTATATACCTCCTTGTATGCATTACTGGATTTCGTAAGGACAATGCCTTTCAAGAATGGAATTTACTTTGATAGTATTTATCTGCCATACTATCCTCCTCCTCCTCGCTCTCACTAGTCTCCCTCCCACTTTCATATATGTGCTTGTGCTGTTTTATATAGCTCAACAGAATTCTAAGATTCACAAATGAGAGAAAATATATATATTTGTCTTTCTGAGTCTGGCTTGTTTGATTGGATATGGTAATTCCAAATGGCATCCAATTTCCAGAAAACAACACAATTCCCTTGTTCTTTATGGCTAAATAAATACCATTTTCTTTATCCATTCATCCGTTGACAGATACCTTGCCTGATTTAGTAGCTTGCTTATCGTGAACAGTGCTGTAATAAACATAAGCATGTAAGTATCTCTGGGGCATCTTCACCTGGAGTTCTGTAAGGATATGTGCTCAAGTTGTATCTGGTGGGTCATATAGTAGTTTTCCTGATGTCTGTAAGGGTTAGACGAACGTAAATTTCCACAAGCAGTGTATAAGGGTTTTCCCTCAAACACCCTCACCAGCCGTTTGTGGTAGCACACGCCGGCAGGAGACAGAGGTAGGATCATGAGTTCGAACACCCTCACCAATATTTATTGTTATTTGTTTTTTTTCTATAATTGCTATCCTTTCTGGGGCAAGAAGGAATCCCAATGTAGCTTTAATTTGCATTTCCTTGATGGCTAAAGATACTGAAGTTTTTTTCATATGATTATTGGCCATTGATACTTCATCTTTTGATAATTCTATGTTCATTTTTTTACTTATTTATTGACTTGGGGTATTATGTTTTAAATTTTTTATGTGTTATTCATAATATTATGATAATCCTTTTGCAGATGGATGTATGAATAGTAAAGAGTTTCTCTGTAGATTGTCTTTCCATTCAGTTTCCTCTTTACATGTTTGTATGTGAGGAGTGTGCATGCATGATGCGCTCTTGTGTGTAGAGGCCTGAAGTTGATATCAAGTGTCTTCCTGAGTCACTGTCAACTGGATCCAGAGCTTGCTGTTTCTGCTACTATGGCTAGTGAGCTTGCTCTGGAGGTGAGCATTGTGACTTTATCTTCTTTTGGTATCAGTAATGCTGACTTCATTGAATGGGTTTTGGAGAACTTTCTGTATTACAAGTATTTTGGGGAACAATGAAAGTTGGTGCTTGATGGGGGATGTCCTTCTATGCAATATAAATATATGTTTCTCTTATTGGTTGATGAATAAAGCTGTTTTGACCAATGTACAGGCAGGAGTTAGCCAGGCAGGAAATCCAAACAGAGATAGAGAAAGGTAGTAAGCAGAATCAAGGAGACGCCACGTAGCTGCTGAGTAAGCTAAGACAACATGGAGATACACAGATTAATAGAAATGGGTTAATAATTAAGAGAGAGTTAGTCAAAAAAAAAAAGCCTGAGCACTAGGCCAAACAGTTTATAATTAACGCAAGCCTCTGGGTGTTTATTTGGGGCTAACCAGCTGTGGGACTGGGCAAGACAGAAACTTCTGTCCACAGGTGATAATTCTTCTTAATTGTTTTATAAAATTTGTCAGTCAAGCCATTCAGTTATGGACCTTTATTTGGGGGAGATCATTATTATTGTTTTTATTATTATTACTAGCTCTATCTCATTACCCATTATTGTCTGTTTAGACTTTCATTTTTATTTCAAGCTCAATTTTGACAGGTCCTATGTTTAGTGGTGTATTAATTTCTTCTAGATTTTCTACTTTGTTACTATACAGCTGTTCACAGTAGTTCCTTATATTTTATGATATAAATTGTAATGTCTTCCTCACACAATTTAGTTTTAGTTCTTTTTGCTTTATTACGTTCAAAGTGTTGATTCAGCTTATCTTTTTCACAAGAAAAAACACCACTTTATTTCTCAATCTTTTGATCATTGTTTAGAAACATTTATTTCATCTTTAATTTTTATTATTTTTCTTTCTACTAGTTTGGTTTTTAAGGATTTTTTCCTTGTCTCGTTTCTTGAGTTAGGTTGTTTATCTGAAACCACCTCTCCTTTAAGATGAGTGTTTAGTGCCATCAGTTCATAGTGCCCTCGTGTTATTGCTTTTAGCTAGACCCCATAGGCTTTGATAAGTTGCGTTTCAATGTTTGTTTGTCTCTATAAATTTTAAAGCTTCCCCCAGATTTCTTTGCTCATCTGTTGGACATTCAAGAGTGTATTGTTTAATTTCCTTTTATTTATAAAATTTCTAAAGTCAATCTTGCTGAGCTCTGGGTTTTATTCCATGTGGTCAAAGAATATACATGATGCAGTTCTTATATTTTGTTTCCTGAAGCAGTCAAGACTTGATGTGCAACCTAAAGTATGATCCAGCCTAGAGGATTTCCAATATTGGTATGAAGAATGTGTACTCTGAAGCTGTTAGGTAACGTGTTCTGTACGCATCTATGAGGTCTATTTTGTCTATAGTGTATTTAGCCCTAATATTTACTGACATTTTTTTCTTAGTGTTATGTCCAGGGATGAAAGTGAGAGGTTGATGAAGCCTGTCTTGCTCCAGAGTCAACAGGGCACCAGCAGCAACTTCAGGAAGGAGACAGGTGCCACAGGCCATCAAGTCTTAGTCCTAGAAAGTAGACAGACAGCCTGTCCTGATTAGCTAACCCAGCCCTTAGTGATTTAACCCACTAAAGTTTCAAAGAAGTGGTTAGATAGCCCTACAGCCACAAGAAGCAAGCACATAGTCCATCCTGTAAATGATGTCTCATGTAGGCCCCAAGAAAGAGCTTGGGAGTCCTGTTTATCCTTTACCAGCCCCAAAGAGCAGGCAAGAAGTCTATTTTAAAAGAATGGCCTACTCATAGCCCACGAACGAAATGGGCAGGTATGCTCACTCAGTATTACCCAGGAATGTAGCTTGGACTAGCAACCTGAGCAGACTAGCCTTCTGGGACCCTGCAGAGACACACGCACAGCTCCCAGACAAAATAGACCCTTTCTTAGGCCCACTAGTATGGCTTGACTCCCAGTGAAATCCTTAGACATTGACTGGTTCCTTACCTCCACTACCAAGATATACTGCATTGAGCCCACAAATCCAGCCTAAGAAAGCTTTGTGGTAGCTAGGGAAATGATCCACAGATCCCCTAGTGCCTAAGCAACTAAAAATCCACAGCCATTGCTGATATAGGTTAGGCCTTGAAAAGGTACACAGGTTTCATTTTATCAAGAAAATAGTATTATAACCAAGTAGTCTTACAACTAAGGAGGGAGATGGAGTCCAAAATCTTTCAGTTTGGATCAGAACACTAACCTAAGAAACTTCAAGACAACAACAACAATAGATGCTGTCTCAAGATTATCTAAGCTGGGCAGTGGTGGCATACTCCTTTAATCCCAGGAAGCAGAGGTAGTTGGATTTCTGAGTTTGAGCCTGGTCTACAGAGTGAGTTCCAGGACAGCCAGGAATACACAGAGAAACCCTGTCTCAAAAAACAAAAACAGAAATAAAAAGGAAAGAAAATTCAATTTTCATAAAAACATACATAAAAACGTGTAATGCTTCAACAAGAAAACTCAAGAAAAAGAAAAGATAAAATGAAGCTACCAGAGACAAAATAGAATTTAACAGGAACTACAAATATTATATAGCTGACAGACTTTGAAGATTCCCCATGGAGGGTCCTACCCTTCCTGGGGAGTGGAGGGGGGAGATGGAGTGGGAGGTTGGGGAGATTGGTGGAGGGTGGGGGAAGAGGAGAGGGTGAGGGAGCTGGGATTGACATGTCAAGAAAGCTTGTTTCTAATTTAAATAAAGTAAAAAAGTTTAAAAACAAATATTATATAGCCAAGTATGTGATATATAAAAGCTTTGAAAAATGGAATAATATAACTAAAGTACTAATTGTAGAATTGTTAAGTTGATGTTTTGTAAAGAAATGACTGATATTGAAGCATGGCAATTTTACAAAAATTTCTACTCATAAAATTTCCTTGAGAAACCTGCTTGGAGCATCAGCAGCCCAGCAACACTCCAGGAGTAGGGAATGACCCAGAAGCATCGACAGCAGTGGTTTCCAGAAACTATCTTGAGAAGTTCCTTGTGTCTCATCCAACATCAGTGCCATTCTGGGTATGAGACACCCTGGAGCATCAGCAACCACCAGAGCCTCAGAACTGCCTTCACATAGGAGAACAATCACCAAGAACCTTGGCCCTGCCTGCACCTGAAGGAGTGACCACCTTAGCCTTGGGCCCACCTGAAGAAGTGATCACAGGAGGCTCTGCCCTGCCTATACCTGGAAGCTTGATCAAAGGAGCCACAGCCCCCAACTGCACCAATTGGAGGGAAAGAGATCCCCTGAAATACAGGTTCCACCTACACTGATTGGAGGAAGATATGGGTAGACAACAGAGTAAAAATACACCAGAAACTAGTGGTTCTACAACAGCAAGACTTGGACATCCCAACTCAGTTGAAGCAGAAGAAAACAACCTTAAAAATGACTTTATGAAGATGACTGAGGCCCTTAAAGAAGAAACGAAAAACTCCCTTAAAGAAATGGAGGAAAAGACAAGCAAAAAAATTGGAAGAAATTAACAAATCTCTTAAAGAAAACCAAGAAAAAGCAACCAAACAAGTGACGGAAACGGTTCAAGACTTAAAAACTAAAATCGAGGTAATAAAGAAAATGCAAACTGAGGGAATTCTGGAAATGGAAAATCTGGGCAAATGGTCAGGAACTATGGATGCAAGCATAAACAACAGAATTCAAGAAATGGAAGAGAGAATCTCAGGTGTTGAAGATAAGATAGAGGAAATAGATTCATTGGTCAAAGAAAATGTTAAATCCAACAAATGCTTAACACAAAACTTGCATGAAATCTGGAACACTGTGAAAAGACCAAACCTAAGAATAATAGGGGTTGAAGAAGGAAAAGTCCAGCTCAAAGGCACAAAAAATATTTAACAAAAACTTAGAAGAAGCTTTCCCAACCTAAAGAACAAGAAACTTACAGAACACCAAATAGACTAGGCCAAAGAAGAAAAAAGTTCCCTCATCACATAATAATCAAAACACTAAACACACAGAATAAAGAAAAACTATTAAAAGCTGCAAAGGAAAAAGGTCAAGTAACACATAAAGACAGACCAAATAGAATTATACCTGACTTCCCAATGGAAACAATGAAAGCCAGAAAGTACTGGACAGAAGAAACTCAAAGGGCTGAAAGACATTTAAGGAATTGCTAAACATCCTTATCCATCAGGAAAATATAAATCAAAACAACTCTGAGATACCATCTTGCTCCTGTCATAAGGCCAAGATCAAAAACGTTGATTACAGCTTATGCTGGAGAGGATGTGGAGTTAAGAGGAACACTCCTCCATTGCTGGTGGAGTGTTCAGCTGTTTTAGAAGTCAGTATGGCAGTTTCTCAGAAAATTGGAAGTCAATCTACCTCAGGACACAGTGATACCACTTTTGGGCATATACCCAAAGAATGCACACTCATACCACAAGGTTATATGCTCAACTATGTTCATAGCAGAATTATTTGTAATAGCCAGACCTGGCAAGAACCTAGATGCCCCTCAACCGAAAAATGGATAAAGAAAAGGTGGTACGTTTACACAATGGAGCACTACTCCGTGGTAAAAACAAACAAACAAACAAAACAAAACAAAAAAAATGGCATCTTGAAAATTGCAGGCAAATAGAAAGTAGAAAAAAACCACCCTGAGTGAGGTAATTTGGACCCAGAAATTCAAATATGGTATTTACTCACTCATAAGTGGTCATTAGACATAAAGCAAAGGGTAACCAGCCTACAGTCCACAACCCCAGAGAAGCTAGGTAACAAAGAAGACCCTAACAGAGACATACATGGATCTGCCTAAGAATGGGAAATAGACATGTTCTCCTGAGCAAATTGGAAGCATGGGAGGGAAGGAGAGGGTTGAAGAAGAGAGGGGAGGAAGCAAGGGGAGTGGGGAGGCAAACATGAGGGAAGGGGATGGTGGAATTGGGAGAAGGACAGAGAGGGAGAGCAAAGGAAAGAAATGTCTTGATAGAGGGGACCATTATGGGATTAATGAAGAACCTGGAGCTAGGGAAATTCCCAGGAATACACAAGGATGACCCCAGATAAAGCTAAGCAATAGTGAAGAGGGTGCCTGAACTGGCCTTCCCCTGTAATCAGATTGAGGACTACTGTAATTGTGATCATAGAATCTTAATCCAGTAACTGATGGAAGAAAATGCTGAGATCCACAACCAACCACTAGGCCAAGCTCATGGAATCCAGGCAAAGAAAGGGAAGAGCGATAATATGAGCAAAGGGTTCAAGACCATGCATGATGGGGAAGCCCTCAGAAACAGCTGACCAAAGTAGTGGGGGCTCACTGACTCCAGACTGACAGATGGGGAACCTGCATAAGACCAAACTAGGCCCCCTGAAAGCAGGTGACACTGGGTGGCTTGGGAAGTTTGTGAAGCCGCAAGCAGTGGGACCAGGGTCTATTCCCAGTGCATGAACTGGGTTTTTGCAGCCCATCTACTATGGAGAGATATACCTTGCTCAGCCTAGACACAGTCAGTGAGGGCCTTGGTCCTGCCTCAACGTGGTGATGGGACAGACTTTGACTCCCCGTGGGAGGCCTTACCCTCTCTGAGGAGTGGATGAGTGGTGGGATGGAAGTAAGGGGGGGCAGGAGGAGGGGAGGAAGAGGGAACTAGTGTTGGTATGTAAAAAATGAAATAAAATAAATTCCTCAGGCTGGCTTCTCTTAATTACTACAATTTTAAAATTCATAAATTAAACAACAGTAGAGAAAAACCCAAACTTAGAAATGTAAACATACTCCAGATAATTTGGGGTCTGCATGAAATTGTCGCTGCAACTTTTCCTGCTTGTGAAGCAAATGCCATGAAAAGGTCTGAACACTACAATTCACAGGATAATGATGAACAAGGGGCAAATGCATTTTTAGTGACATTAACAGGAAAGGGGCTGAGGCAGTGACTTCAGTTAAAGTACTGGCCATGTAAGCATAAGTGGTAGGGAGCACAGATGATCCTGTCATTCCAGTGCAGAAGACATGGTGGGCATTCCTGGAACAGGCTGGTTAGCCTATCCATGTAGGTAAGCTCTAGGTTCAACTGCGAGATCCTTCCTCAATGAATAATGTAGACATCCATCAAGGGAGACTCCTAATGTTGTCAGGCTTACACACACACACACACACACACACTATACACATGTATATCATACACACATACACATGAAAAAGGAAAAAAGTTATCGGGAAGAACTTGCACTGCATGGCACTAGATACTACAAATCTGTAATTAGGTCACCATCTCTCCAACTCTTCTATACAGGATGCCTGAGAAGGTTGAGCCTCCCCTAGCTGTCGCTTCCTCCTTTTTTCTTCAGAAGCTTTGTGACATTTCAACACACTAGATCTTGAACTCTCTGGATGACTTGAAAAGATATCACAGGATGATGACAAGAGAAATCACAAGTCCCCAAGTCACAAGTCATTTTAATCAACTCCTACTTAGTGTCTTTTCCTGACTGACAATACTCAAATCGCCTCATCAAAAATAGATGTTTGCAGGCTCCGCTTAGCCCACCATCCCTGTTAAACACCCCCCTCCCCGGCCCCATGATTTCACAGTATGCTGGAGTTTGAGAACCATTCTCTCATCTGTTTCCCCCTTGATAGCTCAGCTTTCCAGCTACTCAGGCAGGTTTGATGCCATTAAGTGAATAATGTTTTCTTTAGATAAGCCATGAGGGTGGGGAGCTTGAAATTGGGAAACCAGGCACCTGTAATGGGAATTGCAGACACAGGAAGGGAAGGATGGGGCCACAGGAGTGAGTTCATACTCCTCTGGAAGCAGTGCTTCTCAACCATCCCAATGCTGCAATCCTTTAATACAGTCCCTCATGTTGTGGTGACCCCCAAACATAAAGTTATTTTCATTGCTACTTCATAACTATAATTTTGCTACTGTTATGAATCGTAATGCAACTGTCTGATATGCAGGATATCTGGTATGTGAGCCCTCTGTGGAAGGTTCTCAGCCCACAGGTTGAGAATCATTGTTCTGAGGGGTACCATATTTTCTGAACCATGTGAGGCAAGGAGGTAAGCAATTCCTTTAGACAGAATTTAAGTCTGTCATTGGAATGAATGACTTGGCACAGAAGATCCCCCAGTAACAATGTGTTTGGTCTCCTCCCTTCCTCATCTGGCACTCAAAGATTTCTCATGTCCATAATGTCCTATGAATTGTAGCTTGAATAGCTATGATGATATTTTACTTCATTTCTCCACAAACTAAGGAGATTTGTGTTCATTATACTGGGTATCCTTTTCCCATTTTATTTGGTCGGTCTGTTTGTCCCAGCTTTAATGATGCTTGTTTTTAGTTGGTATAAAAAAGTAGTGATTTAATTATGACTTTTATAGATATATATCAATGCACTTTGCTCATATCCGCGTTCCTCCATTACCAGCTCTTGTCCTTTCTCCTGATTCCTGCTGGTTCTTTTTCTTACCTCAAATGGTACACGCTCTATAGGCGGACTTTCCTGTCCTTCAAGCCCACTCCCAAATAACCACACAGAGATTTATTACTAATTATAAATACTTGGCTTGTTACTAACTGGCTCTTACAAATTAAGTTAGCCCGTATTTCTTATCTATGCTCAAGCATGTGGTAGTGCCTTTTCCTCAGCACTTCATGCTCATCTCCTGCCTCCTCTTCAACTGGAAGGTGGTTCTGCCCTTCTTCATCCCCATGCTCCCTTTTTGTCTGCAAGTCTCACCTAACCTCTACCTGACTAGCTATTGGCCGTTTAGCCCTTTATTAAACCAACGAGAACAACAAATATTCACAATATGCAAAACGATTGTTCCATAGCTACTTTCTGCTTTCATTTTATCCACGTTTCATATAACACCACAGCAACCTTGTGTTCTTGAAGGCATCTATTGCTATACATTGGTGTGCACAGGGTGGTGGCAGGACCTCCTCATGTCTACTACCGATACCAACATTCCCAAGTGTTTCTGGGCTTATATTAAACAACATATTTACATATAGCCTACACACATCCTTCTGTGCACTTTGACTCATCTCTAGATTACAAGAGATACCTAATACAGTATAAATGCTATGCTGTGTCAGCAGCTATTATTTGTATTATTTGGGGAATAATAACAAGACAGAGGTCCATACACATTCAGCATACAGCACATCCCCTTCTTCAAAATGCAATATTTTTTTTGATAAAGGATTTTTTTTAGGTTAGAAACAATCTTGTTTCACATGTCAGTCCCAGGTCCCTCTACTCTCCTCTTCCCCCTCCATCCCCACCAGGATCCCAGTTCCCCACCCAATCTCCAGTCCGAACCCCAAGGAGGGTGAGGCACTCCATGGTGGATCTCCAGTAACTGTCATTTCATCCAGGGCAGGGCCTAGGTCCTCCCCCGAGAGTCCCAGCTGAGAGAGCCTCCCATATTGTGCCTTCAATTTGCCTCAAAATGCAGTATTTTTTTAAATTTGCAATTTAGTTGAATCTACAAATGCAGAGCCTGCTAGTACAGAAGGCCGCCTGTACTGCTAAAATCCTGTGTGTGTGCATGTGTGCGCCCTTGTGTATGCACAGGTGTGCATGTGCGTGTGTGTGCTCTCTGTGGTAATCTCACCTATTCACATTCCTTTATTAAATGAACATAACGCACAGACTCCTCTTTTGGACCTCCGTGCACACAGGAGCCATGTAACACAGGTAGTAGGTCACAACACCTCCCTTGCTAAGAATGAAGAGGAAGATTCCTAGTGTTTCCACAAGGAGTCACCAGACTTTAGGAAAACTGACTGCATTAAGGTGTTCTATAACATTTTTGCTGGAGGCTTCACATAATTATACCAGTCGAGTCACTAAGATTTCCTTTACCTTCTTGATAAAGTCCATTGGAAACACGGAAGGTGCCTACACCAGCTCCAAAACACGCCTGTTGATGGGGGAAGTCCTATGTATATGTCAATAAAGCACTGTTGGCCTATAGAGAACCAAGATAGGTGGGACTAGGAGTCCAGGAGAACTCTGGGAAGGAGAAACACAGGGAGTCAAGATGTAACGCCATGGGGTAGGAAGCCCAGAACTATTCTCCGGTAAGAGAAATACTTAGATGAACAATTATGGGATAAATACTTAAGTCAGAGCTAGCCAGTAAGAAACAAGCAAGCCCAACAGCTTCATAATTAATACAGTGTCTTGTGTGTTATTTGGGGACTACAACGTGGCAGAGCCCAGGCGGCTGGCAGGTGATAAACCAAAGCGGTTAGCAAGGAAAAAGCTTCCCTGTAATTTCAATGATGCTTTAAATACTTCTAAGAAACAATGAGATTTTTGAGACTGACCTGAAGAAGACACAGAGAGCTCCATTCTTCATACCATACACATGTGGATGCCATGTATCTTTAATGTCTGTGCTACTCTTTTTGGGCTGTAAGGCATGATGCCATGACTAACTTGTGGGTCTCTGACTCTGGGTACTCATTTTATTTCTCATTTAGGAATAATATTTAAAAAGCTCCCTTGTTGTGCCATTGTAGGGGAAGTAGTTCTACGGAAGAACTAATAATTAGGGATGAGTCAAACACCACAAGGACGAACTGGGTGGAGCGTAACAAAATCTTAGCTTCATGAGATGGGAAATTTGAAAGAAGGCACTTTTCAATTTGTTTTAAAGGGCTGACAGGACTTACTTTCCTAAAAAGAAGGATTTAGTTTCTAAACTGAGCAGCAATCCTGTAACTTCAATGTGAAAATTTTTACCATAAGTGTTTATTTCAGAGTTTATTTGTAAATATTAGTGACTAATGCTTACATCACTGTTTTCCTACTCACCTCTTCGTTAAACAAGTCTATATACCGCAGGCAAAAAAACACAACTAGAATGAATAACTCTGGTCTCTCTGCAGTCTGTCAGGTAAGAACCATCTGTGTGGCCACACCTAACCATGGGAGCCTGGAAACGCCAGTTTTACTAGTCTTAGTACAAATTACCTACACCTGAGATTAACCATCTCCTTTTGTCATCGCTTGCCTCTGCCTGTGCATCTATTGTCTTTCCTCTCTCACACACGATATGAAGTCTTTCCTTCCTCACACTGGACTCTCGGCACGTTCTGCTAGAACCTGTCCCAACTGTACCCCAAACAGTGGAGTTCTGGAGATCCTAACTGCAGTGAGCAGGTTAGCCCTGCTTTGACCTGTGTGTGTGTGTGTGTGTGTGTGTGTGTGTGTGTGTGGTGTGTGTGTGGTGTGTGTGTGTGGTGTGAGTGTGTGTGTGGTGTGGTGTGTATGTGTGTGTGTGTGTGGTGTGAGTGTGTGTGGGGTGTGGTGTGTATGTGTGTGTGTGTGGTGTGTGTATGTGTGTGTGTGTGTGGTGTGTGTGTGTGGGGTGTGGTGTGTATGTGTGTGTGTGTGGTGTGTGTATGTGTGTGTGTGTGGTGTGTGTATGTGTGTGTGTGGTATGGTGTGTGTGTATGTGTGTGTGGTGGGGTGTGGTGTGTGTGTGTGGTGTGGTGTGTGTGTATGTGTGTGTGTGTGGTGTGTGTGTATGTGTGTGTGGTGTGTGTGTGTGGTGTGTGTATGTGTATGTGTGTGGTGTGTGTGTATGTGTGTGTGTGTGGTGTGTGTGTGGTGTATGTGTGGTGCGTGGTGTGTGTCTCCTCTTTGTCCACCACTCCTCTGTCTGAGTGAAAAGCTTAGCCTTGCTGTCTCACTCAGAGGTGGCTTAGTGGCCCGGCTGGTCTGGATGGTGACTAGCATCCTCTGCTGCTTCCCTTTTCATTCCATCCCCAGATGAACTTCTCCATGGAGATTCTACTGTTTATGAAGCTCCTCCTTCTGACATTGTTCATAGTCTTTCCCACTCATCAGATCTTTGATCATCTGAAGGAATAGCAGGGAAGACTATATTAACTTCATTTTAGAAGTTTATCATTAATTGATTGGCTCACAGATTTTAGAAGAGTGATCCCTTTTTCCAAGTCACAGCTCTCCAGCTAAAAAAAGGCAGGACCCTGAGCCTTCCATTTCCAGTGGTTGAAAGCACAACACATTTTGGCTTTTGCTTTTCAGATATATCTTTCCTCATCGTGAAGCTTCAGAGCACCACAAAGCCATTTTAGGGATGGGAATGTGCATATGTTTAATAAGCACTGCTCCAAAGGGGGGATAAGGCAGAGAGGGAAAGGTTAGGGGGACATGCCTCAGGCATGACTTTTACAGACACCAAAAACAGCAATCAGTAACCAAGATGAATATTTTAATAGAACAATGTAAAAATAAAAGCTGACATAAAAATTCCATGACAAACAAATGTATGGAAGGAACACAGGAGGAATGACGAAAATTGTTTGGAAAATAACTTGAGTAACATTTTCAATCTGCCGAAAATAAGCACTATACCAAGCCGGCACTCTCTGCTTCCAGACTTCTGATTATGAATGGAAGAAAACAAAAATATTCATTTATTAATAAGCTACTATGAACTATGTTTTTTGTTGTTTGCAGTCAAACACTTACATAAAAATCAATAATTTTGAGTCACAGTGACTGAATATACTTACTTCCTATGATTATATCATATACCAAAGAGGTACACAATAAACATTTGTCATTCTGACAGAAGACTTTATTAATTGGAGATACTCAGAAAATAAAATTCTTGGAAATTACGGAAATCATTAAAAATTTCTGGAAATAAGAGGGAGTGTTGTGATAGCAGGTAATCAATCAATAGGAGTAATAATAGTAACTCGTGTTTACCAACTTTCATCATACTTAGAGGTTTCTATTCTCTATCTGATAGAAGCATTTTGAAGCATTTCTCAAATGCACTGCCTTTATTTATTTATTTATTTTGGTTCCTGGATGCTGTCCACATTACTAATTTATTCATGGGATGAATTGTATATTAATGACTTTACTACTGGGCAATTTGTAACAGCCTTCTAAAAGCTCCCATCTTTGCAAAACTCTGAATACTTTAACTTCTGTTCAAAGACAAGTAATACATTTTCTCGTCCCTCAAAGAACTTAACCGCCCAGGGAGAGGTTCTAAGTAGATTTTTCTTCCACCACCTCGCTTTACCATGACTCCAATCCTAAATTCTAGTGGCCCTGATCCAAGCTTCTGGAGTTACAAGTCATATCTTGGAGCAGGTTCCTGTTACCAGTGGATGTCAGTTAAGACATTAGCTCTTCAGCGTAGGCCTCTGATGGGCTTTTCCTAGAAGAACACTGTAGACTCTTTAATGACTGAGATCCAAGTCTAACATTTTATTTCTCTTTCCTGTGTCCATTGAACCCTAAGTTCACCATGTTGTGGGGTAAAGCAGAGTTTGAACTCACATGTGACATGACTTCAGCCAGAAGGCCAAATGAATGAATGAGCAACAAAATTTTGGAACATAGTCCAACAACTGAAGACTACCTGTATTGACCTCAGATGGCTTGTATAACATCACAAGATGCCTTAGGAGAATTTCCATAGGATCAGTCTAAACCAGGAGTGACAAATCCAGACTTACTTAGGAGGGCAACTCTGGCATCATTCTCTGTAAATAACAAGCACCACGTTAGTTACTACTCCAGAATTAATGATTGCCTGTATATTTGGCTTTATTTGATCTAAATTAGCTCTGACTTTTCATATATCAGAACTTTTCTTAATTAGTCACATGCTCTCATCTGATGATATGCTTGGCATTTGACAATGTTTATCACAGTTGCACATTTAAAAGGCAGATTAAAATTTATTGTACTCTCAAGTCTCATATCAGAAAGCTCAAATATTATACAAGCACTTACTATTAAATATTTACCACTAGCCATAAAGTTATTAGCTACTTAATATGAACTTTGTAGATAATAGTAAATATTTGCTGTTTGTGTTTTAAATGGTATTTAAAATTACACCATGTTCTTATAGTAACTACAGTTACATTTCCCACATATTAGTTTATCTACTTCATTGACATAAGCCATTGGTTTCTAATCATAAAGGAAACAGTACAGAGTAGAAGAGGAAGTCTGGAGTCTAGTTCAGACTCTCACTGTTTTTCCCCTCTGATCATTTTTGGTATATATACCCAAAATAGGGTGACTATAAATTAAATGTTTTCATGAACACACTTTTTAGTCAATGGACTCTTTAACATGTTTACCTGGAAGAAGCACATTCCACTAACATTTTATGCCCTTCTTAGACAGATTGGCTTATATAAATATCATTTACAAATCTGTGCTCTCCAGCAGAAAACTCTACTATGACTATATAATACATTAATATTAATATAAGTTAACATACAATATACTTTGAATGTGTATGTATTCATAAAAGCTGTTTATAAGGAGATGAAAGATTTTATGAAGTGCCTCTAACTCATGTTTGTCTAGTCTTCAATTACAGCATCTTTTGTAATATAATTATTAGTACCTTTGCCCAACTCTAAGTCAACGGCTTCTTCAAAGGTTTGCGATGTGTATCATTATCTTCTTGAGGCTAGTACAATAATTGGCACATACAAGAAGTTCATTAAACGTTTGTTGACTGAAAGTATTCAACAGTAACCTGAAGCATAAAGTATAATTACCACCAAAATTATAGGACAGGCTTTTTGTTATCTAAGGTCTGAGATAAGCATAGACTGTCTTATTTCCCAAACTATACCTCTGCCCCCTGAATGTCTCTATGAATTTGAGTTACAACTGAAAAAAGCTCTGACTCAAGATCTGTGTGTGAAATGACAAACACTGCCATCTTAAGCGTCACTGAAGCTGTTCAAAAATAAATCTTTGAAAGATGCCTAAATTCAGGTTTTGGCCAAATTCCACAGCCCATTGTGTCCAAGTGGTCCAGGAACTCAGACTCAGATTAAAACAATGCATTACATTATAGTAAATATTTAGTAAGACTATGAGAAAAATGCTGAATGATCCATTTTTCTGCATTATGTTGGTTTTTTTAATACTTTTTTCCATGCCACTAGTGTGTCTTTTCCTAAACTAGAAAATGGTTAGTATTCCACACCCACAAGGACAGGGAATCTTACTACACTATTTTTTATAACTCGTGAGTCAGAAAACCAGATCTTTCCTCTAGATGTATATGTTATGCTTGTTAATTTTGTGTAGGCTACTGCCTGAAATGAATGCCAAGTCCGGTACATAATGAAAGTGATTCTTGCCTTGAATTGAAATGGCTGTCAAAGTATGCTTCCTGTGGCTATTGATGAATGTAGATGAAAACTAGGTAATTTGCAAATCAACATAATTACTATGTGACGGTCATACTGTGTGTTATTGTTGTGGCAGTGATGTTATTGTGAGTCTGTGATAAATAATATTCAATATTTGGGACCTGGGGACATGGCTCAATGTGTAAAGTGTCTGCCACACAAACACGAGAACTTGAGTTTGAATCTCCAGAGAAAATTAAAAAGACAGACACGGGACACTCACTTGTAACCCCAGTACTACAGATTTCTGGAACTCACCAGGCAGTCAGCCTAGTCCAACTGATGAGCAACAGATTCAGTGACAGGCCCTGTCTCAAAAAGTAAAAGCTGAGAAGGACTGAGGGAGACACCCAGTGTTGGCCTCCACATACACCTGCACACATGTAAACACACATCCATGTGAACGCATGCATACAGCACACACACTCACACACACACACACACACACACACACAAACGCGTACGCACGCACGGACAGTAGACAATGTGAGAAAAATCACATGCAATTCCTCTATTGAAGAGGAAGCCCAAGCATGTGACTGGGACAGTGGGGTTGGTACCATCAAGGCCATAGAAAGCCCTTCAGGTGGCCATCCACAGTTGTATATCTGTATTTCTGAAATCAGTCTAATTTTGAATACTGCTTTATGAGTTTGAACATACTTTGATTCCTTCAGGAAAATCTGTATCTTCATAAGAAAAAAAATCACTTTCACCATACAGGTACATCAGCATGTGTCAGCTTTGCTTTATATCTGGGGTGAATCTCCATGCTGTAGTCTTCCACAAGAGTCTTCTTTTTGACTAAACCACTGAAAGTATCATTCTCTCTATTACTCAGCATGGCTATTACAAGACTAGTCATTATGTTGCACCTGTTCGTCATTTTTAAGTCCAAGGTATACTTCCCCACTCTTATCTCCAGTATAATTTGTCTTTTGTACCTTGTACAAACTGCTGTAAAAGCCAATCCCAGCTCTTAGCAAGTTTTACAACAAAATTTTTTTATCATGGTCTAATCACAGTTCAGGTCAGGAAGGTAGACAACTTTGTCCCAAAGATGATGACACAGAAACCAGATCCACCCTTATAAGCATGCCAACATTCTTAATCACAGAATGATGATTCGCATGGAGGAGACTTTCATAAATCACCCTGGAGTCAGCCTCTTCCACTTCCACTTCCAAGCCAGCCTCAGTCAATATAGGATGCTGGGGAGTGTGCATTCAGACAGAAGAGGGATGGTGGACACCAATGAGCACCAGGATTTGTCACATAAGAACTTTTCTTGGTTCAAGATGCCAGCATTTGATAATTCAGTAATTCACTTTTAACAGTAACTAATGAAGATGATGACTAAAATGTTAGCATTTTGATTAACTTTTTCATGGGCTCTAGTGAAAACTAACTAGATGCATACTCATAAAACTATAGTTACTTTACCTCTGATCATTCAATTAAAACACAGACATAGGCAAATTGACATGATTATAAATGCATAAAGGAAATAGAGAATAAGCTAAGATACCTGAGTTTCTCATGCAAGAAACCTCCTTATCTCCTTCTCCTAACTTACAACACACTAATTGCAAAAATAAATAAACAAATAAATATTTACTCAACAATATTTAAGATAAAAGTGGCTAGGTGAAAAACATAAAATTGTAGTGATAATAATAAATTAGAAATACTAATTTATAAATCATTTATAAATAATTAAAAATTCCAAATGCCTGTGACTGATCATTCCAAGAAGCAAATGTCATGGCTTTGAAAAAACCGTATTATTATTATTGTAACTTAATATACTTATAAGGCCATCTTACCTCTAACATGTAAGGATTCAATAAATTTAAAATACTATCTGTCCCATTTGTAGCACCTAAAGAATGATATATAACTTAACTGAAAAATATGACATAGCAAATGACAAGCCACAGAGTGGTACAAAACACTTCTTATTTTTTATTAACTAGTCAATTAATGAGTTTTTCCAGCCCAATCACAGTTTCCCCTCCCTCCTCTCCTTCTAGTCTCTCTCTCCAATCTCCTGCCTCCCCCACATCTCCCTTGCCTTCGGAAAAGTGCAGGTCTTCTATGTGTATCAGCCGGCCCTGGGATATCAAGTTGCAGTGAGACTAGACACCTCCTCTCCTATTAAGGCTGAATGAAGCAACCCAGAAAGTAGGAAAGGGTCCCAAGAGACACAACAGAGTCAGAGACAGCCCCTGCTCCGTCTGCCAGGAGTCTCCCAAGAAAACCAAGCAACACACTGTAAAATGTGCAGAGGGCCCACATCAGCCCCATGCAAGTTCTATAGTTGGCAGCTCAGTCTCTGTGAGTCCCATGAGCCCAGGTTAGTTGACTCTGTGTTTGCCCATGGGGTCCTTGGTCCCTTGGGCTTCCATAATCCTTCCTCCCTACCTTCCACAGGATTTCCTGAGGTCTGCCTAATGTTTGGCTGTGGGTCTCTGCATCTGTTTCCATCAGTTGCTGGGTGAAGCCTTTTTTATGACAATTGGGCTAGGCAATGATCTGTGAGTATAGCAGCATATCATCAGGATTCATTTCATTGACTTCTTTTTTTTTTTTTTTTGACCAGTCATGTTATGTCTCCGGGATGTCCAGCATCTGGGTCCTGGCCCTCCAGGCAGTGTCAGTGGTGGGCTCCTTCTCATAGTACGGCTCTCAACCTGAACCAGTCATTGTTTGGACACTCCCACAATTTCTGTGCTACCTTTGTCCCAACATATCTTGTAAGCGTGGAAAATTGTAGGTCAGAGGTTATGTGGCTGGGTTGGGGTCCCTATCCCTCCACTGGAAGTTTTGCCTAGTTATAGGAGATGACTGGTTTAGGCTCTATATTCCCTATTGATAGGAGTCTTAGCTAGGGTCACCCTCACAGATTCCTGGGAGTTTCCATTGCACTTTGTTTCTAGCACATCCCAGTGGTCTTTCCCAGTACTCTCTCCCCTCTATCCTGTCTTTGCTTGATCATTTCTGATCCCATGCTCACCCTCCTACCCATACCTCTCCCCCACCCACCTGTGATGTATATTCTGTTTCCCCTTTGCAGTGAGATTCATGTGTCCTCTCTTGAACTCCTTAGGGTCTTTGGTTAATATCCACCTGTAAGTGAGTACACACCATTTTTGCCTTTCGGGGTCTGGGCTACCTCACTCAGGATGATCTTTTCTAGTTCCATCCATTTGCCGGCAAGTTTCATGATGTCATTGTTTTTAAAACATAAGCCATACTCCACTGTATAAATGTATCACATTTTCTTTAGCCATTCTTTGGTTGAGGGACATCTAGGTTGTTTCCAGTTTGTGGTTATTATGAATAAAGTTCATGATATGAACATAGTTGAGCAAGTGTTCTTGTGGTATGGAAGAGCATCCTTGGGTGTATGCCCAGGAGTGTTATAGCTGGATCTTGAGGTAGACAGATTAAACACTTTTAAGAGATTGATATTATTCCAAACTCAGAGAGAACTCTTAAATTTCAACAATAAGACAATTAATGACCCATGGCAATTTGACTCAGTGATAGTCTTGAGTAGCATGTTCAAGGTTCAAGTCTGTCCCGAAAAGGCAGTGGGGGAATTAACAACCCAATTGAAAATAAGCAAAAAAAATCCAATAGGTTCTTCACCTAGAGAAAAAATACCTGTTTGTTTTTTTTAAAGTATACACAAGTACACATAAGATGCTTCATATCACGTGTCCTCAGGGGAAAAACAACTTACAGCAGCAATGAGATGGAGCCATAAGACCTATAGGAAGGGTAAGAGTCTAGACCATGGACACTAGTAGAAGCACCAACTCCCCATTGCTGGTGGGAATGCAAAATAGTTGTACCACTAGGGAGCAAATTTGGCAGCTCTCATAAAACTAAATAATACCTTTGCCGGCAATCATATTTCTTGATATTTACTCCAAAAACATGAAAAATACATACATATAAAAGCCTGAACAAAGATATGCACAAGCAGTTTCAATTGCCCAAACAGAGACAAGCAAGAAGTGCTTTGTTACGAGAACAGTGTTCCATCCAAACAATGGGACACAAGTCAGTGATAAGAAAGAATGAGCTATCAAACCATGGGAAAACGTAGAACAGGTCTTAAACACACACTAACTGAAATGACTGTATCTGAAAGCACCACAGTATGATTCCAACCGCTGGAGATTCTGAAAAAGGTATAAATGTGAAGGCAGCAAAAAGATTCATAGTTGCCAGGATTTGAAGGAGGAGCACGGAGAATAGGTGGATCACAAAAGGTTTTTAGGGCACAGAAACCATTCTGTATGATAATGGTGAATGTGTAAGCATGGGGTTCATATAACACCAAAAGTGAACCCTAATGCAAACTAGAACTTTGAAGTTTTAATTTGTTAAAATCAGTAGAAGTCATGAAGCAAGGTAGGTGGTATATACCTGCTCAAATTTTCTTCCATGAATCTGAAATTACTCTTTAAAACAAGAAGTCTGTCTTTTAGGATAATTATAATGAAATGTGTACATGTCACTTCAAAGAAACTGAGTGTATCAGCAATCACACCAATAATATAATTTTGTTTAGATGATTATTAACCCTTTTAAAGATTTGTTTTATTTTTAATACATGTGCGTGTGCATAACTGTCTGACAATGTGTGTGTGAGTGCAGGTACTCTTGTGGTTACAGACAGTTGTGAGCAGGTAACCCAACCCGGGTCTTAAACACTGAGGTATCTGTGCTTCCCCCAATTAATGATAAAATAAATGAGGCAGAGTCTCAAGGATGGTCCTGAAGTCCTGCGCTCAAGTAATCCCCCTGCCTCTGCTTCCCAAGCAGCTGAGGCACACAGTTCTATGTCCACAAATAAATGTTTTTGAGGTCCTAATACTGAAACTGTAAGAGGTCTGGAGTTGCATGGAGCGAAGGGCATGGAATTAGCAATGTTCTTTAAACCAGGGATCTGTGGCAGGCCCCTTAGGATTTACAGTCATTAATTTCTATTATTGTCACAGTGTCTGACCATGAACCCTTAATCTGATTATCTTTCCTGCTCTTCTACCCCCACCTCACAACAAGTGCACATTAATCCCTTCAATAAAGTGGTAAGACCTAATACACAGTTATTTAGGTTTGTTTTGTATTAAATAAACTTAAGTGCATAAATAATTATTTTTTGTCTATAGTGATTTTGTGAAAATCTAATTATAGACCTTCAGTCTATAGTATCATAACTTCAGGGATACAATTAATGTCCTAATTACTCCTTAACTGGAAAGTTTCTGTCTGTAAAGAAAATTTTGTATTTGTTCTCTCTCTCTCTCTCTCTCTCTCTCTCTCTCTCTCTCTCTCTCTCTCTCTCTCTCTCTCTCTCTCTCCCTCCCTCTCTCTCTCTCTCTCTCTCTCCCTCTCCCTCCCTCTCTCTCTCTCTCTCCCTCTCCCTCCCTCTCTCTCTCTCTCTCTCTCTCTCTCTCTCTCTCTCTCTCTCTCTCTCTGTGTGTGTGTGTTTTCCAAGGAAGCATTAAATCATAGTAACTACTTGGTGATGTTATAATGTGCTGTGTTATATAAACAACAATACAGACAATCTTCTAAGGAGTAATTAATATACATGATGCATGTTACTTTTTAAACTATTAATAATTATTTTACCAGATCAATTCACTATAAAATCTCTATCATTTTTGCAATATAGCAAAGCTACTTCAGAAGTATGCTTTAAGCCATGAAGAGAAAACAAGGAAAAATATCCTGAGTATATATATATATATATATATATATATATATATATATATTAATATCTTATGCTGAGTTAGGTATCACTAGATACATTTTACATATAAAGAAACAGACCCAGAAAGATTCAATGTCTTGTTCCAGGTCATACTGAAGTGACAAAGCCCAGGTTATAGTCTCTCCCAGATCAAAAAATGTATTCAGTTTTATTTTGAGAAATATCAATGAGTTTTCTGATTTCAGGTAACAGAACAAGCTCACCCTTGATTTTCTATCCTCTGATAGCTCTGTTAAATACAGAGTAGATATGAGCAAAATGTCAAAACCAACGTTAGTGGGAAGAATATAAAGGAATCTAAATAGATAAGTTTCAATATCATTTGATAGACCACAGGTCCTTAGTTGTTGAACCACAAAAGTCGCTCAGAGAGCTGCAGCGAGAGAAGCAGCGAGTTTCTCTTCCACAGCTCCCACACACAAGACTGATGGGCCGACAGAAGGGAGAAGAAGTCGGTCTGAAAAATAATAATAAATGCACTTAGGAAAGCTTAGCCGGAGACAGCTCAACCATCACTTCCTGGTTAACGCCCTCCGCCATAAAATTAACTCCCACTTTTCAGAACTCTTTTCAAAGAATTATGTTGAGAATGAGGGTTGGTATATGTGGGGGTTTAAATGAGGTGTCTCCTGATAGTCTTTGCCATTTTAATATTTGGTCCCCAGTTTGTGACAATGTCTGGGAAGGTTTAGGAGGTGTAGACTTGTTGGAGGTGTGTCACTGGAGGTGAGCTTTGAGGGTTTGAAGACTTACACAGTTTGAGTTCATCTCTTCTCGGCTTCGTGTCAGAGCTCAGCTTTGCTCTTCCATAGAGGACTCTCACCTTCTGAAACCATAAGATCAATTAGACTTGCTTCTGTAAGTTGTCTTGGTCATGGCGTTTTGTCACAGTGATAGAAAATTAACTAGTATCAATCATATAGATGGGGTGTCTCTTCTTTCTGGCACTGGGAAGCCCTTGGGGCAGCAGCCTAGCCCACTCACATGAAGGACAACCAAACAGCCAGCACACCCTGCATGACCTCAGTCTTCGTCTTGTGTCATAATCAAACAGGAACATCAGGTATAAGTTACCCAGCTCTGAGACAGAAAGAACAGAATACACACACACCAACTATCTGACCCTAGAGGAAACAAAGGCAACTAAGGGAACAAGACCATTTTTGAAAAATTCTCCAAATAGAAATGCTAGAAAAAAACTGGACCAGGGAGAAGGCCCAGTGGGTAAAACATTTGGTGTGCAAAATGAGGAGTGAAGTTCAGATTCTTAGAAACCACACAGAAGCCAGACAGTTGTAAAAGTCACTTGTTATCCCAGCTCTGGGGAGACAGAGACTCTTATAGCAAAATGGACTGCAAACGAAATAGAATGATGAGTTATAGGTCAGTGCAGGACTGTGCCTGGTACTAGAGAGGAATCAAGGAGGACTCCTGGCATCAATTTCAGGCCTCCACACCCACATGTATGCACACGTGTGCACGAACACACACACACACACTCTCTCTCTCTAGCGCATATGCTGACACACATGAAGGAATGCATACTACACGAGCAAAAACAAACATTAAAAATAATCAAATCTGGTTGTTACAGGCCTGTAATTCCAGCTACTAACAAAGTTGAGGTTGGATGTTTCTAAGCATGTGAGTTCAAGACCAGCATGTGAGATCCTGCACCAAAAATGTTTTAATGCTTTGAAAAGAGAAAGAAAAGGAAGCCAGCAGTGGTGATGCACACCTTTAACCCTAGCAGAGACAGATACCGGCAGGCTGATGTGAATTCTCTGTCAGCATGGTCTACATGAATGAAGTCCAGGCCAGCCAGAGCCACTGTCTCAAACAAAGTAAACAAATAAAAGTAAAACAAAATTTAAAAAATTCAAAAGAAAAAAGGCTGTGAATGTGGCTCAGTGAAGTGTGTTTCCCTACTATGTAGGAAGCCTTGGGTTCAGACACTAAAAAGAAAAAATGATAAGACAAAGTGGTCCGTGCTCATAACCACAGCATTTGGGAGGCCAAAGTGGGAGAATCCCAGGTTTACGGCTAACCTGGGTGAGATTATCTCAAAACAAAAAAGACACACGAAGTCTAGAGCCAAGGCTATGCTATGATGTGGGTACTCACAGGAAGATGGTGATTTAGTGTGGTTCCAGATTTTAAGGACCATTTCTGTAGTGTAGACAGTGTTGGGGTACATTCAAGGAAAATAGTGTGCTAGGAAGGAAGGAAGGAAGGAAAAAGGAAGGAAGGAAGGAAGGAAGGAAGGAAGGAAGGAAGGAAGGAAGAAAGGGACTACCCAAGGAGGACAGGCAAGATGGCTCAGCTGATAAAAGTCCATTCCACTGAGCCTGACAACATGAGTTTAATTCCTGGGACATACATAGTACACGTAGGGAACTAACTCCCACAGGGCTTCTCTAAGCTCCACTCATGCATCATGGCACACGCCCAAGCACACATATACACAAAACAAATAAAAACGGGGTTGTATTAATATATTTATATGTACACATACATATGCAGCAATCAAAAAGGAAGTCATCAATCAGACAATGAGTAATAGGGGAAGCATAGGAGGGAATGGAGGGACAGGATACGGAAAAGGCTGGAGGGAGAAAAAGGAAGGGTAAAATTATGTGGTTGTATTTTAATTAAAAATATGAAAAAAGACAGCAGGCATACAGATGATGGATAGAAAGAAAGAAAGAGAAAATCTATGAAGCTGGGGTGATGGCTTAGTTGGTAAAATATTTTCTGTGCAAACCCAAACGTGGGTCCTTAGAAACCACATAAAAAGCCAAGCACAGCAATGCTGATTTGTAACCCATCACCAAGAAGACAGACACAGGCAGATCTCTGTAGGTAGCCTAGTTGAATCACTAAGTTCCAGGTACAGTGAGAAACTTTGTCTAAAAAAAAAAAAAAGTGGAGCTAAGGCTCAGGATATAGCTCCTCAGCTAAAATTCTTGTCTGTGCAAGGAAGAGAATCAGAGTTTGGATCCCCAGAACTCATGAAATTTTAGGTGGGCTGGGAGGCTTGTCTGGAATTCCAGCTGGGAATACAGAGATTAGAGATCTCCTAAGCATGTTGGTTATGAGACTAGACATATCAATGAACTCTAAGCTCTGTTGAGGGATCCTGTCCCAGTGAAGAAAGATAGAAGGTTCCTGATGTCAACATCAGGGTTCTACATACATGTGCACACATTTGAACACACATACACTAAAAAAGAACAAAAATAAACAATTGTGGAGAAAAGTAACAGAGGAAGACACTCAAAGTCAGCCTCTTGTCTCCACACACATGTGCACATACATGTATTCACACCTACAAGCACACATGCATACACAAACATACCATATACTCATATAGCAAACACAAACACAAAAAATAAAATTAGAAGGTAAGAATGTTCATTTTCAAATGCTATAACTATTCAACTTTTCACGGCTGTTGCAACCTGAGAGTGGAATAAATTTACATCATATTGCACCCAATTTAAGTGCTTATTAGGTTTTGTATTCACCTATAATGTTCAGCATTCAATACAAACAGCGGATACTAGAGTTTTTAAGCAGAAAGGGTTTAACAGAGGAAATTGTGTGACTAAAGGTATTTGGCCGGATGGACAGAAGAGCCCCTCGCTCTGCTCTCTTCTTGTCCACTGGCTGGGCTCAGAGGCCAGGAAGTACTGCAGGCAGTTGCTGGCCCTGGTGCTGTCAGAGCTGTCCCATGTTAAAGGAGCAGATGATGTGTGACAAAGCGTGGGATCCAGCCTCTGCAGTCAAGGTACCCTTTCCCTCCCCAGATCTCACTCTTTCATCTTTTGCTGACAGAAGGAGAGTACTGAAGACAGCACTCTGGCCTCAAGTACTCCTGGGAATGGGTTTGTTGAACACTACTCTTGCAATAGATGAATTAAGAAGAATGTAATTAAGAGAGCTGAAAGGGATGCCAGAGTCAATAAACAATATCCCACACAATCTACCTTCCATCCACGGTCTTCTCCCAGGGTTTATCTTAAAAAAAAAAAAAGAGCAAAATCAACACACGGTGTTTATATTTACATAGTATGGCTGACTCTCACATAAACTGGGTGTGTCCAACTCTCGGCCCACCGCCCACATGTAGTCCAGGATATCCATGAATGGGGCCCACCCAGCACAAAAAAAAAAGACTGATTTAAACATGAGTGTTGTGTTATAACTTATGACTCAAATGTGTGGTCCTTAAACATGAACTTTGTAGAGATAAGACAGAGCTCGCCAGCAGTGTTTTAACCCTCCATTGCAAACAGTAGGCATTTAATGAAGACATGTGGAAGACGGAAGTACTCTCATTTGGTTATTAAGAGCACCTTCATATCTCAGTGCATTTCAGTCACCGCCTGCCGGATGCAAAAGAACCCAAGCCTTGCTTTCTACATAGAAGAAGAAATAGTCCTTGGGCTGGAGAGATGGTCCAGCAGTTAAGAGCCAGCACTGCTCCACAGAGAACCCAAATTCAGTTCCTAGCACCCATATCAGGCAGCTCGCAGTCTTCCAGGTGATCTGACCTCCTCTGCTGACCTCTGAAGGTGCTGTTTCTGTGCACACTCAGACACACATACACAGAGTTAAAAATATTTTTAAACATTCAAATAATTCCTTATATATTTCTTTTTATTGAAACACAGCCTCTATAATTTCTCAAAAGAAAGCAGAAGCCCAAGAAAGGAAAGTTACACACGAAGGAAGGTTATTCAATGGACCAATGGCTTCTGCTTAATTTTTAGGGAACTTGTGCCCTGTAATTGGAAAAGGTATACAAAAACATGCTGCTAAATTTAGTTTGCATCGGGGACTGTGCCAAGAGAATCGAGCAGCAGAATAGGAAAAAAAATCTGTCTGTTCAAAATAATTGTTTTTTAAAAAGCTCATAAAAGTTCTCTTGTTATGTTGTAATATATTTAATGGTAAGAGAAACCGAAACCATTTCCCAGTAGTGAGTTTACTAAACGATGTACAGAGAGAACGGCAGGTACAATATCCTCTGAGAAAAAGGAAAATTCTTCTAAAATCAACTTGTCTCCAATCAACCAGAGGACTAAAGAAACTGGAGCAATCCATCCAAAAGAGTTGAGAGAGTAGAGCCACTAATTTTACTTTTGTGCCTTGGCAATGAGTGACAGGGCTAATGCTACAAATGTGACTAATTTGCCACTTTGCCTGTGGAGTCAGATTATATGGGGAAGGTTCACGTGTGTGAGTATGCATGTGTACAAGTATGCATGTGCATGTGTGCTGTGAAAGCCAGAGGTCACCCTTGGGTGTGTTTGCTGTTGCTGTTTTGCGTTTTGGGTTTTTTGTTTGTTTGTTTTGTTTTTGGGGGGCGGTTTTTTTTTTTTTTTGAGACAGGATCTTTCTTTTGGCCAGGGAGCTCTCCCACTAGTCTAGCCAGAAACCTCCAGGCATTGGCCTCTTTCCCACCCTCTCCACCCCCAAACCCCAGCACTAGAGTAATAGAAACACGCTACCACACACAAGTTGTTACATGGATGCTTGGTTGAACTTGAGTTTTAATAGTTCATATGGCGAGCATTTTACTGATGGTTCTATCACCCACCCCCATAACTGGCCACTAGAGGAAATAATGATGAATAGAATCATAGTGAGTAAATGGCTTATTCGGTGCCATTAAAAGACACAGCTAAAGAGATTTATATGTGGGCTGGAGAGATATCTCAGTGGCTAACAGCACTGGTTGCTCTTCCAGAGGTACTGAGTTCAATTCCCAGCAACCACATGGTGACTCACAACCATCTATAATACGATCTGGTGCCCTCTTCTGGCATACAGGCATACATGCAGGCAGGACAGTATGCACATGATAAATAAATAAATCTTTAAAAAAAAAAGAAATTTATATGCAACTGTGAGTAAAATTAAAACAATTTAATTTTCTTTGTCTGTTGTCAATATAGTTAGTAGAATTACTGCTGGTGCCCATTGATATTAAGGAAGAAAGAGGAACTTATTATAAATTTCATAGGAGTCTATGCAGATGCTGTCCCAAGTTCACATTTAAGGAAGTATCATTGTATAGTGTTTCAAGAAAATGTATGTGCAAAAGTATAAAAATGAGTAACAACATGCAAATTGTCATTGTGGCTGTGAATTTCATAAAGACCAAGAGATTAAACCACTACCAAATCCAGGAATTCCTAAAAAAGGTTGACACTGACTGCGGTAGCATCACTTATTACCAGAAGAAAGGTGACTGAGTTGTCAAGGCCAGATAGTGAGATTTAATTATTTCCAACATGTTACCAAGTCCTTTATGGTATCGAAAACAATATTTGCATCAGAAGTTAAAATAAGAACTGACATACAACAGAAACAGCTGACATAACCAATTGGGAGCTCACGGACCCCAGTCATAAAGCTGGGGAACCAGCATTGAAATGAACCAATCCTCCTGAATGTGGTGTCAGTTAGGAGGCCTGGGCAATCTATGGGTCCTCTGACAATGGGACCAGTATTTATCCCTAGTGCACGAATGGACTTGGGAGCCTATTCCCCCTCGAGGGCTACTCTATAAGCCTAGGTACACGGGGAGGGCCTAGGACCTCCCACAAATGATGAGACAGACTTTGATGATCCCCCATGGAAGGCCTCACCCTCCCTGGGGAGTAGATAGGAGGTGGGATGGGGGGTCAGTAGGGGCATGTGAGGATGGGAGGGTGATGGAACTGGGATTCATATGTAAAATAAGATTGTTTGTAATTTAAATAATATATATATATAGAGAGAGAACTGGTGTACAGATTTAGCACTTTTAGTGAATTAAATATTTAAATGAGATAAATATGTGTCTTTAAGGTGAAAACCAAGTTAGCAATACAGTTCAAATGAATGAAACTAAAATTATGACAAGCTCAAATTAAGGCCAATGATTCTGTGCATTTTGACAGGTTGGCTAAACACCAGGAACAATGAAAAGTATGTTAACTGTGGTTTCAACTTGATACAAAGCTTAGAAAACAGATTTAAGGCCTCTTGGAAAATAATCAGTATTCTGTTGCATTTGCAACCCCATTTTTAATAGACATAAATATGGTTCTTGCCAATTTTCAGATGGAATGCCTATAGTTTCAATCTGGCATTTGACTTAATGACAAATTTTATTGTGTCTTTTTACGAGGTTTTATAGGTCCTGTCTTCTCAGAGACAGATGCCCTTCCCCTCTTTTGATTACAATCTTGCCTTGTTCGTGTCATCACTCTCTGACAGCAACTGTTTGTGAGCAGCTGTTTTCAAGAGGAAAGCTGAGAGCAGAACAAGAACCAAGCACCCATGAGCACTGTAGGAGGCTCAACTACTTCCATTGAACCAAACACTAACATATTAGTTCAGCAGTTTTCAGTCTATGGGTCATAACCCCTTTGGGGATTGAATGTCCCTTTTACATGGGTTGCCTAAGACCACTGGAAACACATTTATATCATGATTCATAACAATAGCAAAATTGCAGTTAAGAAATAACAACAAATATAATTTTAAGGTTGGGGGGTCACAAAAATAACTATATTAAAGGTTCACAGCATTAGGAAAGTTGAGAAACACTGTATTTGTTTCTCGAACACAATGTCAAATATTCCACCAGTTTTATGTTGTCTTTTTTCTTTTGCTTTTATAATAAAAACATCAAAAATTTCACGAAACTTTATTACTTACCAAGCTCATTCTCTTCATTAGAAACAACTTGAGACACTGAATGGGTCCCACATAGCCAGGGTGGTTAGGGACATCTGTGTTTATCTGTGGTTTCAGCAGACTTCTTTATTCTCCAGGTTTTGTGTTTCTGCATTTAATGTGCGGCCTAAGACAGTTCTTTTTTGTCCTGCGCAGTCCACAGAAGTCAAAAGTTTGTACACTCCTGGTAACAAAAAATATGCTCGCCCTTCCCCACAACTGGTAATTATATAAAGGCCCCACCCAACTCATTCTGTAGATCCAGCTAGAGTGACGGTTCTCTTCTAGTGCATGTGTGATTCCACTTTGGTTTATTATAAATTAGATTTCAATTTTTACCATCAATAGTGTACCTTCTGTCAAATAGTGAGGGAAAGAGAGAGGTTGGGCTTTTACTTTGTTTAGCATCTATCAGTGTCAACATAAGCTAAAGAAAATATTCAAAGCTACCACAAGTGGGCCGCTGCAGTCTAGAGAAAGATGCCTAGATGCCTTGAGTGAGCGTGTGTCATTTTTTATAAAATAAATTTCTGAATAATATGAAGCAGTGCTCAGAAGTTCTCAAACTAATGCTTCTATTAGCAAATCATTGAGTTCACAGTGGGTTATCCCAATTACAATGGATTACTGAGCTCTCTGCAATGGAAACTACCAAGTTGCTGTGTAGTCCAAGGATATCAGGACCAGCATCAGGCTCCACTGTGGGAGACTGGCCGATCCACAGACGTGCCCACCAGATCAACCTTTTCAAGTCCATGTTGACCCTCCCTATGTTCCTGCAGCAAATGATTTACAAACTTTATCCTCTTACATTTTTGGAGCCTAGAAGTGTGATGTGAAGGTGTGGGCGAGGTTGTACTCTTTCTAGAGGCTTTAAACTGACCCCATGGTGGCCCAGGGGCATCAGAACCAATGAGTTAGACCAGAAGGCAACTGGCCCCCAGCATTAGGAAAGCTGGCCCCACCCCTCACTGTGAGCGTGGGAGAGCTGGCTTCACCCTTCACCTGAGGGTGAACTAAACAATCCAGCTGTCACTCAGATACACATCCAGGACTTTGAGTTGGCACTCCCCAACATCTACCCCATCCTGACTCAGGGCAACAAAAGCATATCCCAGAGGAGTTTCAGAGAGGGTCCACTATTGATGGTGCGCTGGAAGCCAGAGGCCTTGAATCTGACCAACAACACATTACACAATCAACATTTGCAAGTAAAGCTGTTTAGACAGAAGGGAATACTGCTTGATACTCAGCAGCTCCCAATGCCACTAAGACAAAAGAAGAGGTGATGGAAAGGCTAGAAAGACAAAGGAGTGAAGTGGGTTTTTGTTTTATTTTGTCTGCTTCTAATCAATATTCTTATTCATGTTTTTATTTATTTGTATTTTACTTTTTCTTCTTAAGTTTCCTTTTGAGGGGGATACTACAAGGATGAAGGGTAGATACAGAGGGACTTGGAAATGAGTGGGATTGGAGTGCATGATGTACAATCCCCAAAGAATCAATTAAAAAATTGTTAAAAAGAGAAAGAAAGAGCCCAGCACTTGGGAGGAAGAGACAGGAGGATCTCTGTGAGTTCAAGTTCAAAGCCAGCCTGGTCTATAGAATGAGTGTTAGGATAGACTCCAAAGCTACACAGAGAAACTTTGTCTTGAGAGAGAGAGAGAGAGAGAGAGAGAGAGAGAGAGAGAGAGAGAGAGAGAGAGAGAGAGAGAGAGAGAGACCTTTCCTTGACTCTTTCTGATGAGGGCCCACATCCCTGAGCTGAATCCCTTTAAGTCTGCCTCCATCTCCCTCATCTTCTCTTTGCATAGGAAGAATTTCTCTCTTTTAAGAATGTTTTTAAAAATTGTGTATAGGTGTTTTGCCTGCATGTGTGTATGTGCACCACATTCATGCCTGGTGTCAATAGTGGCCTGAAGATAGTGGGGTCCCCTGGAACTGAAGTTAAAGGGAGCTGCCATGTGGGTGCTGGGAATTGAACCCAGGTCCTCCTTAAGATCAGCAAGTGCTCTTAACAGCTGAGACATCTCTCCAGCTCCACCTTAAGATTCTTATTCACATCTGCAATACTTTTTTTTCAAGAAGGATGACATCTATAGGCTCCAGAGGCTACAATTCAGTTCACTATACAATCAATCTCTTGCCCACTAAATGAGTCATAACACCGAAAATGAGCTGTTTGGAGAAAGCAATGGATGTTTAAAGCCTCTGTGCAGTGAGCATCCACATGGAAAACAAAATGTGTGTCATTCAGAAATTCTCAGGACACCTTGTCATCAGTCTTCAATGATATCTTTGCAACTCCTTCATCATTTGACCAAACAATTATCAAATTTGCAATTGTGTTCATTTTTCCTGTAGGAAAAGTCACCATGCAGATGTATAACTGTGTGTGTGTGTGTGTGTGTGTGTGTGTGTGTGTGTGTGTGTGTGTATGTGTGTTACGTGTATATGTGTTGCATACCTGGCTTCTTACGTAAGTGTTGAGTATTTGAATTCATGTCTTCATAATCTTACCCCCCAAGGCATCTCTTTGCCAGTCACTTACAAGCTCGGTTGTAATGTGGCCGCAGCCCATTTCCAACTGGTGTTTGCATGTTACATAAATTATTTTGTAAGCCAAGTTTCATTATTTTCTTTTTCAGTTTCTCAAGAAGGGGCAGAGCATCGGCCAGATTTTAGCCCACGTGGCTTGCATGAAGAAGCTTTAGTGAAAGGGTGGGATGTAGAAGTAGAGACGGCAGTGAGGATCAGAAAGGAAGAACTGAGATCCAAGGAAATGAACAGGAGTTGGGAGTTGTTCTGGAAGTTCAGGAGTGGGAAGGAAAACTCATGAGCTTGGTGAGAATCAGGAGGAGGAAGCTTCACCAGTAGAAGCTGTGTTTCTTGAGGCCGGGGGCTGAGTTGCAGAGACGACCCAAAGTAGGGAGAGGGCAAGGAAGATTCCTTGTAACTCTGGAATCTTTGGATCACCATGCCCTGTTGACTGAAATCAGCTGGCGGCCAGTTGGCCAGAGAGCTTGCTGTCTTTCTCCATTTTCTGTGATTATTGCAAAATTCCACACCCTGGATATTTCACAAAGAAAAGGGTTAATGAGATTATGGTCTTGGAAGATTGCTTGGCATATGGACAGGGTCTTCCTACAGGGTTAAGGCATGATGGAAGGTATCACTTAGTAGAGCAAGCTAGCCAGAGAGTCCACTTATCTGACAAAGCCACCCTTCAGCCATGCTACATTCATCCATGAGGGGCAAATCCCTGTGTCCCATGGGTCCCACCTCCAGATACCATTACCACATGACTTCATGACTTAAATCCCAACCACCATATGAATTTGAGGGCCACAATGAAGCCACAGAAGGAGCTGAGATGATGTAGTCTGTATGGCTTAGCATTTCAGAACATGTATCGGAGGTGTGCAATCCATCAGCCACTGTATAAATAAAGTTCTTAGTGGAACTGTTGTGAAGCAGAATGGGTGATATGAGGAAGGCGTGAAGCATGGGCAGGCAGGGAAGGAATCTAAGGGCAGCTCAGGCCATGGACCTGCGCCTGCGCGGCCTCCCACTGCTGTGCTTATGAGATGGTGGGTCAGATAACACCCAGCCCAGGAGAGCAGCTCAGTTTGCAGAATCATTTCATGCTCTGTAGTCGGATACACAAATACATAGCAAAGTCCAAGCTCAATCTTGGATCTGTTTCTTAACAACTGGGGGACTAGGTCATGGCTTTTACCTAAAACCCTAAAGGACTGCACCTTGATTCCAAATCAAGGGCTTTCAGATGTCACCCCCAGAACTACTTTCTGTCAAACACTTCAAGCACCACTTAATATATTGGTTCATCAGTCTTAAATAGCAGAGCAGCTTGCACTGCAATTCATGGTGCCTGATAATCCTTTTCTTGCCTTTGACCCCATTCAGACCCAGTAGGCTCATGGCCTACTTAATCAATGAGAAAGAGCAACACCCTCAACTGTGTGTATTGTTACAAAAGCCAACAAGATGACAGCCATCTGGTGATTCTTGAATAGTGATTGGTGGTAGACAGCAGCAATTTTCTTACTCTGGAGGGAGTGTCAGTACCATACACTTAAGTGTTATGACCCTTGAATTTACCATTTATTTTCCCTCCTACTTCTGGCATACATTTTCCTTTGCCAAAGAATCTGTGGTATTTGCTACGTCCTCCTCATGGCATCACATCAGTGTGATGCTATCCACGGTGGACCATAGTGATATCTGTCAGGATGAAACAAACAAGGTTGCTATGGTTGACTCTTAACAGAGAAGGGATGGATGGCATTTTTCTGAGGGGTATGCTAAGGTATATATATGTAAGAGGTCTATGTAAGATATGCGCATACTTGTGGTGCAGGTGAAAAAGTGGTTCAACTCTATTGAAAATGAAGGAAAACGACTAAGCATTGATAGCTATCAGCTGTCAAAATTATGCTGATTTGCTTATTAACAGACTACATCTGCAACAGCTGCTCAGTGTGGAATTGCATGAATTGTCACTCTCCAAGACTCCACTATTTTTCTGTTCGGGTAAAACAGGAAGAGTTAAACGGGAACATGACAAAGACTCAATACCTTGAATCTTTCAGATGTGGAGAGCAACAGGAACAGCTGACATTACCAGGTAATGTGACGCTCACTACTTGAGGCATACTGTTTCAATTGGGAGAAAAGGTTTTAGCTTTGACTTGGTCTTTCCTCCCATTCCTCTCCTTGTTTGCTGAGTAGGGGAGGCAGTGTAGGACCCAAGAAAGATGGTATGTCTAACTCAGCTGTACATGTGGGAACTGGGAAGGTGTGTGTTTGGGGGGTGGAGAATCAGTGAGCTCAAGTGGGATGGACTCAGACAGAATCCCGTTTACCATCCGGCTTCTACTACCCCCATTTTGACTGGGGACCCTGTTAATAACTTGGACGCTTGATGGTATCGATGTTCCATGTTCCAGCACCCCCCCCCAAACTGTTTCTCTTCTCTCTTGGTGAAAGGTAAGAAGATATACAATGTTTCCTCATAGCACCACCCTGCAAAATTCCCTTCACAGAGGTATCTCTGCAGCCTGACATCACGGAGCATGTGTGTAGGCCTAGCCCTTCGGAAATAGTTGAGAGGAAAGCAGGAGCCCAAAAATACAAGACCAGCCTAGGTAACATAGTGAGACCATGTCTCAAATGAGAGAAAGAGAGGGAGGGAGGGAGGGAGGGAGGGAGGGAGGGAGGGAGGGAGGGAGGGAGGGAGGGAGGGATGAAACTCCAGATCTGTGGCCTGGATCCCATTTGGGAATTGGTAAGGCAATGTTCCTTTCCATTGTGGCAACTCAGGCTGGAGTTTTCCAGATTTTGTCAGTTATACCAATCAATAGGACTTGAGTAAGTTGCCCATTTATGTCTACCCAGGCACATCATAAGCAGTTATGCCCATATCCTCAAACTAAGCCATTCTAATATCCATTCTGACTCTACTGTTGTGATGGCCACACTATTACTGGCATTTAGGTAACTCTCCAGCCTCAGCCTGTGACACTATCATTTGCACTGAAGGGGCATTTCAGAGACAGCTTTCTCTTCCCCCATCATCCCCAACCTACAGGAAGTAGCTACTAAGCACTTTTTCAAACATTTGGTGGTCCTTATCAAACAGTGAGGGAATAGCCAAAAACGACAAAACCCCCAACCTTACTATCTCCATAAGCCTTTTGATTCTAACAAACATGGTATTCCAATGCTTTTCTCATTTCCATCTTATTTTAAGTAGCCTATAAGTCCAGGTTCAGTTAGACAATTGACAAACCATAAAGTCACTCCTCACTAGCCTCAAATCAAGAATTTCTGGTACATTATATATCTATCATTAATCTCAGTTCATTCTACAGATATGTCATCCTGCTTTGGTTAGTCTCCTGAGAATCTATTCCTATGTATTACTACAGATGAAAATCAGCCAAATCCTACAATCTCCCATCAGGAGAGTTCCCCTGGAGCATGCCACACAATTCTCCTGGATACGATGGCACAGAGAGTGGAAAGCATCACGGGAAGGGCCAGCCTCCCTTTGGAGGGTAGCTACCTTCGTGTAACGAAGGCCTATGTCACCCAATAAAGGAAGAGGACCTGCTTTAATAGGTCAGGCCTAGGTCAAAGGGATTGAGAGATCGGGGTTCTCAGGTACAGCCAAATCTGCTCAAATGCAATGCAGTTCTTATATCTGTCATTTCACAACCAATCTTGCAACATTCGCACAGAAAACTGTTGAGGTTGTGGACTTAAGTTTTAGCTCTTCAACCCACAGGAATAAACTTTGGATCTCATTTGGAGGCATTTTGGGTCTGCAAGTACAAAGTACCAGGAAGTCTCTTGCAGCAGCCATAGAGGCTCCTTGTCCTACTCTGGACCAAGAATTTCAGATGTGAGTTAACTCTCTGTGAGATCAGTAGTGCAATCAAGAACAGCCTTGTCACTGATCTTCACATTCGGTAACTGATCTTCACATAACGGTAAAATACAGCAAACTTTTGGCCTGCCAAATGGTTGCCTTTAATTACAATCCCATTCTAGATAACCATGGGTCTTAACTTAGCCATATGCCTCATGGAAATATTATCGTATTTCCCACTGAACATGAAGTTACTGCTCCCTACAAATTCAACTATGGCAGACAACTAATTCCATATAGTCTTTAGAGCCATTTCTTGATCATGTTTAGTGTTGTAGACATGCTGAGTTATATATAAGGTTAAGTGTATAGAACAGATAGCATTCAAGGTATCTCAAACACACACACACACACACACACACACACACACACCACCACCACCACCACCACCACCACCACCACCACCACCACCACCACCACCACCACACATACACAAAGGATTGAATACTCTTACAATTACTAACTTGGAAACGTGAAGGTCAGAAAACCTCCTTTAGCTTTGACTTCAAATGTGTACAGCTACATCTGCCATGACTGCTGTTACCACAACTGTCTGCATCTACAACACTGACATAGACAGTAGAACATACAGGCCAGCTATTGCCAACTTGTCTGGAAGAGCCCATTGTTTTAAGTGCACTACCACAAGAAGGTGCATCTGTGTCCTCTGCCTTCTTAAAGTTTCAATCGATTGCCTTGGGTCGACAAAAGTTAAAGTTGTCAGAGAAGCACAGGTCACAAAGGAATGGAAGAAATGGAAATTTAGTTCTTCAGTCTCTGCAATGCTGAAGGAAAGCAGGCAAAGCACTTCAAATGGAATGGACTCATTGTGCGGGTCAGCGTCTAGCACACTAACAAAGATGGAGCTGGAGTAACGGCATGACTAATCTGTAGGGTAGACCTCTAGGATGACAAGTTCAAATCTCAATTGTAAGAAATCTGTTCTGCAAACTCCTCTGGTTGTGCTTTCGCCTCGCATCACCAGGATATTTTCGTAGGGCAGAAAACATTAGGTTTCACTTTTATAAGGGTTGGCCATAATTCTTCAAGCAAAACCACAGCTTTTTTTCTTCCTAAACACAAACTTAACAAGTGGCTTCTTTCTCTTTTGTGATCACGAAACATCTTTAAATTTTTCCTGATTGGAACTGAAATTAGAATAAAAAAAACATGAAATCTAGGGATGTAGCTCAGGGGTAGAAATCTTGCCTAGTATGCACAAGGCCTCAGTTTGATGCCCATCACTAAGAGAGAAAAAGATATATATTAAATACCTATGAAATGAGACTATGTATGAAGAGCTACTGCTCTTAACTATGTAATATGCCTGTGGAATGTGTTGTCCAGGATGCCCAGATTAAGGACATTAGAACGTAAGCCACAAGGTGGGGCACGACTTGTTAGCATAATGCTTCCATATCATGCAAGATGATGACATCTACCCACTCCCTCATTTCCAAATAGCTAGGTAATCATTATTCTTGCAAGACTGGTTCGTAGAATCCTTTCCTCACAGGGAGGAGAGACTTGGTTAAATCTAATGTATCACCGGTGACAAAAGAATTCTAACTCGGGCTTTCCTTCGCCCCCTGGCAAACTAACACAAAGAAAAGAATTCTAAACAGAGAAAAGGAACAAAGAACGGGCTTCCCTAAAACGGAAAGGAAGGATGGTTGAATAGGAAAGGGAGGGGTGCAGGGGAGAATTCAGACGGTAGAGGTAAACCTCGAAGGAGGAAAGAGCGGAGAGTGTGAGAGGTGGCCCATTCTGATGAGATGGAGAGTGGGAAACATTCTGTCCCAGTGGTCGATATATAGAGCTTGAACTGGTGAGGTACCACAATCGTACAGCACAACAAAATAATTTCTACTTCCAGGCATTTTTTTTCTCACATATATGAGGTACTTGAGAGAACAAATCTGTAAATTACGATTTTTCTTTTTTACACCTGTCCACTTTATCTTTTATTTTTAAAAGCCTGCAGCTTAGCTCTGTCCAAGATACGTGCAAGAAACTGGAAACAAAGCAAAAGCAACAACCCAGAACATTAAATTCTGGTGCATTTGTTAGGAAAATCCCTTCTTGCTGTCAGACTGAAATGCAACCTCCCAAGTGACAGGCCATCTCTGCCTGGCACCATTTGCATCATCTCTCCTGTGTAGACCCCATTACAAAGTCGCCTCAGAAACAGGAGAACCTACAGCAGACAGACACTAGCCTGGCAAGCAGCAGCCAGCCTGCCAAAGCCCACAGGAGCAAGTCAATGGCTCTGCTAACTGTGACTTTTATCTCAGGCTGGGGAACCCGGGGGCATATGTGAGCAATGCTACCAAGTGCCACCCAAGGGACAGCTGTATGACTCAGTTATGATGTCTCCTTTCTTTCTTCCTGCTCTTCGTTTGGGAGACAGAACTGGAAAATCACTGAAAGTCCTAAAAGTCTTTCACGAATATCCACCTGCCCCAGGCTTTTGGGACTCCCTCTGAGGACACTATGGCTCCTGTCCCTCCGGAAGCAGCAGCCCTCAGTCACAGGCAACAGAATCCACTAGCAAGAGCCGTGATACTGGGAGAGGTCACGTTTCAATACATGAGCATCTTGAACGTTCAGATGCCTGGAGTGTGGAATGGAAGAATGAATGAATTAGTAATGCTGAAGCTGAAACTAGCAGCCAGTCAGTATCTGTCAGGACACAGATACGAGTGCTGGAAGGTAGGGCTGGGGGAGGGGGACACTACAGCCATTTACTATATACTGGAAAGCTGCTGTTTCAGGTGTTTATAGTCAGATATGTGAATGTGCAACTATTTAGTAATTCTGTTTTCTACTTAGGAAGGTATTTTCACAAAAGATATTTGAATACAAAGGAGGTGAAACCCTTGTTCACTGGGTGTTGGCAGCAAGACATGACTGTTCTCTGATGATTCAGAAATTACCAAAGCTATTAAGAAACCCTGTCATTTCGGCATTTAAAGTCATCTTCCATAAACTTATAGTCAGGACTGAGTGATTTAGGCATGAGATTCTAAGAGCCTCCTCGGAATTATTTAGAATGATGTTTCATGTCTGAAAGCAAATAGAAGTAATTTTTAATATAAAAAATCTACCATAAAAACACACCTTTAGTTCTTCTGGACTCCTGTAATCACAGGACTGTGGAGCCAGAGACCAGTGGGCAGTGAGTTCATGGCCAGCCTGAGCTACATAACAGCACCCTGCCTCAAAAATAAACAAATGAATACATACAAAAATGACAAACTTTGAACCAAAAACTCAGAGACCCAAGACCTAGCTTCATTGCTTTTCTGTGTAAGAAGTGGTCAACAGAAAATAAATCCAAACAGAAACAAACTTATTAACAAAAAGAATCACTTTTCCCACGGCAGTAGTATATTTATTGTGCTGAAATCGAATAGCAGGGAGTGAAGGGGTCTGGGAAGCCAGTACAGAATGTTCACAAAGATTTACACATCTCTAGTCATTACACACTGGCGAAAAAACAAAGTGTTGAGCCTCTTAGACCACACTATTACTGGATGAGCTGCTAATTTTCTGCAATGTTCATGACTGCATGCCTTCGGGGAAAATGTAATCTCAATGCACAATAAATATAGTTTACAAAATATTCAGAAAGTCTGTACAAACAGCAGACATCCTCCTACACATGCAGTTTTGACAAGTTGAAAGCTTTAGAAATATTCATGCTATTTCTGTCACATTTTCTCTTTCCATATGATCCCTCTGTGACATCCCATAACAAATTAATCTATGTCTTTAAAAAAATTGTGGAACAACGTCTCTCCTGCAGCTGTCAGTTGTTCGTTTCTATTACATGAAATACTTCTTTTTTCCAGTTGTTCGGTTCTATTACATGAAATACGTCTTTTGTAAACACCGAATTTGATTCGAGAGACCTGACTCGGTCTCACATTTTCCCATCTTGCATTAACAAGTAACACCTTGTACCAGCAAGCACTGAATTTATCGATCATTAGCACCAAGGAGTCAAGATATTGCACCAAAATGCATTGATACTTCATTTCTAGTTAATAAAGAAGATTTTGCAACATCATCAAGGGGAATTAAGCATCACTCAAAATGAGACACACTGAAAGAGATGGATGACATCCCAGAAATGTTTGGTGTGTGCTATTTGTAAATAAAATAAAATAAACAAAAAAGTTAAAATTAAATTTTACATTAGAGGACTCCTTGATTTTTTAAGTAAAATTTATTTCATTTTATTTTGTTTAAATGTTCTTTCCAACAGAAGAGGTAGGTGTATGTCCACATATGAAAAAATCAGCAACAGCCACAAATCAAAACAAGGAAAGCCTGATATAATCAATATACCCTTAGAGTTCTAACTGTATGTAAATGTGACTACCTTAGATGTTACTAACAGAGGCATGAGTTGTTTCATGCTTCAATCATTCAATAATCTTAATCCTCATAATACATTTCTGATAATAATACGAGTATTCAAAGGCTACCTTCCTCATCACAAAAATAAAAAAAAATGTTTCCCACAGTGATTTGTGCCGTTAAGTCATGGTGGCCTTTGGGTCACAAGACAGGGTTTACTGTTATTCTTTCTTATTTTCACCAACACCATCATCATCAAGCCTCTAAGATTCTACAGAGATTAGCAGAGTTTTCAAATTTAATTACAGCCAAAAGGGACTATTCCGACTAGAGGTGGAGAGATTTGACCACAAGGGTCAATACATGAATCAAAATTCAAATGTATCCACAGCTCTATCTCTGGACAAGAAAATGTCAGATTTACAACCAGTGGGGAACTGGTGATTTAGAAAAAAATTTTTTTCAAAAAACTGCATTTCTGTGATTATCTAAAATTCAGACTGAAGAGGGAGTGGATAGAAGATGGGTGACATTTTCACCCACTGAGCAGGTGGGTGTAAACAGGAGGAGGTGCTCCAGGGTCACATTGGGATTGCTTTGGACAACATCGAGGCTACCAAAAAAAAGTGTTTAAAAATAAAAACTTCATAAATAAAACATGTGGGTACCATTTGGAAAGGTTTGCTCAGTCTGAAGGTGCATGGCGCACACCTGCCTCTCTCCCCACCCCAAACCCTCCGCTTCTGTTGCCCCTGAAATTTTATATGACACAGGAGTTTCCTCACTGTCAACCAGTTAAGGCCCACGTCAGTCTACTCTCCTTTTGGCTTTCCGTTTTTCTGGGGTTTCCCGTTTTCTAACACTAGCTGCTTTTCGGACTTGTTCACACCGTTTGCTGAGATACCATTCGTGGCTGCCTTTCCGGTTTTGGATTGCTTGGGCTCATTGTACGTCCGAGTGTAGAAGTTGAGAAAGAGGAATATGAAGCTGATTGCGTAGGCGATCAGGGCCCAGTGCATCCACTTGGGGAAGGGGCAGTCAGTGTAGAGAGACAGTGCTGTGTGCCCAATGGTGACGTGGAACTGAACCTGGAAAACAAAAACAGCAGTGCAGGGGACATTCAATCAGGGCGGGGCTGGGGTCACAGTCTCCCGGGTGGGGCTGGGGTCACAGTCTCCCGGGCAGGGCTACACCGCTTGAAAGGTCAATAGTCTTTGATTAAATTTTTAGGCAAGAACGCACACAAAAAAATGGGGTTCTTTGACATTGTCATCCATGGACACCACTGTAATTGGCTCAGTCAGCCTCCTTCTCCTAAATACTCCTCCTTCTGCTCCCAGGTCATATGGAACACATTCACCTTAAAGGTGAACTTGAGCTCATCAGGCTGCCTCATGGCCCTTCCCTGGCAGCTAATAGGGTCCGGCACGTTCCTATCAAAATGAACACCATTCTTTCAAAACTTATATTCCAGTTAAAACCAGTAAACATAAAAAGATTCACCTTCAATTTTATGAACCCTCAAGAAGAGAAAATTCTAAAGTTAGACATGCTCAAATGGTAAACTTAAATTCTGGCATGCTACCCACTGAATGCCCTGAGCCACAGAGTTACCCCTGCTGTAGCATTAGCAAGGGTTACCTTTTTGTAAGATCCATATATGATTTAAGAGTTTGGAGCAAGCCGGACTCAGAAATTGAAGTTCAGCATCCTATCTGTAATGGGCAACTACAGTTTCTTTGAGAAAGATAACACTACCCACATATTTATTTCATTAAATACTAAGGTTATTTGTCCCACACACATTGTCGGTTCATATTAAATTTAACAATTCCCATGGCAAAAATCCAAATTTGTAGAACTTTTGATTTCACAATGGCTCTTAGAACCTGTACCACTGAAATAGGGTGTGTATAGGGTGTGATTGAGTATGATGTGACTAGAAGAGAGCCCGGGGCAAACCCCAACAGAAGAGACTGAACAATTTCTATGACTTCGGTCACCTTTTCATTGTCTTGGGACCACTTAGCTCTCACTGAGAGGAGTGAGTTCTATGAACTGCATCAAGCTTCCACAAATTCTGTAAGTTTCTTGGAGCGTTTCTTTACTAATGAATCCTTCAAAGCCAGCATTCCCCAAAGGTTGTGGTTCCTGTTTGGTCAGGCAGCTATGTAGCAACTCAAGGCAGAGATGGATATTTCTAAATGCGATCCCACTGATAAAAATGGAGTGTACACTATGATTAAAGCATATTAGAATACACTCTGAAGCCTGGAGATTAGTTACCAGCTTGGATTTGCATTTTCAGATTGATTACAAGGCCACACCCAAGTTCTCAACAGTGCTTTGATGCATGCACTGGGGTGCAATGAGAAGTCCTGCAAGGAGGAGCTGCTGGGAGCGTCTGCCTGGAACACTAGGAGTTCAAATCCTTGGCTCTGCTCTTCAAGCAGAGAGTTTTACAGGACCAGAAAGAATTCTCTATCCTGTGTTCAACCCCTTCCCCCACCCGTACGCTTCCTTGGTTTTGTGCTTCCTCTGCTACATGTATAGAGTCTGTTAACAAGATCCAAAACATGGGGAAAATGGAAACTTAAACAAGAACAAATGAAATAGTTAAGGTAGGAAAAACACAGTCACTCATGGAAAGTATTCTTCTAGTCACCCCATGAATCTATGTATTTTGTGGCATATTTACATTTTAACCATCCTTTCCACAGGTAGTTTTACAGACTTGCTCTTAGAGGGACAGGTTCTGAAGTTGAATTTTTAAGGGTGGTACCAAGCAAGCGACTATGGCCAGTCTACCCACGAGTGACTAAGTAGAACCAAGCCAACCTTGACACTGCACCTTGCTTATAAAGTAGATTTTGTGATGGAAAACAATCTAAAACAACTTAGCACTAGACAAATAACAAACTCCAGGTATTTTAAGTATTTTGATTTTGGCAACAGCCAGAAATAACTTTTCAAAAACATCCAACTCACCAGCTGCAGCATGGTAAGGTATCGCTTCCACCAAAGATATTTCTGGATCCAGGGGCCGAATGCAGTAAGTCCATAGTAGGAGTACATGATCACATGGATGAAAGAATTCATCTGGGCCCCAAAAAATGCTGTTGAGAAATAAGAGGCAATTGAAGAAAAGTCTTATCGGACAATGCGGACACTGAGATCAAAAAGTGAATGAACCTACATTACCTTCTATTTTAGTTTAGAATCTAAGTTAAGTAATACTAAGGGGAAAAATTCTCAAATTAAGCTTGACTTTTTTTACAATTTAACTTTGAGGGTTTCTTTTAAAAAACATATAAATAAAAATGTGTATTGCTAAAATGCAAAGGGTTTTTGAAGCTGTAAATATTCAAATGGGGTACCTCAGCAAGCTTCAGCAAACAATGTAAAATGGTGTTGCCTCCTACTTTCCTCTATTTTAATCCAACCTAACAGTAATTCCTTGGAGAGAGATTATGGTGCCTCTAAGTGTTTATGGAGACTTGTAATACATTACATTATAGTCTCTATAGACACCAATGTGCACACCAGTGGCAAAGTAATGCCCATTTCTTTTTTCCTTTTTTTTTGGTTTCTCTGTATTGTTTTGGAGACTGTCCTGGAACTCGTGCTGTAGACCAGGCTAGCCTGGAACTCACAGATATCTGCCTGCCTCTGCCTCCTGAGTGCTGGGATTAAAGGCGTTGCACCATCAGCACTGGGCAATAATACTCATTTCTTATGTCTCTACATAGTGTTAAACATGACAGCTCTCTACATAGTGTTAACATGACAGTGTTACATACATTGATGATTAATCTGTTTAGTTTATATAGATCTAGCCATATACTACTCAGTCAAACACAACAGAATTCTTTCTCTCTAGAATATTAAGTATAATGCCTTTCATCACAATGTGGGCTATGGGATCAATTTATATTTACTAAATATCCTTAAAATTCGGAGTTTCACTTTAAATTTACTAGAAATTCTTAAGTGTGAAATGCCTAGGTTGCAAACAGTGACACGATGGCACCCGGTGTCCAGAGGAAAGGGCTGTTCCCAGCTCGGTAAGTACATCACCCTTAGTGGACAGCAATCTGAAAGACTGAAGGCAAATCTCTACCCAGCTGTGACTTCTCATCCTCTTTAGCATTAATGGGCTATGTAAAAGTTCACCTGAATGAGAAGCAGTGGGGTCATTCAAGGTCTGTAAGCTGAGGGCTTGGACTGAAAATGAGACATTCTGTGTCAGTTTCTATGGTTCCCCACTCAAGGTAATACTGTTTTCTGACATTTCGGCTACTATAGTGGTTTATGCTCATCTTGGGGGCAAATCTTTATCTTCACAGATAAAGAGCTGGAGTTTTTAAGAAGTGGGATGAACATGAATGGAAACGATTACTCATGAAAGCAAGTTAAATGACCCCAGGGTAAACACACTTCCCCTACTTGGGGAATCTCATACAGGCAGGCGGGTTCCTCACCTTGGCCCCCCGCCACCCACTTGATTCCAATCCACCACAGTGTGAACATGGTGCAGTGATGGTACACATGAAGGAAAGACACCTGGTTGTTTTTCTTCCTCAGGATAAAAAACACTGTGTCCAAATACTCAACTCCTTTCGATACAAAGTACCACCACAAGGCAGCAGCTATCTGTAAAAGGGAAGGAAAGGAAAACTGTCAAACAAAATCCCCCTGTTGTGTGGCCTTCTCCAAGGTATTAATACATGCAGAACAGTGCATGCACAAGGTGTACAGTCATTCTGCCACCAAGTAGGTTTGATACTAACCACATACCCACCAGACGACAAATCCAAAGCTTTCTCTACTTGCAGCCAAGCAGTGGCCAGCTGCTGAGCACAGACCTAGCCAGTCACACTACTATGCTTTGCACCTTGTAGAGAAACCAGCATACCTGTATATAGTTCAGGGTTTCTACAGAGCCTATGTTTGTGTAGCAGCTCTTGTCTTAACATCTCTCTCCATTCCCTTTAATTTTACAAGGTTTCTAATCACTGTAGCCTGTGTTAGCAAAATCTTTTAAATGATCAATTTTAAAACAACAACTATTTCCTAGGTCACAAACATAATCCTGTTTATACAAGTAAGTCTTTTCTCAGGCTCTAATTAAGACACCAGATGGTACAAAAAGATTATGTGATGTGCTGGGGGATTAAGGATCCAGCAAGGGGTGACCTCTATATATGTTTTAAACCATTCTACAAGGGTCTGATTGCAACAATGAACAAAACGTAACTTTGCTATAGCAAACATTTTCTAAATACCATATACACATAAATATCATATGTGGAAAATTTTAAAAGTCAGTTCACAACTGAAGTGTGTTTATAAATCTTTCTGTGACAGAAGGCTAAAATGCCTTCCTCAATTTACACCTGCATAAAATGCCTACAATGAGTTTTTGTTTATGTGGTTTGGTTTTTTCTTTTGAAAAACAAAATTCCTTAAGTGCTGGGATCATAACCAGGGCTTCATGGCAATTTAAAGTTCTTAATTCTAGAATCAGGCATCACTTAGAATAAGTGTTCCCTAACATTATAATTTTAAAAGATGGAGGAAGAAAAAAAACAGAAAGCAGAAACAAAAGAAAGTGTTACGTTTATCAGCTGACAAGCCTTCCTCAACCTGAGCACTACTGTTACAAAGCATGAAACTAGCTGAAAATCTGCCTGACTTCATTTAGTTTATCCACAGTAACCCTGTGCTTAATGTCCCTGCTTCCATTGCTGTAAGATGAAGTAACTACCCGTTTTAGCATGGTAAACTGTGGGACAAAAATCTTCATTTTCCTCCCTGTGGACCACTAAGCTAGCCCAGTTCACATGTAACTCTATTTCTGCTTAGTTGGCGAGCTGCACTACCTTTGAATGGGGCTCATCCCAATGAGGGGTGACACCTCATGGTGCATGCAAGGCTTACAAAAAAAGAGTCTGAATAGTGCTCATTTCACCACGTTCACTCTCAGACCAGAGAGGTGGGCAGAATGAGACTCCAAATGCAATCCGCTCAATTGTCAGACTTTTCGTCCTAGGTCGGTTTTCACAATAGCTCAGTTTTTACTGAAAGAGTACTGCTGAATTTGACTGTGTGGGAAATCCACTCAGTGAAGTGGGTGAAATGTGTGAGTGGTGGCAGAGTGGATTCGCAACCAGCAGGATGGAAATTGGCAGCTTTACCCTAATAATGTGAACACACTGTCTTGTCCAAGTGGCTTTCTAAGCATCCTCCTGGGAGAAGGGAAGTCTTTTCCCACCTTTAACAAGAAGCCAGCTCCCAACTTAGGAGATTCTTTGGCAATACAGCTATCAGAAGAAAATCTTTCTCATATCTTGTGAATCTGAATGAAGCAACCTCGCTCATTCTCTCAGCCACGCCCCGGGTTTTATTTTCTTAACTGTTTCTTGACGTGCTGATAACCTGCCTCCCAGCCTTCAGCAGAATATGAGCACTTTGCAGGTAGAGACTTAATCTATCTTCTTGCTTCTGTGGTCAAGGCCCTGCCACTGCAGACAAAGAATGCCAACTCAACTTGTGTGCACCGAGTGAACGAAGCCAACATGACCAGCAAAGGTGTGGCTTTTCATCTGTCTAAAAGCCCTTTAGTAGGGAAATTACACGGACATGAAGTACTAACGACATTACAAGAATTTAGTTACAGCTCTTGGTGAACGTCCATATATCTACTCCCTAAAACTCATGCCAAAAAGTTATTTTTCCCAATGAATGCTATTACACACATATGGTATTATTGTACACATATATAAAAGATACATGGAACATACAAAACATGCATTTGTATGTAAACTGGGTTTCAATATAATTTCTATAGTGATCAAAAGATACAAGAGTTCATTAAATATTTAATAATTTGCTCTCTCTTCCACTTAAATGATAATTTTACTAATGTAGGTAACTGTAAAAAGAAAATGTAGCATTATATTAGTAGTGATTTTTTTCACAAATTTAATAAAGACCAACTTCATACCCAGGCAGATTATCTTGTGTCTTACTAAATATTATATAATTAAAATATTTTCTACAAATAGGTTAAGCCTACTTTCTGAGTTTCTATTTTTTGACACAAAACTTTAAAAACAAAATTGGAGATAGGGTTTCACTATATAACTCTGACTAGCCTGGATTTGCTATAGAACTGGATTGTCCTTGAACTCACAGAGATCTACCTTCTCCAGTGCTAGAATTAGAAGTGCACTATTATGCCTGGAAAAAATTGAAAATACTTTTACATCAAATATGGAACAAACTGTTTTTAAAGTACTGTATACTAGCAATTCAATAATGTTCATCCTTATAACACCAAATAAAAGAGCACATTGGAGGTCTAAGAACAGATTTTCCAATGATGTGTTTTAAAGAAAAGTAGAGCTTTCTCAACCCCACTCAACACATTTCTCTCCCATACAGCATCATATTTTTATATACTCAGAGCCCATAAAATTAAATTACTTGTAGTAATCAATGGTATTCAGTGGTATACTTACCCTGACTTCATTAACGTTATTAGAATAATCCACTGTCTGACAAATATAGCTGTATCCTGCGTTGTATGATCCCATGAATAGCTGGAAACAAAATGATTAACATGTGGAGTGAAGGTTTAGTGGACACAACATTGAAAACAGTAAATTCAACACACAAAGTGTTTTGAAAGCAGTTATTTTCTTTAAAAAGATTCCATCTGCGTTACACATTTTAAAGTTATTTTCTCATTGTTTTGTGGTGTGGGGATCAAACTCAGGACTCATGTATGCTGGGCAAATGCTGTACCAATGGAGCTACGTCCCCAGACCTTGAATGGACATGTGATATATTAGAAGTTCTAAAATTTTTTGTGTGGTACTTTTTACTATAATTTTAATACAGACCAAATTAAAAAACAAGCATATTATTTTTCATAAGATATCAAATGCATAATATTCAGTCATTATTTAAAGAACATTAAACTTGCTTAGGCAAGACCTTACATATTTAGCACAGTGAACTACTTCTTTTTTTCTTTCTTTTTTTTTTTTTTTTTTTTTTTTGGTTTTTCGAGACAGGGTTCCTCTGTGGCTTTGGAGGCTGTCCTGGAACTCACTTTGTAGACCAGGCTGGCCTCGAACTCACAGAGATCCGCCTGCCTCTGCCTCCCAAGTACTGGGATTAAAGGCATGCACCACCAACACCCGGCTGTGAACTACTTCTATAAACATAAGAAAAATACATTTAATGTTTCTGGGCCAGTATGGATGCTGACTCTATACAATGCCAACTCAATCGAAGAGAAACTTTTACAGTCACTGTGCTGTCTAGTTTTATTGTCAACTTCACACAAGATAGTCATTTGGGAAAAGAGAAGTTCAGTTCAGAAAATGCCCCCACCAGACTGCCCTGTGGGCAAGCGTGCAGAGCACTTTCTTGATTGATGGTAGACACTGGAGGGCCCAGCTTGCTAGGGGTGGTGCCACCCCTGGGCTACTTATCTTGTGTGCTATAAGAAAACAGGCCGAGCAAGCCAGTGAGCAGTGTTCCTCTGTGGCTTCTGCTTCAGTTCCTGCCTTCAGGTTCCTTCCCTGACTCTGTCTGGATTGTTACATGGAAGTGTAAGATGAAATAAACTCTCTGGATACTGAGCCAAGACCTGTCCCACCTTAACCGGTTTACATCTTGATCCAAAGTGGTGTGTGCCCAGCAAACTAAGTGAAGGTATCCAAATAAAGCAAGCAAACGTGTCTGTGAAGCTAGGATCCTATCAGCTTAGTTGTTGTTGGAGGCTTGTCTAAAGAAGGCTTCATTTTCTTAGTGCCTGTGGTTTGGTATCAGCTCACATAGAATTTTAAGAAGTCTCGTAAGAATGAATTCCTTAGACTTCAGTAACTTGAAATGTGCCAATCCAGCCTGCAGGGTTTTCTTTCAAAATACCCTGGAGAATTTGCTGATGTCCAGAAAAGTATGATGATTAGCAGCCACACCTGTATGACAGCCAACTCCTTTCCGCTCCAACACATAACACAGTAAGTTACATAAGATGAAGGCATGAAGCTGGTACTTCCAAGTATTTTGATTGGGTGTCGGGCCTGAAACTGATGAGAAGTGGTCCAGGTAGCTCCTCTGGCTCACTAAGTGCTAAATATGTGCCGGACATCCTGAAAACTCACCTCTCTCACCTCTAGCCGCCTTCCCTACTTGGCAGGTACCTCCCCGCTTGAGAGATGAGACAGATGAAACTAGTAACAGCTGGATAACTCCCAATGTCAAAACTAAGAGTATGCTGAGAATCCGTTCTATGCTTCAAAGTCCCATCTAAACAGCTACCCCACACTCCATTTCCTACTTCTGCTACCTAGAAACTCTAAAGGTCAAAAACATAATCTTCGAGTAGCTAACAGTCATTCTGCCGTGCAAGGTTGCAATGGCAGTTTCAAGGTGTCTTGTTTTTACATTGTTCCCAACAACCCTGGGGAACCATTAGAGTGACATTAATAAACCTACCTCTCTGAAGATGAAAAGGTTAAGCAAAACCATGCCAAAATTATAGATTATGAGCACTAAGCGCATTTGAAACGGCTCCCGGTCTTTCATCCACTTTGGACCCAGCCACACGAACAGGAGATACAGTGTGCTTATGCTTAGCGTCGGCCATGGAGACTGCATGAGCGGCCAGTTTTCTACGCGTTTATCTACGGAGAGAATGGAAACAACCTGAAATTTACTGAGCAATACATGTTTTACAAAACAAAATACTCTTAGGAATTAAAATGTCCCAATTTCTTAAATTGGAGTAAGCACAGATCGCTGTCCCCGTGAAAATACGTGATATATAAAACAAATGCAGACACCACCAACTCCTATACGTATAATTGGAAAATCACTTCTTTACTTGGGTTACATGGTATGTTTTATAAAACATCAAAGAAACAGAGGAAATACACTAAAAATATAGGTGATGAGCTTGAAAGTGAAGCCTTCACAGCTTTAAAATAATTGCTTTAAGGAAATACTCAGTTTCTGCACTAAGCATGTGAAATGTATCAGGCAGTATGGAACTGCTCTCTATCTCCGCCCCTCAGCAAGCACAAACCGGACTGATGAGGTGCTGGGCAATGGAGCCATGAGGTAGGATAGCTGTGGAAATGAGAGTTGCCATGCAATCATACTTAAAGAATTAAGGCAATCTCTTTACAATTGTAATTTATCATAAATGGTAGCCATATTTAAGATATGTTTGCTCCTTTTCCATTGATAGTGTGCATCAATTTTACTATCTATGAAAACTCTATTTGTATCTTCACATCTCTTAATCCACATATGAGGAAAAACCTATAGTGGAACAAGTGATTTCATTTAAAGTAAACTGACTGACCATAATATTTAAATATGCACCCAACAATCAATTTTATACTTTAACATTTTCAAAATGAGGACATTTGTAAAATAAGAAATGATAATGAAATAACAGATTAAGAAAATTCTATTTATATGTAAGATATATTAAGATTAAACTTTATATTTCTAGAGTTAAACAATATTTCATTCATTTATAATCAAATATCTATTTTGCAATACAAAACACATTTAACATTCAATGTTTAGCATAGTTTATCTCAACATAATAAATTAAAAGTCTTTTGGCCAGGTCCTAGAATCCAGTCTAAATGAATTTAATGTAGTGTTAATTACAGTAACTTCTATGTAAACTGACTTGTTTACTAAAACTATGTATGCAAAAATGGTTCTGGATTAGATAACTAAATACTACAATACTGTTTTAAAATATACTAATCAGACTGGGGGTGTAGCTAAGAGGTAGAGAAAGGATCTCTTTCTGTATACACACATATAAACATTTGCTTAAATGTACATTAATCTATTTCTACAGACTGTCAATTGGAAATATGACATAAGAAAACATTAAGTTTCATGGAATAATCTTCCAAGTCGTGAAGAGCCACAATTATGGTTTCGGTGAAATAACAGTTGATAAAAGGTGACAAGGACAGGGGGCATTCAGGCAGAAGCGTTTTGAGCTTGAGGCCAGTCTACTAAATTGTAAGAGACATCCTGTCTCAACATAACAAAGAAGGGACTCCCTTTCCTAGGGTCAGATACATGTAGTTCTCAGCCCTCATCAAGGAAACTTTTCTTTGCAACGGTCAGAGGCCATTATAGAAAGTTACAAGAGATCAAAATGCAAAATTATAGGGCCTAGTCCCAAAGGATACGTCTACGACACAAATCCCACATCTATGGCTCAGGAATCATTGCAGGAGAGGGGGTAGAAAAACCCTAAGAGCTGTGAAGTGACGTCTCCTAGAAATGTCAGAAGCTACACAGCAAGTCTCACCAACACGGCTGCCTAAACGTGAGCTAGTAAAGGATGACACCGAGAGGGGTGTGAACATGGACAGGGTGAAACCTCACAAGGCCTGAATCCTGCACAAAGAACTACAGACAGCTAAGAGATGCTGAGAGTAGAACAGTCTTCCCCAGAGAAGAACATACCAACTGCTTATCCCACACCAAAATAGCTCTGAAAACATACATACAAGGAATAATACACACACACACACCACCACCACCACCACAACCAGCAGCAGCAGCAGTTAAAGAAAAAGAGACCATGAATTTGAAAAAATGCATTCTTATATAGAGACTTTAACATCTAAGATCCCGGAAAGAAGAGGCATTCTTCTATAGAGAGACCTTAACATCCAAGATCCTGGAAAGAAGAGGCATTCTTCTGTAGAGAGACCTTAACATCTAAGATCCCGGAAAGAAGAGCCATTCTTCTGTAGAGAGACCTTAACATCTAAGATCCTGGAAAGAAGAGCCATTCTTCTATAGAGAGACCTTAACATCCAAGATCCTGGAAAGAAGAGGCATTCTTCTGTAGAGAGACCTTAACATCCAAGATCCCGGAAAGAAGAGCCATTCTTCTATAGAGAGACCTTAACATCCAAGATCCTGGAAAGAAGAGGCATTCTTCTGTAGAGAGACCTTAACATCTAAGATCCCGGAAAGAAGAGGCATTCTTCTATAGAGAGACCGTAACATCTTGAGATCCCAGAGTACATCTCACCTTTTATCTCAGCACACAGAGGATTCCTACTGACTTCAAAGAAAGTTCTGAGCAGCAAGTGAAAAAGGAAAAAATAGAAAACCAAGTTCAGAGTCTGGAGGGACGGCTCGGGCAATGAAGTCTTTGCCATGTAAGTATAAGAGCCTGAATTTGATCCCTAGAATCCTGTCAAAGCTGGCTGTGGCACTGCATGCTACAGTCTAAGTGCTGGGAAGGCACAGGCAGGAGGACTCCGGGGGCTTGCTGGGCAGCTGGCCTAGCCCCGTCAGTGAGCTCCACATTTAGTAAGAGACTCTGTCTCAGAAAATGAGGTGCCAATTAACTAAAGAAGATATCCACTATTGATCTACAGATACAACACACTCGCTTACATACTCACACGCACACACACACCTATATAAATACATATGCACACATTAGCTTATACACAGAGGCACATATAAAAGAAAAAAAAACAGAAAAAGAAAACTGGGATATAAAATAAGCCAGAAATTAAGAGTAGACAATGTACTTCTTCAATTTTTTTAGTCAGAAGTAGGGGGTCTCACTCTGTTGTCCAGCCTGTGCCTGAACATGTGAGTTCAAGCGATTCTCCTGCCTCAGCCTCTCAAACAGTAGACAGGACTATGGTGTCCCACCATGTCCAGCTTGCCTCCTCGTGTTGATGTGCAGTGTGGTTACCACCTCCGTCTCTCAGTCATCAGAAACACTTAGAGAGGACCACCTAGGAGCAGCAGAGGATTACACAACAGACAAGCTGAGGGTTCTACAACATCGAACTTTAAGGGAAGCCGAGACACAGCTGAGAAGCCAGATGACAACAGGAAACAACAGGAAGCATACAGGATGCAGCTGGTGACTGAGCTTCAGCACTGGCCCTGTCACTGTGCACAGGCCTCAAGGGCACAATCCCTTCATTTCCTTCATATATAAAACTTAGTGGTTATTGTCAGTATTATCCACAGAGCTGATGCTGACTACACCATGTCGTGTGTGTGTGTATATGTGTGTGTGTGTGTGTATGTGTGTGTGTATATGTGTGTGTGTGTATGTGTGTGTGTATATGTGTGTGTGTGTGTATGTGTGTGTGTGTGTGTGTGTGTGTGTGTGTGTGGGCTCGTGCACTTGTGTGCATAAGAGAGACAGGGGAGCCTCTCCCCTCACAAGTCCTTGGTATCTTCTGGGGCTTTTACATAGATTACTTAACTCTTCCCAAGACTACGATCACCATATATATATAAACACAGGAGAGGAGAAGGTGAAGTGATTAGTGACTCTCCAGCTTTAATGAAACAACACAAACCCCAAGAGGAGTAGAAACACACACTGAGGCTTTGGTCTGTGCTGCAGTCCATTTCCAGGGACACTACATTTTCTGTGAAGCCTCAAGTGAGGCCTGAGATTCTCCACATTCTCATGTGTTACTCCAAAAGAGTGTATGAATACTCTGCCTTTATTTCCAATGTGCCCCTTAGTGCTTGGCCTGGAACTCATGATTCTCTTACCTCAACTTCTTGGGTTTGGAATGACAGGCATGTGTCACCATGCCTCACCCTTAAAGGGTATAATGGTTTCCATTTGTAACATTATATTTACTGTTTCATGAGACTCACAGCAAGCTGGACCGACCTGTTTACAAGTATCAGTATGGACAGTAACCACATAATTTTACCTATGCTGGAAAGTCATCCATAGTTACTCAGCCATGATGTCAAAACTTTCAAAGTGTTTTTTAACTGTATAAAAAAACAAGGGGCTTGTCCATCTAAAATGGCATTTATTTATTTATTTATTTATTGGGATAGGGTTTCACTGTGTAGCCCTGGCTATCCTTGAACTCCCTATGTAGAGTAGGATGGCCTTGAACTCACAAAGCTCCAGCTGCCTCTACCCAGTGCTGGAATTAAAGATGTGTGCCACCATGCCCAGAAAGTGAACTTTCTTGAACACACCACTGACACATTTTCATTTCTAACTTGATCTATACCTTATGATCACACATGATCACACAGCACTTAATAATCCAGGCAACTGTACCCGCTTTGTGGCTCCGGTGTGTGTGTGGGGGGGGTGCAGATCACTTGGTCGCTGGCCTATTGAAGTTCATCATTTATTGGATGAAACATGAAAAGTCAACTGCTCTGTGGCAAAATGAGAATCCAAGGTGAGCAACAGGACAGGAAAGTGTACTAGGTCACAGTTCAACCACAGACATCTGACAGACTCAACGAATAAAAGTAGACCAGGCAGACAGGTAGGCAGACTGGTCCTGTTTCAGAGAAGGGAATTGGAGAAACTGACCCAGAGCTCCCTTCGATGACTGACAAGACCCTGCCTGGTAGCAGTGCAGGACAGACTGCAGGGGAAGGAGATGTTCAGGGGCCATGGAAACCATGCCAGCTCCACCTCCGTGGGAGATAAAGGAGCAAGTTCTGTTTAATGTACTGATTCCCAGGTCCATCCTAGGTTTTGAACTGACAACTCTGCAGCTGGGGCCCAGCTCTGACTACAGTGCTTTCATGGCTTCTGACACGGCTCTAGATTGCAGGAGGTGATGGAGACTCCAGGTGTAGCTCTGGAGAGGAGATAACAGGAAGGTAGATGTAATCTACATCCCTGTGTAATCTACATCCCTGTGTAATGTGCATCCCTGTGTGATGTGCCTCCCTGTGTAATCTACATCCCTGTGTAATGTGCATCTCCATGTAATGTGCAATCTACATCCCTGTGTAATGTGCATCCCTGTGTGATGTGCATCCCTGTGTAATCTACATCCCTGTGTAATGTGCATCCCTGTGTGAGGCCCCTTGGTGTAGCTGCCAGGAGGCTCTGGGGTTGCAGAGGAATTTCCAGGGCAGGAGACAGGGGGAGGAGTCACTGACCATGAAAATCACACCAGAGCTTAAGGTCACAAGCAAGTGCACAGAGAATGAGAAAAAGAACCAGAGAAAGGTCTGTGCCTGGAGTCACCCAGGAAGAGAGGGTGAAATGGCAGCAAATCAGGCAGGGAGACAGGGGAGAGAAAATAGTCAGACACTGGGAATCAGCTGTGTTCTCCCTCTGTCCCTTCTTTGATGAACCACTACCTCAAGGATTGACATGGGAGGGTTCCACAAACTGAAGTGTTCCCAGCCTAAAGGGTTCCACAACGCCCCTCCTTCCTTTCCAATGCGCCTGTTCTCTCCCCTACAAATCTTCATAGGGTTGCCTGACATCAAAGCAATGTGAGTCTCTCCCCTTACAAGTCCTTGGTATCTTCTATGGCTTTTTGTCTGCTTCCCAGAGTCCCCTAGCTCACCAGATCACCAGCGTTAGAATCCTTACTCACCAGCCAGCTGAGAGCCTCCCCAGTCTCATGCGTGATCACAGCATTGGGTAGTGTCTGACACAGCGTAGTCAGCACTGTGGATAATACTGACAATAACCACTAAGTTTTCCTCCCTCACAGCATTAGAATTAAACCACATTCAAGAAGAATGAACAATGTTAATAAAATCAGGAAGAGTTCACACTGAGAAGGCAAGGGTATTTGTAACCTATATACCGAGAAGAGAAAGTGTCTTACAGTTCACCCTTGCTCTCAGTAACTGAACATTTTTACATGTTACTTGCTACTGTGAATATATGATGTATGTGTGAGTGCCGGCATGCACATATGCCATGCCATGTGTGTGGAGGTCAGAGGGCAACCTCTGAAGTCAGTTCCCCTCTTCTGCCTTTATATTCGAGTTCTGGGGATTGCCAGGCCTGAACAGCAAGCCCCTTTACCTGCTGAGCCATGCTGCCAGCCCTCACTAGCTTAGTTTTCAAATTATGCTGAAAGGCTATTTTCAAAATCTTTTTTTAGAAGATCTTTTTTTTAAAGATTTATTTATTTGTTATGAATACAACATTCTGCCTCCATGTATGTCTGCACACCAGAAGAGGGCACCATATCTCATTATGAATGGTTGTGAGCCACCATGTGGTTACTGGGAATTGAACTCAGAACCTCTGGAAGAGCAGGCGGTGCTCTTAACCTCTGAGCCATCTCTCCAGCCCTCAAAATCTTTTTAAATGACAACATAAAACAAAATTTGGTAAAGAATAAAATACTGGGGATCCAGTGATTTTGAGTAACTCAAGTAACCTCTGCTTATAAACAAGTAACTACAGTGACTCCTCAGGAACCTCTAACAGGTCTACTGTTTCTTTTCTCTTTTTCTTCCTTCTTTCCTTCCTTCCTTCCTCCCTCCCTCCCTTCCTTCCTTCGTTCCTTTTCTCTTCTTTTTTTGTGGCTCAGGGTTTCCACTAGCCAAAATGAACTTTCTTTTTAGTAAAATTCTACTATACATCCCAGAAAAAAAATTAGTAATAAAATTAAACATTTTTAGAATATCCAGATTCTTAGGATAGATGGAACCAACGCTGCAGGGAGGAAAGGGTGATGCCTTGAGCAGGCTCACGGAACAGAGGAGCACAATACTGGAGCAAAAGATAAGACTTACATCAAGAAGAACTGGATCCCAGGGTGTGGCACATACCCATAGTCCCAGCTAATGAAGAAGAAGAAGAGGAGGAGGAGGAGGAGGAGGAGGAGGAGGAGGAGGAGGAGGAGGAGGAGGAGGAGAAGGAGAAGGAGAAGGAGAAGAAGAAGAAGAAGAAGAAGAAGAAGAAGAAGAAGAAGAAGAAGAAGAAGAAGAAGAAGAAGAAGAAACATTCCCAAATTCTGGGTAGCAACATAGAAAGATCTAGAGGAGTGGATGGGGGAATTGCTGTATTACAGGCATGCACCCCCATTTATTTAATTTTCAAATGAATAACTTAAGCTTGTTTAATGCTTCTACTTTTTCCACAGTATTTAACAGTGTGAGATTGTAGAGGAAAGTAGCAATACTCTATTCCTCTTCTAGTAAAGTGTGGTCCAGTCAAATGCCATCCCCTGGAACTGGTCGGAAACAGAATCTCATGCCTTAGCCAGGAGCATTAACTCAGAATCCTCATCACACCAACACTACCCCAGAACTGTTTGATTTGGCCCTTGAGTCTACCTGGAAAAATCAGCCACTTCTCTTTTCTTCCAACAGCATCTACACCTGTGTAATCTGCCATCATCAAAAGGAAAACACACATCTGATGACCACTAACCAGACTAGCTTTGGGAGTTTATTCAGGATGTCAGAACTATGTACTCAATGGTGCTCTCAAAATACTCCGTCCTTCTTCAATAACTAAACCAAATATCTGCAAATGAGCTCAACATACGGACCAAGCTGCCTTCAGACTGCAGGAGCTCAGCCTGCCTCTGCCTGCTGAGCACTTGGGTTCAAGGTGTATGCTACCACTCCTGGCTGAACTCCTGTTTTAAAAAACATCCATTTCCACTAACATTCTAAGTGGTTAACACTGACTGCCAATTTCTCTTTACCTAAAACAAAGGCTACATTCACCATATGGAATCACAGGTCTGTCGAAATCACCCCCCAAAGGCTGACTGCAACTCCTTTCTGTAAGAAGGCCTTGCGTCCCTCTACCTCTTACCCATCAACAATCTCATCTCTCTGATGGAGAGTAAACAAAGAGTCCCCTTAAGGCCTCTTCTCGTCTCTGCCCTAACACAGCATGTTCAGTGTACAAAGTCAGCCATGTGAGGCAGTAGGGGCTTTACACGGTTGGATAGACTAGGAATAGAACAGGTACCTGAGAAGCACTCAAGAAAGGCAGGGCAGGTTCTGTATCGGGGTGAGGTGGGATTGAGGATCCTCACAACCTCTTCCTTTCCATAGGAGGAACTCCTGTTTTAATCTCAAGTTCTCAGGAGTGGGCATAGGAAATTCAGCATTTGGACCAATAGACTTAGACCTAGGCTAGGACACACAGCAGGAGGACGGTGCAATTGGCAGGCTGGGAGGAAGGGAGCCTCTGCCAGCCAGAGAAGGGTAGATTGAGTATCTGATAGCAAGAGGGAGCAGGTGGCCTCAGAGTAGTTCAGGCTGGTTAACTAACTCAGTTGTATAACAGTCACCCGAGGAGGGGGGGATGGAGAAAGAAGCTTAAAAGCAGAGGGGAAAGTATTTTGGTTGTGAGTCTAAACAGCAATGGTAATAAAAGTTAAAGGGGAAAAGAGCATGCAGTTTCCTGCAGCAAGCAGAAGAGGATGGCTTTGGAAACTACAAAGGAAAAATAAAACAAAAGGAAAGGCCAAGGAGAGTGCAGATCAGTATGCGATACAAGCTAACAGCTCCTCAGACTGAGTTTTAACTTGGGAGGGTTAAGTATTTGAAGTCCAGGGAAAGTCAGTTTCCTCCCTGAGATGGGGATAACAATGGAACCCAACTGGAAGAACATTAAGTATTAAGTGTGTTGATAAAGTCAAAGCACTGTCTACCGTGCCTGGTGCTAGGGAAGCAGCCAATAATCACTCAGCACTCGCGGTAAATGAAGAGGCGGGCAATGCTGTGTTATAACAATGAAACTCTCGTAGCAATAAGATCCTCATTCTACCCCCGTTCTGTGGATCTAGTTCTGTGGTTCTAAACTTCTTCGTCTTTAATGGTTAAACAATAACCAGCGTAGAGGGATGCTGTGAAGACCGGATATACGGGATTATGAAGCACTACTGTCCACAGACAGCGTGAGCTTCGTTGTTTGCTGGGGGTGTCGTACTCAGTTTAAAGGCTAGCACAGCCGTTACAGCCAGTTCAAGAGAAAGGGAAACGTGCAGCAGGGAGAACATTTATAACCACGGAGAGATCTGAAAAATGAAATGATGCTGTATATCCTTAACGCCAAGAGAAGAAGGCAGCAGGTCCCTCCTTTCCGTCTTTCATGAACTCTTAGTCTGGGGGTTATGGATCCAAATGGTACTCAGAGCTGCCAATCATCTCAAAGCTTTAAGAAAATCACAATGATGCTGCCCAGTTGTTAAGGGGCTCGCAGCGTTTGCATCTGTGTGTGCATGTGTGTCTGCACATGCAGGGTGTGTGTGCTTGGGGTGGGACACTTTGGCTTTAACAGTTCTAAAAACTAAATAGCCACTGAGCAAAATTCTATCTATCCTGAATTTTCACTAACGGTAGTTGGTAGCTCTTGTCTCATGCCATTTGGCAAACAAGTTCATAATTACTCCGTATATAATTTTTAGCAACTCTACTCCATCTTACGGAAGGCAACTTCATCTCAGAATACATGTCTTATTTCTTAAATATACATTTCCATATGTAGTGTCAGCATATAGATTTTTCTAAGAAAATATCACTTCTTAGTTTATTTTTTAAAATATATGTGTATGTTTTGCCTACATATATGTCTTTTACTGCAGGCATGGCTTCTGGTGCCTACAGAGACCAGAAGCAGGCATTGGGTCCCCTGGAACTGGAATTACAGATGGCTGTGAGCTGCCAAGTAGGTGCTAGGATTTGAACCTCAGCCCTTTTAATTGCTGAGAATCTCCAGCTCCTAGACCTGACAGTAACTTTGAACATTCTAGCTGTTTTTGTTGTTGTTGTTGTTGTTGTTATCGTCATCTGTGATTTTGGTCAGATTTAGTATCTGACAGGAATACAAATTCAGTGATGCTATGTAGGTAAAGCAGTAAAAAATTAATTAATTAATTAAAAAGACGCATAGGTAAGAGGCACAAAAACTTCTTTCTTGGCTGATGTGATGACAAGAGCATCAGGCTACATGCTAATGTAACAACACATTATCTCATTTCCAGGAACCTTGGGGACTAGGAAGCATATGGAAAGAAATAAAACATTCCAGGCCAGTCTTCCCGGGTGGCTGTAAAGGTAATGCAAAGCCAACCTTTCTGCTTCCTTGTGTGCTGTGTGCTAGCCAAGCAGGTACTTCTCCAAGTCAGTCAACACTTATATTCCCTTTATAAAAGCCATTTTATATCAAGCTGAAAAAACAAAAAAAAATCCTTTGTTTCACCATCCAATACTGAAAGAAGTTCAAGTTTAGGAATGCCATTATACTAATTTTATAGTATGTGGAATTCCTGCCCATGTTTTATTAGCCTATATTAATTATTATACATAATAATGGGCTTCACTTTGATGCTTTTATACATTAGTATGCTATTCTTTAATGGCAGTCCCCCATTCCCTTTCCCGTCCCAACTTCTCACTTCCACAGATCCCGATCCACTTTCATAATGTCTCTTCTGTGTGTGTGTGTGTGTGTGTGTGTGTGTGTGTGTGTGTGTGTGTGTCCCAGTGAATTTTCTTGTAATTGTGTTAAGTACATGCTGGTGTTAGCAAGCGTACTCGTAATGCTGTACAGCCAATCTCCACAACTAACTTCACATTGCAAAATGGAAACTTCGTACCTCTTAACCACCAATCCCCAGACAGTTTCTTCTCTTTCCAGTCCCTGGCAAGCACTGTTTTCATTTCTGCTTCTATTAACTATTTTAGAAAGCTCGTGTGAGTGGGATGACACGTCTTTGTCCTGCTGTGTTGGAGTTTAATGTTCCTTAGAGGCATCCACATGTAAAATATTCTTTTATCATCAGCTCATTCATCAGTGGGCATATGCCAGTTGCTCCTACCTCAGTGTGGTGCAATGCACAACCATCAGCAAGAAGTGACCAATGTGTGAAATGCATTATCACACACATGTGTGCCTGAGTGTACATTTGAGAATTAAAAAATGAAAATAGAAATGCTTACTCCTTCAAATGGTCCAGTTCAGAATCACAAAATTATGTATTTTCTAAAGAAAACTGAGGCTAAAAATATTGAGTTTGGACTTATACTGAAGGTATTGTTCTAGGAAAGATGAAAAGTTGGTAAGTGGATTACACAGAGCCTCTGACAATAGATGCCATGCACTCTACAGTTCAATTTTCATATGGCAGAGGTAGCAAGAAGAGACCTGGGGCTGAATAGATGCAGTGGCTAGGAGCACTTTCTGCTCTTGTAGAGGAACTGAGTTAGACCTACACGGGTAGCTCACAACCACCTATAACTCATTCCTTCTTCTGGCTCCCAAAGGTACACGTGCACACACAAACACACACACACACACACACACACACACACACACACAGGCACAGAGTCACATGTGCTCATAAGTAAAAATAAATCCTTAAGAGACACAAAGAAATAATGATACTTGCCAAGACTACATAAGAAGCCATCATTGGAAGCTGCATATCACATGACAAAATTGCTACATAATTCATTTTATGCATTTTTGTTACTGCTCCTGTTTTTAGCAAATTAGTTCATTCACGCTTACTCAAGGAACACTGAGATAATTAAATAGCTATGGTGATGTAGTAAAACACACAGTACTGTCCCAGGTAGTTAGTTACCCAGTGTCTTTATCCTTTCCCTATTCCTCTAATTGGCTCTTGCAGAACAGGCAAGACAAAGAAAAAAATGACTAATTACAAATCTACTCTTTTCACTAATGGGGAGGTACTAAAAAGGTTTTGGAAGACACTTAAATCATAAAAAGATTTTCAGATTGCTCTCTCTATTCAAAGAACAGAAAAGGAGCATCTATACAGAACTATGGACCTAGCTGGGCATGGTGGTGCATGCCTTTAATCCCAGGACTCGGGCAATCATTAGAATTTACAGATGAAAAGTGTTGAGGGTTGGGGTGAAAGGAACCTGTTTAAACTCTTACACTCAGTAGTAGTAGGGTTCAGGAAGATCCTAAAAGATTATTACCTAATGTAATCATTAGAATTTACAGATGAAAAGTGTTGAGGGTTGGGGTGAAAGGGACTTGTCTAAACTCTTACACTCAGTAGTAGTAGGGTTCAGGAAGATCCTAAAAGATTATTACCAAATTTAATCCTTGGAATTTACAGATGAAAAGTGTTGAGGGTTGGGGTGAAAGGGACTTGTCTAAACTCTTACACTCAGTAGTAGTAGGGTTCAGGAAGATCCTAAAAGATTATTACCAAATTTAATCCTTGGAATTTACAGATGAAAAGTGTTGAGGGTTGGGGTGAAAGGGACTTGTCTAAACTCTTACACTCAGTAGTAGTAGGGTTCAGGAAGATCCTAAAAGATTATTACCAAATTTAATCCTTGGAATTTACAGATGAAAAGTGTTGAGGGTTGGGGTGAAAGGGACTTGTCTAAACTCTTACACTCAGTAGTAGTAGGGTTCAGGAAGATCCTAAAAGATTATTACCAAATTTAATCCTTGGAATTTACAGATGAAAAGTGTTGAGGGTTGGGGTGAAAGGGACTTGTCTAAACTCTTACACTCAGTAGTAGTAGCCTCATGACCTAAGTTCAGCCACTAAGTCTCTCCACTCACTGTGTTATGCTATCCTCAACTCCCGCACTACAATGTTTCTGCATGGATGATGAGAAAAAATTAGTGACTATCTGACTATGTATCTCTGTTATGTGCTACTAAATGATTTGATAGTTGATTCATTAGATTTAGTGGACATTAACGGAAATTGTGATTGATAAAGATAATTAAAAAAAGTTTCTGCAGGGCTGGGAAAAAACTCAGTGGTAGAATGCTTGCTTAGCATGTATGAGGTCTGAAATTTAATTCCAGCCACCACACCCACTCCCCTACACACACACACACACACACACACACACACTCACGGGTGGGTGGGCACCTTTCTGCAATCTAGTGTCATCTAAAACTGTATTACCACAACATTTCCCCAATCAAAATTATGTGAGATTGCCAGAAAGAAATTGACATAATTTCTTTCCCTCCTGGTCCTACAGCTGTTTAGTCCCAAATATATTAACTATAAACTGGCCTATGGCTCAGGCTTCTTATTGGCTAGCTCTCTCTTAATTATTAACCCATTTCTATTAATCCATGTGTCTCCATGTAGTCTTGTCTTACCAAGAATGCCCAGACTTCTTGCTCCCTCAGCAGCTACATGGCATCTCCCTATCGACTCTGTACCTTCCTCCTCCTAGCCTTCTCCTAGTCTGGTCGCCCTGCCTATACCTCCTGACAGGCTATGTCCTGCCTGTCCATTGGCCAAAACAGCTTTATTCATCGACCAATGAGAGAAACATCTTCACAGCATACAGAAGGACCTCCCCATGAGCCGGGTGCGGTGGTATCTGACTGTAGGCTGAGACTGAGGATCACATGACAAGGCCAAGGAGTGAGACAACAGCAGTGAGGCTCTCTTTCGAAAATGAAAAACAAAGCTAGATTAAGGAGATCGTCTCTTGCCACTTGTGTAAGAGCGAGAGAGATTCTCGGGGGCATGTCGAGGGGGAAACCATAAAGTGAGGAGGCAGATCTTAGGAATGGTTTATATAATTCAGGACTGGAGTCATAAAAAAGAATTGCTCAAGGTAACAGACAAATAATTGCTAAAGACAAGGTTTCATGTTACAGGATCCACAGTGGCTCCAGCATACCATGTAGGTAATGGTGTGGGAAGCAGAGCTATATGGTATCTGAAGAGGTAAGCAGAAGGAGCGCCGTATGGAGAAAGAGGGTGTGCAGGCTTTCCTTTTACTGGAGAACCAGGGACTTTAACCAAGCTGGCTAGAGTTGCAGGCCTGTGAGTAGAGGAATACTTCCTGAGGACAACAGAAAGCTAACTGATTGTGAAAGCTATGTTTTTCCCTCCTTTCCATTTCTAAGTGTCAGAATCCATATGATTTTAAAGTAATAGACTCTGATACAGTAAAATCTTGGCTTATAGATGGAATGCTGTGCTATCTGGAAAAAGAGACACTGGAAGTGAGGAATGACACAACTCATTAAATAACTCTTGTCTGCGAAGAAATATATACTTAACTCAAGAGTAGTGGCTCAGATGAAAAGCCATACTCATGCTAAATATTTCACAGGTGACACTATAACATGACTTAAGGAAAAATAAAACACTGAATTTTCAAAATGATGAACAAGTACTTTGTACCTTACAAGACACAAAACGATCGTCTGAGACCTGTCACTCTGTCAGCCTAATGGAAAGCCTCTAACCACATAAAACTGTCCTGAAATCAGTCTCAGGACTACACTGTTTGCCCCTCTGGGACCTGGTCATGAGGGGTGTTTTGCTATATGCTGTGGATAGAGAGAGGGTACAGGAGGATCAGCCACTTAAGTCCCAGGGTGTAATACATCAAGTCAGACTGTGGCAAAGGAAAAACAGCAACCTATCAACCCCCTAAAGCTGTGTGGGCCTCCAAGGAGCTTCAGGGAGGCTATGAGACAAGACTTTGAGAACACTGACAGGGGGAGAGTCCAGAAGCAGGTGGCCATATGCCACACATCTCTTCTCATGCTAGTGTGCACGCCTGTAATCACAGTACTTGGCAGGTGAAGGCATAAAGACATAAAGATCTTGAGCTAGCCTTGGCTGAACTCTGAGTTCAGGGCTGGCCTGGTTCACACATCCAGACCCTTCCTCAAACCCAACCCCTTGCAGAGACAGAGACAGAGGCAGAGAGAGAGAGAGAGACAGAGAAAGAGACAGACAGAGAGACAGAGAGACCGAGACAGAAAGAATGAATTTGCTTTGTATCAGATGCCCAGAACTTAGAATGTCTGTTCTAATATATGTATGTGTGTGTGTGTGTATAGATATATGTATGTACATATTTCCCAGACTAATCCAGGCACAAACCTACTTTAGAAAGTAACCCAGATGAAAACTACACATTAACAATGCCAAATAAAATGAATTGTCAACATGCTGTACAACACTTAAACCCTGCATCCCTCCTCTGCAGCCTGGCGAGCCACAGATGAACCTCCTCTGACTCCAGCTGGTTATGGCTGAATTAAGCGTCCCTCCCACAGCAGGTTTAAATGGCTCACTGGTCCTTTCGCAGCCCCGGTTTCCCCGGTTCAGCCCCTAGGCCCTTTGCCTGTGGCACCTTTGCCCTAGCCTACCTACTCAGATGTTTTCTGACTGTTCCCATCAGCTCACTTACTGCTGGGACCTGTGGGAAATTGATAAAATGCTCAGAAAACAGGGCCAGGTAGTCTGCTGCTTTCGCCACTGACGACTGACACATAGGGCGGGGACACTGAGATAACAGAGGAGAAGGACTCTTCGGATCGTCCCGGAGCCCTGAGAGCAGGACTTCAAGGGGGCAGAACAGCAATGATTCCCCTAGACTTCAGAAGCTTGGGACCTAGTGGCCTCTATCCCCATTCTACACGGCAAGTCCATGGGAACAAAGAACGATACGCGACCTAACTGCATTTACTGCTACAGTACAGCCTGGCTTCTGAAGTCTCTCATTAGCTCACGGGAAACACCCTCCCTCCTTTGCCACTCCTTTCTGCCTCTTCCAAAGTGAATTCAGGAACCTGGCTGTTTATGTTCTAACTTCAATGCGACATAAACAAGGACCCATGCATGAAGTAACTGAGTAGCCAGAAGAAAAACGGTAGGAAGGGACCAAGTGGACAAGGTAGCACTTAACAGAGAGGGAGACCATTCAGATGTGTCCATTTCAATTTTTCCTTATGAGTTTACTTAGTTACGCTTCTTGAGTCTAATCATTTTCACACAAAGTCATATTAGAAAAGAAAAAGGCAAATGCAAGGACATCAGAGCTGTAACTCCCAGACGGGCAACTGGGATGAAGTTGCACATCGGTCCATGCTTTCCTCCAATATAAACAACAGTAGCTGCTGTGTTGCATGCATTGAAATGCTTGGTTTTGACTATTTGAATCTATTTGTACCTTTTTTTCTAAAAGTACAGTTTTTTTTTTACAAATCTTAAATTTCAAAATATAAACTGTTAATGATACAAGAAAAGTGACATTGTTCCTGTCAGCACAGAAACTCATTGCTTGTTAGACACACGCTGTTGAAAAAGCCCAGTTTGTAGACCTCCCTTTGGCTGTGTTTTATTAAATAGCGCCACCTGATAGAAGAGTTTGAAGTTATATTTTGCCAGAAGCTATTTGTTCTAAGCAAAAATGTCTTAGCTGTCAAATATATGCTACAAACCTGTAACCTTCGTGTTACAGCAATGAGAAACGCCACTATTCTTGTGCTCGCGTAAGAGCTTCAAGAAGGGGAAAAACACACAGAACTAGCCGAAGGGAAAGAGAGCAGCATACACCTACAGTGAGGCACTCAGGGCATGGCGCCTTGCTCAGCTTGCTCTTCCTGAATAATGTCACCCTTTCATAACACTCCGCACCATTTCTCAAGAGCATCCCTGTCTCCCACCCATTTTTATTTCCCTCTTTCCAAACATCTGACTCATCCGCTTTTCTCCAACAACACTGGAGAAGCCTCCCCTTCTACCCTGTAGCCCCTTTAGCCAGATTTTCAATACTCATGGAAGAGATGGAAGTTCTTGGAAGGAGGGGGTCAGTGTGGCCCTGGTTCCCAGAAATTCATGAAACACACAGAAGTGTAAGGGAAACTCAGGAGCTCCAGGTATGAAAGCAAAAACAATCAAGAAAACCCTGAACAATGATCCTCCTTATGAGGCAGCAATGCTCTAGCCACTGAGCTTCCGGGGGTTTAAGAAGCACCTCTGGACCAGGCAGCTCATTATGGAAGCAAGAACGCGGTCTCGGGTTTCGTAAGTGGATAGTGAAGAGCATGGATGAAAATACCTTCCCACTGACCTGCTAGTAAGAGGTCACTTGAGTGTCCCTGTATCTACTCACTTCTCAAGCCTGGCCCACGAAAGTGTGTTATTTTATAGGTCCCTCGAAGAGTAGGAGCAAGCTTTCCCTTGAGTGGACACATAAAACTTCCAACACCATTCACAATCTTTATCACAGACTCATTCAGATGGCATAAACCACCACAGGAAGCTATGTTCCAGCTTTGCTCTCCCTCTTAACTTTGCTTTCCAGGGATGGGAGATGTGCCAGGATGGGAAGGGGCTGAGAGACAGCACTGAGAACTCCTTCCTAGGTGTGGCTCTGGGTGCAGGGCAGCTGGAGGACCTCAACCACATTGTCACCCGGCAGCGAGCATGTCTGATGCTCAGCTCTGCCCAATTGTGTAAGGGGACATTCTGATGCAATGTTCAGAGCAGTATCACACCGATAAAGGGAAGGGTGCTTCTTCCCCAGGTATTGCAGGTAGCAGTGGTGATAGCATTAAAGAAAAACTCAGGAAAGAAACGTCCCATTGCAACTGCCTTTAAGCCATCTCCAGCCGTGATACTTGGGAACTACAGCCTCTACTAGCTCAAATTTGTGACCTCCGGAGAAATAGTGTGCTTTTCTAAACACGTCAATGAAACCTCCATGTCAAAAAATAAAACAGTTTGTCTCTTACAGAAACAATTCCAGCAAGCATTTTATCCACAGCACATACCTCAAATGTACTGTATTCATGCTATAACACATTGTCTCATTTGCCCTAGCAACGAACACAAAAACTTCAAAAGAAACTTTTCATTTCTAAAGAAGACAACTATCATAATCTATATTGCTAACATCCTCTTCTGCTAGGATACAAAGTCCCACTGCAAACGGACAACAAAAATTTGCATCATAAAACCATTCCTAGAACCCTTTAAACCAGACGTTTAAGATTTTGAAAACGTTTTAAAGCAACAAAGCAAATGAAGAAATGGTAAGAACTTGAACATTTATGCTACAATTACTTCCCCTAGGAAAGCTACGTAAGTTACTCAAATGACAGTCCTGCCCCACAAGCTCAGGGGAAAGTTCGCTAATTTCACTAAGCTGTTCTTATGCAGGCTTCTGGGCCAACCTCTAGGTGCTGCTGCAGAGACCCCCTTCCCAAAGACTGCCTTTCTCCCCCTCCCCCTGACGGCACTGCACTGCGCAAAGCCACCACAGTCCCTTGCCTAACAGATTTGCTACTGGGGAGCCACAAAAACTAACATTCTTTGGGCTAGTTTACTTTTCAGTAGAAATCATACTACAGAGAGGTTAGCTTATTGGAAGAAGGTATGAGCATTTTGTCAAAGCCTTCAAGGAAGCTGAAGTAGCAGAGACAGGTACAATCGGAGCCTCCATCTCCAGGCCTCTTTTTTTCTACAAGGAGTGTCAGTACATAAGAGAAGTCTAAGGCGAGCTCGGGAAATGCGGGCAGTCAGGGCGCGGTGGTTCCTTGGCTGCACTGGCAGCATCTGGTAAGTCAGCTCCAGCATCCGCGAAGCTGATGAGATGGAAGTGTGGGGGGAGGGAGGAGGACGCCTTAACGTTCGCATCACATTAACCAGTGCACAACCGCGGCGCCCGCGCCTCCGCCGCATCTGGGGGGACCCGGTGCCCCAACAGCCTTAGGGCGCCGGGTGGGGGGCGCAGGGCCTTCCCTGGCACTGAGGACTGGGACTAGTGTCTGCGTCGTGCGCAGCCCGCAGAGCACCCATCGAGGATGGGAGAGGCCCTTTGCCTGTACCTGCGATGGACCACGTCCAGCGGTAGAACTCCACGGTGTCGTTGAGCGCAGTGGACACTGCGTTCAGGACGCCGCCGGGCTCTGAGTCCAGCAGCCCCATCGTGGCGCGGAGAGGTGCGAGCTGCGGCGAGAAGAGAGGCCCCGAGGGACGGTGGGCGACTGCGGCAGGGACCCTGCTGGCAGCGGTGTCTCCTCCTCCTCCGGGCGCCGCGGCTGGGGATGCAGGCGGCGAGCAGCGGCGAGCAGCGGCGACAAGAAGCCGGAGGGCGGAGGAGGAGGAGGAGGAGGACCCGCCGCGAGCGCCCAGCGCTGCTCCTCTCTGTCGCCGCGCGCTGCGGCAGCTCCAATCCCCTCGCCCGCATCACGTGGCCGCGCGGGGCGGGGCGGCGCCTCCTCTCGCCCCGGGCGCGGGGATGCTGCGGTCGCGAGTGGTGGCCGGTCTGCGCAGGCGCACTAAGGCTTGCCCCCCGGCCGCCACCCAGGCAAGGAGAGCGCCCGAGGGGGACACCTCGTACCCAGTCCACCTCCCCGCGCCTGTGTCCTCCTTCCCTGCCCGCCTGCCCACGGTTACCTCTGCTCCTCCGGATGCATCGTGGGAAACTGGGCCGAAAAGAAGGGGAGTTTGTGGACAAACATGCGTAGGCGAGGCGTTTCTGGTCCCTGCCTGTCATTCACCTCCATTTCATCTGTACTTTTGCTTTCTTCACCTTTAGCACGTGCTTGTCACCCAGACAAGGAAATGCAGGTGGTTTCACTCTAAAGGAATGTCATTTGTCTCATGCAGCGGCTGTGGCAGTAGTCCGTGGTCATCCCATAAATACATTAGCGTATAGTTAAACCCTTGAGTGTACTGGAACACTGGACCCATCAAAGCCTCCAGTGCCTAATTTGTGCCGAATTCGGCTACTGAAGATTCAGAGAGGAGGGATCCGTAAGAAAAGGTTAACAGTCTGCTTGGTCAATCTGAAAGGATGATGCAGAGGAAACAAAGGACGATCGACTCTAGAGAAGAGGGCCAAGTAATGTTGTTTTCATTTTGAGAAAAAAAATAGTTCAGATAAGATGGGAGGTCATAGAAGAAGCCACACCTGTGAAAGTAACAAAAAAAAATTACACTATATAAGTTTGATAGTTTCCAACATAAAGCAAAATTGTTGTGAATGGTCCAACAACAATTTCATCTGCACTGTATTACTCAGACTGTGCCGCCTCCTTTTGTTCCGGATTTTCTCCACCTGCTGACTTAAAATGCTTATTTTAAAGGCCACCGAGTCAAATGTCTGCAACTGTTAATGTGAGTACTACCTGGGCCCTAGCTCAGTGCTCTAAATAGCAAGTTGTAAATATTTATGGTGACAAAATTATAACTCACACCACTCTAAGAGCATAATGGGACTTATTTAAGTGCAAAGAGCTTCCGGGAGAAAGTGGTAATTAAAGTAACTGATTTGTTGTATAACTCAGGCCACCATAGCAATGTGATGTGGCTTGTTAACTTGGTAAACCTACCTGCCAAACTCCAGTTTCTCTGAAAAATTTCTCAAGTCTCAATTCCTAGTTACGATCCTAGTTAACCATAACCTAAGTGTGAGTTGGCTTTCCCTTTGCTTGTAATATTGATTGCGAGTTCTGTTGTCTTGGAGTCTTGGGTGTTTTTAAGGAGAACAGATTCCTACCCTCACCTCACAAAGCCTCTCCATCTTTGCATATTTAATATCATGTGAAATTGTTACAAAGCAGCTTATCCAAATATTTCATTGGCACCCCCTCTCTTACAGTAGAGGCCAGTTTAAGCTCCTTATTCACTAGGGGGCGCCTGTCACATAAGGAAATCATAGACAGCCGTGATCAGTGGTAAGTTACCACTGGACTTTATCACTTTGTCTGCCTTACTTGGGAGAGTACTCATTCCTATTTATACTCATCAACTGTTCTAGCATTCAAAGAAGAAACAAAGTCTTAGACTGTATCTACTCTTGAGCTCTACTACCTGACATGAAAGATTATAGTCCATTACTTAATTCACAAGCAGTTTACAAACTCCAGTGATTGTCCAGAACCAAAGCCTGCTGCTGTAGTTTGAAAAGATCCGTCAAGGTTCATGTGTTAGAACCTAATCCCCAATATAGCAAGGTAGCAAAGTGAGGCCAACAGGGAGCCGTGTAGGTCATTCTGAAGGCTCCACCTTCATGAATTAATTAATGTAAGTTACAAAGAGTTTTAAGTTTCAAGTTTGGTCTCTCACAATAAATACTTCTTAGTTATCTACCTTTTACCATGGATGACAAGGAAGAAAAAACATTCATCAGATCTAGGGCCTTGATCTTGGGTGTCCTGGTTTTCAGAAGTATAAGAAATAAACCTGTGTTCTCTGTAAGTCACTTTGTCCTTGGTACTCTTTCATAGCGACATAAAACAGACTAAGACAGGAAATGATGAGAAGCAGGTCTACGCTCATTACAGATACCTGGAATAACGAAGTGGGTTTGGAGTAAAGTGACCGATAGAGACCAGAAGAGTTTCAAGGATTAGCTATAAAATCTAGATTTCCCAGGAACACTTAGAGCAGTGCGATGCAGATACAGACAATATAGGCCATTCTGATGACGCCTCAGATGGAAATGAAGAACAAAGCATTGTAAAGTCATCCTTGTTACAAGACCGCAAAGAAACTGGCGAAATTGTGCCCATGCCTAGGGATGTATGGAAGGCAGATTAAGAGCAATGAGCTAGGATATATGTATGGTAGAAGAAATGTCCAATCAAAGGATGAGGGTAGTTGCTTCTAGTTGGATTTAGTTAGATGTGACATACCTAGCAACTCTCTGACTTAAAAAACATATAAAATATATGCCCATCCCCAAACCTACCCGTGGCTCTATGGCTCTTTCCTCCATCTTAAATCCCACAGAGACCTTCTGGGACTAGGACTTGGAAAAGAAAAAAAGGAGCCTAGGTCTGTCTGGAGGACAGTGGTTCAAGGCTGGGTTGGGTTTTTTGGGGGGGGCAAGTGTTTTGGCCAGATACAAGTAAATTTTTAAAAACCAACGAGAGCACATAGCTCTTTTTAAAGTTTAAGCTATTTATTCTCAGGTGAAATTCACTTGAGCAAGAAATGCACTTATGTGTCCAAAGCAAAGAGCAACAAAGTAGCGACATGACTCCTGGCAGCAAGCCATCCAGAAGGAAAGCAATGTGGAGAAGGGTAGCTTTCTCACCATTGACTAACGCCCATGGAGTTAGTGGTATGTTTGCACCAAATTACAAACACCATTTCTGCTAAGACCATCGAACCCAGAATGCATATGATAGTGTACCTTCAAATATTCAAACACACGGAAAGTTAGCTAAATAGAAGTGTATTTATCCTTCACACAGGTATTTGTAGGGGTTTTTATTTATAATCACTGCATGCAGCAGACAAAATAGGTAAATAAGTAAATACAGATTGCCGCAAAAGAATGTAGTAATGTTACAAAATATTTAGAACTGCTATTGAGTGAAGATTTCCCCAGGTTCTTCTTAAAAGGAAGAATTCAGAGAAGACAGGTTCAACAGGAGCATTTATAACAGAATAGGCCAAAGAGGAGACTACACTCCATACAAAGATTAGAACAAACTGACCTCAAGTGTATTGTGGAACTTTAAGAAGTACTTTGTATGACTATTTCTGAAGTGGGCAGCATATTTACTGGGGTAAGAAGACCCTTCCTCCCCTCCCAAATCATGGTGGATTATTACCCTTTTAGGGTAATTCTCCCCATAACCCTCTTGAAATGCCACAATGAGGTAGGGATGTCAAAACAACAATGGAAATATTATTTTTAAAGTTAGGGTCTTTTAGAGATACAGACTCTTCATTAATGGTCCATGTATGTCAGTTTTGAAAGTTCCCTGGTGCCTTCGTTTTTAATGTCAATAAAGACCTAGTTCCAGATTTAAGGATATTTAGCCAGAATGAAACATTCTGTCAGTAGATACATCTGTCTACATCCAGCTGGAATTTCCTTCAATTCCTTCACATCTAACTTACTTATTCATTTGCTTATTTATTAATTTGGTTTTTAAAGATGGGGTTTCTCTGTGAAGTCCTGGCTGTCTCTATAGACCAGGCTAGCCTTAAACTTAGAGATCTACTCTTGAGTACTGTGATTAAAGCATGCACCACCACTGCCTGGCCCACATCTAATATCTTATCTAACCAGAAGACATAGTCATCAATATACAACCTTTCTTAGTTACCTCATATCCAACTCCATGTCTTACTTGTCTCAGAAAAATCTCACTGAATGGGGTCAGAGTATAATTTACTGACAAAAATAAATAATAAGATTAAGGCAAAATGGCACTGCCATCAGTTAACCTCTACAAGCTGAGATAAGACCCTATTGCTGAAAACAACACGTTCTTTTTTTCTTTCTTTCTTTCTTTTTGGTTTTTCCAGACAGGGTTTCTCTGTATTGTTTTGGAGGCTGTCCTGAAACTCGATATGTAGACTAGACTGGCCTCGAACTTACAGAGAACCGCCTGCCTCTGCCTCCTTAGTGCTGGGATTAAAGGCGTGCACCACCAATGCCTGTCGACAACACATTCTTTTTTGAGGGGTGAGGGTTGGAGACATGGTTTCTTTGTGGGTTTGGAGTCTGTCCTGGAACTAGCTCTTGTAGACTAGGTTAGTCTCGAACTCACAGAGATCCGCCTGCCTCTGCCTCCTGAGTGCTGGGGACAACATTTCTTAAAGTAATGGGATATGAATAAATCAGGCTAGCATTCAATTGGAAGATTCACACAAATCCTCTTACTTGCTAGCACTCATAGTGCTAGAAGATGCAATTCACAGTATTAGAGGAGAAAGGTAATCATCAGGTCACTCAGCTATGAATTCTGTGAACTATAATAGCAACCTGCATTCAAGATGTGCCCATTGATACAATAATGGCACAGATGTTGCTGGGGTAACCAGTAACTTTTTTTTATTGGATTACAAGCCCCTCATGAGGTAGAACTCACACCTAACAATGTTGAGGTCAAGAATCTGAGACTAGATAGGTCAAGGGCCCTAGGGAAATACTGACTACAACTTTTCTGCTAAATGAACACACCAGTAAAAAAAAACACTATTAATGATATATTGCTGTACTCTGAGACCAGTGCATTGCTGAATCTTCATCAGAAACTCTCCTTTGTGCAATAGATGATAATTAACAAATGAACTATGCACAGAGAGTGAGAGATGTTGGCGCACTCAGTCCTCAACCAGATGTCTTTATCATTCCTTTCCCCTCAAGGCTCAGCAATCTATGTAAAATGGAAAGTATGAATGTTTTAAGAGCCAGAGGTGGCCACGACTGCATGCATAAAACTTGCACAAGTTCAAGCTGGATAAAACCCCACAATGAAGAAGGGGAAGTGGGCACAAAGCCCCACCCTTAGCCAAGAAGCTATTTGTATTGACAGCTATGGGAGAGGGAAAAATAAGTTTTCTTCAATGAAGTGACACTAGGCATAGCAGTTACACTCCAGGGTAGACCCCATGTTCGGGAGCCATTGGTCAACACATATTGAACTCCATGATTGTGTGTGTGTGTGTGTGTGTGTGTGTGTGTGTTTGGCTTAGTCATTTTTGTTTTGTTTTGCTAGAGGGATAAAGAACATTCAGGTGCATAGGTAAGCGATGTTCTGGGAGAAGTTAGGGGAAGGGAGAGGATATAATCAAATTATACTGTATGAAATCCTTAAAAAAAGTTTTTAAAGAAAACTAAGGTGAAACCCAGGTGGTGGTGGTGAACGGCTATAGTCCCAGCACTTGGGAGGCAGGCAGATCTCTGTGAGTTCAAGACCAGCCTGGTTTACAGAGTGAGTTCCAGGACAACCTCCAAAGCCACAGAGAAACCCTGTCTTGAAAAATCAAAATAATAATAATAAAAAGAAACCCTGTCTCGAAAACAAAACAAACAAACAAAAACACTAAGGCAAATTGACTTTATATAGGCAGTGTCTTCTGTTTCCCGCTTTGGAATGAAGCAATAATTCTGATACAGCCATACATTTACACTAGAACTCAATAATAAAATAAAAGGATGTCACATGGCATAAGGCAAATTTCTTAATAAAGAAGTATATTTATTGACAACCATAAGAAACAGGCTAGAATAGTCATTTGATACTATGTTAGAATTTGGCATAAAAGTACAGACTTATCTGGGGGTTAATATATTAATGATTGTGTGTAGATGCATTTGTTATGTGGGACTGGGGATTTAGCATGATGCCCTGATTTTTATCCTTAGCACTGAAAAAAAATTACCTTTGCAGCAAAAACTCCAAATAATTTTTGTTCCTAGCCTACCTTCATGATATCCACTCCACAAGTGTGTTCTATACATACTGACTTCTTCCTAAACAGTGCAGAACCGAGATAAGAAGGTAACTTGACAGTGAGTAACCTCAGTCAGATGCATGATAAAGATGAGTATCAAAACCACGATAAAAAACCTTTTGATGAACCCTGATGTGGTAAAATGAACTTGCCTCTTGGTCCTGCTCCTCAAAGTTCTAGTCTTGTGAGAAATAGCAGACAAGTTCCAATTGCAGACTATTCTACAACACATGGAACTATTGTTTCTCTGCCATCTGCAACCCACAGCTTGACTCCCAGGCTCAGCCTGGCTCCACTCCACACCTGTCCTTGGTATTTGTCCCAGAGTCCTGTTGTCTCCAATATATTGAGGTTTCCTTTACAGTTGAAGCAGCTCCTTCACCAATGGCTTCCTGGACTCACTTCCGGGAATCCTACCCTGACACAAGATTTGCAGTTGGGCTTCTACTCCTTGGTTCAGTGAGATTGCTCTCATGGTCTCTATGTCCTTCCATTTTGGAGTAGAAGATTATTTAACTTGCTTTTTAATTTTTATCTTACAGGAATCCACAGTTAGGGACATCAGATATTTTAAAGAGATTTGAAATTCTAAAGTGTTTGAATTTTTAAAGATTGTGGAACTATTTTCTGTTGTTGTTTTTATTTTTCGAGACAGGGTTTTTCTGTGTCAACAGCCCTGGCTGCCCTGGAACTCACTCTGTAGGGTGGCCTTCAACTCACAGAGATCCACCTGCCTCGGCTTCCCAGTGCTGGGATTAAAGGTGTGTGCCACCACCGCCCAGCCCAGATTGTGGGACTTTTTAAACTATGCTATGCTTTATATTGTGGATTAACATTCGATCTTGGGGATGAACAAGAAAGAACAGGTTATGTTTTAATAGTGATGTGTTTGTGTTTTGAATTAAGTTGGGTAGAAAAAGGAGGAATTGGGAGAAGTTAGAAGAGGGGAAAGAGTATGACCAAAATGTAGTGTATGAAATCTGGGTCAGTTGTTCTGGCTAGTTTTTGGCAATTTGGCACAAGCTAGAGAGTCACCTGGGGAGAAGGAACCTAAATTGAGGAATTGTCTTTATCAGATTGGCCCATGGATATGTCTGTGGGACATTTTCTTTATTACTGATTGATGTGGGAGGGCCCAGCCCACTGTAGGTGGTGTCACCCCTGGGCAAGTGGACTTGGGATGTATAAGCCAATTGAGCAAGCCATGCAAGCCAGTTATCAATGTTTCTCCATGGTCTCTGCTCCAGTTCCTGCCTCCAGGTTCCTGCCTCTAGTTCCTGGCCCAACTTCCCTCGGTGATGGAATAATATGATGAAACAACCTTTTCCTTTCCTAGTTGTTTTTAGTGTTTTATGACAGCAAAAGAGAGGCAAACTGCCAGGCGTGGTGGCGCATGCCTTTAATCCCAGCACTTGGAGACAGAGGCAGGTGGTCTACAAAGCAAGGTCCAGGACAACTAGGGCTGTTACACAGAGAAACCCTGTCTCAAAAAACAAAACAAAACAAAACAAACAAACAAACAAAAACAACCTGTTAGTGGTGGTCCACACATTTAATCCCAGCCTTAGGGAGGAAGAAGCAGGCAGATCTCTATGAGTTTGGGGTCAGCCTGGTCTACAGAGATAGTTCCATGGCAGCCAATGCTATAGAAAGAAACGCTATTTAAAAAAAAAAAAGGTGGGCTCTTCGCCTTCCCTTCGCCATCGTGCATTGTATGCCTGAGTCGACTTCTCACCATGTCTTCTCACAAGGCTTTCAGAATCAAACGATTCTTGGCCAAGAAACAAGAGCAAAATCGTCCTATTCCTCAGTGGATTCGGATGAAAACCGGTAACAAAATCAGGTACAACTCCAAGAGAAGACACTGGAGGAGAACCAAGCAGGGCCTCTAAGAATTCACACAATCAATGGCAAGAACTGAGAGCTTGCACTGAATCATGGTCAACACAAGCTATGCTACCTGATGAAGTTTAACATTTTTAACCTGGAGATTTGGTCATATTTAAGTTGGGAATGATTTGTTCATTAATAAAAAATATAGAGCCTTTCAAAAAAAAGGTGGTGGTGGTGGTGGGGGTGGGCAGAAGGTTTTTATTCAACTTACAATTCCAGGTTACGGTTCATTGCAAGGGAATCAGGGCAGATCCTTGACGTATCCCCAGTTAAAAGCAGAGAGAACTAAATTCCTACATACCTACTTGTGCTCACCTATTTTGCATACTTCTACAGCCAGAACCCAAACTCAGAGAACAATGGTGCCCTCAGTGGGCTAGTCTTCTCCCATCAATTAATGAAATGAAGACATCACCCACAGACATGATCACAGACCAACTGCAACTAGACCTTCATTGAGCCTCTCTTCCAGGGTCATCAAGTTAAAGAACTAACTGTCACAAAATAGGATATCATTTCACACGGTGGAGACATTAAGACCCAATCTTAGGCAAGGGAAAGTAAAAGTTAGACATGATGAAGACACATTGTATATGGGTATAAATTCTCAGCAAATAAATGCAACATGTTCTTTTTTAAAAGAAAAGGCTTCAAAGTGACAAATTAAATTTGTGCTTATCTCAACAACACTGCACATAGAAAAAGAAGGGTTGAGAGGTGCCCATTGTGAAGACCAAGGCAGGAGTATCAACTGGTGGAATCAAGGATAAAGGCCTTGGGAAATCATGCTGAGGCTTGTGTGCCTTTTTTGTATACAATCAGTATAAAAGATAATAAGCATGACAGTACTCAGTATCTATTTTAGAAAGCATCCTTGATTTGATGTTTGAAAGATACACTTCAACAGTCAACACTCTCAACAAAGCAGTTGGGAGCAATTTGAGTAGAGTAGGAAAGAGACAATTAGGCTGCAAACAGCAGCAATGGATGTTGAAAAGAGAAAGGTTTGAGTGGAGTTTAAGGGAAAGAATTTGAAGAACTGAACATGAGGGCACCCAAGAAGGACTCCACGTAACCCAAACCATGCCTAAAATTATTTATATTTATATGTTTTCTTTTTGCTGCTATAGTTGGGACTAAGAGGGTTCAAAGGCTTCGTTTGCAACATTTTTTGTTTGTTTCTATAATTAAATACTCTCTCTGCGACTAAGCCCAGCAGCAATTTCATCAGCAAATGCCGATCAGAAGGAGGTGCTCATACCTGGCACCTATGAGCTAGCAAGAGGCTGCTCCAGCATGCCCCTCCTAGCCTGACTCATCACTCAGTGCAACTACACCTTCAGTATATAATGTGTCTCTCTATTCCACTGCTATACAACAACCCACCATCACCTGCTTGGATTCCTACATGAGCCTCTGTTCTGTATGCCAGTGCAACCAGACCAAGCCAATCCCATGCTAAATATGCTACAGACAACTTTCCAAACACTAGCTCTGCTACATGCCTGCCTTTTCTTTTCTATGACATAATTGATATCACTCGATTGCCTATCTGGGGCTAATGGATATTTTTTGGTGAAAGAAAAGCAAATTCTTATAACCTGTGTTGCCCTTACCATAATATATGTAGAATTAAGTTGCAGTGGTTTAACAATGATATAGTACACACCCAAACTTTTTTTTCTACTTTAAAGCAGGAGGTGGAAGAAATACTATGTCTTCCTTATCTACTGAGAGAATCTGAAAAATGAAATCAAGTATCAATAGTCAAGTTTGTCTAGCAGAGCTGACAACTCATCAACACATTTACAATATTTTATTGCAAAAATTGAATTCATCACATTACCTATATTATTAGAGTTATTGTTTTGTACAAAATAACTTAAGTTACTTCCCTAGGTTGGACCACAAATTGTATATTCTCGAAAGTATCTGGTGGTGTGCATTTACTTACTCCTTTCTGACCTAGAATAAACAGGGAAAAGACACACATCTTGAGTACATGTAATGGATCCTAGTTAGAAGTGTGCTTCTAACACCCTTTATTTTATTTTAATGCGTGGGATTCTATTTCAGAACATTATGCACAAAGATCACAGGTTTCATGAGCAGCAGGTAAGACAGTTCAGTGTTACTGTGGCAAGCACCCCTTATCGACAATCAGGAGAGACTTTGGTTCTGTGTGTCTCTGGCCTGGTATGTGTGGCAACAGGCAAGTCAATAGAGTTAGTCTCTCCATCTGATAAATGAAGATAATGCCTTCCCTATCTACTTCACACAGTTGTGTGGGATGAATATTTAAGTTTATTTAAAGAATGGTATTTTTACTATTGAAGTAGTTCTGCACCATATGTTTCATAGAAATCAAAAATGTCTTCAGATACAATCATATCTCTTAATCAATAATTAAATTAAAAAACTATATATAATGCTCTAAAACAGTGGTTCTCAACCTGTGAATCACAAAGCCTTGAAGTCTGAACAAACCTTTCACAGCAGGTCACATATCAGACATTCTGCATATCAGATCTTTACATTATCATTTATAACAGTAGCAAAATTACAGTTATTAAGTAGCAACAAAAAGAACTGTATTAAAAAGACACAGCATTAGGAAGGTTAAGAACCACTGTTCTAAAATGTTCTTCAAATGTACAAAAAAAATAGTCATTAAAAACTGGGGTGTTGCCAGGCGTTGGTGGCGCACGCCTTTAATCCCAGCACTCGGGAGGCAGAGGCAGGCGAATCTCTGTGAGTTCGAGACCAGCCTGGACTACCAAGCAAGTTCCAGGACAGCCTTCAAAGCCACAGAGAAACCCTGTCTCGAAAAACCAAAAAAAAAAAAAAAAAAAAAAAAACGGGGGTGTTACTCTAATTATCCCTTTTTTTTTTTCAAGACAGGGTTTCTCTGGGCTTTGGAGGCAGTCCTGGAACTAGCTCTTGTAGAGCAGGCTAATTATTCTTTATCAATAAAAATTCAGGAGTCAGATGCTGGGATAAGAGCCTGAAAGATCAAAGAAGCAGAGAATTCACGAGTTCACCTACCTGCTCCATTCCTTCCTCCATACAGAGGAAGCCCCAGATCCCTTTCCTCCCTGCCTTACCACTTCCTGTCCTATCTGTCCTCAGTATTCCAAAACCTCTGTGCTTAATTTTGATTGGTTAATAGTTAACTCCAGAACCTGTAGGAGAAACTGCCTCCAGCCTACCCAAGCTGGAGTGGCCCTGTCCCTGGTGCCCAGCCCAGCCCTCAAGCACATGCACAGCAGGCACTTCCTCCTTTAGCCAAGCCTCCAAGCCTGCCGGAAAGCCAAGAGACACTGCTGGAGAGACACCTGACACAGAGACACCAATGGGAAAAGGACAGACAGCAGAGTCAGTGCCTGAGCCAGTGGGACCTTGGGAGAGGGTATAAAGGCAGACCTAACTTCCTGGGAAAACAAAACAAAACAAAACGAGTCTGTAGCATGTTTTGCTACTCACAGACTGCTGGTGTCTGAGTGGTTGATGCTGCGTGTTCTCACCTCCTCCCCTAAGGGAGTAGGGTAAGCCTCAACAAGAACACGATAAAAATTATCACACAACAAAAAACTATTTCTGTCCATGAGGAAAAGTTACAATCATCCAAGTATCCTATGATACATGTTTTGTGTTGAAACCCCGCCTCCAACCAAAATGAAGTCTATTACACAAGGCAAGAGCTATTGATGGGTAGCAATGGCATCCTAGTCACCTTTGTACTGTGTCCTAAGAACCATTTTCCAATAAATAAATGCTCTATACAGATGACAAATGTTGAATAGAGGAATGAACTGATGGGTGAGTTGCAACATGTAAGCAGTCACTGGAATAATTTATATCTTTACTTAGGTATTTGACTCCTGTGAAAAAACTAGGTCAACAGGAGTTAGTGAATCATGTGTATTCCAAACCATCAGTTTGCCAATGATGCCCAATTAGGCAGGCTCTTCCTCCTTGTCCTGCCATTTATTTCATTCTTGGAATACTGTTCTTGCCCTGCAGAGATTCGAAGGGCACCTCCCGTCCATCTACTTTCCTCTAGCAGTCTTGGGAGGCCCGGCTCATCTTAGTCATTTCCTGTCCTAATGTGCTCCTAGAAAATCTCACTAGTCTTGGGGCTACCCTGATCCAGATCTTCCCTCATACCCATAAAGGTGCCACTCAGGGTCACGACTTACACAAGCATGCCAACCCATAAATTAGCACACATGTAGATCTTCACTATTGATTAGCTGGTGCTCATTTGTACCCAGTGAGGCCTGAAATAACCAAATAGGAACTTTCTTGGATAACCCTACTTGGGACCCAAGAAATACTTTTTCAAAATCCTGTCCAATGTTTTTTTTTTTTAATAAAAACACCCACATTTGTGAGAGCCTGGGGATCTTGCCACTGACAGCATGTATAGTGGATACTGCTCCTAGAGCTGGAGAGGTCAAAAGGGAATAAGACGAAAGGCAAAGAAAATGACATGTTGAGTTCTTCTGCTCAGTCGTTCCCAGCAGTGCGAATTGGTTTCTTGCTTCTTTTCATGTATCAGTTTTCATAGTATCAATTCAATGTATCTTTCATGGATCTGGAAGATTCACTGATGAATGCTGTATTTGCAACAATTGCTCAAGGATGGTCAAGGAATACTTGCCATGTGAAGAAATTGTGGCTGTTGGACAACTGAAATATAACTCACCCAGCTGAGAACATGCCCGGTGCCAACTGCACTTACAAGGGTTCTAATTTACTTTTTTGAAGACAGTGTGAAAAAGGGTATAAAAGAGTTTATTGGTTTATATTGATTATATGTTGAAATAATATTTCAGCCATGCAGGAATAAATAAAACATAAACACCGATAATTTCTCCAGTGGCTGCATTATGCTTTTACATTTCCAATGGTAGGTAAAGTTTTAACATGAAAAAATTGGTTTGCACTCTATTTTATTAGATAATACCAATGGAGACATATGATAAGACACGTTATTAAGATTTAGGTATTTCGAACAGTGAGTTAATTTTAAGTCTAGATAATTTTTATCTATTTACAGTTTATTTTAATTATCTACAGGTTTCATTTGCATCAATTTGAATGTGGCTCTTCATTTTAATAGATCATTTTAAAGAAAAATGCTTTTTAGAACCTATAAAATAATTTTAATCATATTTAGTTTTTCTGAAAGTGTATTTAAAGTATACTTGTTTGTGTCAATAGTCATAAATTGTGTGGAAAATCCTCTTTTTTTCAGATTTGCATTCCTTTTTATTTTGTTTCTTTGAGAGAGGGTCTCATTTTGAGAGAGAATAGCCATCATCCTACACACCACGGACCTTAGGCTGACCTCAAACTCACAGCAGTCCTACTATGTCAGCCTCCCAAATGCTGGTATCACAGACATGAACCACCAGACCCAGTGAAAATCTTAATTATAGCAACTTAACAAGTGATTATTTTCTGGTGAAAATAACAAATTTGTGAAGAAAATTAATTTGTAAATTATGGACTTTCATGTTATTAATCTTTCAAAGTTTACTGGTTCATTAACAAAAATGTCTAAAATGTAAAGAAATAAAAGCATTTAAATGTGTCTTATATTTTGCCAAATACCAGAACATAAAAATCATAACTTTAAACATATATTTTAAATTGACTATTATTAAACAATATGGGTTTGGTAGGAGGAAAGGACATTTCTTATTTTACAGCTATTTATTCTGATACTTAAATGTTTCAACAAGTAAATGTGGGGTTCCTTTTGTTCTCTTCTTGTGTATCTCACAAATGTCCAAGGGCCACCCATTTCAGTCACAGTGTGGACCCACAGATCCCAGCAAGTCCTCAGTAAGCAACTCCTCCGTGTGGGAATGTCATCACGCCTGAAGCCTCTGAAGTGGCCTCTGGAGTTTTGTCACCGGCAATCTCTAGGACCTCCAAAACCTGTGTGAGTCTGCCTGGCCTGGGTGGGAAAGGAGAAGAAAATGGACTTGATAATGTCCTTGCAAGCATGTTTCACCACCCTTGCTTCTTCCAGGGTGAATTAAATAGTCTGAAAGTTGCTGAGACAGATTTCAGACAAGTGCAAAGCTTCTGCAGTATGTGAAATGCCATACTTGTGGTGCCAACTTTTGGTAGAAACTGGGTCAAAGGGTGGAGTATGTAGAAGTGATGTCCTTCAGAAGGAACATGTGTCAACTGAACTACAACAGGAGGAGGTCTCCTGGAGATCCCTAGCAAAGCGGCCAGCTTAGTTGCATACGGGTTGGTTCACACATAATTTTACCAGTGCTGGAACATGTGCCACCATGCACAACAGGATTAAGTACGTGGATTTTACCTATTTGCATATAAACCAACCCCCTTTAGACACTGATAGCTATTTTCAGTGACCAAATGTATAGATTTGAATAATATGAAAATGGACTGAGAAGCAGATGTCTGTTTGAGTCTTTCTTGGAGGGAGATTCCAGGGCAAGTCTTCAGTCTGGTCTAAACTTCAGTCTCCTACTTGGAGAACAAAAAAAAAGAAGAGAAAATGAGACTATTTGTGGTAAAGCGCGTTGATCACCACATGGCAGTGTGCAAATACAACAGGCTGGCTTTTTGGTTGCCCTCTGTGAGGGTTCCTTCAGAAACCTAGGACTGATCACTACTCCACGATAAGTGCTTGGGCCCATTGATGTGGTTCCCTGGTAATACACATTTCATTTCCCAGTGACTGCAGCCCAGAATTTTAAATCACCCAAACCAAATGTCAAAACCATTTCAGTGTGACTCCAGAAAGTTTTACTTTAAAAACTCAGAGTCCATTTGATAACAGGTATTTTTTGTTGTTGTTGTTGTTGTTTCCTTTCAAGTTCCTATTACTCTACCTTTCTCTTTTGATTTTTAAAAGTCAGATGGTTCATGCATAAGAGAACAATGCTGCCAAGGTAAACATTACCATTTATTTCAGTAAGGGCACCAGCTTTCCTTCCATTCATATCCACCTTGCATTCCTTTATGGCATTGGTGGAGGAAGGGACCTCTTAGATTTTCTCATCCTGACTGTTTTTTTTAGAAGAAACATTCCCTGGTTGCCTGCTTCCCCACCCTGGAGGTACCTGTGCTTCTGCCTAGCCTGGCTTCAGGATACTTCCTGACATCCTTGACAGGGGTGTGAGCCTCTGACAGCCACCATGCTGGGTACTCATGTGCAAGTCCCACTCTGATCAGAGCTGTTATACGAGAAGCTAATGTGGGTGACTTCTTTCCTATACACCAAGTGCCTTGTTGCATCTTTACATAGGGCAAAAAAAAAATCCACATGAATCTTTGCAATGAACGGAATGCAAAAATACAAAAAAAAAGTCAGAAAATTGCTCCTATCGTCAAAATTCATGTTTTGTTATTTAGGAAGGAAACTTCAGGCCAAAACACAGTAGAATAAACTGGTGATTTTTTTCCTAGGATTGGGGTTCTTGCAATCCAATAGCAAGTTTTGTCAGGTCCCTTATAGAAGAAACAAAAGATCATTTTCTTTCTGAAGACACTGTCTTTAATGCCAAGGGTGTGGGTGACTTTCTGTGACTTCAAGTCCTGTCACCGCTGAGTTCATGTGAAGATTTTCTTGTGCATCAGGATAGCACGGTCTTGGCTGGGATCTGAGCTGAAGCTCCCACGGGTTGCACCTGCCTGAGCATGTCTGGAGAAACTGTAACACCAGCTGTTTTTCTGGGGCTCAAAGAGCATGTGGGGAAGCACGAGCTTCGCATCCTAATTGGGCTAGTAGGCATTTCAGGTAAATCGTGAAATACTATGATAGATGTCTAACTGAAGGGAGGCTGTTGAGTCTCCTCTGAGGAACTCATTCTAAGGATGAGCGAAGGGAAATGACAAGTTCCTCAGTCACATCCCCTTATACATCAGAAGGGAAAGCGGGTTCAGGGAGAGCTTTGTGCCTGGTTCTTATTCAAAGCCTAGTTCAGGCTGGGGTCTGGGCAAATGAGGCTGGTAGGTAAGAACTACAAGGGCAATCATTGAGCATGCCATAGACCATCAGAGTGCATGAAAAGATGTACTGCAGTGTTTAGATGGAAATGGGGAGAAAGGTATTAAAAGGGGAAAAAATCAAAGCAGTTAAACTTAATAAAGTACACTTGGACAAGGAATACATTCTGGGACAGGACATTTTGGATCTAAGATGGGTCAGAATGTCCCACAACACATATGTCAATTATATTTCTAGCCAAAGAAAAGGCAGTAGCAAACAGAAACAATCTGATTGGCTACGATTAGCATGCTCTTTGTATGGACATGGTCTAATACATTGACAGCCTGTGATTGGCTAGAGCTCAAGTAATAACACACTTTCTTAGTCCGTTGCTGTCCAGACAGGTTTAAGCTCTCTTTGTACTGACACAGGTTAGACTTCCTTTATAATTCAAGCATGGAGACTAGTTCAGGCAAACATATTTCAGTTTACCTATGATGGTTGCCAGTTTGTCACGGATCACCAAGCTTTGTTGCTGTGAACTTTGAAGCTCCATGTGGAGGGCAATAAGTTCTTTGTAGTTAGTGTAGAAGCAGTAGGGTTTACTAAGAACACGGTGCTTAGAGAGATGTGACCTGGCAGCCTCTTGGTGACCCTTGGAGAAGAAGGAGTGTCTATAGGGCAGGCACATTACTAAGGCTAGACTTGTTCCTGATCACAAGTGAGAAACTCCCTGAGGAGGAGAGTGACACTCTTAGGAGCAAAGAACCAGCCTTGTGTAGAAAGAAGCACTGTGACACCTGGGTAGTCTTCTTGTGATCTCAAATGTAAATACAGCCTAGAGGGATTTGGGGCTGGTGTTTTCTGGCTCTCTCAAAGCTAGATGCAGGCTCATGACCCAGCAAAGGAAGCTGCTGCAGTTAACTACTATCTGATCAAAATGGCCTAACTTTATTAGGTTTTTACAGTGTCCCTAGCTTTACAACTACTGTTACCACCACCACCATCATCACCATCAACACCATCACTGTCATGTGTATTCAGCACATATTCTTTGTGTACAGACAAAGCAACAGCAACAACAACAACAACAACAACAACAAAGATTCTGCTCTAGTTTTTATAGAAGCCATAGTCTGGAGTACAGCATGGATAAACACATCCACTGAACACTTTGTGACAGCTATTTCTTCTAAACTAGATGCCATTTGTTGGGTTGGGCACAACAGTGAATAGTACATATCTAAGGATCTCATGCTCAAAGTATATATGGTTAAGGGAAACAAACACTAAACACACTAAAATAAATGAATAAAATTACTCTAGATAGTGATTTTTAAAAATCTATGAAAGAATAAGCATAGGAATGTGATGAAGAATTGGCAGAAAATCATGGAGGGCTTGTAGTTACACAAGTGCTCATTGAAAACATGACACAGGGCAGGGGTTAGGGGGCGCTAGATAGCACTCATGTTGGGAGAAGGCTCACAATGGCCTGTATGTAGCTCTAGGTCCAGGGTAATACAATGCTATGTGAGCACCTGCACTCATGTGCAGCTCTCCTAAAGAGATACATAACTTTAAATAAAAATAGTATGTTTTAGAAAGAAAAGGCAACATTTGAACCTAAAGGATGATCTATAATATAAAGATCTGTGGATGAGTATTTAGACAGATACTGCAACAAAACTACGGGCCCTACTCGAGGCAACCCATGAGCCAGAAGCTACCCAGGAAGGAGAAAGTGAAATGAAGTTGATCTGAAGAATTGAAAAGGGCCACTTCGGACTTGGGTTGTAGATCAGAGGTCAAGTGCTTGCCAACATATAAGGAACCCTACTGCAGGGAAACAAAACAGAGGGGAAGGGGTAGATTTTGCAGAGATGTGGAGCTTTTCCTGGAGAGCATGGCTTCACTGTTATTTTTCCCAGGAAGAGCGAGTACTGTAAGCAAGGACCCACCAAGGGCTAGGTCACAGCATGTGATCTGTTTTGCCTTCCTTCTTTAACATCACTGCCCCCCTCATTCTACAAGAATTTAAGGTGAGCTTCCTCAACCTGGTTTTGAGAAAAGGTCAAGTGTCACTACTCAGGGGCCTTCCACAAAGACCACTCTTTATGTTCTCTTTCTTGAAGAGAATATCTAAACTCCTACCTATGCTGGCGATGGGGGTTAGGATTCTTCTGCAGATGTCAGCGTAGATTTAATCTCCTCTCTCTTGAAGGAGTTTCCTTCCTCTGACTGGCTATCTAGCTACTACTACCTTTCCAAAGGTTCATGGAGACCAAGTTTCTATTGGTCTGTACCTCATAGTAAAGGCTATCCTATGACAACATACACATACATACATACATACATCCTGTGATATGACAGAGTTTCAATCATAGCATTGTGACCAGAAAGTAGAAATCTCTTTCAGACCCAGTATTATCAAAGGAGCAGTAGAGAAAGACGTTGAAAAGAACCACAGTATTATAGAGGAGCTACACCTTCTTCTATGTGAACATGTGAAAATCTCCAGGGGCTCTCAGAAATACCGAATACATGTAGCCTAGTGACTGAAATCTCCAGGGGCTCTCAGAAATACCGAATACATGTAGCCTAGTGGCTGAAATGGAAAAGATTAACCACATCAAGATTCAGGGTGGATATGGAGAGATTGATAGTACCTTAGAAGGCTGGCTGAAGGAATGTACAATATAATAACATTGGAAAACAAAATCTTAAACTATGTTTTTATCATATGATGGAGCCTCTCCGTCTCTAGGTATTTTATCCAGACAAAGTCAACTCTACTCCGTACCAAGGCCTGTGTGTGAATTCCTTTAGCAGCTTTACATGTAACACCCCAAAGTGTAAAGAATCTAAGGGTGGACAATCATGGAAATGGATTAGCAAAAACTGTGTTATTGTCATAAGGTGGAATAGTATTGGCAATAAAATGGAGTGGACAATTGCTATAGAATAAGCCTGTACACTGTGTGAATATATTGGTTAATACTCAAGCTGACTGGCCAATAGCTGAACAGGATAATGTTAGGCAGGAAAGTAAACCGAGAATGATAAGATGAGGAAGTGCAGAGTCAGAGGGTTGCTAGCCAGGCACACAACGAGTTGGATACACAAAATGGGATATTGGTAAAAGCCACAAGTGTCTGGGCAGCATATAGATTAATAGAAATAGGTTAAGTTGTTCAGAGATAGTTCGTAATAAGTTTGAGACACTGGCCAAGAATTTACAAATAACGTTAAGCCTGAATGGTTTATTTTGAGTGGCTGCCAGCACAGGAAAGATCTGCCTACAGACAATCAACACACACAACCCCATGAATGAATCTCAAAATTATCACAAAATCAGACAAAATTAACCATTATTGTATGATTCCATCTGTAGGAAATTATTCAAGATGCAAGATGATGTAGTCTAAGCAAACCCATTTGTCCTTGGGCCACAGATGAAGAGATATGTGGTAGGGAGGAATAGTCAAGGACTTGTTGTGGAATATTATTTTAACTGGGCAAAAATGTGTTACATTTGTTTGTGCTGCATTTGTTTAATTATGTAAAGATGTGTTGCTGTTTCACCTTGTCTGCCTAAGGCACCTAATTGGTCTAATAAAAAGTTGACAATAGCTAAGCAGTAGAGGGATAGGCAAAGCTGCTGACCAGAGAGAAAAAGTGGGAGGAGAAATCTAGGTTTAAGTAAAGAGAAAAGAAAGAAGAGAACTAGAGAAAAAGAGAGAGACATGCCCAGGTCCAGAAGCCAGGCAGCTGCCAGCCAGATATGGAAAAAGCAGGAAAGATACATGGAAGGAAAGAAAGGTAAAAGGTGCCAAGGCAAAACATAGAAAAAGAGAAACATATTAAAATAAGAGCCACGATAAAGCCAAGCATGCATAGCTAATAAGAAGTCTCTGTGGCATGATTTGGAAGATAGTTGGTGGCCCAAAATAGAAAGCCTGATACACAAACCCAAGGAAAATTTGGAGAAGGATGGTTGATATAGGCACTTCCATGTAATTTTATCAAATATATAAATTTATCAAAATATGTTATTTCAATATGAATGATTTATTATACATACCATCTATATAAAATTTTTCTTTCAATCATTTTATATATCTACTTCCTTCAAAGGTGTACTACAGAATTCATATATATTCTTCCTCACTGATGAGCTGGCAGTATTTAACCTATGGTTTAGTCCATTTAAACCTTTGCACTCTCCTGACTCACCACATGAGCATAGGACACAGCTGTGCATGTCTGTCTTCCTGCTACAAAATGCTATAAAAACACTCTACCACTCCCAGTGGTGATTTCCATGAGTGAGTCTGCTCTTTGCTCTGCCTTTTCAAATGCAGATTTTGATATGTCAATGTAATGAGCATCCTTCCAGCCAGCCTGGTACCAGAGCCGCATCAACCCCAAAAAACACACAGAGACTCTATTAGTCACAATGCTGTCGGGCAATGTCCAGGGCTTCTCACTGGCTAATTCTGTCTTAAGTATTAACCCATAACAATAATATATATATATTTCTATAAGGTCTTATCTTACCGAGGATGCCAGCCTCATGTGTCCTCTCTTCCCGGGATCACATGGCGACTCTCTACTCTTGACTACATTTCCCAGAATCTTCCTCAACTCCTAGTCCCACCTATCTTGATTCCCTATTGGCCAACAGTGCTTTATTTATCAACCAATAAGACAACAAATACACAGAAGGACTTCCTCCATCATGTCAATGCTAAGCATCTAATAGAATTTATTCTGGAAAAATGTGCTTTTGATATAGTTCTGTCCTTTCATATAGTTTGAGTCTCAGGAATTCCAGAAAGAAAAGAGTGAAAAGGACAAGAATTAAGCTTGATGCTAAGCATCAGAGAACTTTTCAAGACCTAGAGTCAGATATGTAAAGGTGATATAATGAGGAGGCCTGACTTTGTGGAACTCCCTTGAAGAAAAGACATGAAAGCAAAGATTTAGTGGATAACTGCAGAAGTGGTGGGTGCTAGAGAATGAGCAACATTATGCCAGGTCAGGGGTGAGGGAGGAGCATTTGGGAGGGATAACTGCTCTTTCACCAGAAACCCAGAGAGTACTGATGGAAAGGGTAAGTATAGAATGTGATTCAAGTGGCTGGGGAGATGGCTTAGCTGGTAAAGCACTTTCTTGCCAAGCACAATGACCTGAGTTTAATCTCTAGATCCCATGTACAGAAGCTCGGTATGGTGCCTGTGCTTGTAATCTCAACACTTGGGGAGGCAGAAACTGGGAATCTCCAGAGCTCACCAGCTGGTTAGCCAGTCTACCCTAATTGGCAAGTACCAGGTCAATTGAGAGAACCTGTCTCAAGAGAAAGGCTGACTTCTGGCCAACTCACATACACACAAATGTGCCTATAGAAATGTGGTTTAAGAGGAGCCTGAGCTCATTGTTATAACAACAGGAAAGACATCAAAGACATTAAACATCTGACTTATACATTTAGAGGGTGATTTGAAAGAGAACAGAGTAAATGTGAAGAGATAAATTGTGGAGGCATAATCATGTGTGTGTCAAGGAAAGACAGGTGTGTTTAAGAGTAATGGCAAGAAAAACGTGCAGCTGAGTGGTGGAATACTAGCCTACTATCTATAAGGCCCCATGTCTAACCATTAGCTCCACATCAAAATAAATGGGGTGCATTGAATCAAGAAATATAATGAAAATAACAATATAAGCTTAGGAACAAAATAAGAGACAGTATGGTTAGGAGTCATGAATAATGCCTTGGGTTTGATCTTTGGCACCACAAAATAAATAAATGGAGAAGGGAGCTTGAAAATGTCAATAAAGTGAAGCAGAGGGCATTTTGCATGGTTTGGTTTTGCTTTATTAATAATTCTACAGTCTTTTGGTATACTCGTATCCTCCAGTATGTCTTTATAATACATATCCATTAAATGCTAAATCTTACTCTGATGATTATTAATAATTATCAACTTGTCAAGATCTAGAATCATCTAGGAGACAAGCTTCAACAATGCCTGTGAGGGAGAGTCTAGATTGGGTTGATCAAGGCGAGAAAACCCAGGTGTAGGCGGCACCATCCTATGGGCTGGGCTCTTGAACTGAATGGGAGGGAGAAAAAAGGACTTCATCAGCATCCATCTGTTTTCTGACAGTGGGTGTGATCAGACCAGGGGCCTCAAATTCTCGCTGCCAAGACTTCCCTGCAATGATGCCCTCAAATTGTTAACCAAAATAAACCCCTCCTTGAATTGTCTTCATTGGGGATTGTGTCACAGCAATGGGAAAATGTGACTAACATCCCTTCCTTAGGGATGGCAGATAGTTCAGTAGTAGAGCTCATGGCCCTGGGAGTTGATCCCTAGCATTGCAAACAAAATTTCAAAGTAATAAACATTACTGAAGGACAGTCAGCTTGCAAACACTAGGCTAATTCTTCCACTCTCCCTACATATAATTCCTTCTGGACTGAATTATGTCTTCCCAAAACATAATCCACAATGTGATTATATTTAGAAGCAGAGCCTGTAAAGAGGTAGTTAAGGTGGAATGGAGTCATAGGGTGGAGTTCTAATCCAATAGGATTAGCGTCCTTACAGAAGAGCTGCCACAGACAATTTGTCTCTGCCCCCACACAGGTAACAAACAAACAGCAACAAAAACACCTTGTGTAGACACAGGGACACCTCATCTATACTAGGGGAAGAGGCTTTACGGGGAATGATCCCTGTTGGCATCTCACCTTGGATTTCCAGCCTCCAGCCTGAGAAACATGTATTTGCTGTTTAAGCTGCACGTTCTCTAGGACTCCGTTCTGGCAGCAAAGCTGATGAGTCCACACTCTATCATGACCATGCAAGACTGTCTGTCTGGTTCACCTGAAATGTTTAGCACTTTAAGTAAACCAGAAAGGGGTGCCATCTTGCTTACTGCTCAACAGATATGTCACAGGACAGTACTTCGTCACTTTCCTTTCTCTCTTCCTGTTTTACTTTCGGTTCTCTCCAGACACACTGCCTGGGTAAGACACAGAATACAAAGGTGATGCCGTGCAATTAACATGTTTCCATACAGAGCAGATTTATTATTCCAGTTACATCCCATTTCTCCACGATGAAGTTTTGGCAACACCATTTCAGCTGTTGGCTGTTTGCATCTGTCCAGGCCTGTAATTGGGTGTTGAAATGTATTTAAAAAAAAAAAAAAACTACTTGTCTCCATCAGAGAATGATGTCTGTTTTTATAACCATATGAAGATTTGTGATACAAAATGTGCAACTAGACTTCAAAGCATTTGATCTTAGCTTCCTGTGGACACACTGGCCTCTGGATCCATGTGTGAAGACACTTTCAAAACATGTCCTCCATCGGAGATCACAGGTCATTGACTCACATAAGACAAACTACTAAATCTCTTGCCCAGGTTGACTTCCTGACTTTAGTATTTCAGCAGTTTAGCATGGTACCTTTATCATTCTTTAATTTTTATCTGATTTGTGTCTTCACATTCAAATTAGATATCTGGGCATAGAAGTTCCAGCTATTAGGGAAGCTGGAACAGGAGGAATGTCTCAGCCCAGGAGTTTGAGACCAACACGTCAAAGCAGCCATCTCAAGACAAAATGAGATAAAACATACAACAAATGTATTGGCTTTTTTTAGGTAGTGAATTGAGACTTGCTTTTTTCCTGAGATTTTTTTTTCTTTATCCTGTACATTTAATGCAATTATTGACATAGCTGGGTTTCAACCTACCGTTTTGATAATGTTGCATTTTTTCCTGTTTTTTTTCTTCCATTTTGGATTGCTTACCCACTTTTCATTTTCATTCTTTTGCTCACCAGTATTCTTTCATCGTTTCTATGTGTGAAAATATCTCTAAATTTTCTTCTCACAACGAATAACTCTTTTGGTGGATGTAGAATTTGTCTAGGCTGGCTTTTCCCCCCTTTTTTCTTTTTAGTAGTCTACAGATTTGGTTTTGCCACCTACGTTTAGCACTGCTTCTGACAGGAAGTCTGCTCTCACCCTTATGGTTGTTTTCCTATGTGGAATATTGCCTTTTATCCTTCAGTTGCTTTTAAGATTTTTCTCTTTACAACCCATTTTAAGCAATTTAGTTATATATCTACAAAATTCATAAATGTTTGTGTTTTAGATATTTTGGAAGTTATTCAATTAATAGTATTGTTTTTTTTTTAGTCACAATTGAACAAGCTGACCAGTTTTTCGGTTTCCCCTCATTTCCTTTAAAAACTCTAATTTTATGTACCTTATACCACTTTGTTTCCCAATCCACCAATGCTTTTGTGCTTAATTTTACATATTTTAAAATAAAGATTTATTTTTTATTATTTTTAGGTGTGTGTGTATGTGTGTGCACGCACGTGTGTGCACCTATGGTTATATGCACATGGATACAGGTGTCTCAGAGACACCAGATGCTGAAGCTGGAGTTACAGGAGATTCTGAGCCCCTGATGTGGGTCTTCTGGAAAAATCAGATCTTCCCTTAATGACTGAGCCATCTCTCCAGTCCTTCGTACAGTTTTTAGATCATGTTTCCAAGCCTAGGGATTTTTTTCTTTTCCTAACAAAAAGGCTGCTAAACGTATACAATGTAATTTCTATTGCATCCCTTGGGCAATTCATTCCCACACTTTTATTTTGTTTTTTCCTTACACACTATGGATTTCTCCTTGACATGTCTAGCTAATTTTTCCTCTTAGCTTTTGGAAGGTATGATAGACAATAAAAATTACTATTTTAATCTTCTTATCAGCTAGATCTGTTTTTGTGCCATTTCCACATCTATTTTAATTGATCTCTTTCCCCCACTTAGCAATTTCATTTTCTTGTTTTCACAGTCTGGCGATTTTTTTTCAGTTAGATAACAGACAAGTGTAATATGATCCTGTTGAGGGTTGCTTTTTTTTTTTCTATAAATATTGCTGAGCTGTGTTCAGGTCTATAGTTAAATTACATGGCGATCATCTGATCTTTTTAAGGTTTGCTTTTCAGCTTTTACGCTTGACCAAAGAAGGCTTTAGTTTAAGGGTTAATTTTTCACTTTATGTGGGTTTCACACCTATGAATTTAACCAATTGTAGATGAAATAAACGTTTTTTACTTGCATCCTTATTGAATAGACCTTTCTTGTCGATATTACCTAAATAATACTGTATAACATCTATTCATATCATATCTATATTGAATCAGGTGTTATAAATGAGGTAGAAGGGATCCATTTAAAGTATTCAGGAAGGGGGGAGTGGTGGCATTCGCCTTTAATCCCAACACTCGGGCAGCAGAGGCAGGAGGATCTCTAAATTCAAGGACAGCCTGATCAGGATTTGGAGTTCTATGGCAGTCAGGGATACACTGAGTCCGGATCTCAAAAACAAACACCCCCTGCCCCAAAGAAAAGGAATGTATACAGGAGTAGAGTACAGGTTATGTGTAAAGACCATGCCACTTTGAGCATCCACGGATTTGGGTATCAGCAGGGGCAGAAAGAAAGGCATTTCCTGCAGCCTGAAATGAGAGTGCTGGTTACAGCTGTAGCTTCTTACACATAGCAAAACCAAGCGTCAAGACCTACTACACAGGAGCCGCCTCTCTCTCTCTTCTCTATCTGTCTCTGTCCCCCTCCCTCCCTCTCTCTCACTTCCCCCTCTTTGTCTCCCCCCCCGGCCCCCGCAACAGCCAGTCTGGAAGCCCAGAGAAGCTTTTCTTCTAAGAGCAGCTGAGCTCGTTAACTGGGACAGCATCCCGGGGAGGGGGTCTGGAGAGATGAGCTCAGCCGGGCAGTCGCGGGGGAGGGGCGAATCAGAATCCTAACAAAGGGGAGGACCGGCCTAGGGTTGAAGGCAAGGCCCGGGGTCCCTGGAGGGTGCAGGAAGGGCCTGCGGGGGGCGCCAAGGGAAAAGACCCTGACTCCTGGCCCCATGGGCCAGGCCGGGAGTGAGTGGATGGAAACAGCAGACCCAGCAGGCGTGGGTAACCCCCAGGCTTGTTTGCAGGTGTTTGCACCCGGCCTCCGCGCAGGAGGTGGTCCGGCGCAGAGAACCAATCACGGTCGACGCTGCCACGTGACGAGCCGTAACCAATAGGGGTGGCGGTGCCGTCAGCGGGGAAATTCAAACGTGGTTCGGGAGAGGGGTTGCGGTTCCGCTGTTTGCGCCTTCAGCTCGGCCTCCTGCTCTGAGCGCAGCTTTGCGGGCGTTGCGGAGCGGCTGCAGCCAGCGGGAGGTGATGGCGGCGGTAGGCGGGCGCTGGGGCCCCGGGCCAGGCGGGCGGGAGCGTAGGGCGGCGGTGCGGCCTGCAGGACCCGAGGCTGCTAGTGGGGAGCGGGGCCCGGAAGTGGGTGGGGAGCGCCGGCGGGACTGGGTGCGCTGCTCGCAGAACCTGCCCCTGGGCTGCCTGGGAACAGGGAGGAGGTGGGGGACCGCTGGCTGCCTCCTTTCCCCGCTTTTCTGTCGTGACGGTGAGTTACTGTGTTGTGGAGAATCGCTGACGAGAGTGACTGGAAGAAAGGCTGCAGACTGCTGATCAGTTACAAACCCCATCCTGCAGATGAGCCGGGCATCTGCGCGGGTCTGCGACAGTTCCTTAATCCTCGAGTTAGAATGACAAAGGCACAGATCACGGTTTTGTCATGGACAAAACTGCTGCAAGCCAGTTTTCTGTAGAAGAAATCTGTTCTTGCGTAGTGCTCTGTACGTCTGTGTTTACTCAGGCAGAGTAGGTAACCTAAGGGGCAACTTACTGTCTCTTTACCTAGCGGGTTCCTTATGTCTCCTCTATTACTACCCAGAATCCAAGAAAATGCCTTCTTTCTCTGGTTTTTATGACGAAATCTATAGACTGCCCAGAGAAAATAACTCTGGGAAAAAGTGAAAGGAAAACATTCAGTGAAATGAAGTTTTGAAGGGCGTCTGCTGGCCTTGGTGGTGAATATAATAATCCTCACACTAGAGAGGTGAGACAAGAGAATGCGGAGTTGAGACCCCGCAGGGACATAGGGAGATCAAGGCCAGCCTAGGCTACCGACACCCTGACTCAAACACACCAACAAAAACTCTGTCTTCAAAATACATGCATTGTAACCTCGCTGGTAGTTTGTTGGGAAGAATAGATGCGTTTGGCTCATTGAAACTTTTCTGGTAAATTACAAACCCATGTCTTTGTGTGCTTTGTTTTAGTTTGGTTTCGGGTTGATTTTGGTGGTCCACTAACACCTAATAATAATTACATTTAGATATGTTTACAAAACTAATGTTTTTACCTTCTTCATTCTGAAAGGTGAGCTACAATTTAGAAATGGAGGCTGAAGAATTAAATGGCAGAAAATTGACAATTGATTCCATAATGAACAAGATGAGAGATATTAAAAACAAGATAAAGGAAGACCTTACTGACGAGCTGAACCTGAATAAAGTCTGTGCTGATCCTACAGGTGAGGTTTTGTTTTTTTAAAACAACAAAAAACCTTTATTGAGTGCCTCTAACGTAAAGAGAGAAATTAACCACTGTGTGTTGCCTAACATAGGTTTTTTTTTTTCTTCAGTAATTGGTCATCCATTAGAATGCACTTCATACTTTAACTTTTTTGTCTAGAAACATTGCAAACTTTTCTGCTGTCTAGAGAGAGAAGTGCACTTGGGGATCTGAGGCAGAAAGATCTCAAGTTTGTGGCCAGTGTGGGAAGCACAGTACGATCTTGCCTTCAAAAACCCAAAACAACAAAAAAGCATCATTTATTAGTGTGCTCCCAGGTAGTTTGCTTAACTCTTTTGCTACTGCCAGCTGGCTATATTGGCTGACCTGCCTATACGTGCAGGGTTTTTTGTTTATTTTTATTTTTCTATGAACTGAGGAAGACTGGTCAATTTTTGCTGAAGTTGTATTTACTTTTTTTATTTTCTGTGTGAATGTTTTACCTGCACATGTGTGTATACCACTTTCATGCTTAGTGCTCTTGGATGTCAGAAGAGGGTATGGGTCCTCAGGAACTGCAGTTATGGATGGTTGTGAATTACCATATGGGTGCTGGGAATGGAACCTGGCTCTTCTGCAAGAACTGCCGAGCCTTCTCCCCAGTCCCCTGAAATTATATTTAATCTTAACACCAAACACTAGATTTGAAGGATCTTCCGATTAGTCTTGCAACTTCACCACCACCTTTCCTGTCTTAATCCTGTTCTGGCCAGAGGTTCCTATTGGTCCCAAGTAACCTCTGCAGGCCTTTATAAATGTCTCTTTGTGTGGACTGTTTCAGGTAGTTACCTACTGACATGGGAGTGTGTCAGCTATCTTCTTTCCTGTGTTATTTACACAGCCCTAGTACATTTCCTGTATAATTTGTTTGTATATTTGGGTATCAGTTCTCTGCTAGAGTGCTCTTGCCATGAGAACAGTTTCCAGTCTGCTGCTGTATCCAGTGCTTAGAATGAAGCCTGTTATGGAGTTGGCACTTACTGAATCATGACAACTGAGTGAAAATAGCATAATGCACTAGTTTTGTAAGAAGCATTAACTCACAAGCTGAAGTCTTTCTTATGTTTCAAATGCTGATGTCATTTTAATAGCCAACATATAGATATTCTCAGGATAAAACATATACTCTGTGCTCCATCTCTTTAAACTGCAGGTTAAAACCCCAGTAACTCTGAATGCTGGGTCAGGAAAAAATTGGCACCTGTGTCTGAATGCTTGATGACTGAAATTGAATTCAAAGGCAAATGTGGAATGAGTCCAAGGAGTTTGTGCCTGTGCATGCGGTATCGCTCGGCCGCTCTGAGGCCTCAGTTCCGAGCACACAGTTCATTCTTTGCACTGCACACATCGTCCTGCTGCTCAGTGCCAGTGACCCTGCCTGCAGTGCCTTGGCTCAGATTTAACATGATTGCATGTTTTTACTGTACATAGGAAGGGTTTTGCTCTTACAGGAATGCACAGTTAAATGATAAAAGCAAGACTTGACGTTTTCCCACTTACTCCTCATGTGTGTCCAATTGCCATTATCTTTGGATTGTGATATGTTGCAATGCTTGATTTTGAAAATTGCAGGCTTGCAATTTAAGCAAAATAATCATACGCCCAAAATAATAAAATAATTTTAAAAGCAAATAAAATTATGAACACATGATTAAAATAATATTACAAGGTGTTTATGTACATTGACAGTATTGTAAATGCTTGACTCTAATTTCAAAGAAAACGGAATTTGTTATTTGTCTTTTTCTCTGTTATGATTTTTTTCTCTTCTTTATTCATATAACTCAGAAACTGTTAACCAAATTATGATGGTGGAGAACACCCCAGAGAACTGGTTGAATTTCTTGCTGAAACTAGAGAAGAACAGCGTCCCCCTAAATGATGCTCACTTAAATAAGCTGATTGGTCGCTATAGTCAAGCGATTGAAGCACTTCCTCCAGATAAATATGGCCAGAATGAGAGCTTTGCTCACATCCAAGTCAGGCTTGCTGAATTAAAAGCGTAAGTTTTAGCTTTGAACCGTACTTAGCCAACTACGCATGTACTGTATTACTAAGAGAGAAGGTAAAAACATGTAATTTATATTTTTTAATCCAGTACTTTTGTTTTTAATGTAAGTTGTTTTCAGTGGACGTAAATTCCTCAAAGTTACATAGTTTAGAAATTTCCTAAAACAGTGCACAAATATAGCCTAGTTTTAGATTTTTTTGCATAAAAAAGAATAATCTATGTCTTTGAAAAGAGAAGTTATCAAGTGTAGGCAACTATGTCCTTTTGATTTTTTTTAAATTTGGGTCTGTTTTGTTACAGTATTCAAGAGCCTGATGATGCTCATGACTACTTTCAAATGGCCAGAGAAAACTGCAAGAAGTTTGCTTTTGTGCATGTATCTTTTGCACAGTTTGAACTATCTCAAGGTAATCAGAAAATACCAAGTTTACATTTTAAGCGAAAGCATGTTCTACTGTAACATCAATATTGAATCATAGATTTGAAGTGAAAAATTAAAGCAAAAATACTACAGTTGGCCAGATTAGGACATGGAATGGGAGTACTACATAGCATAAATGTACAGTATTCATTCTATCTTTATAAGCAGTGCTCTATGGAAATAAACACAAATACTGTATCTGTGTGCTTCACCCAGGAAACACCTGAAAGAAAGTTTTTTCACTGAGTATTTGTAGACTAAGAGATAAGCCATTTTAGCTGGGACTTAGATAAGCTTGTCTGTTCTGTGGTGTCATAGCACTGGAGGGTGTTAAAATAATGCTGTAACATTGAGCTAGCTGGTGGTTCTCCCTAGTACACCACTTCAAGAACATTTCTTGGTTATGGAATTCTTTGTAGTCTGCCTTTTGTTACTTCTTTCCCCTGAGATAAACCTGGCTATTCCTTAATCTTTTTCCTCCCTCATATTCCGAGGACCTTTGGCTGTTCCCTCAGAATACCCTCTGGCCAAGTCTTCCCTTTTCTCCTCTGCCTATTTGTGCTGGTATTCTGATCCTGTGTACTAAACAGTCAAGATACATCACTGCTAGCGAATCCTTCAGGTAGTGCCTAAAATAAGGTTTGTTCAGTGCAAAAACTTCCCCAGGGTTGAGGTGGGGGAAAACCTTCAACAACTCAGACATGGTTTGGAAATCCTGAGTTTACCTAGGGGATTCCTAAGTCGTAGCAATCTAAACGTAGTCTTCTTTACTGTGTACTTGTAAAACATACATTTTCCTCTTAGAGACATTGATTCCTCCTTGCTATTTATGGTAGGTCTGATCAGGCCTTTAAGACCCTGTGTCCTTTCAATGGTAACTGTAACATATTTTAAAATGAATAAATTGTGCTTTCTATAAAAATAAAACTAAGCTGGGCAGTGGTAGCGACTGCCTTTAATCCCAGCACTCAGGAGGTGATCTCAGACGGGATCTTTGTGAGTTCGAGACCAGCCTGGTGTACAGAGTGAGTTCCAAGACAGGCTCCAAAGCTACACAGAGAAACCCTGTCTCAGAAAACCAAAAACCAAAAACAAAACTAAGTCACTGAAGTGTAGCAGTGGCCACCAGGTCAAAATTGTGGTTATATTGAGCAGGGTGGATAGACAGGCTACTAGGAGATGTGTTTCCTGAGGCCTGTGCACAGATTGCAGTGTGCTTTTAGAGGGGAAGGGCATTCCAGAGTTTCTATCAGATTCTCTAATGGCTTTGTGACCTGAGTTAATAAAGTCTTGAATTACTGGTGCTTCTCTAAGTCTTAGGTGTACTAAAGTACTGAATTACATGTAATTTTGCCACTATTCTCAATAAACATAGGGACTTAATCATTCCCATATTTTCTGCCAGTCTTCAAAATTTGTAAATTGTGAGTAACTAGGGTTTCTTATTGAATGTCATTTTTAGTTTTCAAAGTTTTTCTTAGGGCATATATTATATGCTGAGCATATCTTCCCTACTCCAATTCTCCCCACCCTCCTCTTACTCTCCCTTTCCCTCTTTAATCACCTTTGTTACCCCAGACAGTTTCAGCTCTATTTGCATATATATTATATATATATATGTATATGTATGTATATATATATATACATACATGATCTTATGTTACTGTATAAAGTCTAGGATCATAAAAGAAAAAAATGATATTTAACTAAGATGGGCTTAATATGATTTTCTCTAGTTGTATCCATTTTCCTGCAAAGGTCATAACTTCTTTCTTCTTTATGGCTGAAAATAATTACATTGTGTATATATATCACATTTTTGTCATCCATTTCTCTGTTAGATACTCATCTTGATTTCACAGCTTAGCACTTGTGAATAGTTTTCTGTTTTATTTTATGTGTATGCGTGTTTTGCCTGCATGTATGTTCTTGAACCCTGTGTATACCCGGCACCCATCGAAGTCAGAAGAAGGCGTTGGCACCCCTGTAACTGGAGCTGCAGGTGGTTGTGAGCTACCACGGGAGTGCCTTGAACCAAACCGTGGCTCTCTACAAGAACAAGCGCTCTTAAACACTGAGCCCTATCTCCAGCCCTGTGTGTACCGCTGCAGTAAACACTACCGTGAAGTGCCTCTGTTACATGTTGAGCTCCAGTCCTCTGAGTAACTAAATGCCCAGCAGATAGTTGGGTCATATGTTAGATGTGTTTCTAGTGTTTTGAGAAACCTCGCTGCTGATTTCCACAAAGATGGGACTACTTTATATTCCCATCTGCGCTGTATAAGAATTTTCTTTTGTCCACATCTGCACCAGCATTTAGTGCTTGTATTCTTAATGACTCACATTCTAACTGAAGTAAGATGGATTCTTAATGTAGTTTTGATTTGCATTTCTCTGGTGGCTAGTGGAGTTGAATACTTTCATGTATTGGCCACTTTTATTTCTTTTTTATTACTGTCTTTCATTAGCTTATTTGTTGATTGGATTGTTTTCTTTTAGTTTTTTAAGCTGTTTGTATATTCTGGATATTAGGCCTCTATTAGATGCATAGCTGACAAAGGTCTCCCATGCTATAGGTGGTTTCTTTGCTTGAGTGTGCAGAAACTTTAATGTCAAGGTCCCATTTGCCAGTTTTGGCCTCATTTCCCCAAGCAACTGAGGGCCCTTTTCACAGTCTTTTCCTAGGGTGATACCTTGAAGTGTTTTCCCTACTCTTTCTACTATAGCATTATAGCCCATGGCTTCATGACTGTTGATAACACCCTGTGATACATGATGTACACATTGATACTTATCAGGTGTTAGGGATAAAGCTTATATTTGAAAGAAAATTTGGTAATCTTTTTAGTTAGATGTAACCTTTCTTGGTTATTTGTATTTTGGCAGTTGTGTAGATTTGTCTAACAGCAGGTGTTAGCCCTTTACCCTTCTTTTTATGTAAAACCTTTTGCCAGCAGAGTCTTTAGCAAATTTTCAGTCTTGATGACTAAATGTTACTATGAATAGTCTGTTGTAACAAATGGTCGGTACTAGGACTGTTGTACTATGTAGTGTAGTCGAGTGTTTCTAATTTGTGTAGTTAGGTTTGTTTTTTTGTGCTAATTTATTAAATTTCTAAATGGTGTTTCATTGATGAGCAGGAATTAGTAGAAAGGAACTGAGTATATGTATGAGAAGTGAGAAATTGCTTATTTGTTTGCCTGTGCAATAATGTGAGTAAGTCTCCTTTTTCTCTTATGGGCTAATGAATAAATAAGAAGCTGGAGATGGAGGGTAAAAAGTGCTGCGTCAAATAACATTATTTTTCCCTCTCTTAGGCAATCTTAAAAAAGGTGAACAGCTTCTTCATAAAGCTGTAGAAAGTGGAGCAGTGCCGCTGCAGATGCTGGAGACTGCCTTACGCAACTTACACCTCCAGAAGAAGGAGCTGCTTTCAGAGGAGGACAAGAAGAGTTTGTCAGGTGATTACCAGTGTGTACTGTGCTTTGCTGGAGTAAAATCAGGATTCAGGATACTTTAAAGACAAAAAAAAAAAAAAAAAGGCATAATGCTTAATCCTTAAAGTTAAATCATAGGTGTAGAAGAGGTAAGATACTCAGAAGCAAAAATCCTTCCTCCATTAAACTTGTGTTAGTAACTCCTTAAAAATGATTTGGTCAAAGTTAGAGTAGCATTTTATTCTTAGATATAAAGAATATACTTTTATTCTGGGGTAAAGCTATATGTGTAAAGAACATTTGAAACGATAGTTGGAAAAAAATGTATTGATGGCATTGTCATACTTCCATATCCTGCATGAGAATGAGGATTCTTACCTATTATAAATTGTCTTTTAAAATAGTCTATTTGTAAGATAACTTTTTTTGTAAATTTAATCATAGTTGTGAAATTTTTACAGCATCTACAGTACTTACTGCCCAAGAATCATTCTCCAATTCAGTTGGAAATTTACAGAATAGGAACATCAGTTGCGACTCCAGAGGACAGCCTGCTATAACCAGGATTTTATATGGGTAAGAAATTGAGATCAGCTCTTTACATGGTTATCTTTTATATATCCACATATGTGTATTTTTCATGCAAGTGTAATAACTATGTCTAACAGTAAAATGAAGATACGTATTAATAGTATTCTCTGAAAAATCATAGTTACTTTCTTTCTATTCAGAGAGAACGTGCCTCCACAAGATGCAGAAATGAGTCATCGAAATCCCTTAAAGCAAAGTAACAAAACTAAACGGGTAAGTCATTTTTGGTCTACTTTGAGGAAGGTGATGGTAGTGAATTCTTTGTGTGTACCCATTGGTTACTTAATCTTTCAAATCATTCCTAGTCATGTCCCTTTGGAAGAGTCCCAGTTAACCTTCTAAATAGTCCAGATTACCACACGAAGACAGATGGTTCAGCTGTGCCAAATTTTACAAAAAGGTATGTTTGAGTTTGTGTTTTTAAATTTCTTTAAAGACTGATGTCAGAATTTTTGCTAAGTGGTTGTAATTAGGATTGGCTTATTTTTCTTTGTAGTTCTAGGGATTGATCCTAGGGCCTTAGACTTGCTAGGCAAGTTCTCTGCCATAGAGCTTCATCCGCATTCCCCCTTTCACTGTTTCTGTACTTGAGACAAGGCTTCACGAATTTTCCTATACTCTGCCTTCTGGAACGGGGGTTGGGGGGGGTGCTTGTGTCCACCAGACTTGGCACAATTCAATCTTAATTTGGTGTTGGAAGTTACTGGGTTTCTTTTTCATTTGTTTTTTTGTTCTTTGAGATACCTGGACTACTGGTATATACTGCCATGCCTGGCTAAAGTGAATTTCTGAATACTATCAGGAACAAAAATGTGATCACAGGAAAGGACTTTAATTTTCCCTCATTTAAAATATTTGTTAAAGGAGCTGTTAAATAATAGGAAATATATGGGGACATTACCAAGTGAACATGAAGTATGGAAGCTTTGAAGAGTGAAACTTGTGGTGTTTGAGCATTTCTTGTTAATGAATAGCACCTCTAGTGGGATGGATGCTAGTCCTAGTGGGTGTGAGCATCTTTGTAGCAGGGATGGAAGCTGGTCTGAAAACAAACAAAACAAACTGTGTAATAGCCCTGGCTATCCTGGAACTCATTCTGTAGACCAGAACACATCATAAGTATGTCCTTCTTAAGGTTGGGAAAGTTTTCTTCTATGATTTTGTTGAATATATTTTCTGTGCTTTTGAGCAGTATTTTTTCTCCTCCTTCTGTCCCAATTATTCTTAGGTTTGGTCTTTTCACAGTGTCCCAGATTTTCTGGATATTGTGTTAAACTTTTTTTGTGTTAAACATTTTCTTGACCAATGAATCTATTACCTCTATCCTGTCTTCAATACCTGAGATTCTCTTCCATCTCTTGTATTCTGTTGTTTATGCTTACATCCGTAGACCCTGATTGTTTACCCATGCTTTTCCTTTCCATAATTTCTTCAAGTTTGTGTTTTCTTTATAGCCTCTATTTCATTTTTTAAGTCTTGAACTGTTGCCTCCACCTGTTTTTTTTTTTTTTTTTTTTTTGGTTTTACGAGACAGGGTTTCTCTGTATTGTTTTGGAGGCTGCCTTCACCTGTTTGATTGAGTTTTCTTGATTTTCTTTTAGGGAATTGTTGATTTCTTCCTTTTTTTTTTTTTTTTTAAATGTCTTTTCCTCCATTTCTTTAAGGGCATTTTTCATTTCCTCCTTAAGGGGCTCTATCATCTTCATAAAGTTATTTTTAGGTTGTTGTCTTCTGCCTCATCTTGTTGGAGATACTCAGGTCTTAATATTGTAGAGGCACTAGTTTCTGGGAGTGCTGTATAGCTCTTTATGTTGTTGGATGTATTCTTACATTGTTATTTACCCATCTCTTCTCTGATTAGTACAGGTGGAACCTGTGTTTCAGGGGGTCCCTCTTTCTCCAGTTGCAGTTTGGGGCTCTGGCTCTGTTGATCGATCCTCCAGGTGTAGGCAGGGCCGCATCTGATGATTGCTCCTCTGGGTATAGGTGGTTCCAATGCTGTGGAGGTCCTTATGCTGTTGGGTTTCACGTACAGAGAGTGGCACTGGAGGCTGTCTGGGACACAGGTGCTCTTTCCCAGAGGAGCTTCTTATTATAGTTTCTGACAGCTGCTGCTGTTGATGCTTCCTGGCTGCCTGGCTTTCAGTGCTGCCTTCTGGTCCCTAGTTGGTCAGTTGGGGCCTGTCTACCTGGCTCACCCAGGACAAGTCAAATTCAGAGATCTGTCTACTTCTGCCTCCTGAGTGCTGGAATTAAAGGCATGTGCACAGACTTTAAAAATCCACTTACAGGGATGACTAGTTATTGGTTGGAATGATAGTGAGTTCATTCATTGTTCTCAGAGCTCAGGGCTTCACGAAGTGGGAGAGAGGCTGAAGCTAGCTCTGGTAGAGTAAGTGCTAAACACGTGCAGTGCTCTGGCTCAATCCCCTAGCATCAAAAAAGAAATAGGATAGGTTAATTGGCTGCTGAGTGAAGTGGTGCAGACCTATAACCCCAGCTTCCAGGGTGGCTGAGCCAGGAGAATCTTTTACATCAAGAGGTTGTGGTGTTACCCTGGGCAGCATAATAAGACTCCATCTTCAGGGATGAAACATCATTCATCACATCTGATATATACTCTCAGTTTTGGTGTTTACTCTCAAATAAGAGATGGGAATGTGCTGGATGTGGTGGTAGGTGCTAATAAAATTGAGAAATTCAACTATTTTAGTTGGTATCTTCAATAATTGAGGTCCTGTTATATTTAGGCCTTGAATAAATATTGATAGTTAAAAGGGGTAGGTGCATAAAAGTTGCATATGCCTGTTAATTTATCTTGCTCCTCCATTTCAAATACCTAGTTGAAACATACAGCCATATATTTGATGCTTTCTACAATAGACTGTATGCCAGATTATAGAGGTTCACATGGCAGTTCATTGCATGTGCTTATCCTTGATCTGTGTGAAGTTTGAAATGTAGTTTCACCTACATACTTTTCCTTTCCCACATTCTTATCTTAACTCCAGCCATAACTTATTAGGTAATGAAGACATAGGCAATCACCTATCTCTTCATCAATTTTGTCATTGCCCAGTACCTAATTTTTAAGCATGCTCACCTTTGTATTAGAATTATGTCATCTTAAACATGCCTTTTAAACAGATGCATCCAATTCAAAGTGTGTACATACCAAATATGTGTATTTAAAGCCAATTTTAAAATGAAAAATAAAACAATTTCAAGTTAACTGTTAAAATCCATTTGTTTCATGGATAATAGAAAGATATCTGGATCAGAATACCGAGATTCGCTTATTCCTGGATCCAAGCCAAGTGGAAATGATTCCTGTGAATTGAGAGGTTTAAAGGTATTTCAACTTTGAATGTGAAGCAAAGGTTCCAGGTCTAGAAGTTATAGAGCTTTCTTTAGGGAAAGGATCTAGTATTTATCTGTCTTCAATATTTTGGTGAAGCCACAGGAGGTTTGAGACCACCCCTAAGAGGTGGCACAGAATCTTGGACTGTCTCTCAAAGATTAAGGTGTTAGAGCAAGTATCAGTCATTTTTTAGAAGAATCATGAAATATATTAATTAGGCATATATTTAAATGGATTAGTTGGCCTTGGGCTGGGAATCAACTGGGGGGGGGGTGACACTTTTTACCAGGCTTTGTTTATTTCTATGTTTAATCATATGATTCTGACAAAACATCTTTAAAACCAGAGAACATGTTGATGTCAAAGTTAATCTGCTCTGGTCCCAGCATTGTTAACTTTACCAGGAAGTGACTAGTTCCACATGCAGTGATTTGTAGAGGGTGTAATATTTTTAGTATACTTGGCTTATGTCCCTGGCATTGTGGTATGAATTTTCAACATAACTAGCAAGTGTTAAGTTTTACTAGTGCTGCTATTTTAATAATATAGTGCAATCAGAGCAGGGGATTTGGCTCAGAGTAGAGCACTTAACTGCCATATGTGGGGCTCTGGGTTCAGTTTCCAGCAGTGCAAAACCTATAAACACATATTAAAATAAAATATAGTAATGAAAACAAGGTAATTACATTTTCTCTTGCCATCAGGTTTATTCTGTATTAGATACAAACCTCCTAACACTGAGTGAAATATAGTGTAACAAGTAATATTAATATGCCACTGGAAAAAAAATTCACCTCCACTGAAAGCAAATTCACCAAGTTAATGGTTATGACCCTTCCTGATGTTGTAATCAATAATTGGGGAAATTAATATTTTCTGAGAGTTTGTGATCCTACTCAAATATGAGAGATAGTTTTGCAAGAAGTCATTTTCACATAGATAAAACTTTACTATATCGAACAGTAGGACAAATTAGAAGGACTGCTATTTATGATATTATTATCTTATTTGCAATCTTTCTGTTTTTTGTGTAGCCCATTCAAACTGTCCATTTCAAAGACTCTCTGGTGTCCAGTGAAAAAAGTTCTGAACTTATTTCTGATTTAGTAACCTTGAAGAATAAAGCTGAATCAAGCCTTGTAACAAAGTTGGAAGGTAAGTGCTCATGCAAGCAATCTTGATTAAACTCAGTGGGCTGTTTACAAACGAGGGCCATGAAAGTCAGAGGGGGATTGTTGGGAATAAAAAAGGTTTCAGTTAGGGAGAGGGAGAGACAAGACAAGGTAACCATAGCATGGAAAAGATTCATTCTGTATATATTTGAAAGTATCAAAGAATAAAACACACAGACTGGGGAGATGGCTCTGTGGGTTAAGTGCTTGCCATGTATGCATGAGGACTGAATTCAATCTCCAGAACCCACATAAAGCTGAAAATGGTAGTATAGATCTGTAACTCCAGCAAGCTTATGGTAAGATGGGAGGCAGGGACAAGAGAATCCCCAGAAACTCATGGGCCATCTGTTCTGATGTATGTAGCCTGGAATGAGAAGAGACCCTGTATCAGACAAAACAGAAGGCAAGAGCTGGCACCTGAGGTTCTTCTCTGATATCCATGGTTATACACACACACAAGTGCACGCACACACACACACACACACACACACACACACACACACACACACACACACACACACACACACAAACCTACATAGCTTGAGAAAACAGAGTAATGACCTATTTGTGATATAAAACTCTTCCTTTATTTTCCATTTTAATTTTTTATAGAATGTATGAAAAGTATTGAATCCTATAGGGGAGGAAGCCATTTGTCTAAAGGGTGCATAAAATAAAGAAAGGATGGACAGTAATATAATAGAAATAAAATAACTTAGTTACTTCTCTTAGACTGCTACTTTCATCAAAGGGCAAAAAAGCAATTTCTGTATCACAGCTCACTCTCGTTTTTATTTTAACTCATACTTTGGTTTTCCACTACATAGGTACTGTAAATGTAATAGAGACTCAATAATTTTAGGAATGGAGTCTCAGAATTGCAAATCTATTATGGGATGTATATAGAATAGATAACGCATAATGTGGAATAAAATGTAAAGATTGTTAGGAGAGATGCAAGTAAAATGCTATGAGAATTTAGGAGAGGGAAAAATTTAGGAACCTAATTTGGATTAGGGAAAATATGGAAGAATATATGAAAGAGAAGAAACTTGAAACCATTAGCATTGTTTTTCTCTCCCATTATTGTAGAGCTGACTTTGACTTTGACTTTGAAAACAAGTGGGACTTGCCCTGGTGTTTACCTGGTGCCTCTGTCTCCGGAGTGTTTGCCCTGATGTTGATTGGGAACAGATTTCTTAATCTTGGCATTTACTGGAAACCATATTTCATATTTTCTTGTCATCTTTTGATACCATTGGGAAAATCATTATGGCAACTATGCCTGCTAATAGTGTTCATTTGGTGGCTAATTTGATGAAATAGAATACTGAATTTCTGTGCATTCTGACTTGCCAGTCTTTGTCTTTATACTTTATCTTAATTTAAACAAGATTTATGCCAGTATCCTAAACATATTTACAGATTTTAGGTAATCATTTTATCTTTCATATTTGATTCAATTTTGTTTGAACTTAACATGAGTATATATGTATAAGATAAAGAGTCAAGATTTGTTCTTGATTTTTCTCATACAAATGTCTATTTGATCAAGGTCCATTTCAGATGTCTTCTGGACACTTAGGTGATTCTGTGTTGGTGTCTGGTTTGGATTTTTGTCTCTGTTTCACAGTTACTTTGTTTTTATTGTAGTGAGTCTTGATGCCTGTTATAGTGCTAGTGTGTGTGTGTTTTAGTTTTGGTCTTTAGGATTGTTTCAGTTCTTATTAGCATTTTGAATTTCCTTGAAAATGTTAGGATCTATGTATTGGTTTCCATCCTTTGAAAAATTGAAGTTTGATTGAGAGGCAGTTGAACCTGTAAAGACATCAGAGACAAATTGTCACCTTCACACTTCAGCTTTTCAGGCTGCTAGCCTGGCATGTTTTCATTCACTTCAGACACTAAGAGAGAGCTGTATTCTCCCTTGGCTACTATGGTAGATTTACCTAGGGGAGCTGATAGTGGTGTTGTGATAATGAAGAGTACTCTTTGTTTCACAAAATCTTTGTGCTCAACTATTGCTGGTATATAAAATTGATTTTTTTTTTACTTATATAGACATCTCTAAATTTGATGAACAATTCTAATAATTTCCCTATGTATTCTTTAGTATTTTTTTTTTAATGCTTGTTTGTTTTGTTCTTTTTGGAGACAAGGTCTCATGTTAGACTGCTTAACCTAACTGTCTTTAAACTCACAATGAGCTTGTTAAGGGCAGTGCTGCAGTGCCCAGTTTGTGGGTTTTTGTAGGTACACAATTATGTTTGAAAATAATGTCTTTTCTCTTTTTTTATCCTGTTCATTTTGCAGCTTCTAAGAGGTCCAGAATTAGCATTGTTGGAGGGATGACGGATGAATTCCTTGCCTCCCCTATTTTAAGGGGACATTTTCAGTATTTTAACTGATGAAGCTGCTATAGACTTTATTGTTGCTTTTTATCTAGTTCTGTAAGTTCTACTTTAGATGTAGACTATTAATATTTTTGTGTGTTTGTGTGGTTAAACATTGGATTTTATCAAATGGCCTTTTATTGTTGAGTTAGCATCTACTTCTTTTTGATTATAGCATGGTACACTGGTTTTTGGGGGGGTGTTTAGCGAGCAGCATTTAGGAATGAATAATATTTTGATATAATTTGTTAGGTCTTTCATTAATTGTTAATCTTTTGCTTAGAGTTTAGAATTTTGGTATTCATTGAATTATAAATGTGTTATTGGTGTTTTTGTTTTTTGGCCTTTAAGATAGTCAATTATGAACTAGTAAAATAAAATTTGTATTAAAATGGAGGTCTAAAAACAGTGGTTAGTTACTTTGTCTTTATTAGTAAGACTAATGTCCACACTTAAAAATTTTAACTTATTTATTAAAAAAACAGCAGCACTTAAATCTGGTATAGTTTCTGATGAAACTTTAAAACTATGTAGGAAAGTTACTGCCTTGCAGTTTTATGTGCCTGACTCCTTCCATCCTCCCTTCCCCTCTTGCTTTTGTTTTTTCAGAGTGAAAATGAAGCATAGTTTTTATCACCCTCCTATTGCTTGAGTTTACTTATGTATTTTGGGTTTGTTTTGTTTAGAAATGGGGTCTTGCTGTACTTACTGCCCAAGGTGGTTTCAAACCCCCTGGTTCAAGTGATGCTCTCCTACCACAGCCTCCTGAGTACTTGAGAGTGCAGGCAAATACCACTATACCTGGCCTTAATTACTAATATCTAATGATAACAATAAAATTTCAGAAACTAAAGTACGTCAAGAACCAGAGATTGCAGAGAGGAAGCACAAACCATGGCAGTCCACAAGAAAGTCAGAGTGTGTGAGCCAGAATCAGTTCCATATTCCGGAGGTAACCCCGAAGACTCGTAAAGAGGTATCTTTGTTCCCTTAAAGTGCTATCTATAGTGATGTGTGTCTGAAACTTGATGACTGTGTGGGAATTGTGTTTAAAAATGTTTATGCCATATTTAGTGGAATCGTTTATTTATGTTATTTTTTCAGAATACTGTGATCAGTAGCACCTATAGGTTTAATAAGAGTACGTTTCAGAAGAAATTCTGTTTTTATCAGTTTACTAATAGACTGTTGTAGGGTTTTTTTTTTTTTTTTTTTTTTTTTTTTTTGGTTTTACGAGACAGGGTTTCTCTGTTTTGGAGGCTGTCGGTCCAGCCTGGCCTCGAACTCACAGAGATCCGCCTGCCTCTGCCTCCCGAGTGCTGGGATTAAAGGCGTGCGCCACCAACGCCCGGCCGACTGTTGTAGTTTTGTTAATTCTTTTGTATGTCTAAATATGTGCCTGTGAATGCAGGTGCTCATGAGGGCCAGAGGCATTGGCTCTTCCTGGATATCTCTGTGAGTTCAAGGCCAGCCTGATCTACATACTGAGCTCCAGACCAGCCAAGGCTTCATAGTGAGACTGACCCCTAACCATACAATTATTTTCATTGCCACTTCATAACTGTAATTTTACTAGTTACAAGTCGCAATGTAAATATTTTTGAAATAGGCTTGCCAAAGGGGTTACAACCCACAGGTTGAGAACCACTGGTCTACAACAAAACCAATAATACTGGGCTCTGGGTCATAAAAAAGCCAGCAATTCCTGAGTTCTTCTGGCTTCTCCAGCCATCCCATAGGCGTAACCCCTCTCTAATGACCGTTCCTCCCCATAGCAACATACACTTATATGCTCAGTTCTTATTTCCAAAATAACAGGTACACACATCCCACTCATCACTGTCTCTGACATTTCTTTGCTCAGTGACTTTCTTGAACAGTTTCTCAATCACGTATTCATCACTAATCCTAGTGTACATGTCTGCACTCCTGTGTACACTAATCCTAGTGTACATGTCTGCACTCCTGTGTACACATGAGGAAGTCTTACATGAAAGAGAAAACATCTCAAGAAGAGTGGTCAGAGGACTCTAGTACAGAAAGTAGAATACGTTTATCCATTATGATTCTTGAGTATAGTCTGAAATAATAATAGAAATCAATGTAACCTAGTGCAAATACTTTCTAAAACTAAGACTATCCCCAAATTGAAGTTTGTCTCTGTAGATAGAAAAATATTATATAAATGGGTCTTGTTTTGTTAAATAATTTTGTGTGCCTTCCTGATAAATAACCAATGTGAGTAGAGTATATTAGGATTACAAGTGTGGAATAAAAGAACTGTAATAAAATTTAGCTAAAAGTTGGGCAGGGCACAGAGTCAGTCCGTACCTGCTGCACAAGCATGAGACCTGACTTTGATCATGAGCATCAGTGCAAAGAGCCAGGGGTGGTGGCATGTGCTTCTAGGGAGAGGGAGACAGGTGGGTCCCTAGGGCTCATTGGTCTGTTGACCCAACCTAGCATGATCTGTGAGCCTCAGGTCCTAGATAGAGACTTGGTCTCAAAACATGAAGTGCATGGCATCTGAAGAGCACCCTAAGTTGACCAGTGGACTCCACCTGTACATGTGCACATGTGTGTGAATACCTACACGCATGTACATGAACACACACATATGCCCACCTGCTTTAGTATGTTTTGCTTTTCATATTTTTATTATTGTAAAGGTTATATTTGTTAAACTGTTGTATCATTGTCTAATTTAAAAATTCTTAAGTCATGGAATTTTAAATTTTCTTTTAGCAGAAGCATACCACTGTTGAGCAACTTGCCTTATCAGTTTCAAAGCAGTCACCTCCGATGTCAGCTCCTAAATGGATTGATCCAAAATCTGTTTGTGAGACACCTAGTAGCAATTCCTTGGATGATTACATGAGCTGGTAATTACCTTTTGTGTCGAGCTCAGAATGCAAGGTAGTAAATAAGACAAGTTTTAGGACTAAATTGAACTTGCTTGAACCTGTTCTCTTATTTTAGACTTTGAAATTACTGTTTTTTCCAGATATCCATTTTTCTCACCTATAAAATGCAAAGGGGATAATGATTGCACATGCATTATCTTGATGTATAGTAATTCTGTCTCTAAGGACTGTTGTAGAAGTAGTAGTCTTTGTCAGTTTTATCTTTACCTAGAGCTTGGAAATCTGAGGACACTTTCTCTCTTTTGTTAGCATGTGTGCCTCTCTGATTGAGAAACATGTTTTAAGGAAGTTTAGCATTCTTAGAATGAATAAAGGATAGATGTTTGTAATGGTATTTGTAATGGGTGGCTGCTGAAAGAGGTCAGGTCTATGATTCACATGGTTTAGAAAGTATTCAAGGATACTACAGGACTTGGGACAGGAATGAGGGATTTGGGAGAAAACTGGATGGTCAGGGCTGATGAAAAGGGCTAATAAAGGTTTTGAAAAAGAAAAGAAATAACCTTCAACTGTTGGGTATATTTTTAATGTCACCCCACCCCCACCCCCAGACAAGGTTTCTCTGTGTAGCTCTGACTATCATAGAACTAGCTCTGTAGACCAGGCTGGCCTCAACTCACAGAGATCATCTTCCTGCCTCTGCCTCCCCGAGTGCTGGGATTAAAGGTGTGGACCACCACAGCCCAGCTTTATTTTTAATGTTTTTAAGGGATAATATAACTCTATAATGCCTTTGGGTTTTTATTTGCATAATGCCATTTTTTACCCTATTTAGAACTATCATTTTTATAACCAGTTTCTTATCAGTGTAATACAGTTTTATTATTGCTTCCTTTTATGCAGGCTATTTCAAAGAATGATTGCTAGCTAAAATAATAATGGTTTTGTTAAGGTCTTTATATGTGTTTGTGTTTATTTAGGTATGACAATATATATGTACAGTTGCATGTGCATGTAACTGCAGGCCATAGTGGGGTGTCACTCTCCACCTTATTATCTTTAGATAGGATCTCTCATGGAACCTGGGGCTAGACTGGCTAGCAAGCCTTGGTCGTACATTGTTAATATTTTTAAAGTTCTTTACGCCAACTGTTGTTACCAATATTGGAGCTATAATAGCAAACAAAGGGAACAAAGCATGAATGTGTACTGAACAGACACACAAGCTGAAACACCACACCTCTTTGGTGACATAAGTGGCTCTTGGCTATTTCTAGCAGACTGTCATAGAACATTATTGTTTAAAAACAGTTCTAAAATCTGTGGCAGACCTTTGCCTTGACTGAACTGTTAAAAAATTCTCCTTACTCCATATGTTTGATTTCAATTTGCTTATTTTATTATCAAGGGTTTCTTTTCAGGAGATGACAATTTTCCTGAAATTAAATATCTGGTGGTGATATAAGTAGAACACATAAATATCAACTATTATGAAAACTAGGTAATGTGCCATAAGCAGAAAACATAAATATTGTCTCTTATGAAAACTAGCTAATGTGGCAATTTTAGGCTTATATGACTCCATTTTTAGAGTATATGAAGTCTTAAAATTATCCTTATAATTTAATATTTTTATACTAAGGAAGATATTTTTTTCCAGTTTTAAGACTCCAGTTGTAAAGAGTGACTTTCCACCTGCTTGCCCATCATCATCAACACCTTTCGGACAGCTTGCCTGCCTCCAGCAGCAGCAGCAGCAGCAGCAGCAAGGCCTTAGTACTCCTCTTCAAAACTTGCAGGTTCGATGAGCATGCTTTATGGTGGCATGTTAAGGTGCAGTCTCATAGATCTTGCTTTCACAGTATCAGGTTGTTAAGAAAGGTCTTCAGACCCTGTCCATTCTTAGGAAACCTTTTTGACATCTTGATTAGAGTGTCTCCCACCTGTTCTCAGCGAGTAGGCCCAGGGATCCAGTTTGAATGACTTAGTAAAACTTGTCTTTTTTTTTTAGATTTATTTATTTATTTAACATACAGTATTCTGCCTGCATGTATGTCTGCAGGCCCAAAGAGGGAACCAGGTCTCATTATAGATGGTTGTGAGCCACCATGTGGTTGCTGGGAATTGAACTCTGGAAGAGCAGTCAGTGCTCTTAACCTCTGAGCCATCTCTCCAGCCCCCAAAACTTGTCTTGTAATGGAGCTTACTTTCTATTTATGAGCAGCTTCATGTCCGTTAATATGCAATTCATTTGGAAAAGTGGATCTTTGGAATATTCAGCGTAGCAATTTGAGGTACTTAGAATGTATTATAATTGTTGTAAACTATCAAAGATTTTGCTGGCATGTGAATTGCCATTTGACAAAAAAAAAAGATGCCACTAAATTATTGTATAGTACCTTTGAGTGCAGTGTGAACATGGGTCTTTTAGAGAGACTTCACAGAGGTGACTCTTGGCTATGTGATTCAACAGCTGTGTGATCTTTGGCAAATTACATAACTCTTTGTACCAATTTCATCATGTAACAAATGGAGAAATAACTACCTACTGCTAGAATAGTTGTGAAGGTTATGTTAATTACATGTGTAACTCTTAAAGCAGAGCATGGGCAGACACTTAAAAGTTATGTTAACTTCTGTTTTGTATAAGAGAAACAGCCAAAAGAGTGATTATCTATTAAAACCAACTAATTAAAAATAATTGAGGGAAAGTAGAAGAGTGATTACATACCGGAAGGGAGGAGTTGGGGGGTTGTTGTTGATAGGCAATGGGTATAGAGTTTCAGTATTGATGTTTCCACAATGACCAATGTATCTAATACCATTGAATTGCACTTAAAAATGGTTAGAAAGGCAACATTTGGGTTATGTATATTTTGTCACTATTAAAAAAGATGAACAAAAGGTTACCTGATGATAGGTTATATAATACTAGTATGGAAAGACTTGATAGAGTTTGCAGGCTTGAAATTACTTAAGTTACAAAGTGAAAGGAAAGCCTGGCATGGTGGCACATGCCTTTAGTCCCAGCTCTTAGGACACAGAGGCAGGAGGATCCCTGTGAGCTCAGACCAGCCTGATCTTCATTGTAGGTTCCAGGACATCCAGGATTACATAGACAGACCCCCTTCTCCAGAGGGAGAGGGAGAGATGTATGTTGAATCAAGATCTGTTTATTGACCTGATAGTGATAACAAGTCCTGTTCTGGCTAAAATCTAGAAGGCAATTCAAAAGTGACTGAGAAGGGGGCTTGGAGAAAGTTCTAGACTGCTGTCACAGGGGACTTCAAAAGGAGTCAGGTGTGGCCTGTAGCTTGGGAAAGGAAAAAACAGTGTTCCAGGCTTTTGGAAGTTATGGATGCATAGAGAAGCAGAGTAAAATGATCTAATTAGTAGCTTGGAAGCTCTGGCCCTAGTGAGGAGAGGTGGGGAGGGATAAGGAGTCTTGTAGGGAGGGACTGCTGGTATTGAGGTAGAGTTAGCTGGGGTTACTGTATTCTGAAAAGTGTTCACCGCAGGGATAAGGATGCAGAAGTCATTATTGCCTAGAAACGCTGGTTACGGAGGAACAAATAGAACACACGGGAGTCAGCTCTGACTTAAGTCTTTCATGTCCCGAGAATGAAGAAATTAGAACCCATCTGCCTGCTCCTATAGGAGACTACATGAAAGAATCTCTGTTATTTTGAATTTAAAACATGACTCAGTTAAACTGAAATTTATTCAGACTTTGATTCAATTTAGTTATTTGGCTAATCAAAAACTATTCATTTCAGCTTTATTATCTCAAACTATGACCTCTTAGCATCTTTATAAGCGCAAAGTGAGATCATCCAGTTATAAGAGAAGGAAGGAAAGGGCACTGATGTGCATCAGTTGATAGATTGCCTGGGAAGATGCTGAGGTTTGGAGAAATTATGCAACTTGTTGAACTTCGGTCAGGACAGAAGAGAGGATGGGCGTTGATGAAATTACGTCGTCTAGCTGACTGAGCTTGCTGCACCTTAGCACATTATTTTTGTATCGTGTTAAATGGGGTGGGCAGGGGAAGGGCTGGCCACATGTATGTGGAAGTAAAGAGGTGCAAGGAAGAGAAGAGAAACAGGAGAGAAATATAACATGGGTAGCTCATGAGTTTGTCCATTGGATGTTAAGAGGCATCATTCAGTTTTCTATTCAGATTAAGAAAAATCAGTTAAAGAGGGAACCCCTTTTATAAGTTTATCTCTGAAATCATTTAACATACTTTTCTCTTATTCATCTTTTATGATTTTTGTTGTTTTAGTTTCTTTTTGAGATAGTCTTTTGTAGATTGGGCTGGCCAAAATTGGGAGCATTTCACCATACCTAATGCAAAGTAGTTTCTTAGATATGTTTCTTTGAACTTATATTTACATATTTTAATTGATTAGATTTCAGGAGCCTCATCAATAAATGAATGCATTTGCGTTAAAGGAAGAATTTATTCCATATTAAAACAGATAGGCAGTGGAGGTTCAAGTAAGGTAAGTATCAAATGAGTAAAAATATTCTATCTGTATGGGAGCTGTTTTGTCTCCTAGAAGCCTTGTTTGGCTGTAGTCCTCTCTTCCTTCCCTTAAAATGACTTACCCTTGTTAGACGTACAACTGGATCTCAGTTTCATGCCTTTTCTCCAGTGTCCTGTGCTTTCAGATTCCTTCTATGTCACATTAACATTGGCTAATCCTTATAGATTATCACAAGGAGACTGGAAAGTTGAATGAGGACATGGCATGATCTGCTGGTGTGCTTAGAGTCATTCGAATTTTCAGTAGTGAGTTTCTTTTATTTGAGGTTTCCCATTTTAAAAATGTTCTAGTCATATAAATTCCTGCAATTAGATTATTTCCTAAATTTATCTGAGTGATTTATTTTTAAATGTATTTTTATTTTTTAAATTAGTGTGCAACATATTAGCATTATGGCCTTCTGTTTCCTTCAGATTTCATTTTTCCTTATAGCTAACTGAAATCTCATTAAGAATATACATTTTTCATTATCCATTCAATTGTGGATGAACATTTGGGTTGGTTTCATTTCTTGCTGTTGTGAATAGAATGGCAATTGCCATAGATGTACAAGTGTCTGTTGTAGTATACGGAGTCCTTTGAGTATACATCTACAAATAATATAATATAGCTGGGCAATATTAAGAAACTCCATACTGACTTCATAATGACTGTATCAGCAGAGAATAAGAGTTCCTCTTTCCCCACATTTCACCAACATTTGTTGTCAGATCTTGATAATATCTATCCTGACTGGGATGAGGCAGTATCTCAGAGTAGTTTTAATATATATTTTCTAGGGCTTTGATCACACCTAAATATATTCTTTGGTCATTTATGTTTCTTTTTTATTTATTTTTTCTTTTATTTATTTTTTCAGCTTTTGCCTGCCTGTATGTATCGCAGAGCTCCTTTTGCCTCTCCCTGCTGAGTGTAGGGTGCTTGTACAGGCCTGAAGAGAGTACTGGATCCTCTGAAACTATAATTACAGACAGTTGTTAACCACCATGTGGGTGCAGGGAATTGAACATGGGTCCTCTGGGAGAGTAGTGTTCCTAATTGCTGATTCGTCTCGGCAACCCTGTTTCTTCTTTTAAGAATTGTCTATTTCATTAGCGTGTTTGTTGATTAGCAATTTTATCCTTCTCTGTAATTCTGGATATTAGTCCCCTTCCTGAAGAATAGGTAGCTAAGATTTTCCTCTTTTTCTATAGGTTGTCTGTTTATAGTTTGTTTTGCTCTACAGGAACTTTAGAATTTCATGTAGTCCTATTTGTTGATTCTTGGGGCTATTTCCTGTATCTCAAAGTATATTCCCTCTTCCTCTAGCAGATTCACTGTTTTAAGTTTTAAATGGTCTTTGTTCTACTTCGAATTGGCTTTTGTACAGGATGAAAAATAAAGACTTAACTTCATTTTTTGCAAGTGAAAGTCTAGCTTGCCAATGCCCTTGGTTAAATGGACTGTCTTTCTGATGCATTCATTTGAGATTTTTGTCAAGTACTAGATGGTAGTAGTTTTGTTGGTTTGTTTCCAGGTGTTCTACTCTGTTTCATTGGCCCATCTGTTTTTATGTCAGTACCCAGTTATCATTACTACATTTTCCCTATGGTATAATTTGAAGTCAAATGTTACGCTATCTCCAGATGTATTCTTTCTCCTTAGGATTGCTTTGACTATTTGTGGTCTTTTTGTTATTCCATATGAATTCCCACATTGTTTTATTTTTTTTTTTTCTAGTTCTGTGAAGAATAGCATTGGGATTTTGACGGATACCACATAAAATCTGTAGATTAATTCTAGTAATAAAGCTATTTTAATGATACTAACTGCCATTTCCGTATCATGGAAAAGCTTTCTACTGTCTTTGGTTTCCTTTTTTAGTGACTTAAAATTGTCAGTAGGTTTATTTCTAGGTACTCTTGTTGTAATTGTTATGACTGGTATACATTGTTTAATATCTTTGTAAGTTCATTGTAGATATATATGAAGGGTACTTATTTCTGTGTGTTGGTTTTAAATCCTTTAAAAACTAAGTGTTTACTGGGGCTAAATTTTCTGATAGATTCTATCACATCTTTTAAGTGTGGAATCGTGTCATCTGCAAGTAGTGATTTGGCTTTTTCCTTATTTTTATCCCATTTGTCTTGTCTTAATGCTGCTTTGAGTGTTATATTGAATAAGAAGCGGGAATGGTTATCCTTGTCACACTTATCATTTTAAAGGAATTCACTTATTTAATAGAATGTTGTTGTATACAGCCTTTATTGTTTTAAGGGATGTTCCATCTATTACCAATTTTTATAGGATTTTTATCATGAAACCATGGTGAACTTTGCCAAATGCCTTTTCTGTATGTGTTAAGATAATCATATGATTTCTGTATTTATTATATTTACTGATAAGTATGTAGAAGCCAATCTCCAGAATGAATCCTGCTCAGTTGTGACATTTGATCTTTTCAATGTGTTTTGAGTTTTGTTTGTAAGTATTTTGTTGAGAATAATTGCATCTATGTTCATCATTGAAATTGGTTTGTTTTTCATTTTCTTTCCTTTTTTTCCTCCGTCTTTATCTGGATTTGGTATCAGGGTAGCACTGGCTTTGTAGAGTGAATTTGGTGCTGTTCCTTCCCTTTCTATTTTGTAGAATAGTTGGAGAAGTGTTGGTAGCTCTTGTTTTAAAATTTGATAGAATTCAGTGAACACAACTGGTCCTAGGCTTTTCTTTTTGGGGTATCTAGATTACAACTTCACTCTCATTGCTTATAATGCTAAGTTATTTACTTAGATATTTATCCATTTGTTGTTGTCTAGCTTTTTGAAATGTGCATTTTCAAAGTGTTTTCTAATGATGTTCTGGATTTCATTGGAGTCTTGTAATAACAGTCTCTTATCTCTAATTTTGTTAATTTGGCCCTTCTCTTCCCTTTTTGTCAGTTTGTCCAGTTTGTCAATATTGTTAACGTTTTTAAATAACCAATTCTGCTTAGCTGACTTTATGTGTTATTCTTTTAATCTCTAGTTCATTGATTTTTTTCCTGTAAATTTTTATTTATTTCTGTATTAATATTTTTAATTTAAATTAGAAACAATCTTATTTTATATATTAATCCCGGTTCCCTCTCCCTCTCATCCTCCTCTGTCCCCCACTAGCCCCCATCCCATCCCCTTTCTGCTCCTCAGTGAGGGAGAGGCATTCCATGGGGATCATCAAAGTCTGTCATATCATTTGAGACAGGGCCTAGGCCCTCCCCCGTGTCTCTAGGCTAAGAGAGTGGGCTCCCAAAGTCCATTTGTACACTAGGGATAAATATTGATTTACTACCAGAGGCCCCATAGACTGTCCAGGTTTCCTAATTGACACCCACGTTCAGGGGAATGGTTCTGTCCTATGCTGGTTTCCAAACTGTCAGTCTGGGGTCCATGAGCTCTCCCTTGTTCAGGTCAGCTGTTTCTGTGGGTTTCTCCAGCACGGTCTTCACCCCTTTGCTCATCACTCCTCCCTCACTACAACTGGATTCCAGGAGTTTGACTCAGTGCTTAGCTGTGGGTGTCTGCTTCTGTTTCCATCAGCTACTGGATGAAGGTTCTAGGATGCCATATAAGGTAGTCATCAATCTCATTATATGGAAGGGCATTTAAGGTAGCCACTCCACTGTTGCTTAGATTGTTAATTGGGGTCATACTTGTAGACTCCCACTATTAATGTGTCAGGACCTATGTGGCCTTTTATGTCTTTCCAGGTTTGTTTTATGAAATTGGTACCAATATTCATCCCATAAATGCTTACAAATGCTATTTCATGATAAGTTGTTTCTTTTATTAACATGAAATAACCTCTTTATCTCTTTGGATTAGTTTTGCTTTGAAGTCTACCTTATTAGATAGAAGAATAGCTATGACTGCTTGTTAATACTTAATGTTTGCTTGGCACTTTGATATCTGTCCTTCAATATGGAGGGTTTTGAGTTTTGTTTGTTTGGTGTCTTTATTCACTACATGTGTTTCTTACAGACAAAAAAAATAATTGATTCTTGTTTTCTAATCAGTCAGTCTTCTTATTTATAAGTTGAGGCTGTTTTCATGTAAGATTATTATTGAAACAGACTTGCTATTTCTTAAGAATTTGTTAGGCTGTGTTCTGGTTGACAGAATTTTTGGTATTTCTCTTCTGTCGATTTTGGGGTTTGCTGATTTGCTGTGTTAGATACTTGATTGTCTCCTGGCCCTTCGTTGTGCTTCTGTGGAGTGTGTATTTTTATGTGTTCTCCTGGAGAAAGCTATATTAGTTCATTTTCTGTTGTTGTGATAAAGCCCTATAACCAAGGCAACTTAGAGTTTAATTTGGCTGACTTTTCTGAAGGGAGAACAGTCCATGATGTCATAAGTACGACAAGCAACAAACGTGGAGGCAGGACTAGGAAGCAGAGAGGGCAAACTGGCAGTGGAGTGGAGCCGTAAGCTCTCAAAGCCCGTCCCGTGATCCACTGCAGCAAGGCCGCATCACGTAAACCTTCCCAAGCATCACTGCACACTGGGGACTTTCTGCCCAAATGCTTCAGGAGACATTCTTTAATTATTCACCACAGAAGCTTTCTTCTTCTTTCCTGTATTATATTTCTTTAAAAAAATTTTCTGTAGTGCTTGCTTGGTTTTATGAGTTGCTTTAATTTGTTTTTCTTAAACTATCCTTATTTCTCCACCAATTTTAAAGAGTAACTTTTTGCATTCTTGGTTCTTAGGTACTCCAGGGCTTGAAATATGTCATTTTAAGATGTTCTGGTTTTTAGGATTGCAGATGACACAGATTACTCTGTGACCCCTGCCTTTATGTGTGAGTGGCATTTTTCCTGTGCTACTTTTTATATTGTTTATTTGCTTTGTGTTCTGATACTTCAGCGATGACATATCACAGAGCATTCAATGCCTCTTCTATTTGAATATCTACTTCTTTCTCCAGCTATAATTTGATTTGTCTATTCTTTTCGAATTTTCCACGGATCTTTTTCTAATCTGTGAATTCTCAAATTTGGATTCTTGGGTATATCCCAGACTTTTAAGGAGTATTGCCTGTGTACTTTAAATGTCTTTTCTTTATGTATGTCTAAGTGTATCATGGTCTCAGCTTCGCCCTTCATCCCCAATATTTTAGTAATGATACTTTTTTAAATTAAGATTGATTTATTTATCATGTGTACTGTGTTCTGCTTGCATATATGTCTACATATGAGAAGAGGGCACCAGATTTCATTATGGATGGTTGTAAGACACCATGTGGTTTCTGGGAATTGAACCCAGGATGTCTGGAAGAGCAGCCAAGGCTGTTAACCATTGAGCCATCTCTCCAGCCCAGTAATGATACTTTTTGGTGTGGCTTTTATTTAACTGAACATTCGTTCCTATTATTCGTTTGGTTCCTTTTCAGTATTTCAGTTTCCGTGTTTTTTTTCCATATTTTGCATTTTTCCTCCACATTACTGTTTTGTTCACTTTGGAGATTGTCTTTTCAGGGTCTTGGATTGAATTCCCTAGACCATGCACGTGTTTGAGTCTTTTATTTGGTCATTAACTCATTTAGAGTAGGGCTCTGAATTACTTCAGTCTCAGTGGTTTGTTTTCTTCTGCTTGGAGCCCTGAGCTCTCCTCTTATTTCCCTGACTAAGGAGGAAAGCATTGTGGGGCTGGGTTTGCAGACCATGATTCTTGGCCCACTGCAGTCACATCTGCCTTCTTCACTCACCAATAGAGCCACATTCAAGATCATCAGACCTCCATTTTTTTGTCAGAACCGGTTCTGTGCTTTGCCTGTTAGGCTTGTTAGGAGACGGTTGGGGTTTGTTCTTGCTGTAGTTGTTCTCACTGACAAGCACACACAGACATTTACACTTGTATTATTCTCTCACACTGACCAGTCTTTTTCAGTCTTCCTCGCTTCCCTGAACCTTAGCTTTGACCACTTTTCTTCTCTTTCTGAACTCAAGCCTTCCTTTGGTGTTTTCTTCCAGTGTTGTGATTGTAAATGCTGTGTTTATGCTTACAGTTTCCAAACTTGTATTTCTAGTTCAGTCCTCTCATTTCCAGATGAGCTTTCCAAACTTGACTGCTCAGCATCTCTTCTTGGTTACCAGGTGTTTGAGATGACTGTGTAAACACTTGCTCTCTAGTTTTTCCAGTTGCAGTAAATAGCAACTCCATTCTTACAATTAGTTGTGTAAAACCTATTGACTGCTCTTATTCTCATATACACAGTTAGCCAATCAGCAAGCCTTGCTGTTCTACCTACCTCTTGAGTAGCCTTAGAATCTAGTTTTTTGTTAGTCTGAAGCAGCTATTAAATAATAAGCTCACTCAGTGTTTGTTCTGAGTTGGTTTGGTCTATATCTTCCCGCCCTCTTTTTTCTACCATGTCTTGCTTTATAACCCAGCTAGCCTTGAATTTGTAGCAGTTCTTCTGCCTCAGCCTCCAAATGTTGGGATTTCAGGAATGCATCGCCAGCCCATCTCTGTCCTCATGTCTTTGCTTGTGTCCTCTCGGTCAAGGAGTACTTGATCATACTCTACAACTGCAGCTCCTACCTTCCAATCCCTTTTGTTCTCCATTCTCTATCTTTTTACTGTCGTTTTCTTTCTCTCTCTGTCTTTTCTTTTTCTTTTTCTTTTTTTTTTTTTAAGGCTGGGGTCAAACTCAGATCAGCCTGCCTCTGCCTTCTAAGTGCTGAGATTAAAGTGTATGCAACTGTGCCTAGCCATAGCTGTCTAAGAAGTGAGGTGTCTATCAGAGCCCTAGTCATCCTTATCATTTGTGAATCTCTTTTCCTCAGTGTTACTTCCCTGAGACCTCCCAAGAGTTTTGTGAACATAGCAAATTTCAGTTACTTTCCTTGGATGTTGATGTGGAAAATGGAAAAACACTTCAGGTGTTTGTACAGTTAAGTCATTTGAATGTCCGTTATCACAGGGGCTGGAAATGGACACTTACATTCTCATAATCACATTTCTTTTTACTTCTACATTCCAGATAAGCCCAGAATCTTTCAATTGTTCATGTCGGTATTCCTTTCAGAATTTTCTCATCCTAAAATTGTTGGTCTAAAGTTAAAAAACATTGTGATGGCTTATAGAGGGAGAGTATATCCTAAACTTTTCCCTTTGCTGATTGTGCAGGTATTTCAGGTATTGAATGAAAAGAAACAAATATATGCTATTAAATATGTGAACCTAGAAGATGCAGATAACCAAACTATTGACAGCTACCGGAATGAGATAGCTTATTTGAACAAACTACAACAACACAGTGATAAGATCATCCGACTCTATGACTAGTATGGATCCATTTTTATTTTAAAAAGAAAACTTTGTTTTGCCATAATTCTTAGGCAAATAGTAAATTTAATGTAAGCAATTATTGTTTTGTTGCTTCTGTTCATTTTTGACTGCAGCGAAATCACAGAGCAATACATCTACATGGTAATGGAGTGTGGAAACATTGACCTGAATAGTTGGCTTAAGAAGAAAAAATCCATCAATCCATGGGAACGCAAGAGCTACTGGAAAAACATGTTGGAGGCAGTCTACACAATCCATCAGCATGGTTATTTTAAAATTTCTTCATATATGTAAAGTTAAAATAGTTGTTCATTCTGTCATATTAGAAAAATACTCTTATTTTATCAGTACCTACCTTTAATAATTAATTGGAAGTTCATTTTGGAACAAACCCGTTTCTTAAGACTAAGGTTATTCACAGGACACAGAATACAAACTTAAATCCACACATGTGCAATGTAACTTTATCTTCCTCAATATTAACTGGTGCCTCTTACCTTCAAGTCATTGGTTGTAGTTGGTCCTAGACTTGAGGATCTGGGCATCCTAAAAATAGGAGGGTGATGGTCAGTACTGCAGTCTGCAGAGAATTTTGTTTTCTTGTGTCAGTTGTTTTGTTCTCACTTTTGTGTTTTACTATTAGCCTCTGGTTTTTTAAAAAATGTGTTCTTCTTTCAGAGCTTTTCTCTGCCCTTTACCCTGTCTTTAAAACAAACTTGTTCAATTTAATATGTTTCGCTTCTCTTTTTACAACCTAAAAATAATTAGTCAGTGATTAGGATTCTTGGGTGGCATGGGAAGCATTTGGTCTACTGTCTGACAGGGATTGGTGGTGCTCTCCTGGGCAGCCAAAATGCCTAACTTCAACTCCTCCTCAATTTAGGGGTAGGCCATATAATCTTGAGCAATTCACTTAAAGTCAAATTACATTAGTGTTCTCACCCTTAAAATGAGGATGAAAATGGTACCTACTCATTTACTCAGCATCACAAACAGGTCTAAAGTATTCATTACAAGTAACAAATTTAGAGTGGCCTCTGGCTCACTGTATTTGCTAAGAAGGTGTAGACTGTATAATAAATGAATATTAACGTATTGACTAGTTGAGTCAGCTTGACCCAGAGATTATGAAATCTTTTTGTCCACCGAATGTTTTACTTCATCTAACATAATGAATTTTATTTTGAAGGCATTGTTCATAGTGATCTGAAGCCTGCTAACTTTCTAATAGTTGATGGAATGCTAAAGCTAATTGATTTTGGGATTGCAAATCAAATGCAGCCAGATACAACAAGCATTGTGAAAGATTCTCCGGTAGGACACCTTTTTGCTGTTTTTGATTGTGTTTTATAGTGTTTTGAACCAGTGTTTCACATAATGTAGAATGGCCTTGGCTTTGCTCAGAATCAGTGGCTAGGCTAGCCTTCAATTCCTGATCCTGCTGCCTATGCCTTCTAGGTGTGGGATTACAGTTGTGAGCCCAAAGCCTGGCTTCAGGTAGAACTTGTAGTGTTGGCTGACTACTAAGGTTTAGTTCCTTTTATATGTCAAGTATTTTGCCATTATATTTTTTACTGGCTGTGTTCTTCAAAAAATTTGAAGTCTTTAAAAGAATAGAAACTGAATGTAAAAGATTCAAAACCATAGTCAGTTTATTTAGAAAAGAGTTCAAAATCAGATAAATATATCAAGGCATTTTGAATGGTTTTTCTCATAGGTGAGGCAGAGCAGAGAGGAATTCCATGGTCTCTCCATTGTCCTGTATTTTTTCTTAGCACGTAAATTGGGGGAGGTTTTTAAGAGCCTTGTTGGGAATATGGAAACATTCCACCCAGCTACATTAAAAAATAATTATTTTATATACTATTTGTGGTGTGTGTGTTCAAGTGCAAGGATGCTACCTGCATTTAGAAATCAGGAGAGCTGTCAATGGCAGGATCCTATCATGCAGGCATTTTGTTGTTGTTGTGGTTCTTAAGCTTCCTAATGCTGTAACCCTCATACAGTTCCTCATGTTGTGGTGACTCACAACCATAGAATTATTTTCATTTCTACTTTATAACAGTAAATTTGTTATTGTTATGAATTTTAATGTGGATATCTGATATGTGACCCCTGGGAAAAGGCCATTGGACCCCCCCCCAAGGGAGGTGAGAACTACTGTACTAAAGGATTATGCTGTATCATTTCTGACTGTAGAAATTCTTTTATGGTTTAGCTTTCCAGCCCATTTCAGCCTGCACATAGGGGCCAAAGAATATTGGGAAATAAAGCTAGCTGGTTCTTTTTGTTTATATATATTAACTTGGTTGGTTGGTTTAGTGAAGGGGGGAAATGTTGAACTTATTTGAACATGGAAGTGATTGATACTCATCCCTCAGAGTTCAGAATGAGCCTAGATAATTATAAAGGCAGATAATACTAGTTCCCCAGCACACTTACAGACAAAGCACAGCATTTGGAAATGCACCCATTCATTCTTAGCCCAACTTGTTTCTGTTTGAGTTGCAATGTGATCTTACATGTATTTTTATATTCTTGGCAGTTATTTGAATTTTTCAAGTCTGCCACTTAAATCACTAGTTATCCAAGTTTCCAAGAATCTGACATTTATGTGTTTATAAATCTAGAAAGATGTTTTCATTGATTTCTCTGTTTTCTGTGATTTGACAAATAGGTTGGCACAGTTAATTACATGCCTCCAGAAGCAATCAGAGACATGTCTTCATCAAAAGAAAATGGGAAAGCCAAGACCAAGGTACTGGAAATAGCTCACTCACCTGGCACCAGTGGACTGCACCTTTTGTAAATTGTTTTGGGAGTCCCTTTCACCATTCTTTTAATTATTTTGTTTTACTGTTTTATGCGTGTGCACTGGTTTTGCCTACTTATATGTCTGTTTACCATGTGTATGAAGTGTTCTTAGAGACTGGAAGAGGACATTGCATCCCAAGACTGGAGTTAGAAGGTTGTGAGCTCTGGGGTGGCGTTAAGAATGGAGCCCAGGTCCTCTGGAGGAGTTAGAAGGTTGTGAACTGTGGGGTGGGCGTTAGGAATGGAGCCCAGGTCCTCTGGAGGAGCTACCTGTGCTCTTGACCACTGAGCCATCTCTGGCACCAGTTTCCCCAGTCCTTATTGATTTGTAATTGTCCTTTAATGCTGATCTTCTGTGTGGTGGTTCCACACAGTGTGTTCATATAAAGTAGACCTGGGAGAGCTTTTTGGAGTTTTAAGTTAAAGGCAATTTTAACAAAAACTCTGATTTAGACACCAGAAATGATATTCCTTGATGTCCTTTGGAGTCTTTTTGTTTGATTCCTTTCTAATTTTTTACGTTCATTGTTTTTGTAGTATTGGGAATTGAAACTAGAGTCTTGTGTATCTTAATAATCATTTATTGTGAATTCTACATTTCAGAATTTGACAGGCTATATAAAATTTTGTAGCCTATGGGTGGTAACTTTATTTCAGTCTTGATAAGTGCTGTTAGCCTTCTTGATGTCCCCTACCAGAGGCCCATTTTCTCTGTCCGGGATGTGTCAAGCTACCAGGCTGATCTTTACACTGCTAAAGTATTTGCAAGAACACATGCTTGGGTCCCAGTGACCTTCATGTCCATAAGTCTGCTTCTTCAGCAGTGACATAACTTACCTGGTTTCCACTCTGTCAGTTGGACTTGTGAATAATACGTATTTTAAAAGAAAACAAAGATAACTGAGAAAAAAAAGTTTTCAGTGCAGCATCTGGCTCACCATTGTAAATTTGCCTTTTTTCTCTAGAAAACTATGGTTTTTTAGTTAGTTATTCAAAGAACTTGCATAAAGTCTGTTTATATGTCCATGTTGGGTCGCTCATGCATTCATGCACATTTATGTTCTGAGTGTGGGCACATATAGTTGGCAGAGGGCAACTTTGGGTATCCATTCTACCCATCTTGTTGGAAATAAGTCTTTCTGTTGTTGTATGCAGATGTATACAGCTAGCTAGCTGACCCACAGCCTTGGGGGTTTCTTTTGATTCTTGCCCTGGGTTACCATGCCTGACTTTATATGGACTCTGGGTATCTCAACTCAGGTCCTCACACTTATGCAGCAAGTGCTGTACCCTGTCTCCCCAGCCCAGCTTGCATGAAACATTGGTGAATATTTTGTCTTAGCTATTTTCATAATTGTTTGCCTTCTGATTTCTTCATGATTTATATTTGCTCTTATTATTAAGTTTTCTTTAGACTTCCCATGGTTTGTTGAACTTAAAAAAACACATCTTCATCTATTCACAACTATTTCACTTTTTCAGTTTGTGTTTTTGTCTTTGTTAGGTGTTTGGGTGTTTGAGCTCTTTTATGTACTCTGTTTTTTGTTTTGTTTTGCTTTGCTTTTTGTTTGAGGGCAGGGTCTACCTTTGAACCCTTGACTGGCCTTAAACTTGAGGTGAGTCTCCTGCATTGGCTTTCTGGAGTGATGGGATAGGCCTTACATTGCTTGAGTTATCACTGACATTACCCAGCTAAATATTTTCACTTTATTTGTTTGTTTGTTTATTTATTTTTGGTAGTTCAAGGAACTTGTGTTTGCCTCTTGAGCTGTCTTTCCTTCTGTGTCCTGGGTATTTTTCCTTATCTCTTAATTGAAATCATAACTGATTTAAATGTAGTGTTTAGACTTGGATTAAAACTGCTGATTTAACTGGGTGTGGCAGTGCAAGTCTGTAAACCTATAATCCACCATTGAGAAGCTAAGGCTAGAGGATCTTGAGTTTAATGAAAGTGTGGGTAATGTAACATGGCCTTGCTTTTAAAAAGACAAAAAAATTTTACTTAGTTTTAATTTGGCCATTATTTATAGGTTTTATTATAGTATTTTAAATGCCTATTAATTTCTAAGGTTTGTAATTTCAGTTAAAATTTGTCTTTTTTGTTTTTTTGAGGCAGGTTTTCTCAGTGTAACCTTGGCTGTCTTGGCACTCATTCTGCAGACCAGGTTAGGCTTGAACTCAGATCTGCTTGCTTCTGCCTCCTGAGTGCTGGGATTACAGGTGTGCACCACCACCAATGCCCAGCAAAATTTGTCTCTTACTTTTAGGTTTTAGATTATACCTAGAGGTTATAAATTCTTTCAATTGTCAACTTAGTGATTTAACATACAATGGCAAATTTCCTCTCCCCATTTTTCTCACCTCCCCACCCCCATTTTTTGAGACATAGTCTTCTTATATTGCCCAGGCTAGCCTTGAATTCTTAGATCGCCACCTTAGCCTTCTAAAATGCTAGGATTACAGATGTATGACACCACCTGGCTCAGTTTTCAGTGATACAGTAACATTTTAAAAATTCCTCCTTGGGGCTAGAGAGTTGGCTCAGTGGTCAAGAGAAAGTTCTGCTCTTGCAAAGGACCCAAGTTCAGTTCTCAGCATCCATGTTGGGTAGCTGCTTATAACTCCAGCTCCAGGGGATCCAATGCCCTCTTCTGGCTTCTGTGGAATACCATACATGTGACACACACACACATAATCATTTTTTAAGTTTATCCTTTTTCTTCTGTATGTGATGTTTTGCTCTCATTTCCTAATATTAAATTGTAGTTTTACTGTCATTTCTTCTTTTAAAAAAAAAAGGTTTTGAATGTCTGGGTTTTTTTTCTTTAGTTCCACCATCCTTCACCAACTTTCTTTATCATTTACTTTAGATTTATTCTTTGTGAAAATTATGTTTGTGTTGTTATCATTCTCCATTTTCCTGTTGCTGTGATTATTCCTAATGTGACTTAATGCCAGGAACGTTCAATAGTATTGGGCTTGGGGAGAATGCGTGATACTTACTAGGACTTATTCAGAAACTCCTGTGGGCTGAAGAAGTGGCTCAGCAGTTAAGAGTACTTTCTGCTCTTGCTGAGGACCTGGGCTCAGTTCCCAGAGCTCAGGTCCACACACATACACATAAAGTAAAAATAGGTAAACCTACAAAGAAAAAGAGACTTCTCTATGATAGACTAGGTTCAACTTATTTAATACCCATAACAATATACCTTGTTTTATTTTTGCTGTTGGTAATTAGACTTGTGGTTTTATACATGCCAGGTGAGGGGATCTGCCCCTGACTCTGTCCAGCCTGTTTCTGTGGTTTGTATTCAAGAGATTAGGGTTGTGCAATTTAAATGACCTTTTAAAATATAAATATATACATATATGTATAGTGAGTTCAGATATAAATGTATTACAACCCAATCATTCTGGGACAAACAAGTAAATTCAAATTTATGGGTATGTGTTTTTACAAGATGCCAAGAGTTTCTTTATTTCCTTTAAAAATAGTTTTGAGTTTTTCAAAGGTTTAAAGTTCTCTATAAATATAACGAAAACTAGGAAAGGATGTTTGCCGTTAAGTGTAATCTTATACTTTGACATTCATTGAGGTTTTAAGTATCGTTAGGATTACAGATATATAATATTCTTATGTTCCATTTTATATTTATATTAAGTAAATTAACTTTTCTTCTCCTACTTAGATAAGCCCCAGAAGTGATGTTTGGTCCTTGGGATGTATTTTGTACTATATGACTTATGGGAAAACACCATTTCAGCATATCATTAATCAGATCTCTAAACTACATGCCATAATTGACCCTAGTCATGAAATTGAATTTCCTGATATTCCAGAAAAAGATCTTCAAGATGTTCTAAAGGTAACATTAACAGAATGTGGATATCGAAAATTATGTCTCATAATTTCATGTTTGTTTAAAAGAAATAGTTGAGGTGGTTGGAATTATTTAGCTATCTTGAATATAGCCTAGTGAGAGGAGTACCTAGCAGGAGTTGTTTTTAAAGCATGCTTACTATAAAAAGTGCTTGAATACTTAGGAATTTCTAAAAGGTGACTCAGAGAAAACCTCTTACCATTATCTGAGTAGGATGTCTGGTGCAGCTTCTGTAGTATGATGTCATTTGGAAAGCTACTTTGTCGGCAGCACGTATGAAAACTTGCTTTTTTTTTATTATTATTTTAAAGCGCTGTTTAGTAAGGGACCCTAAAGAGAGGATATCCATCTCTGAACTGCTCACACATCCGTATGTTCAAATTCAACCCCACCCAGGTACTGTTTCCTTAAAGGTTACTGTTTACTATGTTATCAACATGAATGGTGTGTTAACTGTAGAAAACCAGAATCTAAATTGGCCTCTCCCTTATACCCTGCCTTCTTCAAGGAAGTTGGCATTTTGCTAAATAATCAAGTTAATAACATTGGCCTTTTAAACTATGTTATTTAATCTTTCCTATCCTCATATGGGATTGTGATAATTAAAATACTGCTCAATGGTGTACAATTCATTAAGTAGGATGTATTCTTTTGTTGTTGTTTTGGGGACAGAATCTTACTATTATAGCCTAGGCTGGCCTTGAATTCACAATCCCTTTCCCCTGCCTCCAGAATGAAGCTCTTTGTTTGTTTAATTGGGGGTGGTGTGTTTCCTCAAACTTAGAGCAGTACTCATACCTTAGCCTCCTGGGGTCTGGGATTACAGGCATGTACTTTGTCAGTGTGCGTTCTCAAATGAATTTATACTGTTGTTATTAGTGCCAGCCTTTTGTTGATTATATTCCTTTCACAGGCAGCCAGATGGCTAGGGAAGCCACTGATGAGATGAAGTATGTTCTGGGTCAACTGGTTGGTCTGAATTCTCCTAACTCCATTTTGAAAGCTGCCAAAGTAAGTGCATCTACATTAATTCCATGTCTTAATATAGTACAGTGAGTTAGACACTTAAAGAAGCATAGCCAAAAGGGAAGTTAGCTGTTCACATCTATGGTGAAATTCATTTCTTCGAGTTGGTACTTTTGAGTGTTTCTGACTTGTGTTTTTGTTCTTAGGATTCCAGCTGGAATAAATAGGAATTTATCTTTTAGACTATCTCAGCCACATTCTCAGCACAGCTCTAGAAATCATTTCTTCTAGTCAATTTTTAATGCAGCCTTAGGAAAATAACAGCAATTTTCATGTGCAATAGTTTCTGTAGCAGTTGATGCATTTCCCCAAAGCACATCTCAGACTTGGCAGCTTCCTGGGACTTTCTCCATGGTGGTGATTTCATGTCTCCATACATTAAGATCATAATAGTGTATTATTCAAAATGTTCTTTTATATAAAATTAAGGTGAGTTAATCATCCCGCCGGGCGGTGGTGGCGCACGCCTTTAATCCCAGCACTCGGGGGGCAGAGGCAGGCGGATCTCTGTGAGTTTGAGGCCAGGCTGGACCGACAGCCTCCAAAACAATACAGAGAAACCCTGTCTCATAAAAACCAAAGGGAAAAAAAAATCATCCCATCACTGAGATTTTATATTACTTGATAGCAAATGTATCTGTCACCTTCATAAATTAGAAATTAGATGTTGACTTAGCATTCAGTCTTATTTTTTAATACATACCTTTTACTAATTCAGTTGCCCCCTATATCCATGGATTCCCTATCTAGAGTTAACTGCAAATCAAAAACATTCTGAAAAATAATTTATGTATACTGGACATATACTTGCTCTCTTGTTATTCTGTAAAAATGCAGTAACATAATTATATCATGTTTACATTGTATTAGTTACAAGTATGAATTAAAATATTCAGCAAGTTATGTACATATATATGCAAATAGTATGCACATTCTGTAAGGGGCTAAAACCATCTGACAGGTAGGAAACTTGTTAACCAGTCCTTCAAAGGTATACCAAGGGACCAGGGAACCTATTTAAACGGATTTACATAGTACTTTTAATGTCTTCTTTTAGTGTAAGTAGCTTCTGAAATTATATGTTGTTTCCTAAGGAATATTTGATATGTAGGGATCTATGAGTAAGTTACTTTAAGGAAATGTGGTCTCATAGGCATGCGTGTGTGCTGATTGTGCTATATATTATAATTCTCTTATGAAAAGATTGAGCTGCATTTCTTTATATCCAGAAAAGTCATCTTTACTGATATAATACATTGAGCTCAAATGTTGAAAAGCAGATTTTTGATGTATTTCAGACTCTATATGAGCGCTATAATTGTGCTGAAAGTCGAGATTCTTCATCGTCCAAGACTTTTGACAAAAGGGGAGAAACAAAGTGATGCACAGCTACTCACATACCAAAACACTAAATCTGTTCTTCAACAAAACTCTTCAGTGTGTGGAGATCTACGTCAGGAAACAACCTTGCCTGAATTTTATCAATAAACACTTCAGTAAATTATCCTCCAAAAAACAAAAACAAAAAAGCCACTGTAAAGCTAACCACTAATGGCACTGTATATATTAAATTATAGAATGTGCTTTTTGTTTTATGCTTTTCTGTAAATTTATTCTGTCTGGTAACATTTCATGCTTGAAGCAGTGGGGGAATGCTGGAATGTTGAACATCTCTGTAATTGAAGATGTCTGCTGTGAAGACCGTGTAAATAAAACTTAACCTGGCAGACACCACAGTCCCAAAGGCCTACAGTTGTTTCTTCAGTTCAACGTGTTATTAACATGGTAGCAATTCTTAGAAGCAGATTAAGAATAGACCTTAGTAAATGAAGTATAACAGTTAAATTTCCAAAGGGTTTAAGGTTGTAAATAGGCCGTGTGGTGGCAGCAGTGCACGATTATTCCCAGCACTCAGAAGGCAGAGGCAGGTGGATCTAGCCTGGTCTGCAGAGCGAGCGCCAGGACAATCAGGGATAAGAAATGGTGTCTCACAGAAAACAAAAGCAAAAAAAGGAAAAAAAAAAAAACAGCAGCAACAACAAAGATTGTAAACCGATTTCCTAATTATCTGAACCATCTATAGTGCTTGGTCTACATGTGGCTGTTTCAGTTCTGCCTTTGGCTCTTCATAGTACAAGTTAGTTTTGATGCCCAGAGTCTTGTCCTGGAATCTGTGTTGAAAGTTGTATAGTTTTAGTTGCATGCCATTATTGAATACTTTTTGGTAATGGATTATTATAAATGTGGCCTCAGTGTATGAAACCTGTCTTCCTCTTGTTCCCAGCCCCTCCCTCCATATTGGGGATCAAATCCAGAGCCTTGCAAGAATCACACTATATGTGCAACTACTTCCAAACCAGAACTTGAAATACTTCCCTCAAATATTTCCAAATATACTCAACTTTGCTTTGCATTAACACTGTATTAGTTTCTAAAAAATAATTTATTTTTTAAAATAGGCTCTTTTTTTTTTTTGATTTTTTGAGACAGGCTTTCTCTGTGGCACAGTCCTGGCTGTCCTGGAACTTGCTTTGTAGGCCAGGCTGGCCTCAAACTCACTGAGATCTACCCGCCTCTGTCTCCCATGCTGGGATTAAAGGCCTGTGCATCACCACTGCCCGGCTAAAAATAGACTTTTTAAAGAGCAGTTTTAGATCTATAAGAAAATTAAGCAGAAAATACAGAACTCCTATGTGTCTTTTACGTTCTCTCACAGGCTGCCATCACTTTTGGCATTGTCATATCAGTGATACTTTTTGTTACAATCTATGACTATAAATGGATAATGTTTATAAGGTACATTTTGTGGACTTTGACATGTAATGCAGGCATTTATCCTACAGAATGGTTTTGATGTCCTTGCCCCTAACTCTGGGGAAACACTGCTCTTTATACCTTGTTCCTTTTCCAGCCATAGTAAAAGTGACATCTACAGTCCTGGAAATGCTGATGGGGAATTCCAGAACCTCATAAGTGTTCCCCTTAGCCAGGCCTCCAGGCCAAGTATGCACTTGAGTTGCTCACCCTCCTCTTCAGGCAGCCAAGGACGGAGCCTCTTTCTAGTAAACTGACATGGCAAGTACCACTTCCATTGTTTCTGACAGAGACTTGGTCATAGCAATGAACACACTAACAAATGGAGTTGTCACCAGGTGAAATGGTAGGAATTTCAAGGGAGCAGGTTTGGTCTTTTGTTTGTTGTTGTTTTGAGATAATCTTGCTATGTAGCCCAGGCTGGAATGCTCAACCCTGCCATCTCTGCCTATTATTATAAGTATGTAGTTCCATGACCAGCCTAGAAAGCAGATCTTGATAGATGCCAATTTTACTTTGCATTTTGAGTCTGAGATGTCCATATGAGCATTCAAGTGAAGATGCCAAATAGTTAATTAAATGTGTAAGTTGTATACAGTCCTGGAATTAGTCACATGAGAGGATGAGCCTAAAGGAATGCTTAGTGATGGAGATCCCTCTTCCATTAAGCAGAAACCTGCAGAACATGGACCAGCTTAGCATTCACTGTGTTCTAAGTATCTGACCTAACTTTGGTCGAAGCTTTGTTTCAGGACTGCAAATATTACCTTACTAAAGACAGATGGAAAAATGGAAGACCAAGAACTCAAGAAAAAAATTAAACAGCCAACCTACATAGTCCACAATAGTGCATCCTCATACTCCTTGTTTTGACCTGGTCACAGGTTCCATTCAGCCAGTAGACTTAATGGGGGATGGTGCTTTCACCTGGGTGAAGTCTAGTCAATGCAGTTAGAATGTTAAGCTATGCTTAGCGCAGTACTCTACCTAGTGCTGAGGGGAAATGAGGCCTCTTGGCTTTGTGCATTTAGGATTATCAAGCTAGGACACTCCCGAACTCCATATCAGTCTTCAGTTTTGGACTCATACAGGACAGTTGCTGCCTCATAGATACAAGGATTTTTCCATCTAAATTCATTTTTGTATATGAATTAAGACGGGGACTCGGGGGTGGGGGAGAAGGGAATATTCCATTGTTGTAATTTTCCTAATTAAGGCTATCAAGTTCCCCATCATTGGTAACTGGCTCAGCCCACAAACTTGCCAGATAATGCCTAAATCTAAGGCCTTTCCAGAGCATGTCCACCTGGCCACACTCTGTAACCAGCAAGTAAAAAGGCATTCAGAAGAAAGAAACTAACATTCAGAACACTAACTACTAAAGAGTATCCCTTTGCGCATCCCAGATAACTAGAGAACATTAACTGCCAAGATGTTTTCTGTTGTGGGTATTTGTCCTCTGTGAAGGTGTGTTGCTGTGACTGGTGTAACAAAAAGTTGAATGATAATAACTAGGCAGGAGGCTAGGTGGGACTTCCGGGGACAGAGAGGGTTCTGGGAAGAAGAGGGCAAAGTCACCAGACAGATAGGAAACAGGAGGTGAAGATGGAAGAGAGGTAACTCCATGGGATAGAATGTAGATTAATATAGTTTGGTTAAGTTGTAAGAGCTAGCTGGGGCAAGCCTAAGCTAAAGGCCAAACTGTCATTATTTTTGGGCTGGCCGTCCTGATGAGAAAGTTTGCTACAGTTTTCTAATCAAACACCAGCTTACACCACTGAAATTCAGTGTCTGTGAGATCAGTTAACAGAGCAGACTGTCAATCTAGAAGAATATGGCGGCACACTGATGTTGCTGATTCAAAGTAGTTAACATGCACACATGCTTGGGGAACCTGTGCACCCAGGCCAGTGCTCACCTTAGCTGAATGTCAAAGGGCACAGTTGCTGTTCCATGCTGAGGGTTAGAATAAGTTATTTATTCTGGGCCCACAGGTGCTCCTTCAAGGTATTGATGGCTTTCCCAGAGATATTTTACAACTCATAATGTGACAAGTATTTTTAAAGGTTACAAGTGCAAGTATTTCAAGACGACCTTTCGAAATTAGCAGTATTTACAAAAAGTCTATAAAGGATAATTTTCTAACTTTAAAGTCGGATTTCTACCATGCCTTCTACATGAATGGGTTTGCAGAACTGCAGTTTAAGCTTACTAGTTAATATGTTTATTACTCCAGGCGGTGGTGGCACACACCTTTAATCCCATCACTTGGGAGGCAGAGGCAGGCAGATCTCTGAGTTTGAGGCCAGCCTAGTCTACAGAGCGAGTTCCAGGACAACCTTCAAAGCAATACAGAAAAACCCTGTCTGGAAAAACCAAAAGAAAAAAAAAAGAATTTCACGCTTAAGATTGTATTTTTATCTTTGGAATTCTGGTAAGTATAAGGCCCAATGCATTTAAGAAGATAAAGTGAATTCCAGCCACTTTTGCTGAAACCTCGTAGAAAGGCAAAAACTGCTGCAAGCCTGGAGACTCAGCACTTTGGACACTGGGGGCAGAAAGATTGCCACAAGTTTAAAGTCAGCTTTAAACCGTCTCATCCCGCCCAGCCCCAATTTTTTAAATATATAAAAATAGTAACAGCTAATGTTTTATATTCACTTGGGGGCACTGCCAGGCTACCTTTCACTTTAGGGGCCAACAGGTCAATTGTGAGTGCAGGATTTCAGACTCCCCTGTAAGAAGTTACTGTCACCCAAGGAAATTGGTTTGGATAGTAACATGTCACTGGTTTAAATCCGAAGCAGGCCAGTCATCCCTAGTCCCCTGGTATTTACACTCAGAAAATTAAGATTAAGCCTCAGGCCAGCAGTGGTGGTGCAAACTGTTAGTATCAGCACCAGGGAAGCAGAGACAGGTAGATCTCTATGAGTTCAAGACCAGCCTGTCTATGTGGTGAGCTCCAGACCAGACAGGGCTATAAAGTGAGACACTGTCTAAAATAAATGTTTTATTTTAATTTTTTCTTCCTTTTTTAAGTTAGAAACAAGCTTGTTTCACATGTCAATCCCAGTTACCTCTCCCTCCCCTCCTCCTCTGCCCCCGCCTCCACCAGACCTCCCAGTCCTGCACCCAATCTCCACTCTGATCTCTAGGGAGGCTGAGGCCCTCCATGGTAGATCTCCAGAGTCTGTCATTTCATCCAGGGCAGGGCCTAGGCTTCCCCCAAGAGTTCAGGCTGAGAGAGCATCCCTCATTGTGAGATGGGCACCCAAAGTCCATTTCTATGCCAGGGATAAATACTACCCAAGGCCCCGTAGATTGTCTAGGCCTCCTCACTGACAACCACATTCATGGGGTCTTAAATGTTCTAAACTGTAAACGTTAGTTGTGCTGGTCCTGTTTCAAGTGCTCAGTTGCCAACTGTGACTACTGGCCGAGGTCCTGGAGAGAGCTGATCAAACATATCACAAGTGGCCGCTCCTTTCGAGAGTCACTCCAGGAACTGCCACGCTGAAGTCTATCTATGCCACATCATTCCTGGCTCAACCTAATGGGTCTTTATATCAGCGGCTGACACATCTCAATCTTAACTTTCACTTATCTATTGAAAATACATCCATGGAGACTAGGGAGATGATGCGTTGGCAAAGTGTTTGCCATGCAAGTATGAGGATCCAAGTGAATCCCCAACACCCACATTCAAAGCCAGGTGTGGTGTTGTGCAGCTGTAATTCCAAGGATGGGGTGCTGAAGCAGAAGGATCGCTGGAGCTCATTGACAATCTAGTCTTGCTGAAATAGTAAACCCTAAGGTTCAGTGAGAGACCATGTCTCAGAGACTAAGGTAGGGAATCATAGAAGTGCACATCTCTCATCATCCTGTGGGCTCTACATACCTGCACACAGGCATCTGCACACACATGGCACATATTTTGTCATTCATCTTTAGTGGCGTCTTCCTCAAACCTACTCGTGTGTGTGTGTGTGTGTGTGTGTGTGTGTGTTTAGAAGTGAGATTCTTTTTAATTTGTGTTTACTTATGTATATGAATGTTTGCCTGCATGCATGTTTGTTCACCACATGTGCGTCTGGTACCTGTGGAAGTCAGAAAAGGGCTTTGGGTCCCCGGAACTGGGTCACCAATGGTTGTGAGCCACCATGTGGGCTCTGCGATTTGAATGTACATCTTCTGCAAGAACTACAAGTATGCTTAACAGCCGAGCTATCTCTGTTGCCCAGGTTTTTTAGAAGTAGAATCAGAACTGATTTGATCAAAGTTCTGGATTGATATTTAAACCTTAAATTACAGAGTTGAATTACACTCTAGAGAGTTGTCTACCCGCAGCTAGAAATAGTGCTTCATGGTTTCTTTATAATTTTTTAAAAACTGGTTTGGAGAGATGTCCCAGGAGTTAAGACCTTGTGTTACTCAACAGCAGGTGGCCTGCCTTGGGTCAGGATGCCCTGCTTCACGGGAAAGCCTTGTTTGTTGTTCCTGCCACTGACTCAGACCTCTCTTCACCCAGAGCCTCAGCAGCTACTAGTGTGGCCATGCGTTTCTATAGGAAGTACGAAGTTTGCACTCTTTATCCACTTTAGTGAGTTCACACGGGCGTGGCTGGCGAAGAGTTAGCTGGGCACAGTCCACCACCTAGAAGGTGGCACAAGGGAGAGCCGTAAGTGTGCGTCCTCAAACACTACATTGACACTCCTTCCCAGCCCCTGTGCTGCTGAGCTTTTTGTCAAACTGACCCAAACTAGAGTCACCTGGGAACAGAGACCCTTAGTTGAGAAAATTCCTCTATCAAGTTGTCCTGTGGGTATGTCTGTGGGGGAACTCTTTTGAATAATGCTTGATGTGGAAGGACCCAGCTCATTACAGGCAGTGCCTCCCTTGGGTGCTATAAAAAACAAACAGCCGGGCGTTGGTGGCGCACGCCCTTAATCCCAGCACTCGGGAGGCAGAGGCAGGCGGATCTCTGTGAGTTCAAGGCCAGTCTGGTCTACAGAGTGAGTTCCAGGACAGCCTCCAAAGCCACAGAGAAACCTTGTCTCGAAAAAACAAAAAAAAAACAAAAAACAAAAAAAAACAAAACAAAACACAGGCTGAGCAAGCCCGAGAGAACCAAGTGTCCTTTCCTGGTTTCTTTTCAGTTGCAGGCTCCAGGTTTCTGCCATGAGTCTGTCCCTGCCCAAACTTCCCTCAGTGACAGACTGTGACACAGAATTGTAAGACAAATAAACCCTTTCCTCCCCATGTTGGTTTTGGTCAGTGTTTAATCATAGCAACAGAGAATCCAACTAGGACCGTGCACACACATACACTGGATAAAATGTGCCTTATTTCCTAAGAGCATGACTGACTACTTGAAAGTTCTTTCTTGCTGGCAGATATTTAAATGATCTTTTATTTTTTAAATTGCATACAAGGTATTAGCTAGTATTACAGTATTTTCAAAGTAAGTGTATTTTAATGGATTTCCATGCCCTCATCTCCGTAACCCTAGCTGCCCCTAACCTCACCATGTAAACCCCCTGGCCCAGTCTCCTTTCCTCTTTCATGGATCTCCTTTTAATGTTTCTAAGTAACAGGATGCTCTATGCAGAAGAGTCTGTAAGCAGCTAATGGGGAGGCATTTAGTGTCACAATGCACAGCATAGCCTTCCAAACTGTCTGGTTAGTGATGCTGTTTAAAATACCACTTCCTAGAGTCTAAATAGCTAACATAGTTAATAACACATGACCAATAGGATATCCTTTCATGAGCATCGGGGGAGATGAAGGCCCCTGGCCTGACAGCCAGAGTTTTTCAGAATACCTCCATGAACCTGGCATTCCTTCTACAGCACTAGATGAAGGAAACAGAAATCCCTTCCATATTTAAATCCATTTCAGGTTTAATTTTACTGATTTAAGTGCCAAATTTTCCCTATGTGGCTATAGCATATGCTTTATGCTGTCTGAGCAATATGAACCAGGAAGAATTCTGCCAGGAAAACATGAACCAGGGAGACATTGCTGTATGTGCTGGTGATTTGGGGCTGGCTGACTTCAGACTTTTATAAAAGAGCTATTGTGATGTGTGCTCTTCTGAGATTTCCTCTTGTCTTTCACTGTTCACTCAATTTTACTCAAAACATACCCATATGCGTATTTAATACTCTGTCATCTTACACCATTTATTATACTATAATTCATTAAAAGTCTAAATATCTCCTCCTGTCAGTAGACATGGTATATTTGCAATTTTCATTTTAAAACATGGTGTTCTACCACATGCCTAGAGCTCACAGCTCACGGGTCATGCATGCAACCTCTATCTGTTAGGAGAACTGCATTATGTTAGACAAATGTCCTACTTACAAAACAATGACAAACGTTTCCGCAAAGTTCTGTGCCAATCAATAGTTGCTCTGTTACTGAATGAACTGTTACTGACGCACATTATCTTTTACCATGAATGAGCTTAAATATTTTGGCTATTTTACATGGTAAGATTGTTATTTATCTCATTTTTCCCTTGAGGAATACAGTTGAGCATGTTGCCATATCCTTTTGTGCTGTAATCCTTGGCTTTTTAGAGTAGGGGCTTGCTGGCCTGGATCTTGTGATCCTCCTTCTTGATAGCTGGGATTGTGGGGGACTCTGTCATGTGTTTATTCAGTATTCACATTTGTTTGTTTCCCAGTTATTGAGAGTCCATTTTATTCCTCTCTGAAATTAGAATGTTTGTGCCAGATTTATTTTTGGGGTGTCCTTTTTTGACTTGAAAGTGCTCTTTGTATTACAAAGACTAGTATTCATAAGCAGTTCATGTCATAAAAATATATACCTCAGAAAAGTATTGGCTATTTGTAGCCATTGATTCTTTATAAATATGTCACAAAAAGCATATTTAGATTGTGCTTATAATTGCATTGGACATGCAGAGCATTTGGAGATAAGTAACACTTTTATGGTGAACCTTCCTAGCTACAAACACCATGTGAATCTCAGCTTATGTCTCTGTTTCTTTCCTTGAAAGTTGTAATTTTTATGTAGGCATTTTCTATTTTGTTTGGTATGTTCCTGGCTGGTTTTATAGTTTTGTCACTATCATAAAAGTATCTTTTAAATTTGTATTTCTAAAACTGTTAATCTTAAGAACGAATACTACATTTGCTAACTTTTCGATGCTAGTTTCACAGGACTGTAACTAGATTTAGTATATTGAGCTTATAACCAGCCACTTTGCTGAATTCTTTTATTTCTCATCATTGCTAAATAATCTAGGGTTTTAGATCTAAGCAATCACACATGAAATAGAAGGGCTTTCTTCATTATCCAGTTATGTTTCCATTTATTTTTGTTTTTTTTTCCCTTTTAATATAGGGGAACTAACTAACATCTTCTTTACAATCTTGTATAGGAAAAATGCTAGTTATTTTTACCATTCAGTTTTGTGGTGTGTGGTGTCTTTGATACATGTGTTGTATGTGTGTGGTGTAATATGTGTGTGAGTGTGTATATGTGAGGGCTGTGCATATACTAAGCATGCCCTCTACCACTGAGCTACATCCTTGTCTTCAGTTAATACTTGTTTGAGGCTTTTGACACCTTAGTGATGTTAAAAAACAAACCCATAGAATACCTTTATATTATATTATTTTAATAATGATATTTTTAAAAAATTGAATAGTTCAGTCTGTGTTCAGGGACAATGCTAAAGCTGGTGTCTGCATTGTCCACCAAAGATCTGTGTGTTAAATGCTTCTCAGCCCATACTGTGTTAGGGAGGCATCCCTGTGGATGTGTCCTTGAAGGGGCCTGTGGGACCCTAGTCTCTTCCTGTCTTCATATCCCAACTTCAGTGAAGGGAACACTGTGCCCCACTACACAGTACCTACCAGATGTACTTTCTGCACACAACCAAAAAAACCAACAACAAAAAACTACAGGGCTAATCCCACCATGCACTGGGACTTCCAAGATCTGAGCCACATAAAATTTTCTTTTTTTTAAAGTTGATTAACTCAGGTATTTGTTATAATAAAAGAAAACTGATGCCGATGACATATTTTTTTCTGACTTTAATTTTGTTTGTTTTTATTTTTTGGAGACAGTGTTGCTATTTCAAGGAGGCTGTCCTTGAACTCATGATCCTGCTGCCTGAGCCTCCAGCATACTGGGACTACAGGCATGTGCTACTACATCTTAAATTCTGATGTAGTAAATGACATGGGGTTTTCTAATGTTAATTTTTTTCTTTTAGAAACTATCTTATTTTTCATATCAATCCCCCATTCCTTTGTCCTCCCATCTTCTCATGTCCCCCAACCCACCTTCCACCCACTCCCCAAGGATAGTGAGGTCTTCCGTGGGAGGGTCATCAAAGTCTGTCATATCATTTGGGGGAGGACCTAGGCCCTTTTTCGTGTATCTGGGCTGCAATAGTATCCCTCCATAGGGAATGGGCTCCTAAAGTCCATTTGTGCACTAGGGATAAATACTGGCTCCACTGTTGGAGGTCCCCATAGACTGTCCAGGCCTCCTAGTTGGCACCCACATTCAGAGGGCTTGGTTTGGCCCAATACTGGTTCCCCAACTTTGCTCTCACTAGGTCAGGTCAACTGTTTCTGTGGGTTTCTCCAGCACAGTCTTGACCCCTTTGCTCATCCCTCCTCCCTCTCTTCAACTGGATTCCAGGAATATGGCTCAGTGCTTAGCTGTGGGTCTCTGCTTCTGCTTCAATCAGCTACTGGATGAAGGCTCTAAGATGGCAATTAAGGAAGTCATCAATCTCATTATAGGGGAAGGGCATCAAGGGAAGCCTCTCTATGACTGCTTAGATTCTTAGTTGTGGTCATCCTTGTGAATCTCTGAACATTTCCTTGGTGCCAGATTTCTCCTTAAACCTATGCTGGTTCCCTCTATTAAGGTGTCTCTTTTATTGCTCTCCTCTATTCCTCCCCTGTCTTAGGTCTTCCTGATCCCTCTTGTTCTCCTCTCCCTCCTCTTCTCCCCTTCTCTTTTTTGTTACCCCCACCACAATGCTCCCAATTTGTTCAGAAGATCTTGTCCTTTTCCTCGTCTCTGGGGGACCATGTATGTCTCTCTTAGGGTCCTCCTTGTTTCCTACTTTCTCTGGTGGTGTGGATTGTAGGCTGGTAATCCTTTGCTCTTCTATGTCTAAAATCCATATATGAGTGAGTTTGTCTTTTTGTGACTAGGTTTCCCCAGTAAGGATGGTTACTGCTAGTGCCATCCATTTGCCTTCGAACTTCAAGATTCCATTGGTTTTTTTTTCCCCTGAGTAGTACTCCATTGAGTAAATGTACCACATTTCTCCATCCATTCTTTGGTTGAGGGGCATCTAGGTTGCTTCCAGGTTCTGGCTATTACAAACAATGCTGATATGAACGTAGCTGAACATATGTCCTTTTTAATTGTATGATTGTACATTCTTTGTGTATATGCCCAAGAGTGGAATTGCTAATTCCCATTTTCCTGAGAAACTGCCATACTGATTGCCAAAGCCAGCCGCCAAAATACCAAACAATCCTATTAAAAACTGCTCAACACCCTTAGCCATCAGGGAAATGCAAGTCAAAACAACTCTGAGATACCATCTCACACTGACCAGAATGGCTAAAATCAAAAACAACAATGACAGTCTACGCTGGAGAGGATATGGGGAAAGGAACATTCCTCCATTGATGATGGGAGTGCAAACTTGTGTGGCCACTAATGTTAATTTTCTAGTGAATTCTGACATAGGTTAATTATTATAACATCTTTTTTAAATATGCTAATCATTTGCCAGCCAACTTTTACTGCATGATGAACCACTTTAAAATGTACTAATTTGGGACTAGAGAAATATTGCTATTGTAGAGGTCTTGAGTTCAATTCTCGGCACCCATGTAGGGTGATCCATTGCCTGAGGACCTGAACCCTTTTCTAAGCTCTACAGGCACTATATTCATGTGTGTGTGACACACACAATTAAAAATAATAAGAGAAATGTACTTTTTGCTGGGCGTTGGTGATGCATGCCTTTAATCCCAGAACTCGGGAGGCAGAGGCAGGTGGATCTCTGTGAGTTCGAGGCCAGCCTGGTCTGCAGAGCAAGTTCCAGGACAGCCTCCAAAACAATACAGATAAACCCTGTCTCAAAAAACAAAAATAAATAAGAAAAGAAAAAATATTTTTCAAAAAAATATACAGTTGTAGTCTTTTTTTCTCATTTGGGGAGGCAAGTGTTTTCCCTCTGACCTACTACTGCCCCAGCAAAACTTCCTATTTTAGAACAAGAAATTCATGCTATTCATGGTTGTCAGAGTTGTCTGGTTGGCTTTTTAAGCTGGGTATAGTGATCCATGGTAGCCTGACTCACATGTGTACAGCTTTCTGCTGGGGAGCTAAGATGAACCATGAAGGTCTTTGGGAAGGATAAGTTTATTAGAAACCACTATCAGCAGAATGACCAGTCTTTCTGGGCACACACATCACAATGAATCACAAGATACAGGCTGTTTGGCGGCTAGGCTGGCAGCTGTGAGCTGCATTTCCTGTAGCTAGGTAGCACACTCTTCAGAGGGGAAACTGAACTTATCCCCATGGTGACAGACAGGCATATTGTACAAGTACCCTTTAGGTCTGTGTACACTCAGTTACCAAAGCAAGACAGGACTGTCACATCACAAACAGACGTAGACACAGGAGCAGGAAGCACTCATGACCATTTGTTTCACCATTTTCAAACTGCTGGTTCATTTTGTTTGATATATTCTTTGATCTTTATGTCCTTTAGCAAAAATCTGTAGACAATAAATTAACTTTCAGTTATGTAAAGACCGTTTTCATAAAGGCTATTTTTCTTTCAGTTTCCCAGTTGTCCTTGAGTGGTGGTTTTTCTTTTTCCTCTCTTTTCTTCTGAGTGGTTGTAGGCTCACAGCAGATTCAGAGAAAGGCACAGAGATGTGTCCTATGTCCTTTCCCCAAATAGCATGACTTCCCACTGTCAGTATCCCCCAGCAGAATGCTGCCTATTTCCTTTATTTCATGTTATAAATGGCGAAGTGTACATTCATCACAGTGATGTAAGACCATAGGCTGAGCACAGTCTTTTTTTAAAAAAAGATTTATCTATTTTTATGTGCATTGGTGTTTTGTTTGCACTTGTATCTGTGTGAGAGTTTCGGATCCCTTGGAACTGAAATTATAGATAGTTGTAAGTTGTCATGTGAGTCCTGGGAATTGACCCTGGGTCCTCTGGAAGAGCAGCCAGTGTTCTTAACCACTGAGCCATCTGTAGCCCCTAGCACCAGGATTTTTATTTTATTTAGTTAGTTTAGTTAGTTTTGATTTATTGAGCCTGCAGTTGTGGAAAAACTTCTGAAATTCCTGTTACTCAAACCATTTTCCCCCCCAATGTTGGTGTATTGAAACTTGAATGCAGTGACTTGCACATGGTAGGCAATCATCTGTCCCTGGGCTAAGCTATAGCTTTATAATTAAAGTTATGGCGATTTTTAAAAAACTTTATTTATTTTACATCCCAACTACAATTTCCCCTCTCCTCCCACTTCTCCCTCCACATCCCCTCTGCACCCCCCCACCCCCACCCCCATTTCTGTTCAGAAAGGGCTAGCCTCCCAAGGGTGTCAACAAGGCAATGGCATATCAAGTATCAAGTTGCACTAAGACTAAGCACCTCCCCTGAACAAGGACTTTAAAGGAATAAAGCTACTGGGCTTTGCTCCTCCTTCTGCCCACCCCTGGCAACTATTTAGCGCTTTCTTTACCTTTTCTAGGGTGTTAAGTCTTTGAATGTACACTTTCAGCTTAGCTTCTTCTTCTTTTCATGGTTCCTGTGTCCTTTCCAAGGCTTCGTAGATCATTTCTGTATCACCGATTAATTTTTGTTTGTTTGATTGTTTTTGTACTCCGTCTCATGTAGCCCCGGATGGTCTTGAACTCATTATGTAGATAAGAGTGATCCTCCTGCCTCCCCTTCCTGAGTACTGGGTTATAGTCATATGTTACCATGTCCAATAGGCTGCAGTTCATGCAGAGGTGGGCATTGAAACCAGGGCTTTGTGAGTGCATTGCAAACACTCCATCCCTACCCTCCTCAACCTTGTCGTCGTTTTGTTTGGGATAAACTATGCTTTTATACCTATGGGTCACACATAGTTTTGATTTTGAATAGTTTCAGCCACTGTCTCTTCAAACCTATTCAGTTTTATAAATTATGTTCTTTAAAAAAATGTTTTGCTTTGTCCTAAAATGGATAATTGCATCATTTTTAATTATTTCATACTTACTAATTTTATGTTTGGCATCCAACAATGCCAGTATTTAAATTTTTGACTTGAAATCCATTTTGTCTTTTTTTTTTTTCCTTATCCTGTCTAGTGGTTTCTACAATCACACACCCGAGTAGGTTTGCTTGCTTGTTTGTTTGAGTAAGCAGCTCACAATGTAGCCCAGGCTGGCCTTGAAGTTTTGGCAGTCTTTGTGCCTCAGCCTCTCAAGTGCTAGGATTACAGCCATGACCCACTACTTCTGGCACCCGGTTTAATTGGTCCAAGAATTTTCCAGTGGGTCCACTATCAGGGCGTGTCTATTATTAGAAAAGCTCTTGCCACTTCCACCTTTCTCGGTGAGATCACCGTAGCAACTCCTCTCCCCACCTACTCGTGTCCCTTGATTCTCTAAGGCACCCAAAGAGCTTCATTCATGTCATCCGATCTCATTGCTTCTCTCCGAGAACACCAAATAAAGTTCCAGGAGGCTAGGTCTGTCTGCAGCTGAGCTGTGTTAGGAATACACCTGTCTGGCCCCTGGGCTGCTTCTCTTGCAAAAATGCATTTCCCCAGTAGTGACTGGACTTGTCCCCTCCTCTTCTTGTGTTTATTCATGTATTTCTTATTGAGATCATCCTTAAATATCAAAGTTAATGCTAAAGGTTCCCTACCCCTTACTGTGAATTCATAAAACCTTCCTTGCTTTATTTACTTTTATTAGATCCCCACCCATATTCTCTACAGCTCTTCAGTTATTTACTATTTACCAGTTAACCCAGCACCAGCTTTCAGAATACACACACTTAAAACAAAAATCAGTGCTGTTCACTGCCGTATGCCCAATTGCTCACTGTAATTCTTGGTCCATAGTTGGCATTCGGTTAATAGTGTTTGAATGGAAGTTCATTCTTTTGGAAGGAAAGAGTCATAACTTTTTAACAGAGAAAGAGTATTAGCCCCAGTAGCAAACTGTGCCTCACTTAGACCCATATGCCCCCTAACATCCCAGACTAAGGGGTCATCTTCATGGGTATGACTCTTTCTGGATGCTCTCTAACTCGATAAACTCATGGGGGCATCTTCATGGGCACCACTCTTTCTGGATGCTCTCTAATGTGCTAGACTAAGGGGGCATTCTTTGTGAATGGTCTAATTTATAATACTAGGATTTTAGAAATGTAAGGCATTTTCAGACTCTCAGGAAATGTCCTTGGCTAACAGAATGAGTACTATGCAGAATTTGGGGTTTAGTTTTCCATAGAAACATTGTGAGATGCATGGTCCCAAGTGAAGTATTTCTATACTTGTTTATGTTTTTGTCCTCTGTCTGTGATCTGAGGGGTCACAACTTTGTTCATTTGTTTGAGGCTCCAGTGCAGGGGTCCTAGAACTCACTTATGATCTTAAAGCAGATTCATAGGCATGCTGACAAGACAGGGACAGCTGTGTAGCTGTGTGCCCATAGTTCTGGGAGGTTTTCAAGGGGATGCATGCCAGGTTGTCCTTATCTACTCTGTTGCCAGCAAGGGAAGAGAGTAATCTCTTGCTCCTAGCTCCAGGGGAGTATCCCCCAAGGATTCTGGATGCTTCTGTCCCAGACTGGACTCCACCTCTGTCTTAGACTTACCCAACTTTACAATAGGGCTGGGATGGCATCCCCTGGCGGTAAGGGCTAGAGAAACTTGAGGGTGCTGCCCATCCCAAAAGTTTGGGAGCCACTGGCTTAGTGAGTCAAGGTTCACAGTTCCCAGCCCTGGGGTGGGGGTGGGGCAGCAGTGACAACAGCTGTCATTCTGGTCCTAAGCAGGAATTTCTAGTTTGGGTGTAGAGTCTATGCAAATGGATGATATGAAACAATGTTATAGGGCTCAGCCTGGGACAAGCATGTAAGTGGGTCAGGTTAGCTTGGAGGACACTGCCAATCACAGTTACCCAATCTATCCCACAGTGCCTAGAGCGTGGTTCTGGCAGTCCTGTCAACGTCTGCTTTCATTAAGTCCTCACTAGCTGCCTGTTGCTACCTAATTTTACATCACCAGAAGCAACAGAACAAGCAGGAAGGATTCCATTTTCTAAAGATTCACTGCAATAGAGACGGCTCTTCGTAGAACCTACCCCTTTATTCTTGCTATTTGGGTCCACAGAGCCGAACACTTAAGTATTCCTTCATTTTCATGGTTCTACCATACCCATTTCCAAGCACACACTAGCTCCTTGACTTCCATTCTTTAGACTACGACCCTTTTCCTGGCACTAGTTCCTAGTTGTGGTCTCTAGTCCAACCAGCACAACATGGCTTTTCCAGAGTGACCCGGCATTAGAGTCGCTGGAAACTTGTTAGGAAATGCAGACTCTCTGGCTCTACCCCTGACTTCTAGATTTAGGAGGTGGGGCCCAGCAATTTGCTTTTAACAAGCCCTCTGAGTAAGAGCTTCTGGGCCACGGAGGGAAATCCCTGGCAGATGCACCTGTTACAAGAGTCGTTTCCTCAGCTGCCCCACACATCCTGAAGCATTCAGACCTAATTTCTCCCCAGCCCTAGATGGAATTCCGGGCCCTCTGCATCACAGGGGCTCCTGTTTTTCTGCATTGTCTTTGTTCCAGTCAGGCCTTTCTTCTTTTCCGCTCCTGTCAGTCATTCCAGGCCATGCCCAACCCAGGATTCCTCATGCTTATTCATATCCTGAGCGCCTTGTAGCAGCGGAAGCCGTGCTTCACTTCTGAGCCCAGCCCCTCTGGACCTATCCTGCGTCTGTGTATTCACATGGTCTAAGGAATTGCACAGCGCCTGTCCATTGTATCTCACTCCACAGTCTTCACTGTGCATGCATCTAGCCCATGGCAAGCTTCTTGGTGTTTCATGGTATCAACTCTCTTGGTATTGTGCTACAAGCGGCAGGATCACACAGTAATTATACAGCCTTTGTATCACAAATAACTTAGAAGAATTAAGGATTCTTCTGAAGGATGAAACCAGTACAAAAGCTGTACCTGGCGTTACAATGTCGTGAATGAATTGGCTGTGTCTTGCTGTAGATTCTTCCTGTAGCTTATTCCTTTCTGTAACAAATTTGGGATTAATAGGTCAGCACCATCTGATCCTTTACTGGGAACAAATTTCTCCCATGTATTTGGAGTTTTACTGATTACACTCCCTAGCTATGTGTAAATACCTATTCTCTATTAATAGGTCCTAGTTTACTGTTTATATTCCTTAGCTATGCATGAGACCTGTTTCCCCCTATCGGGTCCTTGTTCCCCTCTCCATTGTAATTTTAGAGATCTGCTTTCCTGCAGTTACCTTTATTGACAGGCATTTGGTCAGTGTTGAGGGCCCAGGCAAAAGCATCCCATCTAAGCCATTCCCAAATATCTGAGGACATAGAATTACTACACATCCAAAGTTGCTGATTCATAGTTGCCTTGATGGATAGAAAAAAATAAGCACGCCCTTGGCTTTACCTCACTGGCAGACAGAGAAAATCGATAACCTAAACTAACCCTGCACTAAAAGATTCTCAAACTGCTTGTTTTATTAACTCAAGATTTTAGATCAGAGATTTACTTCTCCCTCCTGTTTCCCCTGAGAAGATAAAGACAAAGGTAATCGGTCCATTTGCTCATCCTCAGGGAAAAGTAAACATTCCTGAAGGCCTGTGCTGCCACTGAGGTTAGAGCACTGGAAGGTGCCAGGTTTTGTTTCTTTTACAGATCAAACTTAGACCCTCTCTTTGGCCTACAGCACTAAGTAATGGATGCTAAAAGTTTCTCCCAGCAGTTTTAGTTGATTGCTCTGTGTGTAAATCTTATCTGACCCTGAGAAACTCAAGCCTCACAGTGTACTGTAAAAGAAGTACTGTTGTAAACATATATATATATATATATATATATATATATATATATATATATATATATGTACCTCCAAGAACGGGGGAGAGACAGATATAGGAGAGACAGATATAGAGAAACAAAGAAACAGAGAGACAGAGACAAAAAAAGAAAAAAGAAAAAAAAACATGCAGAGGAGCAATTGTGTGTGAGTCAATTCCTTTTTCCTTTAGATTTTAGTTCCCTTGCTTATTTGTAGTTCCTTTTTTGAACCCTGAGTGAAAATTTGAAAAGCTGGACTTTTAAAGTTTTCGATAGTATTGCAATATGCAAATATTTTCTTTTATTCTGCAGCAGTGTTTACAAAACTGGTCTCATAAAACCACCCTGTGCACTTGTGGGGACCATGGACTCTCCAAGGCCCCCACCACAGCTCTGGGCACTGACCATCCTCCCTTCCCTGGGTGTGTTTGCCAAATACCCTAAGTGCTCAAACTTGATTTCTTTTAAATGGCAACTTTTCCATTGTTCCTTAAGCAAACAGGAAGGAAAGGGACTTTGTGAGGCATCCTGCGAGTACTGGAGGCAGCTTAAGTCTGGCATGTAGGAAGCTTGGGAGGAAAGAGCTTTTGTGAGGTCCACCTGAGTACCTCGTGAGTTACCTGGGGCAGCCTATGTCTGGCATGCAGGAAGTTTGCAAACAATTGAGGAGGGTGAAAGGGGAACAGATGCCAGGAGGAGGAGGAGAGGTTGGGGATTGAGAAGAAATCCATGCTTGTGGGCATGGGATTTCAGTGATTATTTCTCCCAAGCATGGTGCCTCATGCTGCCTGGTAAGACAGGACAGGGGAGGGAAAACGAAGATCAAATGAAGAGCCTTTTTTTTTCTGTCTGAGTTGAGGGATTTTCACCATTCATAAACCAGTAGGCACCTGAGAGTTGTTTTCTCCCCCAACAATATGTTGTGGAAATCTGTGGGAAGCTAGTCTTTTAGAATTGTGGCTACGTGAGGTGGCACAGGCCTTCAGTCCTAGCACTCTGGGGGCAGAGGCAGAGGCAGGCTGATCTCTGTGAGTCTGAGGCACCATGGGCTACATAATAAGTTTCAGGTCAGTCAGAGATGCATAATGAGAACCTGTCTTGAATGGGAGGCAGAAGTGTGTGATTTGGGCTAAATTATATACTTTTCTAGATAAATTGAGCCCAGCAGGTTTAATAAACTGTGTGTTGCTAGAGCTGATACTAATTTTGATTTATCTATCCTATTCCTCACCTTAAAAAATCATAGCTTTAAAAAGTTATATTAATTTTTGTTCATTTTATGATTCTCTATTTATATACAAAACAAGAAAAGTTAACACCTAATTTAATCCCCAAATTTCAGAAGTGAGACCCAGTCCTGAAAAAGTGCTAATATCTGAGATGGATGGAAAGAATTATATAGAAAATCACTTTAAGACGGGCTGAATGTACTGAAAATGAGTACCAGAATGTTCTTCCAGACCTTGAGTTAAATATTCAGGCCCTAACCTGAGCATTCTATTATGTTCACTGTTTGAGTGACCAAAGGCACTGACCTTGGAGTTGCTCAGATCAGTTGGAATCCTTGCTCTGTTGAACGTACATCACACAGTTTGTTAACCATTATTTGATATCTAGTACTAGTATTTAGTAAGAACATATAATAATGTGTTCATTTCTCTAGACCTTGGCTTCTTTGTCTACAGTGTGATAATGATAACATTTTGTATGGTAGCTCTGAAGATGGAATGCCATGATGTTTGAAAACCCATAGAAGCAGGCATTGAACAAGTATCCTATGAATGTGGTGGCTTTATTGGTTAATAACAAAACTTTAGTTATGTATTGTGGGAGGGTGTATATGTGAAAGTCTGGAGACTACTTATGGAAGTTGTTGTCTCCTTCTACCACATGGGTTCCTGTGACCCAACTCATGTCATCAGGCAAGTGTCTTTACTTACTGAGCCCCCTCGTGAACACTGACTGTACCCTTAAGACTGGTAATGACGGAAGGAGCAGTATCTGAGACAACCACCTGAGATACAGTCCTAGACCCACTGTTTGCTACTGTGTGACCTTGGAACTGTCACTTACCGGCTCAATTCCTCAAGTTATAGTCCTGTACCTAACTCATGAAGTCACTGTAGGAAATGAAGACAATAATAAAGGAAAAGTGCTTCATTCAGTGCAGGGCACTAAAAATCTACCCCACAAATATTCAGTATTGTTATAGACTTCTTCCTATGTTTATTGGTCAGGAGATTTTCTGACTTTGAAGATACAACCCTTCCCTGTCCACCTGGAAAAACTCCTTCCCAGCCATGTACGCGTAAGTTAGTGCTCGGACTGACTGGCCCACACCTGCTAGTCCATCATCCACCCCTTCCTTTATTTTTCCTTTTTCCTCTGATTCATGAATGTGGGGTGCAGGGGTCAAACTGGGGGCCTCTAACAGTCAGTTACACCTCTCCCTTTCCCTGTATTTCTGCTCAGAAAAATAACCAGCTAACCATGAAAAACATGGTAACTGTGATTGTAGGCTTGTACCACCGCACCCAGACCCCCTCCTTTTGGTTCTGCCGTGGATCTAACTCTCCCCTGCACTCAGAACAGTAGGTGTGTCCCCCTTGCCCCAATCCCACGGTGGTGGTTTCATTTTCTACTAGGTTTTGGTTTAGTTCAGGGCACATGTCCTCAGCTAGAATGACAGCCACAGCAGGCTCATAGGTACACAATCTTAATTCTGACAAGCCAAGTGTGATCAGAGTCCTGAGGGACTCTAGGAAATGTCTCCTTGTTCTTAAAGGAAAGAACTGGAAAGAAGCCTCCTCTATGGTGCTTCATGTGGTGGCATTTGAACTTGACATAATTAACTGTAGTAGCTTTCCTTCAACCAAGAGGGAACCAGGGATAGGAAGACAGAGGATGCTGTCTATCAGGAGGTTGGTCAGTTAGAAGCGATTTGCCATGGGGGTCCTTGGTATGTGAGAAAACACCACCAAGAGCAATGTCAAGACTTAGGATGTTATCTGTTAATGTGCCAATGGAAGAACCCTACATAACATGAGATTCTTGTTTTCCACAGGAAAGTCTCTGTGGGTCTCATAGCTTTGAGTTCCACTTCTCTGTCAAAGCCTGAGCCCAGGGCATCCTAACTCCTTTATGATTCAGTATAGCCTGTTTCCATTGCCTCTTTCTCCTCCACTCTTTTCCTCTTCCCATTCTTCTCTTCCTTCTCTTGTGCCTCCAACTCCCCTGCTTCCTCTTTCTCCGTCTCTTCGTCCCCCTCCTTTCCCTCTCCCCCCTTTAAAAGTAAGAGCCTAGAATGTGATTTTTTTGGGGGTTCCTTATTCGAAGCACACTAGCTGAAAAATGTAAACTCCTGAACATATGCAGAGATCAGCACTGCCCACCAGTCTACACACGGACGTAGACATCTTTATTGTGGCAGGTGTATGTTTTAATGGAAAGAGTTTGACTCTCTTCTCTCAAGTTTTACTTCAAAGATTGTCACCAATGGTAGACTTGCTACAAAGTGGTTAAACCTTCTAGTTTTCTTTTGTGGCTAATATGATGAGTAGTTCTTTGTAATACTGTTATGAAGGTTAAAGGAGGTGTGTGCAGAATACACCATCATGTATAACATCTGACTATGTATGAAGGCCCACAGCTTCTCCTTTATTTATTCATAGCTGACAGAAAAAGAAAACTCATGAACAGCCATGGGTTATTTAGACATCGTATTTAGACATGAGCATAATAGACTTATTTTACAGGAGACAGAGAGACCAGGCATATTCTAAGATGTTTAAGTTCCACTGCTGCTTTGTGTATTTTAACATGAACAAATGAGCTCACTACCCCAGAGCATGTGATTTTGATAATTAAGACAGATCTGTTCCTCAACTTCATCGCTTCTACCTACATGAGGAATTAGATCAGGTGACAAAGAAGGAGGTGTCAGTAAGTCCAATGCTCCCAAGACTGGGCCAAGTGGAATTGGGTGAGAGACTACTTGATGAGAAAACCACACGGTCCATGAGAGAGATACAGCATGCACTTTGCAAATGAGAACTGTATCAACCAAAGCAAAGAATGAGTAATGATAGGGACCATCTTTTCTCTTGAGACTATGTCAGATATTCAGCTTTCCCTAGTTTCCTCATCTCTGGCTCCCATTTCCTTACTCTTATTTTTTTAAAAAATCATGATACACGGGAGCGGAGGAGTCGAATCAAGGAGTGGTACCGAGGGTGTGAAGAGAACCGTTTGCATGTCAGTCTACACATGGGTTTGCATGCATTTGTGTAATTGAAGAAAACCAATGGGAAGAGTGGGACTCTAGTTTTGAGTTTGACTCCAAGGTCACCTTAAATTAAGCACCAGGATCTCATGGGACTCTTAGCTTGCTCAAACCCAATGCTATTGAAATCTGTACAAAGGAACACTCAATCTGCTTGTGCAATCTAGGCTTAGTGGAACTTGTTGATATTTTGATTGCAGTCATTCCCTATGAATTTTTGCACAGCAGGTATCTGTGGATAAGGAGACTGCGTTTCTAAACCCAGGAGCCATGACACAGACACCATGCCCTGAGATCAGTCGTTGCCAGGTGAGGAAACGGAAGAAAGCACAAGTAGTCATTAGTCCCCTGAGCAGAAGCGGAGGAGACTTGGCAGCTGGTTGGTGTTGCTGACTATGGGGGAAGGGGTGACCATTGCAATATTAAATCATGATACATGAGTATATTATATATGTAAGCCAAGGACATGATGTTAAGGCAGTGTTTAAGAAATTAATGCCAGATGTCGACCATGAATCTTGCCAATCTTTGATCTGCCTTTCTTCCCACTACACACACCTTAGAAAGACTAGAAATTAAAACGAAACTGATAATTCCTACAGTTCAGTCTATACTCTTGCCTGTCTTACATATATACCACTGTTTCTTTTATCATCGTCTTTATTTTATTTTGGCCTACTATTGCTAAGTGCTCCATGCTAGCCTCAAACCTGTGGCAATCCTCCTGCCTGAGTCTGAGTATTTGCAGCAGCGTGCCACCGTATTCAGACTCTCTTCCTACTTTAGAAATGATTTTTTCTTGTTTGTTTCGATTTTAAGCTCCCCCCTCTCTGTCCCTGTCTCCTCTCTCTCTCTCTCTCTTCCTACGTTACCTAGGATGGGTTTGACTCCCTGAGCTCAATCTATCCCCCTGCCTCAGTTTTCCTAGTAGCTGGGATTGCAGGCCTATGGCACTCTGTTCAGCTACTTTCCCACATCTTAGTTTTTTTTCTCTCTCTCCCTCCCTCCAGTCTTAGATAGTAGAGACTACAACTCAACTATTTAAAGACTGTAAATTTCGCCTCTCAACTTCCTTCTTCATGATAGTAATTCCAATTGTCAAGCTTGGCTAATGGATTTTCAAAGAGTCACAGGAAAGTTATCACAGTTACGTGAAGAAGCACATTCAAGAGTATCTGAAACAGTATGTTTATGGGTGTGAACTTCAAGGCAACTTAGAAGAGTGTAGGGGAGCAACAGGGCAGAAGCGGTGGGTGTGCTGACATCTCCGTGCTGACCCCCGAAGGCTGACGCCCCAGCAAGCATCCTAAGGGGCATGAGCAACGAAGTGAACTCTGTAGCACAATAGTAAGTAAACTAAACACACAAGGGAAAGTGTATGGTTTACAGGGATGGAAACAAATAAAATGATACATTGCAAGTATTAAAAAGGATGTGCATTTTAGGGGGAAGCAAATGTAGTAGGGGAAGGGGAAAAGAACAAATCGACAGAAACCTAACACGCTTGCAGGTCTCAGTGCTCCATAAATGGGGTGATAATGTGGTGAGTACAAACGAATCAGCCTTCTGTACGTGTGAGGTCCTGGAAATCAGGCACAGGGGTAGCAAAAGCGGGGACTTGTTGACAATAGGAGAGTTCAGATGTGTTCCTGGGCTAATAGGAACGAAGTGCTGTTTCTATAGAAACAGGCTCTCCAAGTCTCACAAACTGGAGCGTTTGATGCAGGTCAGTGCACCCTTGCTATCAAGTGACAGCCTTCCTGGTAAATGACTGTGAATGTGGCCACGCTTGTCACCCTGGAGGTCTGATTGGTGAGAGCCGTGGATCGGACATCATTCAGAAAGACATCAAATATTCCAAAGGCAATTATCCAGCATTCTGTGGGGAGTAATTTCAGGTTTGTACCATCGTACAGTATTCAGAGCTCTCCCTAAGTGGCATTTGCTTCTAGAGGGGGCTAAATCACCATTTTAGGCGTTTCAAGGTGAGGTGTCTGCGCTCAGTGCTCAGAGTCCCTAGGTCACATGAATAAGCAGCCCTGACTGTGGTCTGGAAAGTGTCTCTGGAAGAGCTGGCTGGCTCACTCTTGTGTCCTCTGTGTAAGAATAGACAGCTGACTGAGTTCTGTCTTTCTGCTTTAATTTTCAGGAAGTTCAAGTCCAGATTTGGAGCACTTGTGAAAAACAAGATCTGTTGTTATGGTTTCCATACTTGGGTTCAGATTCTTGGGTTCTTTGTTTTGTTTATTTGTTTGTTTGGATTTTTTTGTTTTTTGTTTTTTTGAGACAGGGTTTCTCTGTGTAACAGCCCTGGTTGTCCTGGACCTTGCTCTTTAGACCTGGCCTTGAACTCACAGAGATCCACCTGCCTCTGTCTCCTGAGTGCTGGGATTAAAGGTGTGCACCACCACTGCCTAGTAGGCTCTTGTTTTTTATTCCTGATGATCCTCGATATTTTTTCTCTATGCTGCTGTTTCTAATTCCTTATTTTACCTTTCTTTCCCCTTCATTTTATTCTAAAGCCCCTACAGGCTACATTTAATCGTAGGTAGAGTACATGAGTTAAATTCATAGTAAATGCATGAATTTAAAAAGAATTTTAAAAGCCCACAATACGAATAGCATGTTTTCCTGGGAAAGTTCATTAGTTAGCTTCCATGAGCCTGACCACAGTTAGAGCCTCTGTGTTTGGATTACTCATAACATCATCAGCACTAAAAACTATGACAGAAAATCCTCTGCAACATGGAACGAAAAGTTAGCTTTACATTTTCAAACTTAACAAAGCACAGGACCATAGCTCAGAGTCTTGTATTGCTTTATGGATAGAGAATAAAATAGCCATCCAGTGACATCACTCTCAGGTAGTCTGATTCTGGACACCGGACTAGGACACTCTGCCTATGACCTGTTTCCTGCAGTCGTTATTATTTTTTTAAAGATTTATTATTTATACAGTATCCTGCCTGCATGTATGCCTACAGGCCAGAAGAGGGCACCAGATGGTTGTAAGCCACAGTGCATTTGTAGAAATTGAACTCAGGACCTCTGGAAGAACAGTCAGTGCTCTTAACCTCTGAGCCATCTCTCCAGTCCCAGCTCATCTGTTCTTAACCTCCATATCCAACCTCATCTCTCCAGCTTCCCTCTGACACCTTCCATCCCACAGGCTCCTAACTTTCTTGATGCTGGTTCTCTGACAGATCCCTTCACTATTTCCCCTCATTGGCCAGGCTCATGTCACAGCCCTGTTTTGATCTGAGGCTCTGATTGGTCCTTTGTTTAAGAAGAAGTCCCTTGTCTGTGTGCTGTGGCAATTTACACTGTTGTTATAGTTGGTGGCTCGCTTGTCTCCACTGGAGGATTCTAAAACCCGTAAGTTCAGAATTGTTTCATGGTGCTCTAGGCATAGATGCAACCCAGCACTTAGCTCTTGGGGTAGCTTGACAGTGGACTCTTCAGAGTCAGCCACACTGTCTTGTGGTGGATTATCCCTTTACACTGTGTGAAAGCATGTCACTGTGAGTGGTTTAATAGAAAACTAACTGGCCGATAGCTAGGTAGGATTTTCAGAGCAGAGAGAATGCTGGGAAGAAGAAGGGCAGAGAAACCAGACAGATGTGGAATGAGTCAGACACACAAAATGGGACGTAAAAGCCGCATGGTAGAACAAAGATTAGTAAAAATATGGGTTAGTTTAAGTTATAAGAGCTAGTTAAGAACAAGCCTAAGCTATCGGCCAGGCTTTCATAACTAATGATAAGTCTCTGTGTGGTTATTTGGGAGCTGGCAGGTGGGACAGAAAAATCGACTTTACACTTTCATGCCATTTGTCTATTCCTAGGCCCCCAATAATAGCAGCTTCTTCCTACCTACCTTCTCTGTGCCCTGCCCCCTCTCTTTGTTACTACTATCTCCTAGATGGTCTATTCTCTATTTCCAGCAATTTTATCTCAAAGCCAGGATTCCTGCTTTAGGTCTTTTAATTGCTAGTGCTTTGACTATGTGAGTGCAGGCATTTCATCCAGGGCTTCATGCATGCTAAGCATGTGCTCAATTACTGAGCTATACTCCCATCTTGTATTTTAATGTTTTTATTAAATTTTGAGAATTTCATATGTGTATGCAGTGTGTTTTGATCATATCCTTCCCCCTACACTTCTTCCCTTAACTCCTCCCATGTATGACCTCCACATCCATTCTATTTTATGCCCTCATTAAAAAACAAAACAAAATTTGCCAGGCATTGATGGCACACACCTTTAGTCCCAGCATTGGGAGGCAGAGGCAGGTGGATCTCTGTAAGTTCAAGGCCAGCCTGGTCTATAGAGCCAGTTCCAGAACAGGCTCCAAAGCTACACAGAGAAACCCTGACTTGAAAAGCCAAAAAAAAAAAAACCCATAATCTATGGGAATTTCAATTTGTGCTACTATATATACTCAGGGCTACAGTCAAACTACAGGGGTCACACCCTTAAAGAAAACTGAACCCCTCCCCAGAAGCCTGCAACTATCAATAGCACCTTCCCAAGCTCCTCTCTCCCAATGCTGGAGTGTTGGACTGGCTCGGTCTTCTTCAGGTCTTATAGAAGGAACTGCAGTTGATGAGGGTCCAGGAGTGCAGCAATCCTGTCATTTCCAATAGACCGTGCTCCTCTATGATCACTCCTGACCTCCCGCAGTCTTTCCACCACCACCCCCTCTTCCAAGGTGGTCCCTCAACCTTGAGGGATTTGTAAGGATTAGGGCATTATGCTGGCCTGCCCCTGTCACCTGGCAGAATACACTCAGGCAGTACCCTGCTCAGTCCAGGGTTCCCTGGCTAAATAGTCTGCATGCAAGGCAAAGGACCCCTTTAAAAGAAAGACCCCAGCCTGCTTATGCTCTTTACCTCTCTCTTTCCCACTGTTCCCCTGGGGGCTCACAGGACTTGTCCTGTCTTCCTCTTCTCTCCTGTCCTCTCTCTGTCTCTGTGTCTCTTTACCTCTTTTCTCTTTCCCTCCTTCCCCTTTCCCTTTATAATAAAACTTCTCACTAAGCTCTGTCTGCCTGCCATGTTTGTCCTTCACCTTGGTCACCCTTGCCTGCCAAGGTTCCCCTCGTGCTTTATCATAACAGGGGTCCCTGTAGCTCTTAAAGTCAGTCCTTAAATGGGCACAATTCAATTTAAAAATCGTGTCTTACCTGGCCATAAATTACAGATTGAAGATGATGATCATACTGGAGATGATATGATTTTAGGAATTAGAAACAGCTTTATTCTTTGACTGCTTCTGTGTACACAAACTGACTAGTGTTACTAAGTTTTCAAGTTGAGATTTAACTGGATTTTAAAGTTGAAGTATCTGAAGATGAAGTAAGTCTGAGTATAGAAAACCTATAGATGCATGATATTTGTTTTTTTGTTGGAACCAGGGACTGCCCATGCTCATAGAGTCTTTGACACTGAGCTGCACCAGACCATCCACATTGGTTTTCCAAGTTCATTTTTGCTCTCACACAGGTATATCTGTGTAATGTGAATTTTTCTGTGGCCCTGATAGGTCCTGCTTTCCTTCTCTGCCCCAAAGAAACATGCAGATGCTATATTAGTTATAAATACTGTTGGCCTTTGGTTAAGGTTTCTTATTTGCTAGCTCAGTCTTAATTATTAACCCATTTCTAATAATTTGAGTATTTCCACATGGCCTTATCTTACCGGAGATAAGGTCTGGGCTTCTTACTCCCTTGGGGTCTACATCGAATCTGCTCTGCATCTCTGCAGAGAAGAGAAAAGAACAGAGCGATTTCCTGCGTGTCTCTGCTTATATACTGATTCTGCCCTGCTATGTCATGTCCTGCTTAGATCACATGGTGACTTCTCTTTACTACATTTCCCAGAATCCTCCTTGACACCTAGTCCCACCTATCTTGCTTCCCTATTGGGCAACAGTGCTTTAGTCATCAACCAATAAGGCAAACATATACACAGAAGAACATTCCCCTTCACACCTGTCCCCCTTAGGTATGTGAGCCTTTATGGAATCCTAATGTGGGTTAAATGGTGAGGTGTGTATCTACACTCCTGAAGCAAATGGGAGCCCAGCAGGAGCTGATTCTAGAAGTCGGCACAAAAGCAGATTTACAGACTAGGAATGCCATGCTAGGAGAGGAATGCGTTCTTCCTGCTAACAGCTGGGAATTATAAAAGGCTCTGAGGAAGGCTTCTTGTCCTTTCACTTAAAAACCTTCCAGTTCTTTAATAGCAAATGAACAGTGGAGATGCAAGCAAGGAGATCCTTGAAGTCCAGGAGTGTGATGAGGGCCTGGCCCATGGCAGTGAGTTGGGGGTGGAGGAGGAAAGACAGGTTTGATTTAGCAAACAGTGGAAATCCACAGAATAGTCCCTTTCATCAGGGGACTTTCTCTATTTCCCCCCACTGGCCTGCCTCATGTCACAGCCCTGCAGAAATGCTTCTTGAACTGAGGTTCTGATTGGTCCTTTGTTTAAGGTGACGTCCCCTTGTCACCTTTTAAAGTGTTGGTGACTCACTTGTCTTCACTGAGGGATTCTAAACTCCTGAAGTTCAAAACTGTTTTGTGGTGATCTAGATACAGATGTAACCCTGATGTAAAGGAAATGGCTGGGGCATTCCCCTGTAGGCTGTTTAAGATAAACTGGAAAGGTTGGGATGGAAGTGTAGCATGGTGGTAAGCTATGTACCTGCAGTTCTACTCCCAGCTAATCAAAATAACAGACCATGTCCCAGGAAATAGCCCAAATGGGTCTAATACTTGGTGACTGAGCTACAGTCCTAGCCTGGCTCCTCATTTTATTATTAAAAATCGAAGAAAAGAAAAAGTTGGCACATATTGCCAAGAAAGTAACATTAAGTATAATTAGTGACAGAATTCATTTATTTATACAAAAATCCCATCATCTATTTTATAGCTTCGGGGTTGTTAATGTAATAATAGCTTTCCCATGCCTCCCAAAGAACAGAGAGCTTAAATAACAAGTAGTTTACTCAATATTCGTCAACCTGGGGGTTTGGTGATGCGCTGTGTGGTGACAAGGACACAATTTAAGACGACTTTGATAGCAGTGGCATATCTCATGGGACCACCTTCATGTATGCAGGATATCATCAACTGAAATGCTATTATGAAGCAGTCATTAGAATTATTCTCATGTCATCCTTGCTCATAACAATTACTCATAGTTTTTGAAGAATGTGTATCCATTGATTGAAATGTACAGGTCTTAGCTATGGCTCTGACAAGTTCATTTAACTGTGTAACCCATATGATCATCATAACAGACAGCATTTCTGTTTCACCAGAAGGTTTCTTTGTGTTCCTCCCTGCATCCTCATGCTGGCCAGCTTCTACGGTGGCTGTGGTTATCTCTAGCTGTTGCTTTTATGCTCTGCGGATTCTTTTCTCATCCAAATAAGGCTGACCAGAGTAGCAAATGTGCAAAACACTGTAGAAATGATTCTCTACCTTCTGCCTACTAATGTCTGTTAGGTTTTTGAAACAGGATCTCCCTTTTTAGCCCAGGCTAGCCTGTAGCTCAAGATCCTGCCTCAACCTCCCAGTGTGTGTGGTGCTACGCTTGCTTGTGATTAGCTTTAGAAGTGTTTCCTCAGGCTAGGCATTGGTGGAACACGCCTTTAATCCCAGCACTCGGGAGGAGAGAAAGGCGGATCTCTGAGTTCGAGGCCAGCCTGGTCTACAGAGCGTGTTCCAGGACAGCCTCCAAAACAATACGAAGAAACCCTGTCTAAAAAAGAAAAGAAGAAGAAGAAGAAGAAGAAGAAGAAGAAGAAGAAGAAGAAGAAGAAGAAGAAGAAGAAGAAGAAGAAGAAGAAGAAGAAGAAGAAGAAGAAGAAGTGTTTTGCAGCCATCATCTGCTCAGTCGGGGTCACTTACTTGAAGAGCTAGCTACAAAGTTGTGAGGACATCAAAAAGGCTCAAAGAGATATCCAAGTGTCAAGGAACAGTCAGCAGGGGCCTATGTGAGTGGACAATTTAGGAAGTGAATTGACAGTCCCAGTCTCATCAGACTTGGAGGTCACCGTGGACTCACTTGTGAAGGCTTCCTGGGAGACCCTAGCCTGTAACTATTAGGCTTGCCACTCCCCAACTTCTGCCCCACAGTGAGCATTGGTAACAGATGTTAATTGTGTAAGTTGTTGTATGTGTGGAATTTACTAGGCAGCTGTAGAGGCCACTCTACTCCCACTAACTGTCCTGGTTAGCGTACTTGTTATTATTGTGTGTGTGCTTGGGGCTGCTGGCTCCTGACATAGCACATATGTGGAGGTCAGTGGACAACTTGCAAGAGCCCCTTCTTTCCTTCCATGTGGATACTGGGGATGAATTGCCGGTCATCAGGTTTTTGATGCCTTTACTTTCTGAGCCATCTCTCTGGCCTGCACTTACCATTTCTATGTGTGTGTTTTGCATCTTCCAGTGTTTATTTAACCTTTTTGGAACTTAAAAAAAAGGGAAAAAGTACTTTCTCAAGTGTCTTATGCCACCTGGTAAGCGCTTGGTAAATAAATACGGTAAGTAAACACCAATTAAGTTAATGAGCTGCTGCCATCAGTACCAGCTGTGTGAATGGTAAGTGATCGGACTGTGGGCTCCTGGTCTCTCAGCGCCACCTCTCAACTGTCACACTTTTTGAACTTTTACCCATGTCATAAGCCATACAGAGTGGGTGTTGGGACCAGGCTAGGCTTTCTGTAGCAATTCACAGCAGTTGGCTTGTTCCTTTCATCCCTGTGGGCCTATGACACACACCCCACTCAGCTCCAGAGGCTTTGTATAATCCCATCCTCAGCAATGTCAAAACTGTGGGCAGAACACGGTATCTTTATTCGGAATCTGTGTTTTCATGACCTGTCTGTGATATTGCTGTTTGTTTTGGACAGAATACTCATTTCTTCATTTCAAAGACAGAAAGGAACTAGGTCCACTGAAAGGACATATAGTACATCATGTGAAATTCTTCTATGATGGAAAATTGGAAACTCTAGTTTGACATTCCCATTTCTTGTTACATGGGGTTGAATGGTCTAATATCAGCATTACTGATGATATCATCATCTCATAATTTGGGAGAGAGAATGCAAAGCAAATTTTCCTAGTCACTTACAGGTAAATTAGGAATTCATAATTTGGGCTCAGTGGTTAAAAGCATGTACTATTATTGGAGAGGACCTGAACGTGAGTCTCAACACCCTTGTTGTGTGACTCGCAACCATTATGGCTCTTGCTTCAGGAGATGTGACACTTTTGGCCTATGCAGGCACTTGTACTCATGTTCACCTGCCCACCATACACACATAATCAGAATAAAAATAAATCTTAAAAGATGAATTAAAAGTTCTAAGAAGGTAATTTTCTCTAGATATAAACCCTAATTTACCATGCATTGTTTTGCTTCCATCCTTTTTAAATTATGTTTCTGTCTCTTAAAATTTTCTGTGCATAGGTCTGGAGAGATGCCTTAGTGTTTAAGGGCACTTGCTGCTCTTGAAGAAGAACCAGGTTCAGTTCCAAGCATCTATACCACCTGGCTCAAAATTGCTTGTAACTCCAGTTTCAGGAGATGTGATGCACTTTTCTGTCCCCCTCAGTCACCTGAACACACACACACACACACACACACACACACACGAATAAAAAATTTTAATTTCTGTGCAACTACAATAGTATATACTATGGGGTAATCTTTTTGTAAACTGTGAAGTTGTATCTCCGCCAAAACACCTTCTGATTGGTTTAATAAAGAGATGAATGGCCAATAGCTGGGCAGGAAAGGATAGGTAGGACTTCTGGGAGAGGAACGCTGGGGAAGGAATTGGACACTAGGATTTGCCAGTGAGATGAGGAGGGAGTCAGCCATAAAGTATGGAGAAGAGATAATGAGCCATGTGGCAAAACATATATTAAATTAATATAAATGGTTTGTTTGAGCTTTACAAGCTAGTGGGGAACAAACCTAAGCGAAGGCCAAGCTTCCATGCTTAATAAGAAGTCTCTGTGTTATTATTTGGGAGCTGGCCTCCCTGTATCATGAGAAGAATGGAATGCAGAAAGTGGGCAACAGAGATGAAAATTTCCTCAGCCTAGAAATATGAGTATATCATGTCAAAAAAACAAAGGGGCTTGCTTGAGATGACTTCCTTTGGCTAATCTGGGAAGGCTGAAAAGATTAATGGTAATGAGAAGGCATAGGTTCAAAATCACATTTAAGTAATTGGGTGAGTAAGTACTTGAGGGTTAAGAAAGTTCACACAGTAGAATTTTAACTAAATGTATTAGAATAATTGAAACAGAAAAGTCATTGTTTGTAAACACTAATTATTATTTCAAGATCAAGACTTATTAGCGGATGCTAAAATGACCCATGAATGTATTTTTAATTATATTTTGACAATTTCATACTTGTATATAGTAAATTTTAGTCATTTTCAACCCAGTTATATATACTCTCTTAATTCCTACTCCCTCATCTGCCGAAATTCTTCCTTCCCCCATTTCCATGCCATTTTTCCTGTGTCACCCACTGAAAATAATTATGTTTGTTTGTGCGAGCATGGGAGGCAGGCTATGGATCAGAACATGCATGGATTATACCACTGAAGAAAATGAACCCTTCCCCAGCACCCATTAACTATCACAAGTCTCTTGAGAGCAGTGGAAGCTCATGAATCCTTCTCCCATTCATAATGAAATCTTGACCAGTCCAATCTTGTATAGATGGACATATTTTTCAGTCTTGCAGGATATTCCTACATGATGCTCACTATTAAGAGATAGATGGTAACTTTAAAATTGGGGAAAAAGAGCCTCAAGTGTACATTTACCCTCAGCATTAAGGAACAAATTGACACAGCATGTCTCCTCATATGGCCCACAAGGAGAACACAACTTATTTCCTGGGACAATCTTGCCAAAAAACAGGTGATTCGAATTTAATCATGAATATACTTCAAACCAGAACTGAGGGATATGTTACAAGGCAACAGTCCTGCACAACTCCAAATGCAAAGGTGTTGGGAAACAATACCTTTGTTTTCTGAGGGCAACTCAGAAGTTTCTAGATCTGTGCTTTGGGCACATTGGGCAGCTTGTCATAAACACAGACTGTTCACTCTTTCAGTTTTGGGGTTGAGGCTCGAAACTCTGAACCCAACACAGATCGCTAGATGTTATACATGTTGGGGTCTGGGTCCATGTGTCAGGCACTAGTGGTCCAAAATAGAAAAACTGAGGCTCATCAGTCAAGTTCAGCTGGCAGTTTGTTTTCCTAATAAGGTATCCTTCCCCCTCCATTAGAGATGTGCTCAAGATCCCTAGTAGATGTGTGGAATCATGAATAGCACCTAACTTTATCCTTACACACCAGTGACAAATTTATACAGCATGCACAGTAAGAGACGAACAATAGTTATTAGCAAACTGAATAATTGTAACAGTGTACCTCCATTAAAGTTGCACGAGCCCTTTCCCCATAACAGATTGTTCTAGAATACTTACCTTATTCCTATGATGATGAAGACATCACTTAACAAGAAGTGCTGTGTGGCTTCTTGGGTCTTTCCAAGTTGGCAGCATCACACTACTCTTGCTCTTCTAGGCTTTTGTTAAGTGAAGTTCGAGTTAGTTGAACCAAAGCGTTGTTGTATTGAACCAGTTGGTGTGCTAGCCAGACTGACTCCCATGTGACTAAAGGGAGGTGGTGCACAGAGTTGATGTTTTTGACTGGATGATTCACATGGAGTGGGACACTGGGAGATTTCCTCACGCTACCCACAATCCACCATTTACTACTAGTGAGTTCTTCATTTCTGGGTTTTTCCATTTGATATTTTGTACAACAGCTGACCATAGTAACCAAAAACACAAAAAGTTGACCGGAGGACAAGGGGTGTTCATGCAGAGCTGACTGGAACACAGCCATATGCAGCTGTTTACATACCCGTGGCTGCGCTTGGCCTAGTTATGTAGTTCACTTAGAGATACTCATGACCCATGCAATGTAAATATTTACTATCTAGACCTTGACATAGCAAGTTTGCCAAATCTCATCTAGAATCTAGATTAAGCACAACAAAGAAATATAATTGATACGGCCATGAACTGGAATCCAGACAACAAAAGGGGCAATAATGGAACAATTAATAAAAATTGGATGCCTATAGTCTAAATAATAAAATCTACCAGTGTTAATTATCTGGTTTTTGTCATTATATTTTGATGATAAAATGATAACAGCTCAAGAATCTGGGTGGACAGTATATGACAACTTCTTCCCAGGATTTTTCTTTTTTTTTTTTTGGTTTTTCGAGACAGGGTTTCTCTGTAGGATTTTTTTTATAACTTTGTGTGGAATGTAGAATGCTGAGAGAAATGAGGACCCAGGCGGAGCAGTTAATGCAGTTTCTGGCCTTATTCTGTCTTTGTCCACTGAGAATGGTATATGCAGGTGCTTAATGAGTGAGTCCAGGATAGGGGACTGGATCTCTTGGAGCTGAGATTACAGGCTGTTGTGACCTACCTGACATGGATGTTGGAAACTGGACTCAGGTCTTCCAGAAGAGCGGCAAGGGCTCTTAGCCACTGAGCTGTCTCCCCAGGGTCGCAATTGCAGCCCAGGCTAGCTTTGAATTCGTTAAGCAGCCTATGCTGTAGCCAAGCTCCAACCTGTGATCCTCCTTCCCCAGTGTCCGGAATGCTGGGATTACAAATTTGTGCTGCCATGCCCGAGGGCCAGGTTAAAATTCAGTCTCTTGGTGAATTAAGACTCAAGACTCAGTGTATTTTCCCTGCCTCTGTTAACAAGTTTACTGTCTGAACCCTGCAGTGTAAATGGAGAATGCTCCTACCTACTGTCCAGGCTTGCAGGTGGCCTGGGACTATGTTTGTGCTCTGGTATTTTATGAATTGTGATAAGAAACGTATTCAAAAGTCACACCTCCATCAGATGATAGTGGTAACTGAGGAAGACTGCTGAGTCTTTCAAAGCAGTTCCATTCCCCACAACTTCTCCCTGTGGAGTCCAGGCCACTTTTTCATATCCTCCTAGTCCTTGCGATGGCAATGTGGTTGAGGAAGACTTACCGCCATCTTCTAGATTAAAAAATGAACACTTGGCATTCATGATTTGCCCAAGAACCTATGCTCATAAGGCCCACCTTGTTATTATCAGGTTGCCTTTTGCTTCATTTTCTATCAAAGGCTTTAAGTACATTCTGAGCAGCCTTCCTCCATTCTTTGGGATCAGAAGCAGTCTGAAGTCTGAAACTATCTGAGTGTCAACATGATTGCTACAAATGAAAAACTCCACATGCCAAAACTTTATTTCATGCACAAAAGTGTTAAAAAATGTTGTGTGAAATAGTCTCAGACTTTGTGTCCAGGACATGTAAGAAACACAAATTTTGTGCTCAGAGCGCTGGAGTTTAGTGTTTGGCTTTACACACAAATATTAAAAAAAAATCTGGCTGGGCAGTGGTGGCGCACGCCTTTAATCCCAGCACTTGGGAGGCAGAGGCAGGCAGATCTCTGTGAGTTCGAGGCCGGGCTGGACCGACAGCCTCCAAAACAATACAGAGAAACCCTGTCTCGTAAAAACCAAAAAAAAAAAAAAAATCTGAACCCCCATGGCAGTCTGGCCCCAAACATTTTGAGAAGGACCTGCAATTTGTCATGTGACAGGGGTGCTGCTTGGAGCCACACACACTTCCGACATCACAGCCTCCAAACCCTTGCTATTTCCTAACTCCCTTTTCCACACGAAGGAAAATGTAATCAAAACACACATGTGACAAGAACTAAAGCCAAGGCAGCTCCTGATTTGGGGAATCCTAGCTTTCCTGGGTCTGGGCAGCCCCTTCCATAATTCACACTTTTTCCCCACTTCAGTGCCAGTTAGCTTAAGGCGACCTTGAGAAGAAAAGGCATACTGCCAGAGCCACAGAAATGGCTTTGATTTTGAGGAGGGACGAGTTCAAGGGATGAGGCTTGAGTGGGGAGGAAGAGACATAACCTTTGACCCTATTTGGATGCTGACAGGGAAATCAGACACATAACCACATCTGTGATGAATTCAGAGCATCTCTGGGCTTGCCAAGAGGATACTGACTAGCATAACAAAGTAATTTGCCCAATAGAATTATTCTTTTTCTATTTTAATTTTAGAAGATCACATTAGAAACTGGTCATTTTTAATGAAACGACAATGCAATTACACGAAAACATATTATTTTAAAGATATCCATACTAAAGTAAGCATATTGGCTTTAACATATGTAACAATAATAAAAGAAATCATTACAAACGGATATTTGAGCAATAGTAACAACCCCAAAAGTATATTAAGCAATTGGACAAAACCTTGTTAATTGCAGATTTTGGGTGGTAAATAAATGGGAATTAATTTGTGTACTATATACTAGTACACATTTTGTACATTGCTGAAGTCTCCTTAACAAAATTTTTATATCTTTTTTAAATTTAAATTAGAAACAAGCTTGCTTCACATTTCAATCCCAGTTCCCTCTCCCTCCCCTATTCCCCTGCCTCTCCAGCCCTCCCAGCCCCCACCCAATCCCCACTCCTCTCCCCAGGGAGGATGAGGCCCTCCGTGGGGGATTTCCAGAGTCTGTCATTTCATCCAGGGCAGGGCCTAGGCCCTCCTCCATGTGTCTAGACTGAGACAGCATCCCTCAATGTGCTATGGGCACCCAGGGATAAATACTGATCTACTACCTAAGGCCCCATAGATTGCCTAGGCCTCCTCACTGACAACCACATTCATGGGGTCTGGATCAGTCCTATGCTGACCTCTCAGCCATCAGTCTGGGGTCCAAGAGATCCCCCTTATTCAGGTCAGCTGTCTCTGGGGGTTTCACCACCCCAGTTTTGAACCCTTTGCTCATCACTCCTCCCTCTCTTCCACTGGGTTCCAGGAGTTCAGTTCAGTGTTTAGCTGTGGGTATCTGCCTCTGCTTCTATCAGTCACTGGATGAAGTTCTAGAATGGCATTCAAGGTAGTCGTCAAACTCATTATTAGGGGAGGGCATTTAAGGTGGCCTCTCCACTAATGCTTAGTATGCCAGTTGGTGTCATCCTTGTAGATCTCTGGAAATCTTACTAGTGCCAGATCTCCCCTCAAACCTATAATGACTTCCTTTATTATGGTATATCTTATCCTGCAGCCCACAGAATGGGAAAAGATATTCACTAACCCCACATCTGACAGAGGGCTGATCTTCAAAATTTACAAAGAACTCAAGATACAAGTCTCCAAAACACCAAAGGATCCAATTAAAAGTGGGGGACTGAACTAAATAGAGAATTCTCAATGGAGGAGTATAAAATGGCTGAGAGACACTTAAGAAAGTGCTCAACATCCTTAGCCATTAGGGAAATGCAATTCAAAATAACTCTGAGATACCATCCTACTCCTGTCAGAATGGCTAAAATCAAAAACACCAATGACAGTTTATGCTGGAGAGGATGTGGAGAAAGGGGAACACTCCTCCACTGCTGGTGCAAGTGCCAACTCATACAGTCATTTTGTAAATCTGTATGGAGATTCCTCAGGAAAATGTGAATCAGTCTACCACAAGACCCAGCAATTCCACTCGTAGGCATATACCCAAAAGATGCACATTCATACAACAAGGACGTCTGTTCCACTATGTTCATAGCAGCATTATTTGTAATTAGCCAGAACCTGGAAGCAACCTAGATGTCCCTCAGTTGAAGAGTGGATGAAGAAAATGTGGTACATTTACACAATGGAGTAGTACTACTCAGCGGAAAAAAACAATGGAATCTTGAAATTTGCAGGCAAATGGATGGCACTAGAAGAAACCATCCTGAGTGAGGTAACCCAGTCACAAAAAGACAAACATGTTATGTACTCACTCTTATATGGATTTTAGACATGGATCAAGGGAGTGTCAGCCTACAGTACCACAGCCAGAGAACCTGAGAAGCAGGAAGAACCCTAAGACAGATATGTGTGGTAACCCAACAAAGGGGAATGGGGAAAGATCTCCTGTCAGATTTGGAGCATGGAGGGAGGGCAGAGGGAGCTGGGAAAAAGAGATGGGGAGAAGAAGAGGGGGAGGAGGATATGGGGGAGTAGGAAGGTTGAGTCTTTAATAAAATTTTAAAAGAAATCAAAAATTTAAGAAAATGTACAGAGAAGGCCAACGTATTTCTAACATTCTCAAGCTGACTTTTAATTTGTCTTAATCCTTATAAAATAAAGTTATAACTGCAAGGTTTATTACATAACTTCAGTGAGGTTACCTAAACTCTGAGAACCCTAGTTTTTAAGCTCTTTAAGTTGCTAAAAGAAAGAGGAGGAAGAAAATTTGCAATAGCCTATTGTGGGCTCGAATGCCTGTGTTCAGTCTAAATCAGTGGTTCTCAGCCTTCCTAATGCTGTGACCCTTTCATAGAGTTCCTTATGTTGTGCTGACCCCAACCATAAAGTTATATTTTGCTAGTAGGTAGTGGCACACGCCTTTAATTAATCTGAGCACTCAGGAGGCAGGGGTAGACAGATCTCTGTGAGCATGGTTTACCGATCGAGTTCCAGGGCGGTTATATAAAGAAATGTTTTCTCAGAAAAAGCAAAAAAAAAAATTGTTGCTACTTCATTACTATAATTTTGCTATGTTATGAATCCTAATGGAAATATCTGATATTTGACCCCCTGCCCAAAAGGGTCATGAGAACCACTGGAAAATCTGGGTTTCTTTTCTTATTTTTTTCTTTTTTCTTTTTTTTTTTTTTGACTTAAAAAAACATTTAAAATGAGCAGGAAAAAATACATTGGTATTTACTAAAAAAAAACCTGATATAATAAGTAATGACATATGATACGATCTGTAAAATAATGCAATATGTAGCAATACATTAAACTATCATACACCTTAACCACTTAATACATTATAACTCTTATGAACTCATATTTGTGTGAGGTAGACACTGGGCCCCCACTCCACGCTCCTGTCAGTACCTCTTCTGTACACAGTTGAGAAAACAGCAATTGGCCATGTGACTCCCAGCCTTCCTTCTTTAGGTACGGGCCAGGCTGTGTGTGGTAGCAGAGCCACTTGCTCAATTAAGCAGCAGTCCTCTGTGTCTTTCACGTCACTGATGTTGTGAAACAGACATCTCAGTACGTAGCTGCCAAGCTGATGCAACAGAGTGGGGAAGAAACAGAGGGAGATTTGGCCTGGAAATGACCAGGCATCCCTTTTACACATTTGCCCATTATTTAGAACTTGGCTTTTGTTGTTGTTGTTTTTTGTTGTTTGTTTTTATTGCCCCCTAGGAGAGTGAGGAGAGACATGGCTAGGGTAATGCACAGCTCTGGCTCGGGTGAGAATATGACCAATCGTTTCGCTGTCTACACCAGAATATGCTATAGCTTCTCTCTGGAAAGATCCAGAAGGCTTCAGAGGAGAGACAGGCTGTTTATGATGGATCTCCCAGAGGAAAGAGCAACTGGAAAAGCCCTGTCTCGACTACAGTTAAAGTGATTGAAACTTGAATGGATGTAGGGAAGGATCATCTAACCATGCATGCCACACCGTGGATGAAGATTTCTTACACAGTGGCAGGAGACTCCACCCCTCCCTCCACTCATCCCCATTCATGTAGGTAAAGGACCCAGGGTTCAGGATTCCTGAGTCACAGATCAAGATTACGTGCAGCAGCCCTATGACAACATGCATTTGGATGATTCGTCTGGAAACAGCACACAGAATAGACGCGGTGATGGTTTAGATAATTTTACACTTTTTTTTTCTAAATGAAAGGAGAAAGCCTTTGAACAAGGCCACTGACTGAGAGGACTGGAGAACTGTATGGCCAGATTCTATGTGTTCCAGGCAAGCTCTTCTGTAGGGCTGAGCCCACAGTACTGTCCACGCCCCTTTTTGGGCTCACCCCTACACTCTTCAGCTAATGTGACATGGTGGCTGGCTCGGTGTTGCAGTCTCTTCTCCTCTGAGACTCTGAGTCTCTGACTGGGGTGGAGCATTCGTGTCTGTCTTGGGGAGGAAAAAATGTTTCCATGCCCCTGTGATCATACATACAGCCATATCGTCAGTTTTCACACCAGTAAGAAAGAGAACAAAAGCCCACATGGCTTTGCCTACTATTTATCTGTCTTGTCTATTTTCTACCTAAGCCAGAAGAAGCAAAGATACTTATGACCTCCACATAACTGTGGTGACTGGAAAAGGAGAATCCCAGAAGTAGTTTGGACTCTTGACCTCCCCCCCCTCCCCAGCTTCTTTTTAATGATGAGAAAATGAACTGAGCTCCTGAAGGTTTGAAATATCTGAGGTCATAATTGCAGCTGAGTTGTGGAGGATCTAGTCCAGGGATCTTTCTCCTACATGATTATGGGTGAGATAGTGTTGGGAAAGCAACAACTGATAAAAACAAACGTGAGTAAGAAGCCAGCTGGCATGGCTTGGTCATATGTGCCTTTAATCTCTTCTCAGTACTCCTGAGGTTGAGGAAGGAGGTTTGTGTGTTCAAGGCCAGCCTGGGTTACATAGTAACACCCTGTCTTAAAGCAAAAACAAAGTAACAACAGTAGAAAGGAGCCAGGAGCCAGTGAGTAATTGGAAGTGGAAATTCGGGGTGAGAGTATATCGGGCACAGGACATAGAAAAGCAATCCTGATGGAGCAGAGAACTCCCCCTGTTGATTAGCTTTCTTAGTGTTGGAAGGTGCTATGAAGGCTGATGGGCGAACAAAGACATCAAGGGTCTTAACAAGCATTAGACCCTGCATACTGTAATACTATCCTGCCAGTCAGGATGGTGCAATAGTGGCAAGATTGTTTATGGTATCAACCAACTGTTTCCTTGATTGAGTTCCAGGCCTGTGCCACAGGAGCGAACTCATGCCTGGCATTGTAAACATGGTAAAAAAAAAAAAGTGGCCGGGGAAGTCATGGGTTTAAGGGGGAAGCTTTTGATATTATCAAATGCCTTTTAAATATCCATGTTTCATGGTATGTACTCACTCATTTGTGAATTTTAGACATGAATCAGGGGAGTGCCAGCATACAATCCCATTTGCCAGAGAGTCTGGGAAACAGAACCTTCATCCAGTGACTGATGGAAGCAGAGGCAGACCCCCACAGCTAAACACTGAACTGAACTTCTGGAATCCAGTGTGTCAGAAAGGGAGAACTGATGGGCAAAAGGAGTTCAGACTGGGCTGGTTTAACCCACAGAAACAGTTGACCTGAACAAGGGGGAGGGCTTGGACCCCAGATTGATGGCTGTGTGGAAAGCATGGGACTGACCCAGACCCCCCTGAATGTGGGTGTCAGTGAGGAAGCCTATGTAATCTATGGGGCCTTAGGTAGTATTTATCCCTGGCATACAAATAGACTTTGAATGCCCATCCCACAAAGAGAGATACTCTCTCAGCCTGGACTCTTGAAGGAGGGCCTAGACCCTACCCTGGATAACATGACAGACTCTGGAGATCCACCGTGGAGGACCTCACTCTACCTTGAGATTGGAGTGGGGATTGGGTGGGGGACTGGAGGGCCTGGTGGGGAGGGATGGTGAGGAGGGGGAGGGAGAAGGAGCTGGGATTGACATGGGAAACAAACTTGCTTCTAACTTAAATTTTAAAAAATCCATGTTTTCATCCATAGATGACTGTAGCTCTCAACCTTGGTCAGAGAAGTTTCTCAGATTAGTGGGTGATGGGTAATGAAGAGATCTAGAACTGTTCTGAGCCTGGAAAATAAACGACTGAGTTTTCAGCCATAGGTGGGACATCTATATTAACTCTCCCACCTCAAGGTTCAGGAAACTTCTCAGAATAGTGGGTAGAAAGAATGTAAGAGATAGCATGGGTAGGGCTGCTGTGTCGTGCTGTACTCTGGATGTTGGTCTAGACTGGGCCAAGATTAACCTAGTTAAAAATTCCAGCGTGGCAGTGGGAAGGGTCCTTGAGTGTCTGCCCTGGCTGAGGAGCTATTGGTTCAGTGGCTGCCCCAGGAGGGAGGCACTTTTCTTTGAGGTGTGGTCTGCAGCTGGTTGCCCATGTACCAGTTGATAACCCTACAGTACCTGGACTGAGTGGGTTGTTAGAACCGGGATAAGGGAGACTTTAAGTGGGAGGGGAGATATCCTGGGCCAGGTGGAGATTAAGGGAGGAATTAGCAGAGATACGTTTAAGGTATATACAGCTATGGAAGTGCCAGAAAATGTGAATAATGATATATAGTACATATAGAAATATTGGTAAATGTATTTTATTATTTGAAAGAAAAGTTTTGGACTGGCTGGAGCTTGGCCTGTGGTATGAAGTAAATGCGCTGTCATGGAACAGTTCATTGCGAAGACCACCATTCACCCTCACTGACTTGAAATACCACCTGTGTGCCCATCACCACTTTCTGTATGCTAAGAACTGTTCCTGAATTTTCCTTTCTGTCCTGTCTGAATACATATTAGCCCAGCCCACTTCGCTGTAGGTAGGAGTTGACTTCGCATGAAAATCAACACGGACAAAAAGTCAGGCATTGAATTCAAATTACCTGGGTTTGAATCCGGGGTACCTCTTGTGGATATATGCTCTCAAGGAAGCGATCAAGCCTCTGTGAACTTTGTTTTACTCTTCTGGAAAATAATAATGACTCTCTCTACCTCACAGAGTTACTGTGGGTCAGAGAAAACACATGTCATTGGCCACTCTGGTACACAAAGGTAGGAAAGTACCATTGAGATAGACCTGAGCGGTAAGGTGTGTTGTGTGGGAACAGAGGGTGCTTGTCATTGTAAACAAGCAAAAAGAGTCTTAGTTTCGACCCTACGCTTCAGTTTTCTCAGTCATTATCCAGTATTAACGTGTCTTTGCTGGGAGAGGCGAGCCTAAAGCAAAATAGACTGTACTGTGCGGGCCTTGGGCTGTTTGCTTGATGGAGGCAAAGGTAGAAAAACCATATGGAGTTGACCCTGAACTGGGAATTAATGAAAAACCATTTGAAATTTATACATAAACTTAGCAAATCTAAATCTTAACACTCATGTAGTTTGCAATTTATAACGCAATTGCCTCCTGGAGATTATAAACTGATAATAATTTTTATTATCTGACGCCACCTGGCGTCTTTTGCAAGTTACTACAGCCTACATTCTTGAGGGCTTTTTTTATTTTTAAATTTAAATTTAAATTAGAAACACGGTTGCTTCATATGTCAATTCCAGGTCCCTATCCGTTTCCCTCCCCTCTTCCCGTGCCCTCCCACCAGCCCCACCAATATTCCCTCCTTTGCCCAGGGAGGGTGAGGCCCTCCATCGGGGTGTCCATAGTCTGTCATTTCATCCAGGGCAGGGCCTAGGCCCTCCCCCCAAGAGTCCAGGGTGAGAGTGCATCTCTCATTGTTGGATGGGTGCCCAAAGTCCATTTGTATATCCGGGATAAACACTGATCTACTACCCAAGGCTCAACAGATTACCTAGGCCTCGTCACTGACACCCACATTCAGGGGGTCTTGATCAGTCCCATGCTGGATTCCCAGGCATCAGCCTGGGATTCAAGAGCTAACCCTTGTCAGGTCAGCTGTTTCTGGGGGTTAAACCAGCTCAGTCTTAACCCCTTTGGTTATCAGTCCTCCCTCTCTGTCACTGGATTCCTTGAGTTCAGCTCAGTGTTTAGCTGTGGGAGTGTGCTTTTGAGATACCACTTGTGATTCCCCTGCCTCAGTTAAAGTCACAGGCATGCACCACTATGTCTGGCTTATACTTGTGGATTTTTAGTAAAATTGAAAAACATGGCTAATATTTTGTAGGCTTTTTTTTTTCTGGGCCAGGCACATGTAAAAACCTGCTGTATTTGTTTGCATGCTAATGAACTGATTCGATCAATACTTATTGAGAAATGTCTGTGTTTCAGTAACGTAGGCAGTGTCTGGTCTTATCCTTGTAGCATCTGCCTGGTGGGTTTTAATGCTCTTGGTTAACATAGATACCCAAGGTTGCACAGTCAGAGACCTTAATACTGACCCATGAGATGGTTAGTTACCTCTCATTGCCTCTATACAGTAATAATCTACTCTAGATCACTTGTGTAGCAATTTTTATAAGATAGTCTATCTCATGTATCAATCTTATATTTTTGGTTGTGAGCCTAGCCTTTAATGGCTGAGCCATCTCTCCAGCCCCTCATGTGGCAGTGTTATCAACAATCTTTTAATGCAGTTGCTTTTTGGGGGGTTAACAGAATATTCCATTTACATTTCTCTACTGCCTTTCTATCTGTGCCTCCTGAAGGGTCTTTGGAGGGTTGCTCTCAGGATGGTACCCGTCATTCTTAACGTGTTACCATGGACTTAGATTGTGTGTCTCAGCACTGCACAGAAACAATGAGAGCTTTAAACTGTCTGAATTTGTAAATTGTCACATATTTTACATCTACATTTAGAACCCCCACAACACAATCCTATAATAAATTTCACTTAAAACAGTCGTCTGTCTTTTAGTATTAAAGAAGGAAAACAAGGTGGTAGCTTCTACATTTACTCGTCTGTTGACGGACTGCCTTTGGTTCTTCTATTTTCTAATATTTAAAAATTATTATTTTATCATTATTATTTTTGCATGTGTGCATGTGGGAAGTTACAGGACGACATAGTGGAGTTGAGTCTTTCCTTCTGCCGTGTGGTTGGGTTCCAGGGATGAGATCTCCAGGCTTGCATGGAAAACATCTTTAGCTTTTGAGCCCTCTTGCCAGACACATTTGGTATCATTTTCTTTCATTTATGATTCTATTAATTAGATACATCTATCCATCTAGCTTTAGCGAAAGTTTTCCTTGGTTTCATTGACTTCTCTGTTTCTTTCCACTAACATCCACTGTAACCTTTACTAGTTCCTTCCTTCTGGCCCCTTTATGCATAATTTTTCTCTTCTTTCCCCTATTTTTAAGGTAGGAACTTGGGAGATTGATCTGAGATTGTTTTTACTTTCAAATTATTTATTTGTATCTTACGTAAATTGGTGTTTTGTTTGTATATATGTCTGTGTGAGGGTGTTGGATCCCCTGGAACAGGAGTTACAGGCAGTTGTGAGCTACCATGTGCGTACTGGGAATTGAACCCAGGTCCTTTGGAAGAGCAACCAGTGCTCTTAACTGCTGAGCCATCTCTCCAGCTCAGAGATTGTTTTTACTTTTAAGTGGGACACTTTCAGCCATACTTTCCCCTTTCCATATTATTTTTGCTGTTGAAATCCTATGAGTTTAAATGTGCTGTGTCTTCACTTTCTTCATGACCAAATATTATCTAGTTTCAATTTCGATTTCCTTTTTTAGCCATTCATTATTTAGGAATGTGTTGTTTAATCTCACACACTGCTAAGTTTCCCAAAGTTCTTTCTGTTATTAATTCTAATGTCATTTCATTGTGTTTAGAAGACATACTTCACACTTTATATTATTTTGAATGTAGTAAGGCTTGTTTTGTGGCCTTAACTCACAATGTTTCTTAGAGATCGTCCATTATTTTCAAGAAGAGTATTTCCTAAAAGGTCTAATGGGTGTGTAGTTGTCTTTAAGTCCTTGATGTTAATGCTGATCTCTTGCCTAATTGTGCTATTCATTATTGAAAGAAGAGTATTAGAGGTTCTACTATTACATTTCCTATAGATCCCTCATTTCTGGAAATATTAGCTTTATGTATTCTCTGTGTTCTGTTGTTAGGTGCATGAATGCTTATGGTTATTATATTTTCAGATGTATAGAAAACCATCTTTTGTCTTTAAAATATCCCTCTTTATGTGTTGCAACGTTTAGTTATGCAGTTTAGTTTTTCTGATATTGCTACAGCCATTCCACCTTTCTTATAGTTATTGTCTGCATGATATAGTTTCATGTTGTTTAATGTCTGGGATACATTTGGAGAAATTCATTGATAGAGAGTTCCTGTATTGTGTGAACATCATGTGGGCATGTACAAACTTAGATGGCATAGGTCAGTCATCTGTTGTGGCCTCAGTGCAATGAATATGTGTTGCTGTATTTTCGTGTCCTTCCAGGTCCCTTCGCTTTATCCCCAAATAAGCACACAAATACTTATATTAATTATAAAAATGTTAGTACTTCTTGTTGGTTAGCCCTCTTTTGATTATTAACCCATTTCTATTAATCTCTGTATTTCCATATGGTCTTGTATGGTCTTGGCTTACCGGAGAATGCCCGAACCTGTTACTCTTTCTGGGGGCTACATGGCATCCTCCGCACAGCCCTCTCTGTCTACTTTTCCCAGAATTCTCCTCATCTCCTAGTTCCGCTTATCTTGCTGCCTCTATTGGCCAAGGTGTTTTATTCATCAATCAATAAGAGAAACATATATACAGAAGGACATCCCCCATCAGGGATGTGTGTTGCTGGCACGGCACCGTATTCTGTTTCACATAACTATAGTCTTCAATGATTAAAGTATAGTATCTTATGCACACAGTGGTTTGTTATCAATATGAAGCATTATGTGCCGTGTATAATTAATTGAATGTCATATTTTTATATATAGCTTGCAGTCTAGTAGGTTTGTTTACATAGCATCTTCACAAACATGTGAGTAAAGTGTTATATTACAACATTACAAAAACTAAGACATCTTTAAGCAGTAGAAAATTTTCATCTCCATTTTAATCTTATGGGACCACTGATATTTCAGTAACTGACACTTCATTAGGTAGGACATGCCTGTGTATTTCCCTTTTTATTTTGATGCTGTTTTATGTGTATAGCTGTGTATCTGCACATGTGTGCCAGTGTCAGAGGACAATGCAAGAGAGCATCAGCCTCCCTGGGGCTTCAGTTATGAGCGGTTTGTGAGCTACCCACCGTGGGTGCTGGGAGCCAATTTTCTGCTTTAGTCATTTATTCTCTTTCTGTTCATATTGAAATGATCATAGTTTGATTTTTTCAATACATTAATATAAATAAACACAGAGGCAGGTGAATCTCTGTGAGTTCGAGACCAGCCTGGTCTACAAGAGCTAGTTCCAGGACAGCCTCTAAAGCCACAGAGAAAACCCTGTCTCGAAAAACGAAACGAAACCAAACAAAAACTCATGGAATGGATTGATTTAAAATGTTAAACAAGCTTTGCATTTATTTGGTCATAAAATTACACTTATGTATTGCATTATCCTATTCCCTAGAACTTTGTCAAAGAGTTTTATATCTATATTTGTGAAAAAACGCCTAGGTTTTTCTTTTTCTTTTATTTATTTATTTTTAGATTTTTCGAGACAGGGTTTCACTGTATAGGTTTGTAGACTAGCCTGGCCTCAAACTCACAGAGATTTGTCTGCCTCTGCCTCCTGAGTGCTGGGATTTAAGGCATGTGCCACCACCACCCAGCTAGTTTTTCTTTTTTTTTTTAAGATTTATTTATTATGCATATAGTATTGTCTGCATTCATATCTGTATGCCAGAAGAGGGCCCCAGATCTCATTACAGATGGTTGTGAGCCACCACGTGGTTGCTGGGAATTGAACTCAGGTCCTCTGGAGGAGCAGTCAGTGCTCTTAACCTCTGAGCCATCTCTCCAGCCCCTAGTTTTTCTTTTTTAATGTTACATGATTTTAACATCTGAGTGATTCTGTCATCACAAAACGAGTCAGAAAATGTTATTGCATGTTTAATTGTGACTACTACTCCTGCACAGGACCCCAGTTTGGTTTCCATCACCTTCACCAGGTGACTCCCAGCTGCTTATAACTCCAGCTTCAGAGGATCTGATGTCCTCTCTGGACTCCTTGGCCATCTGTCCTGTCATCTGTGCACAAACATCTAAACACAAGCACACAGATAAACATACTTAGATACATTATAGTGTGTGTAAAGGCCTAAGGGATTTACAGATTTGTCTATGACAAGCAGACCCTAAAAATATGCTTCTCTACTTTGGGTCCAGGAAGTAAGAATTTCTCAGTGGTAGGCCTAGATCATGTAACATTTGAACAAAGTTCTCAGGGATTAACTTACAAAATTAAATAGGAAAGCAGTACAGGTTTTGGAAGCTAAACACAACTACTGGAAAGCTTTATCCTGCCTAATCTGAAGTCAGTCAATGAGTTCCTTTGGGTTTTTTTCCTTCCCAGTAGCATGGGTACAGTAAGAGGCTGTCCATTCTGAGGATGTATGCTGACCAAAGGTATTTTCCTCTGGTCAAATCGGGAGAGTGGCATCAGTGTTGGGATTCTAAACTGTAAGCTTAAGATAAAGACTGTGAAAACAAAATAGAGTCCTCAATAATCTATATCTGCAGTTATGTGTGGCCCTATGGATGTACCATGTTGTAGAGATTTTACTGTCACTAAGTATATTACTGAGAACTTTTCTCCAAAGGTCAGGATAGATTCATTCAATTAAACTACAGGTAAAGGACTTGGCTTGCACTGAGAAACGGTGTTCGATGCAAACCAAACCCCAAACAAAAAAGCACAGTTCAGAGACACGTCCAAAAATTTCTTTTCACTCCTGGTCCATGCCAGACAAGGGAGACTTAATAGAGCATGCAGTGGTCACCATAGTCTTTGAGATACTGTTATTTGATGAGGCAGAAGAAGAGAACACAGAGAATTGTCCGCTAGCTCTTACATATCTTATCCAGGAGTATCTGCATACACTCATGCCCATATCCATTGGCAAAGCAAATCTCATTGCTGTGGCTGATATCAGTTGGTTGAGAAAATACTCTGCTTGAGTTCTTAAACGTGTGGGGAATCGGGCTGGTGATAAAGGTAAGTGGTAGTACACTTGACTAGCATGTGCAGGGGTCTTGGTTCAATTCCCAAAGGTGCAAAGAATAAAAAATGGAGGGAATAGAACTGTATTGCTAATACTTATATCATAGGGAACATGAATACTGTATGACATTTAATGTGAAACCAATGTTGGGAATGACTATTCACCTTGGCCTTGGGGTGGCTTTACATTCCATGGGGATGTTGTCAGGAGTCACTGGTGGTGACCATGATTTACTTGGCCCCATGATCATCCCTCCTTTTCTACACTGCAGAAAATGCCATTTTGAAGGACACCACCTCTGCAATGAATGCACTTAATGGGTCATGTGTCTGGAAGGCAGACTACCTTCCATCCTGAAGCCCTATAGGCTGTAAGAACACAGAGGTTTTGAAACATGGGAAGGGTGGTGGTAATGGGAGCTCCTATACCTTGGGTGGGATAGGTGGCTCGGATGCACATAATTATGTTGGCAAAAACACAGTGCATGGCACAAGAAATGCCCTCAAAGCACATACTGAACAGCAGACTCAGATTACTAAAATGATAAAACCCAAAATAAAAAAGCAAACAGCATAACAAAAGCAATGAAAAGTTAGCAGGACCCAGATAAATTCTCCTGGAGTCCTCTCTGATACTGTTCATCTATTCACTCTTTATTTATTTAATCTCCAGGGTCTCACTGTGTAGCCCAGGCTGGCTTTAAAATTGTTTTCCTCACACTGTGGCCTCTCAGATAGCTGGAGTTGTAGGTGAGGTACATGCCACGGTGAGGTGTGGCACAGTGAAGTGCATGCCACAAGCTTTGCTTGAGTGTTGTTATTGGTGGGTAACTTACTGCTTCGCAAGACAGAGCATCCAATTAGACATTATTTACATGGAGTGAAACCTTGCTTTTTCCTGTTTATTCTGGCAGTTTCAAAGTTGACCTTGCTCCTTGTTGGATCTTGGTTGGCAGCTATTCATTTTCAGGGCTGGAAACATGCCATTCTATGCTTTCATGGCTTTTCGGATTGCTGGAAAGAGATCTGATGTGATTCTGCCTTTGAAAGTGAATTGGTATATTTCTTTTTATAGTCAGACTTTTCCTGTCCTGGTAGCCACTCCCAAATAATGTACATTAATAATAATTGTAAATACTGGCCAATACTCAGGTTGGTTACTTGCTAACTCTTACATTTTAAATTAACCCACATTTCTTATCTAACTACTACCATGTGTCTCATGGCTTGTTATCCCATTTTCTACATGGCATGCTTCCTCTGTACCTGGCTAGTGACTCCTGAGACTCTGTCCTTTGTCACAGAATCCTCCTAATCTGGAATTCCTGCCAGATCTCTTCCTGCCCAGCTATAGGTCAGTCAGTCTTTATTAACCAACAAGAGTAATACATCGTTACAGTGTACAAAGATTGTTCCACAGAATCTCCCCTTTTTTGTCTAATTAAAAAGGAAGGTTTTAACTTTAACATAGTAAAACTATATACAACAAAAGCAGTTATCAAGTAAGAATTACAGCTATAATATTCAGTCCATTTGTATTTGCCAGAAGGGTTACCTAATGACAGGGAAATCTAGCTGCCTGAACAGTCAGCCTATGTTTTTCTGTAACATTGAGGTATCCATCTTTGGCCTACAGGTTTAGCATATCTGACAGACATTTCTGAGAAGCACAGAATTTTGAAGGACTGTCCTTCTTTATCTTGGCAAAGTTTGGCAGTCACTTTCTTTTTCATCCTGCTGGTCCAGTTTGGACAATATACTGTCAGCAATTGAGGCAAGGGCAGTTTCTATGCCCAAATATTTAGCTTCTGCCATAAAGAAAGTAAACTCCATATGGAATTTCTTTGATGCTCATCATCTTCTTTGAAGTAAATTGGTACTGCCAGGAGAAGACAGGTCTCACTGTCATGATAGGCCTTAGGTTATTAAACATATTAAATGCCATATTCTGTAGGTCTTTGAAGTGTTCAAATACCATCTATCTATCTACATCTGTGTATGACCTTGGAAACATATCTGATGTAACTATGTTTGACTATTATAGATGACTATTAATCTGTATTTCTTAATTATTCATTACATTCTTCAACAACTTGTTTAAGCACCATACCTCAAACAAGAGTAGAAACATACATACAGAATAACACAATTAACTTTAAATTTGGCATTAATAGTTGTTTTTTGGATTAAATTAGGTTCCATAATCTAACATTTTATCCTATCATTTTTATACCATATCCCCATTTTTCTATTCAGAACAAGATCTCTGAATCTAATCTCCTTTTGTTCAGTTTTTTTTTCTGACCATTACCAATAACAACTTATAACCAACCCCCTTAAATGATTACAAACCTCCATAATCAGTATTTTGGGAATGTGGGTGCCATTATTTAGGCTACTTCCTGTTCTCTGAGGGCACTGGTATCTTTGGGAGAACCTTGAGAAAACCAGGATAATTGTTAGTGGAGTGGTTTGTGAGGCTGGACCATCTCAGCCAGCAGCCTTAAATTTGTTTTGGATGCATAATTCTGAGAAGACTGTAACAGAGTCATTCTGAGATGTTGGATCACCTGGGCCAACTGTTTTCAGTGGTGTTTTGTTCTCTTGTTCTGAGAATACAGAAACTTTTAAAGCTAACACACATTACACATATGGAATATGTGGTGTGCACAAGTCAGTTAAAGATGATTTTTTTTTATGTTTGAGTAGAGGAACTATACGTTATGTGTCTTGTAGTTCTTCTAGGATTATTTTTATTTTTTTATGTATGTAGCCAGGATTTCAGGGGTTTTTTCCCTGATCAAACCTGATTTTCTTTAATCCAGAATAAATCCACAGCTTCTCACTTACTGTGGAAATAAAAGTATAAACCTCTCCCCTAAAAGCAACACACCTTTTGACTTAGAATTTGAAGTCAAGATATTTATTTTTAAAATATATAGGTTGGTATAATCTAGCAGTTTTGATAATCCAGCTTTTTTTTTTAGCAGTTATTGTTCATTCATTAGCAGTCAAAAAATTTAAGGACGACACAATAACATACAGGATCTGGACTCTCTGTGTATTTACCAACTTTATGTGACTTTTTTCTTTTATATTACTTTACTTGTTTTTAAAAGACTTTATTAATATATATATGCATATACATATATAAATATATATGACTGTCAATACCCTTTTTCTTTTCTCTCCCAAGACTTTGTATATTTTTAAACCACTGTAACCTGTTTAGAAGTTTTTTTCCATCTGGATCTGTCTTTACTGAGCCTTTGTAACTGTAAAGTGGTGTGGCTTGGACCTCTGCCTCTGCTTTGGCAGCTGGCTTCTCCCTCAGCTGGTTCACTGGGAGCTTAACTTCATGGCAGAGGTATCAGCAAAAGCCATGTTTACTGCCTTAACTTTGGGAAGTTGTTGGGCCCATGCTTTCAGGAAGCAGTGTGCCACCTGCTGCTCATAAACCTCATTTAAGTATTCTGTAGCAGGGCCTTAGAGCCACACCTGTTTTTGCTGCTAGCACTGAGCCAGGAAGCCATCTCTTAAAGAGTACATCTATAGTCTGTATTCAATTATGCATTACGTTTTAAAAGATCAGTATAAGCACAATACTTAATCAAGAGGAGAAATATACATATCACAAAATTGACCTTGAATTTGTATCAATAAATGAAAAACAATACCCATACCATAATTCCCCTTTTTACCATTAAAAAGAGATTGGTTGTGATCATTAACCAATTATAAACAATCCCATTTAAATGAAAACAAAGATTTATAAACAAGATGGGAATTAGGACGTCGCTCATTCTAAACTGCTTCATGCTGGAAGGGGGCGATGTTTATACCATGGGGATCATGACAAAACTCAGAAACCTGTATAAGTTCCTATTTTCAGGGTCTGTAAGACTGCATCATCTTAGCTGTTTCCGGGGGTCTTGGTTCATCAAACCACAGAAGCCTGGAAGGAATCCTCAGTTTTTCATTTTCTGTAGAAACATAAATAAAAGCTCCTTTTCCAAGTAACATATCCTTATACTTAAATTTTGAAGTCAAGGCATTTTTAAAAGATATAAGTTGAATTAATTCAGCAGCAGTTATAATCAAGTGTACTTTAGTAGTTGTTCCTTCCTTAGCAATGAAAAAACTGAAAAACACAATAGCATACAGTATCCAGACTCTCTGTGTATTTTCCATCTTTACGTAGCTTATTTATTTATCTATTATTACTTTATTTCTTTTACTTTATTTATTTTTCTCTGAGACAGGGTTTCTCTTTGGAGATCTGACTGCCTCTGCCTCTGGAGTAAATCCTACCGGCATGCGCCACCACAACACCGGCTTTTGTATTTATTTACCACTTTGCTGTTTTATTTTCTCTCTCAATCTCACGTATATTTTTAAACACACTGTAAACCTTTAGAGGTTTTGTTCATCCAAGTCTGACTTTACTGTAAATCTTTACGTTTTTCTGGCCATGTGTCTTATCTGTAAAACCGCGGCTGTTTTAAACTGCCTTTTTTTTTCAAGATGGCGGCGTAAGCATAATTCCAGCTTACTGCCTCAGTCCATGCAGACATCCAGCAAAAGCTGCCACTTCCAGCTGTACGTACACACCTTTCAATCGTTAGCAGAGTCTCTTAAAACAACCTTGCTGTTTTTTTTTTTTCTTTTTATGCCGAGTCAGGAAGACTCCGGTAAGCGAGCAACATGAATCTCGGCTTGTTGATAGCAAAAAACAGCCCACCTGAGAAAATGCTGCTACCAAAAATCTGTGCTTCTCTCCATTCTTCTGTTTCTAAAATTCCTTTAAATCTTTTGTTATTTTGCATGGAAATTCAATCCCACTTCTGACACCATTTGTAAAGAGAGGCTTTTCCTTGCTAGCTGCTTTGGTTTATCACCCGCAGGTCGCCTGGGCTCTGCCGCGTTGTGGTCCCCAAATAACACACAAGACGTTGTATTAATTATGAAGCTGTTGGCCTTGCTTGTTTCTTCCTGGCTAGCTCTGACTTAAGTAATTACCCCATAATTGTTAATCTATGTATTTCTCTTACCGAAGACGTTTCCGGGCTTCCTACCCCATGGCGTTACTTCTCGACTCTCCTGTGTTTCTGCTTCCCAGAGTCCTCCTAGATTCCTAGTCCCTCCTATCTTGGTTCCCTATTGGCTCAACAGTGCTTTATTGACATAAGACTTCCCCAACATGTCTTCTTTGTATAGTCTATGGGTGATGCTTTCCACTCCTTTTATTAGCTGATCAAGCTTTTAATTTCCTAAATTTCTGCTCCTCCATCTCCATTTTCTTGCTGGATTTCTTACCCAGGTTACTGATTTCTTTCTTCATTGCTGACTTTCTTTCATATCACTTATCTATTCTTTTACCTTTGAAGTCAGTGACTATTTTAGAAGCAGATATTGAATTCTGAGGATTCAGTAATTTCAGTATCTTTGGGTTCAGGAAAGGAGAAGTCATGACCTCATGTGCTGCCTTGCTTATTTTTCATTCTCTTGTGTTTTGTATGCAATGTGGGCATATATTGGTTTTGAGTATGTCTTATGGGTTGATTTAGGATCTTCTTAGTAACTAGTCTACTCTGGAGAGCTCAATTCCTGTTAACACTCTGTCTTAGAATTTCTATTGCTGTGAAGAGACACCCTGACCATGGCAGCTCTTTTAAAGGAAAACCATAATTGGGGTGGCTTATATTTTCAGAGGCTTAGTTCATTATTATCATGGTGGGACATGGTGGTATTCAAGCTGACAAGGTGCTCGAGAAAGAACTGAGAGTCCCACATCTTGACCCACAGGCAACGGGCAGTGAACTAAGGCACTGGGCTGGCTGGCATGAGCATATTCGAGACCTCAAAACCCAGCTCCACAGTGACACACTTCCTCCAACAATGTTATCCCAACAAAGCCACACCGAATAGTGCCACTCCCTATGAGCTTATGGAGGCCAATTGCATTCAAACTATCACACATTCAGAAAGGAGGAAGCAAACTGCTGTGGTAGCAAAACATCACAGCAGAACAACGTAGAAATATGCTTAAAATTGATTCAAGCAGCTTACACACGACCAATGATTACTAGAACAGAGAATGACAAAAGTAGTGTAGTATGCTATCATGATGAAAACTATTTAAGATAAAAGTAAGACTAGTTAATAAATGAAAAGTGAGATGGGAACAGGGATGGGGAAGAATGGAGAATGGAAGGAACTAAAAGTAAAGAGGAATAGAGAAGGGTGTGGTGAAGAAAGGAAAAGTACAGCAGACATAAAAAATATCTCATTGCCAAATAAAGAAAAAATGTATGAGCAAAATTAGATGAATCTAAGAAGGGTAATAAGAAGTAAAAACACAAAAATCTTTAAAAATATAATGTTATCCGAGGAAAGCTAACAGTATACTAGAGAGACAAAGGGATGGATGGGAAAAATGTAAAAGAAAAACAAAGGGATGTTGGAAAGGTCTCTTTCTGAGCAATTAAGATTGTAGCCTGCCAGGTCTAGTCAAGTGTCAGATGTCCACAAGAGTGTTCTTCTCTCTAGAACCTTCCTTCTTTTCTGTAGCAGGATCATATGATGGATACACTTACCCCCGTTCTGCAGGTTCGAGAGCACTGCACTAGCATGGACTTAGCTTCTTGTAAAGGGCTCATGTTAGTTTTATCATAGTGGGAGAACAACAGGGCAAGTGACTATGTAAAGAATTTGCCTTGTGAGAGAGACATAAGAGAAAACCAAGGACACCAATTCCCTGTGTAACATTCCACTCTTCTGGTAACTAATCCATTCCTCTGAGTAAGAATTTTCTCATTATAGTGACACTGATCTTTCCCTGAGGGCTCTGCCATACCCTGATCACCTCCCAAAGGCCTTGCTATTAGGATTGTATCAATGCATTAGATTTCCACACGAGCTTAGTTGAGGGAGAAACTGAATTTAATCCATACAGATGGTGCATTTCCATGGCTTTTGGTATAGTCCCAAGGTTGTACAACCATCACCATAATTTAATTTTATAATACTTCTGTGGTGATTTGAATAAGAATGACCCCCATAGGCTCATGTATTTGAATGCCTGGTGACCAGTTGGAACAATTTGGGAAGGATTAGGAGGTGTGGCCTTGTTGGAGGATGTGTGTCTCTGGGGTTCATTTTGAGGTTTCAAAGGTTTAATTAACTCTCTCTCTTTTCCTCTCCCATTCTCTTTCTCCCTCTCTACCTTGTTCTTTTATACAAGGATGTGAGCTTTTAGCTACTGCTCCAGTACCAGTCCCTCTGCCTGTTACCATGCTGCTGGCCATGGTGGCCATGGACTAGCCCTATGAAACTGTAAGCAAGTTCCCAATAAACTCTTTCTTCTATAAATTGCTTTCATCATGGGTTCTCTTCAAGACAACTTTTTTTTCACCCCAAAGAAACTCCAAAATCATTTCCAGTCACTTACCATTATCCCTCTCCAACTTCTTGTAAACCATGTATCTACATTCTACCGCTGTCTACTTGACTACTATGTAAAATTTCATACAAGTGGAAGAAGGTGTGGCTCAGAGGTGAATCTTCCCACTTCAAAAGATCTGGACTGAAGCCAGGCGGTGGTGGCACATGTCTTTAGTCCTGCCAACCTAGTCTACAGAGTGAGTGCCAGGACAGGCTCTAAAGCTACAGAGAAACCCTGTTTCAAAAAACAAAACAAAACAAAATCTGAGTTGAAGGTGTGTCTTTCTACCTCAAAGACAAAAGTGGATTTTGAAGTGGATCTTCCCACTTCAAATGAATTAATTAAGCAAAAATCCCTCACAGGTGTGCCTAGCCATTTCTGGTTTTTAGTTAATTCCAGATATAGTCCAGTTGACAACCAAAATAGCCATCACAGCTTGTCTCACTCTTTCATTGACATGTAATTTTCTTTTGGTGCTGGATAGTATTCTACTGCCTGAAAGTATCACAGTTTACCTATGTATGCACTGATTCAAGCTCACTTTGTTTGCTTTCAAGTTTGGCAAGCATGAAAAAAGCTGGTATAATGCTTGATACAAAGCCATACTGGGAGACCATGCCTATAATCCTAACACTTGGTAGTCAGGAGCTGAAAGAACTTGAGTTCAATGTCATCTTTGGCTACCTGGTGAGTTCTAGACCAGGCTGTGCTAAAAGATTCCCTGACTATAAAACAAAATAATACACAAATCATATTGACTTAAGTTTCTAAGTCACTTGGGAAAATATCATGAGGTATGACTAATAGTTTATATGGTAAGAGTATATGCAATTTTATAAAAAACTACCAAACTGTCTCCCAAGGTGGCTATGCTATTTTGCTTTTTTATGAGTAATATCTTTGTCTTAGTTTGGTTACTATTGCTGTACTACTGCTATAACAAAACACCATGACCAAAAGCAACTTTGGGAGGAAAGCATTTATTTTAGTTTATGGCTTATAGTCCATCATCCAGGGAAATCAGGACAGAAACTCAAGGCAGGACCCTGGAGGCAGGAACTGAAAGGGAAGCCATTGAGGAGAGCTGCTTACTGCCTTTCTCAGCTGGCCTCCTCCTCCTCCTCTTTCTTTTAACACCACCTGCTTCCTTTTTATTAATGTGACTTAAAGGGTCTTTTAAAAAATTGTTTTCTGCTCTCATACATTACATCCCAACCAGTTTCCTCTCCCTTCACTCCCCCTGCCCCTCCCACAACCCTCCCTCTTCTGCATTCCTCCTTCATTTCCCTTCAGAAAGAGAGCAGGACTCCCAGGGGTGTCAACTGAACATGGCATAGCAAGTTATAATAAGACTAGGCACAAACCCTCATATTAAGGCTGGACCTGGCAACCCAGTAGGAGGAAAAGAGTCCCAAGAGTAGGTAAAAGAAGCAGAGATACTCCCCACCCCGACTGTTAGGAGTTCCACAAGAATACCAAGCTACACAACAACATAATGTACATATAGAGGACCAGATCAGACCCATATAGGCTCTGTGATTGCTGCCTTAGTCTCTGTGAGCTCCCATAGTCCGGCTTGGTTGATTCTGTAGACTGGGTCCTTGACCCCTCCAACCCCTCCCACTTCTACAGTCCTTCCTCCTCTTCTGTGGGGTTCCCCTGCTTACACAACAGGACCATTGCCCAAGTGTAGCGCAGCCTACGGTGTACTGGGAGACTCACACCAAATATTAATCAAGAAAATGTCCCCATAGACTTGTGTACAGGCTAATCTAATGAAAACATTTTCTCAATTGAGGGTCCCTCTTCCCAGATGACCCTGCTGGCTTGTGTCAAATTCACAAAAAAGGACAAGCAATAGATGACGTTTCTCTGCCATTAAAGGTCACAAAGGTCCTTCCTCTTCATTCTCTCAGTCTGTCACCAGAATTCTTCCACCATTCTGGAATCTTCCTTTAGCTGATACACTTTCTTGTTTGTCTCTGTTGTATTTTAATTTTTTATGGCTATCTACCAACTCACAACCAAGAAGGATGTATACTTTAAAATACTTGAATATTTTAAAATAAAATTTATAAAGCTGATTATTTTGTATAGTTTACACATTTCTAACTTACATAGGGTACTCCACCAGGTACTTTCTGTTGTACCTGGGCAAGAACTCCTAGTGGATTTGAAGTCAGAAATCTCTATTTACCTGTTTTTTTTTTTTTTTTGCTATTATCTAAGTCAGGAAAAACAAAACTCAATAAAAATCCCTATATTTATTATTTCAAAATGCATGATGGCTCTTCTAGGGATTCTACGGTTTTCTGAAACCCGAAACCAATGCCTGTCCCAGTAATCACTAACCTTTACCATCCGGCACTCAATAGGAGAAACACAGAAGGAAGTAGAATTGTAAAAATGAAAAAGCTACAGGAAATGACACGGTAAAAATGGTACTGGATACCAACACAGCCAGTCGCGGTGTGTAACACCGCAGGCCACGCTATTGAATTTGGGGTGGCTCAGCATCCAGGGCTCGCATCTCAGACTTCACGGCCCTAGGGCCAGCTTCCGTCTGAACCGGCTTCCAGGTCACCGCGTCTCCATCCCCGCCCCCGAAATTCCATCTCCAATTGGTTTCTTTCACGGACCCGCCCCCCCAAACCGCCCAATGTGGAGGCCCGCCATGCAGCTCCGCCCTCCCTGCCGGCAGCGTGGGCTGCGGTGCCTGAGACCCGGGGATGGCGGCGGTGGCTTCCCGCACGGCCGGGCTTCTGCGGCTCCGAGCTGCGGGAGCGGAGCGGCGGTGGTGCGGACCGCGCTGCGCTGGGCTGGTGCAAGGCTTCCTGCCACCCGGAGGCGAGGGCGCGGCCCAGAAGCGGCGGGTGGCCCACTTCACTTTCCAGCCGGACCCGGAGTCCCTGCAGTATGGTGAGACCGGGCGACCTCCCTACATCCCGGGTCCATCCCCGCCTCGGGACGGCTTGCGATCTTGTTGCTCTTTCTTGGTGACTCTTCCCTTCAGATGCTGCCCCCGGGCACCTTCAGGATAGGTGAGAGGCACCCTGCCTTCTGCTAGGGCCCGAGGGTGCAGAAAGAGCGCCCCTCTTTCCTCTTAGCTTCATTCCTGCTTTTCCTTATCAGGCCCCTTAGGTGTTCCCTTGCCAGGATTGGGTCACCAACTTGAGGCAGCAGTCCGTAAAGGACTTTTCTTTCTTCTTCTCCTTTTTCATTTGGAAGGGAAGAGTAAACCTAGGGAGTAAATAGTGGAATTTAATTTTCTCAAGGTCATGAAACAGGTTCTGCCTGGATATGGGAAAGAATCCAGACTTCTGTTTGAACCCAATAGTGAGCTTCTGCTGAGCTCTGCTCGCATTTGGCCAGCTGAGGTAATCGACACAGGTAGGAGTGAGAAAGTTAGGTATGGGTCAGGCTCCTATTGTGCCGCCTTTCTTCCACTTTTGTAAGTTTTGTGTAATCGCCTAAGGTCTATCTGCAGAGTATCAGGAGTCAGTAAGGACACGTGTCCCGTTTTCTTGTTTAATGACTTCTCCCACACTGGGGCTGGTTTTTTTGGAAGCCCGTCTTTATTTGTGAAAAATAGTTGTTGAGTGCTTGCTGCTGTTGGTGAAATTTGCATTCCTCATCTCATTTGGTTTATAGGACAAGCTTTAATCTCATGTGACAGGTCATGTTTTAATTTTTTGCTTCGCGGTTAGATAAACTGATGCCTTGAAGCAGATTATTCAAAAGCACACATAAGTTGACAGATAGCTCCAAAGTTTGGAATCTACTAATCTAGACTCTAGAACTGCCACTCTACATGAGGCAATGAAAGCATTTAGAAATAATTTACCGATCAGTCTTCCCAGTTTCGTGAAATAGTAGATTAGAAAGATGAACTACAGTTGATTCTTTTTTTTTCCCCTCCTAGCCTTCAATGCTGTCTTCACAGCAAAGAAACTTTGGCCTAGTAATAGAGAAATGGAGCACAGGTCTTCTAATTCTCCCTTCCACAATTGTGAAATTACTAAAACCCGAGTGTTGTCATGTCTCTATGCTGTCACTATAAAAACGGTACAAATGCTGCTAAGCCCTTTGAAGTTCATTCTTCCAACTCACTGTGTTTCCCATAGTTGTAATTTTAATACTAGTCCAAGTTGCATTAATTAGAAAGACTTTCCTGTAATGCTGTAGGGTTTTGATAACCTGTAGAATTCAGTATTGAGAGTCAGTGTCTTGAGTTTGGTCTTGTCCCCATCATATGAGACTTTGAAGTTATCATGTCCACAAGCCTTTGTTTCTCTATAATTAAGGGATTAATGATAATAGCTACTTCAAAAGGAGAGGAGAACTAAGGGCTGAATAAGAATGTCACTAATATATTTAACACAGTATGTGGCAATTTGGAAGCACTAACTCAGTAAAGGGCAACTTTTATAGGCACCATCATGCATTTGTTATAGTTTCATAGTGTTATAAAACATGCAGATAGATACATTCCATGTTCCATGCCCCCACACACCCCCATGTTAGAGCCCCAGAGATTAGAGTTCTCATTCAAAAATATGAACGGCTGAATGGAGTTTTAAAATGCCTGGTCTACACCTAGTCTGTATAAGATGTTTGGTGTATCAAGTGTAAGAGGCGAGGATATAAGAATGAGTTAGGGTGAATGCTGGATCCCAGGAACGCGCCCTTGTGTTTGCCTTTGCTGCACGTTGGCTGAGGACTCCTTCCCCATACATTTGCTCAGTCGTGAATGTTCTCTTGTGACTTGAGTTTTTCTTTTTCCGTATTTTGAAAGCTGGGCTGTTTGTCTTTAATCCTGTCAGTGCTGACACTATCCTCCATTATTGAGTAATGGGCATCCGTCTGTTACGTTTACAGAGTCACCTGAGCTAGATGGTATTATGTGTATTGTACATCGAGGCTCAGAGATGTCTGTGACCTTCCCAAGTGTGGTAAAGAACAGAGTCAACTTTCAGGCCCCATTGTGTCTGACTTGACAGCCTCACAGATAGTGCTAAAGCTTCATGTGTTATGGCTGTTAGTGAAGATACTTACTCTCTGGCCTTCACATGTGCTGCGAATGCTTTTCATTCATCTACTTTATTTCATTTCACATGGGAAAGGGACTGCTTCAGTTGGTGATCAGGATCAACTTCAAATAGGTGACTTTGAAGCTACACAGTGAATGGGGACAAGGGCTTGTCTTTGCAAAGACCACTGGAACATTGTTTTTCAGGTAGAAACAATACCCAAGAGGTTTAAGGCCCTGAGTAAGGTCATCCTGTGTTGTATCAACAGAGAAAACTGTAGTTGGATTTTCCTTTGGGCCACCAGCTCACAAAAGAGCACACAGAGACCTATTGTCAACTGTGAAAGCTCAGCTTTCACTTACGCTTGTTCCTAACTAGTTTTTTTTTTTTTCTTCTTCAAAACAGAATTTCTCTGTAGCTTTGGCTGTCCTGGAACTCACTCTGTAGACCATGTTGGCCTCAAATTTATAGAGATTCACCTGCCTCTGCCTACTGAGTGCTGGGATTAAAGCTGTGCGCCACCACTGTCCCGCTCCACCCTAATTAGTTCATTTTTTATTTCCTAACTATTACAATTTAAATTAACCTATATTTTTAAATCTACATTCTCTGTGTGGCTCATTACCTCATCCCTGTGCTGACTGTCCTGTTTCCTTTACCATCTGACTGGAGGCTCTACCTTCTTCCCAGAGTTCTCTCTCTGCCCAGAAGTCCCACCTATACTCTCCTGACTAACTATTGACGACTCAGCATTTTATTACATCAATCACAGCAGTACATCTTCACAGTGTACAAATAACCCACAACATTTCCTCTTTTGCCTAAATAAAAAGGAAAGTTTTTTTTTAATTTTTAAAATTTTTATTATTTTTAAAAGGAAAGGTTTTAACTCTAACATGGTAAAAATATATACATTAAGAACAATTATCAGGTAAGAATTGCATTTACTACTTAGATTAGCAGCTATGGGTTAATAATTAAGTCAGAGCTAGCCAACAAGAAACCATAGAAAATGGCCAACAGCTTCATAATTAATAATAAAAGAAAAAGAGGTGCATTTACAATGTCCAGTCTAGTTATATTTGGCATATGCCATTTTTTATCATAACTTATATTGTCATCCTAAAAACATAATTTTAGATCTTAAAATATCTTTTTAGATAAACAATTTAAGCTTTTATGTTTCCCAACCTTATAAACTTTACATCTCTTATGTAAGTTTTTATTTTTTCTGAATTTGGAAACAAGGAAAACTGTAACTATAACTATTTAGTCTTCAACTCCAACAAAGATCCAAGAAGGATAAAATATTACCTGAGTAAACAGGTAATACAGTTCAAACAGACTAATACGGTTAACAGATGCTTTTTGCCTGGTCAAACAAAGAACAAAATATCATCTTTAGCTGACTTGTGCATACTATGAATTCCAAACTTGTGTTAATATAGATATGTATGTTATCTTTAAAAGTTTGTGTTTTCAGAACAAAAAGACCAGACACCAATGAAGACAAGTAGCCCAGGTGATCCAGACTCTCAGAATGCCTCTGTTGCAGTTTCCACAAAAATCCACTTTCAAAATATCTTCAAAACTGCTAGCTGAGAGGGTCCAGCCTCACAGACTACTCTCACCAGGGCTTAAAATAAGTTCTGTACTTTCCCATCCCACAGAGACTAAACAACAAATGATACAGCTAGCTCTCCCAGGAATTGACCATTATCCCAATTTTCTCAGGACCACTAAAGATGCCATTGCCCCCAGACAACAGGAATCAGTCTAGAAAACACAATGCTCATATTCCCAAGAGGTGGGGCATATGGGTTTTAGTTATTCAGTGGGTTATGAATGTTCATCATCATTTAGGGGGGTTGGTTGCAAGTTGTTAGTGGTCATGGTTAGGGGAAAACTAAACTAGGTTAGATTCAGGAATCTTCTGAAAAGAAAGAGAAGGGGGGATATAGGAGTGATAAGATAAAAGGGTAGATTATTGAATCTACTTTTAAACTAAAAAGCCACTACTAGCCTCAAATATTTTACATTGGTATAGATTTTTGTATATTGATATAAATTTAAGGTTATATTTGTTATACTGTAAATGTGTTTCTACTCTTAAGGTATTGTACCTATACAGCTCATTAAAAAATGTAAAGCAACATTTATCTATCCATGCCATATAGAAGGATGGCTTGCCCAAACAGTATGCAATCACTCATCTTTTGCAATAAGTTCCACCAAGGCCAGGAAAGAGCAGCAAGCCAGCTGACCTACTCTACCATATGTACCTGGGATACCAGTTAGGCAGCAGCATCTGCCACAGCCAGAGGCACTGAGAACACTGACTTTCTGAGGGACCCTACTACCTGCTGGACTCTTGGCTTAGCTTCAGGCCAGCATGCAGTAGGCACTAAATGTATGTTTGTCCAGGGAAAGGAGGAAATAGGGAGCCTAGATTTGGGCAGGGACTGTTTCAAGCCTGTGTTCTTGGAACTATAATTCTTTTAAAATATTATTTAAGGACAAAAAAAGGATGGCATGCAATAATAAGACATGAGGACTCTACAGCCATGTAGATTTATCATGTCTCATCCAGTCTCAAAGCTGTTCCCATGTCCAGGGATTAGTTTATATGTCCCCTGTCTTGTAGTTTTATCTGCTTTTTTTTTTTTTTTTTTGCTAACAAATCCATATGGTTTAATTTAGCAGTTCCATAATCCAGTGTCTCTCAGCAGCTATTTTTTTATTAGCATTTAAAATATTCAAAGTCAGGAAAGCACCATATAGGATCCAGACACCCTTTGTAGTTCCCATCTTTATGTGACTTTAAAAAAAAAATATGACTTTACTCTTTCTTTAAAGACTTTATTATTTTAAACTATTTATTGTTTTCTGTGACTGTCTATATACATTTTCTTTTCTTTCTTGAGCATCTAAGCATAATTTAAGAATATTATACTTGTTCATAGACTTTCTTAGTCTGGACCTGACTTTCTGCACATCTGCAGCCTCCCTGACCACGTGAACCAAATCTTAAACTGCTAGGCTACAGTGTGGTCCCTCTTAGCACATGGCACACTGGTGGCTGGCTCTGCCCCCTCAGTGCTATGAGAGCCTAGCTTCATGCTTGCAGGTGCCAGCCCCTGAGCTGCATTCACCTGGCTCAGCTCTGGGAATTTGTTGTGTCTACCTGCAGCAGGTGTTTGTGCCCAGTGCTGGCTGCTCAAGTGCCTCGCCACACTAAGGGCGTAAAAGAGCTGCACCTCTGTACCGCCGAGCCTACCTGAGACACCATGGCTTCCAGGAAGCTGCTTATTCAGAACTTTTTTCTTTCTCAAGCTTTCTCAGGCCTTATTGGGTATATGTCACTGGATGTATGTAGTTGGATTTTACAAATAGCTACATGGAGACTTATCATTCATTATGAAAGCCCAGCCTTAGTTTAGGCTTGTTGCTAACTAGCTCTTATAACTTAAATCGACCCACATTTTTAAATCTGTGTTCTTCCACGTGGCTCATCACCTCATCTTCTTACTGCCCATCCTGCTTCCTCTGTGTCTGGCTGGTGGCTCCACCTCTTTTTCTTCCCAGAGTTCCCTCTGCCCGGAAGTTCTGCTTAGCTACTGGATGTTCAACATCTTATTACACCAGTTACAGCAGCACATCTTCACACAGTGTACAAATGTCCCACAACAGAAAACCTCCATGATTGAGATGCTTCGGACAGTGGGATATGCGGGTTTGGTGATGATCAGGGGTAGACCAAGGCCTTTTGTTTGTGGGATTTTTTTTTTTAGTGTTATAGAGGTGGGAATATTTTGAGTAAAGTCAGATTAGGAAGCATGGTGTTTGTCTGAGCAATGGGAAGTGTGTTAATTTGGAAGAAAAAAGGAAGACATGTGAAAGAATAAATGAGGGTTTAAAATTCAGGACAGAGTTTGGGGAGAGAGTATCACTTGCCTGCAGTGTACCACAGACTGTGATGGGTGCATTGCACTTTGGTTCAAATGCTTTTGTGCTGTAGGAGGCCGTCATTTGTTTCTAGGAAGAGAGGGATTTGAGATGTGTTTGTGTTGTTAAAGAAGTTAGTGGAAAGCATTTCTGGCTGTGTAGTGAGGAGCTGAGAGCTAAGCTTTGAGTACTGTCAATCCTCAGGTGAGAGGGTGAAATTGAACTTGGAGTGCCAGTGTGTGGCAGCAATTTTGGGAATATTGATGCAGTTTAGCCCTGATTTACCAGTGGGTGCTGGGGAAGGGTATTGAAGATGACATAATCATTTGTAGCAAAAAAAAGGCTAAAAGGGAGATGTAGTACTTTCTTTTTGATGGAATACATTGCCCAGATGAACAGCAACTTAAGGAAGGAAGGCTGTGTCTTGGCTCACAGTTCAAGGTGCAGCTCATCATGTTGGATAAGTCATGGCGGCAGGAGCTTGAGGAAGCTGGTCCCATGACATCTGCAGTCAGGCAGCAGAGTGGGATGAATGCCGTGCTCAGCCCTTCCTTCCTTTTTATGCAGCCCGCACTCAGCCCGTCATTAGTGGTGCTGGCATTAACGATAGGCCTTCCCACCAAACGAACCTCTTCTAGGTGACCACTCACAGTTGTGTCTTGAGGCTTGCCTCTTAAGTGATTCTAGATATTACCAGGCCGATGGTTGGGATTTACTATGACCGAGGGTGTGGTAGTTTGAATCGAATTGGCCCCCATGATCTCATAGGGAGTGGCACTATTAGAGGTGTGGCTTTACTGGAGTGGGTGTGACCTTGTTGGAGGAAGTGCGTCCCTGTGGGGGTGGGCTTTGAGGTTTCCTATGCTTAGGTTACCACCAGTGTTTTAGTCGACTTCCTGTTGCCTGCAAGATGTAGGACTCTTAGCTACTCCAGCACCACGTATGCCACCAAGCTGTCTGCCATGCTCCCCGCCATGTTGATAATGGACTGAACCTCTGAAACCATAAACAAGTCCCCTCAATTAAATGTTTTCCTTATAAGATTGCCGTGGTCATGGTGTCTCTTCACAGCAATAGAAATCCTAACTAAGACAGAGGGTACAGTGCCAGGACCACTGATACAAGTAGGGAATTCTGGGGCACATTCCCATCTTCGCAGAAAGAGAGGGTTCAAGACAGAGGCTTAAATTTTAACATGAAGTATTGGTGGATAGTAATGTAAGGCAGGCTGTCTGAATGCTGGTCTGCCATTAAAACAACTTGATGGCAAAGTTGGTAACCCTTGATGTCAGATAATCCCTCTTTGACCTGTTGGATTTGGTATTTGTATTGCCCAAAATGTGACCTTGTGAGACAGGCTGTGATGGAGGTCACGTTATCATCCACACTTTAAGAATGAAGAAGTTGAGACACAGATGTTTCCTTTCTATTTTCAGAAGGACACTAGCTCAGCCTGGCTGCCAGGGGTATTTCCACGGAGCTCTGTCCTAGAGTTATTCACACACTGTGTGGGAGCCTTAACACAGGCTCCACACCTCTTGGCTCTGCTCATGTCACATCTGGCCTTTGTTGAAAATGCTGCTGCTTGTGTATCTCAGCAGGAACGCACCCTTCCCACTCAAATCATTTACTACGTTCAGTTTCTTTTGAGCATTCAGGAACTGAATTATTTTCCTCTTCATCTCATTTTGGAATTCCAGAGGCAGTATCACCCAGAAGTTAGGAGCTGTGGGTTTGTGCTTTCTGCCCCCTCCCTCCCTCCCTCCCTCCCTCCCTCCCTCCCTCCTTTCTTCCTCTCTGTGTTCTCTGTGTTTTGTTGTTGTTTGTTTGTTTGTTTTATTTTGGAGACAGAAGTTTTCTGTAGCTTTTGAGGCTGTCCTGGAACTCACTCAGTAAACCAAGCTGGTCTCAAATTCACAGAGATCTGCCTGTCTCTGCCTCTGGAGTGTTGGGATTAAAAGCACTCACCACCACTGCCCAGCTCCCTCCTTTCTTACAGAAAAGTTCTCACACTGCAGCCCAGGTGGGCCAAGAAATTACTACATAGCTCTTTCTTCAGCCTTCTAAGTGCTGGTATTATAGGTTGAGCCAGCACATGGCTGAATTTTATTCCTCCCTTGGCATCTTTGCATTGTGACATTGTCCCTGCACATTAATCTTTGTGTATCTTACCAGGCTCATCTGTACTGTGGGAACCTAGTGAGATGATCCATGTAGTTACTGGTGTCCCACAGCTGCGGTACTACAATAAGTCTCTGTAGGGAGGAGAAAGGGGAGGTAGATGCCAACATGGAGTGGAAACTCTGGACATTGGCTGCTTGATAGATAGTACCTTGATAGACATTGGGTTTCTCACAATGATTCTGTACATTAGATATCATTGTTTTTGTTTTTATAGAGGAGGGAACTGAAAGTTAGCAGTGGCAGCTTTCACTAAGTGACACAGGGAATAATGAATTTAGCAAACCAGGCCAGGCCTGTCTTAGGCTGGTGTGTGTACTGTCTGCATTATCGTGTGTTACAAATTGCATCCTGGCCTCTCTTTGTTCCAAGGTTCACTAATTGTGTGCATGTGTGCGCTGGTTAACTCATTCATCCCTCACATCTTTATTTCTTTCTGGATGTCAGACTGCTAGATGCTGTGGATATAGCCATGGCCCTGTCCTCCTGGAATTGAAGTTTGGTAGGGAGATGGCCAGAAAATAGCAAGCAAGAGTATAATTAAACCAAGGCCCACTGCAGTCAGTGACCTTTGAGAAATGTTCTGGTGCTTAAGAAAGAGGATAACACAGGTCAGTCAAGGCTCCTAAGATGTTTAGACAAGGTTTTAGAAAGGCAGCCAGAGATGGGAGAAGGGAATTCTGGCTGGAGGAATTCATGGCTATAGGTTCTGAGGCAGCAGAGAGCTTACATAATACAACTGAGAGAAGACTTCAGTGGTGAGCCTTGGGACCAGTGATGCAAAATGGGAAAGTTCAGGTGGGCAGGAATGGTTCAGCAGAACCTTGTGGACATGTAAGGAGTGGGATTATTCCAGTGTGGTCAGAGGTTTTTGTAGGGCTTCCTATGGGGGGGGAGGAGGGGCCCGCAGTAGGGAGGGGTGGTGATGTGATATGGTTTGCTTTGTAGGATTCTGTCTGCTCTGGAACTAATTCTTGACTAGGCTGGCTTTGAACTAAAAGATTTGCCTGTTTCTGCCCTCTCAGTGCTGAGATTAAAAAAACTGGGTGTGGCAGGGGATTGCCTGGAATCCCAGTTACAGAGGCTGAGACAGGAGGATCCTAGGGCTGTCTGGCCATGCAGTGTAGCGAATTGGTAAGCTCTCACCCAGTGAGGGCCTCTAAAAAACAAGGTAGATCTAGATGTGGTTGCCCTTAATCCTAGCATTTAGAGGCAGAGTAAGGTGGATCTCCATGAGCTTGAGGCCAGCTGGTCTATGTATCAAATTCCAGGCCATCAGGGGCTACATAGTATCAAAACAAATTAAAACAAACACAAAAATGAGAGAGCCATAAAGGAAGACACCAGATGTTCGGGCTTCATAGACACATTGTGATCACAGAGAAACACAGTTGTATTTAGAGTCTTACTTTTTTTGTTCTTGTTAGTGAAGCATGCATGCTGGGGGGAGCTTTCTATCATTGAGCTGTGTCCAAGTCCTTTCAGTTTCATTTTAGTACAAACTCTGTGTGTGTGCACCCGTGCATGCTTGCGTGCGTGTGTGCGTGCGTGCGTGCGTGCGTTTGTGTGTGTCTGTGTCTAGTTTTGAGTTCTCTCAAGTTGTGGGAAGATATTTGGGACATGTTTTAATGGGAGTTAAAGAAGGATACATAGCTGGCAAGTAGAGGGAATGCTGGAGGAACAGGTTGTCAGGAGGCTGAGGCAGGACAACTGCACGGTGAGATTATGAAATAAAGTTGTACCTGTGAATAATATGGTTTCTCGTGTATCACCTATGCTTCGGCTTTAAAAAGAATTGAAAGTGGATGTTGCTATATCGAATTTGTCATTTGTAACTTGAAATAGTGCTGGAGAGTACCCCAAACCTAAACTTTACAAACTTTGGCAAAAGTATCTACTAGTGAAAATATAATTTGTATGCTGACACTGATGTATAAATAACTTATAAGTTATGTCCCATTAGGCAAGGCAATATTTTTAGTGTTGAGAATACATTCCAGATTTACTTTGTGTGATTGTTGTTGTTGTTTTTGGTTATTTTGAGATAGGAGCTCCTCCCATGTCCTAGGGTGGCTTTGAACTCACATTTCCTCCCGCCTCAATGTGTGATTTTTATTGAAGTTTTAATTCTTTTTCTAGTAAATACTTGCTGAGTAGAAATGTGATAAGACTAATCAAGATGGTTGGGGGGGAGTTTGAAGGTGGATCACTTGGCTAACATATGTGTTGGATCCCTAACTCTGAGAAAAGAAAAGATCTTGCAGGGGCATTTGCTATTAATTCAAATGGTTAGAAAAATTACAATAAAAATGGTATTAGCTGTTAAGGCCTTTTTATTCTTAGTTTCTTAACTGTGAAAATCCTATTAAATAAGCAAAATATTACCTTACTACATGTATGAAGTATGTATGTTATTACATATATGAAGTGGGGGATATTATTGTCCTTAGGAAAAAAAGTTTATTCTAAACTGTTATCTGATGTTTTGTACCACCAAAACTTTAAGAGCATAGCTAGGTCTTCTGGTTAATGTCAGCTGTGAACTTGGCTGAGCCTAGGGGCATTGGTCTGTGGGGTATTCGGTTGGTTGTTAATTGTTGTGGAAGGCTGAGCAGGTGGTCCTGGCTTGTATAAGGATACCATGGAGCAAGCCAGCCAGCAAGCAGCTTTCCTCTGTGCTTCCCGCCTCAGCCCGGACTTTCCTCGGTGGGGGACTGTAACCTGTAAGAGTAAGTAAACATTTCCTCCCCGGGTTGCTTTAGGTCATGGTGTTTATCACAGCAACAGGGAAGCAAACCAGAGCAGCAGGGTAGAGAAAGCTATAAGAAAGGTGACGACTATTAAGTGACACAGCTGTAGCCTGTGGAAAAATACTTTATGCAGTAATTCTGGACATTTGGTGTGATCGTGTGGTCTTTGACATGGGTGATGTAATGACACTTTCTGAATGAATTCTTATTGCCTTCAGAAACAAGAGTATAAACAGGACATTATTCTGGGTGAAGAGGGAAGCAGATATTCTGATAGGGGCCTGCCAAGGCCTGAAGTTTGGGCATGCAGCACTACTTAAGTGATCAGAGAGACATCTGAGGTCAAGCAGGAGCATGCCAGAGGCAAGGCTGAGAGAGAACCATGCGGGGCTTAAAGATGACAGAGGCCACCCTCCCTGGGGAAAGGAGTGGGGATTGGGGGAGGGGGGTGGAGGGTTTGGTGGGAGAGCATGGGAGAAGGGGATGGAGAGGGAGAGGGACCTGGGTTTGACATGTGAAGCAACCTTGCTTCTAATTTAAATAAAAAAGACATAAAAAAGAACACATGTGAATGAATGTCCCACACAAACTAAGCAAACCTGTGCTACTTACCTACAGATTAAGAAATAAAGGAATAACAAAGTGACTTTGAAAAAAAAAAAGGTGGCAGAGGCCAGAGCTCACCGAGGAGTCTGGCTGGGCTAAGAAGAAAGGGCTAGTGACTAGCATTTCACTGTCAGAGGTTTGAAGCCAACAGCAGGAGCTGTTATGACCCATGGTGGTAATTGGACCCTGACTCCCTCACATTGGGTGACTAAGGGAGCATGTAGGTTAGAGGGACAAAGGCCAGAGTGGGTCAGGTAGATAGTGTTAAGGTTGGGGCAGGTCTGCTTAGAAGGAGATTCATGGGAAGTTTGCCTGTGCACCGAATGCTGTTGGAGAGTTGACCTAAAGTCACAGTAACTGTGGGCCTTGGGCCAGCATTTGGGTTGCTCAAAGGGCCAAAGTCATGCTTATTCTTAACTTGCAATTTTAGGAATTCTGTCAGCTAAAGCTTTGCTGTACCACTCAGAGTAATGAAGTTGAGAGGGTCATGAACCACGATGGACCTAACCATCACTAGCTAGCTTTCGTTCTGCGTTTAGGGATCACCAGATATATTCTTTGAACATCGTTTTGCAGTATTGCCTTTGGTGGAGCCTTCCGATGCACGTTTGGTTTATGAGGCACTGAGTTCCTTCACTGTATCGCATCGTATGGTCCCTCCCAAAGTCTATTTCTGAAGACAGGCATTAGCCTGCAGGAATTTTAATTAAGCAATAGGAAGGAGTGAGTCTTATGTTCAGGGAAGAGATTTTAGTATTCCCCAAGCACCAGCAATTTAGCACACCCGTTTATCTTCAGCTTTCCTTATGTCTCAAGAGCTATAGGCATTTGCGGCTGTCAGCTGTCTTAACATTCTTTATGTACATTCTTTATGCCTTTCGTTCCCAATATTTGTCTAGGGTGGCCAGCACTGTCTGGCTTCCACTCGGTTCTTTTCTGTGGAAAGTTGTAGCGTGTATCTACAGACACGTCACCATTTGCTTGTTTCTCTCTGTTTGCTTGGTTTTTTAGGCATCGTTTAGTATACATAGGGTTTACCTCATCCACTGCCTCTGAGTGTTTACTTCCTTTGTATCTTTTATAAATCTGTCATCTCTGCAAATAATTTGGTAAATTCCTTGATAGATTCTGCTCCTTTCTTTGTATCTTGCTTTTTTGCATGTTATATAATTATCTGTTAAGAAACAGGTTTTTTTTTTTTACATTTTTTTACGATTTTTGATGCAATGCAACTTTACTTTTTCACAGGGCAAACTCAGAAAATGAACCTCTTTCAGTCAATAACAAGTGCCTTGGATAACTCATTGGCCAAAGACCCTACTGCAGGTAAACTTTTTGTTTGTTTGGTTTTGAGACAGGGTTTCTCTCTGTCTTTGGAGGCTGTCCTGGAACTAGCTCTTGTAGACCAGGCTGGTCTCGAACTCGTAGAGATTTGCCTGACTCTGCCTCCTGAGTGCTGGGATTAAAGGCGTGCGCCACCATGGCCCAGCGACTGCAGGTAAACTTAATGCGTGTATGCAGCTCTGTTCCTTCCAGAACTGGAGACCTGAGCGAATCATTAAAGCAAAAGGAGCTACTTGGAGTGTAACACATATTTACTCCACTTACGTCTGACACATGTCTCTGGTATATCTTTGTTAACTAGCTCTTCACAGCATGTGTGGTCCCCTTATCATAGGTTGGTTTCAGACTGACACCTGTTGGCTACTCCTGTGTGTAGGAAAAAACAGGAAATGCCACTTGGTTTAGATAGTTATATAATAAAGACTTGATTTGTATAGATATATGGTTGTTTTTACAGTTTCATAAGTAACTTGTGCCTATTTTTTTTTTTTTTTTTTTTTGGTTTTACGAGTCAGGGTTTCTCTATATTGTTTTGGAGGCTGTCGGTCCAGCCTGGCTTCGAACTCACAAGAGATCCGTCTGCCTCTGCCTCCCGAGTGCTGGGATTAAAGGCGTGTGCCACCACCGCCCGGCTACTTGTGCTTATTTTTAAGTTTTATTGTTTTTATTATGTGTGTGTGTGTGTGTGTGTGTCTGTGTATGGGTACAAGTGGCCGTGAGGGGCTAGAGGTGTCAGATCTCCCTGGAGGTGGAGTTACAGGTGGTTGTTAGCCAACTTATGTGGGTGCTGGGACGCAAGTTTGGTTCCCATGCAAATTCAGTGTACACTCTTAAATGCTCTATTCTAGCAACTTAATCTTGATATTGCTGTGTTTTTAAAGTTTGGTTGACTTTATATATACACTTACATGTATATGTGTATGTGTGAATACACATGTATGTATTACACATACACAGGATTATTTGTACATATTTATACATGCATATATGAATTCTGCAAAAAAGGTTTATGTATGTATGAATATATATACATACCACATTTGTATTACACAGATATGAATATGTATATGTATATGTATAATTTCAAATCTAAATATTTAAGTTCCTTGTTTTTCATGACTTAAAATTTAGGGATTGATTACTAAATATATTGTTTGAACATGATTTTTCAGTAATATTTGGTGAAGATGTTGCCTTTGGTGGAGTCTTCCGATGCACTGTTGGTTTACGAGACAAATATGGTAAGTTAGGAACTATATCAAGAGTACTCTGGAGTGTTTACTCAAAGATCTTGAAAATATAAAACATGTCTGTAACATTGCTGTATTATTGCTTGGTTTGGCTCCTTTTATTTTGGCAACATGCTGCAGAGTTCTATGACCTGGATTTCTCCAGATTTGTTCTAACTAGAATCTCCTAATGTGCCGGGTGGTGGTGGTGGTGGCGCCTTTAATCCCAGCACTCGGGAGGCAGAGGCAGGTGGATCTCTGTGAGTTCGAGGCCAGGCTGGACCGAAAGCCTCCAAAACAATACAGAGAAACCCTGTCTCGTAAATACCAAAAAAAAAAAAAATCTCCTAATGTACTTTATATCACATGTATCATAGATTGCAAAGCACAATATGTTTCATGACATGAATTGTCACATCATTCATTTATCCAGTAACCTTGGACTTCCTCTTGCCACCCACCATAGCCAATCTAAGCCATATTGTCTCTAATTCAAGATTCTGCCCATTTGTCTGTGTTAGTAAAAATGTGTGTTTTTGTTGCTGTTGTTGTTGGTGGTGGAAATTTAACTTCTATTACAGCATTACATGGTTGTGGGGGCTTGGCTACTCTGTAGGGAAACTCAGGCAGGATTCCTATGGTTCAGACTTGACGCCAAATTCAGTTTTGTTTGGGAAATCTGATTTAAAACCTTGGGATGACTAGAGAAAGCCCACTCCATGTTGTGAAAGTGTCTGTCACTTTACTTAGAGCCAATGACTTAAAAGTTATTAATATCTAATAGATAGCTCTGCAAAACAGTCTAGACCCGTGTTTGACTAAACTTATCGCATTATAGCCTGGCCAGGTTGGCGTTAAAAGTCACCACTGTGTAGCGTCCTTCCTCTGAGGTCACAGCTGCTTTGTGTCTTGCTTGGCACATGATTCCTTTTGACATGCTGCTTTCATTGTCTTTTCACTCAGGTAGAACTACGAGAATGGACTTGCGTGTGTCCACCCTTGTTGTTAATAGCTCCCCTGTGGTTCTGAGTGTTTTATTTCTTCTTTCACTCTTGCCTAATTTCAGAGCGAGCAAGGCTGGTACATTTAAGGCATAGGAGGAGTTGATATTGCTCGAGTCTTACACTCCTCTGCCCTGGAGTGCTCAGGTCTGTTTAGGATGGGCAGTGAGGGCCTTTAAGAGTTTCAGTACAACTATTGTGTTAATATTAGTTTTAGATGTATTACATTAGTTTATGCTGTGGAATATTTGTTTAACGATGCAAAGATGTGTTGCATTCTTTTATGTTGCATTTGTTTAACTCTGCGAAGCTGTGTTACTTTGCCTTCCTAAAACACCTGATGGTCTAATGAAGAGCTGAACAGCCAATAGCTAGGCAGGAGAGGGATAGGTGGGGCTGTCAGGCAGAGAGAATAAATAGGAGAAATCTAGGCTCAAGAGAAGGGAGGAACCAGAAAAGGAGAAGGGGAGGAGGACACCAGGGGCCACCCAGCCACCCAGACACACCCAGACACACCCAGAGACACCCAGAGACACCCAGAGACACCCAGAGACACCCAGAGACACCCAGAGACACCCAGAGACACCCAGAGACACCCAGACACCCACCTAGCCACCCACCCAGCCAGCCAGCCAGCCACCCAACAAGCCAGCCATGGAGTAAGAAAGAAAGATATAAAGAATAAAGATAAGTAAAAAAGCCTAGCGGCTCAAAACATAGAGAAATGTGATAATATAAGTTAGAAAAGCTGGGTAGAAACGAGTCAAACTGAGGCCAGGTAAGTAACTATAAGTCTCCGTGTATCTATTTGGGAGATGGGTGGTGGGCCCCCAAAGAGTTAAACAAACAAGCGAAAAGCAGCTACAATTGTATTTCACTTTCGCATCATTCCTGCGGTACGTGGTGTCATGGTCCATGTGATGTATTGAGAACACTGAGTGTGTTCTTGTGTCTCTCAGTGATAACTGGGTTCCGGTTCTCATCTTCCTCCTGACCGTGTGTTCTGTGAGCTGCTGAGAGACAGAGAAAGTTGGTCAAAAGGCTGTGTTCCATACTGTAGACTCCTAGAAACTTTTATATTGTTAGAAAAAAGAATGAAAGAAAACTTTGGTACATTTGATTTCAGAGAAGGGCCCATATATTGTGGACTATTTCAGGAAGTTAGGGAAACATGAGGGAGAAAGTAAATAGTGCTCAGGTATTTCCAGAGGTGATCACTGGGGAGCATCTGAGTACTTGCACTTCTGGAGCATATTTGCGTAGTTCCGTATATATTAATATTTAAAATGCAGAATTTTACTTTTATAACTTGATGTCTTCTCTGTGTGGTGCAGTAGCATGCTCCTGAGGGCAGTCCCTTCATGTCTGATTTCAGTGTGCTGCATTTAAGCTAGAGGGAGTTTTCTGGCTTTTCCCACAAGTTCACATGTGTGATTCTTTACTGCAAACACTCTGTCTGGGGCATTTCATCCATATTACCTGCTGTTGACAAATTTCTGCCTCTAATCTACACCTCTTCTCTGAGCTTGAGAGACAAAGAATCACTGTTCTAACCCAAACGTTTATGTTAAAGACCCACATTGTTGGATGTATCTTGAATGTTAACTTGAGTTCGGATCACCTAGGAGGCACACTTCTGATGCCATTTCACTTCTCATTTAACTGAGGCGGGAAGACCCACCTTGCATGAGGATGGTACCGTTCCATGGGCTGGAGTCTGAGCTCGAATAAAGGAGGAGAAAGGAGAAAGAGAACCGAGTATTAGGATTCATCGTTCTGCTTCCTGATGAGATGCTACACTAGCTCATGCTCCTGCCGCCATGACTCCCTTACCGTAACGGGCTGTGGCTCCTCAAACTGAGTCCAGACAAAGGGGGCTCTTCTTCAAGTGGCATTTTGTCAGGTGTTTGGTCATGGCAAGAAGAAAGGTGGTGGTTGTTTTTTTACTCTTGGGCTCTTTTGGGGTCTTTTGAGGGGCCTGCCACCCAGCTCCCAAATTAATCACACACGGAGTCTTATTATTACTTATGAGTGCCCATAAGTGATATAACTTAGCTTGTTTCTATCCAGCTTTTCTTAATTTATCCTATCTACCTTTTCCCACTGGACTTTTTCTTTCTTTCCTTTTTACTCCGTGTCTGCCTGGGTAGCTGGCCTCCGATATCCTCCTTCCCTTGTTCTCTTGTTGCTCTCTTCCTCGTTTCTCCCTCTGTTTATACTCTCTGCCTGCCTGCCCCGCCTATCCTCGTTCCTGCCTCCGTATTGGCTGTCCAGCTCTTTATTAGGACTGCCAAGTGTTTACACAGGCACAGTAACACAACTTCACAGAGTTAAACAAATATAGCATAAACAAAAGTCACAACCTTAAAATAATATTCCCCCACAGAAAGGTAACCAACCAAGTCATTTAGAATGCAGCATTTTAAAAGGTAAGCTCAACACACACTTCTGAGTCTACATCTCATGGAATGTTTCCTATTTTGGTGACTATCACATCCAGTTAGTTGCTCAAGTCAGAAACCCATGAGACTCTAGCAAATTCCTTTTTCATCCTTCCTGGCCCACACACCCTACAGTTTTGCCTTCCTGCTTAGCGTTAACTTGGTTCCTCCTTTCCATACTACCATCGAATTTCAGGGTCTTGGATTTTTCTCTTCCTGGACAATTTCACTTCTAAATTACCGGTCCTTTCACCTGACCTCCGTCTGTCCATTCCCTGCCCATTTCAAGTGCCATCACTCTAAAATGCACGTTTTTCAGCAGAATTGACTGAAGTCTTTATAATGTAGCTAGCTAGGTACCTGACCACACCAACTCTATTCCTTAGAAATCTTCAGTTACAGGAGTGCCACTCCCTCCCTGCCCCACTATTGGCTTTTGTGCACATCATCTGAATCTCTTTACCCTCACCTGATTATCTAGCCAACGTCTTGTTTTCAGGTTTGTCTGTGACACTCTTCCTAACGCCCCAAGAAGACTCACTCTTTTGCCACTGTATCTTTTACACCTGTGAATTACATTCTACTTGTCTCTTCTTGGTATTTACTTCCCATCTCTTCACGAATGAATAGGTCTTTCATCCACCCATCTAACTCCAGCATGGTGTCAGGTTTCGCCATAGCTCCTGTGCCAAAAGCTGCTGTGGATTTTCACTTGGAAGTATGAGTTCAAATCTCTAAAAAGCCTCACTTGAAAATGATGGGCAGTCACTGCCTTGGTCAAGCTTCTGTTTTTAGAACTGACGGTTAATGAGGATGCTGGAGAGAAATATATATATGAAAATAGTTTTTCTTATGCTTATAGAAATATTCATATTTGATTCATGGTACCAAAAAAGGGGAAAAAGTCCACAAAACTAGTTTCACTTTATTTTATAACATTAAAAATAATTTATAAAAACTGAAAAGTTATAATACAGTTGAAGACACTGTTGAATAATGAGCTGGCTGTGTTGGTAGTCTTGTCACCTTGACACAAGCTCGAGGTATCTGAAAAGAGGCAACCTTGATTGAGAAAAAGCCCTCGTCAGATTGGTCTGTGGACACACCTGTGGGGCATTTTCTTGATTAATGGTCAGTGTGGGAGGGTAAAGTCCATTGTGGGCGGTGCCATCCCTGGGCAAGTGGTCCTGGGTTGTGTGAGAAAGCAGGCTGAGCAAGTGATGGAGAGCGAGCCACTAACCGGCTTTCCTCCGCAGTCTCTGCTTCAGATCGTACGTCCAGGTTCCTGCCTTGAGTTCCTGCCCTGACTTTCCTTCATGAGGGACTTAACTGTAAGGTGAAACAAACCCTTTCCTTTCCAAGTCACTTTTGTTCACAGTGTTTTGTCACAGTACTAGAAAGCCGACCAAGATCCCCAGAAACCCTCTTCCTATTCTGGGAAGTCTGGTGCTGGAAGACTCATGGCCTGTAGGTGGCAGCCTGTGCTTTGCAATGAGAGTTGGCCCTCTGGGTATTGTACTGGTCTGGAACTGTGGCCAAGGAAGTGAAGGTTGAAGTTCTGCAGGTTTACTGATGTAGTATTGAAAAGCTGGGTACTGCTTCGTATTACAGTGAAAGGGCCATGTGTTTAGAGCCCAGGCTACTCCAAAAGTTACAGGGCTATTTTGTACTCGGATGGCCCAGATGAATGGGAATTCCAAAGCATCTGTTTCTCCTTTCCTTCTCCATCCTTTGATACAACAGTTGGAGGTGCCGTGGAAGTTAAAAGCAATAGGATGATATGTCCCTAGCAACTCATTGTGCACTAAATGGCAGCTTTAACCTCTGTAGGTGCTGAAATCTGTTTCTGAGAAGGATCAGAATGATCTAGTGGCCTACTTTTGGGGAAGCAAGGGACGGGAAAGTTGTTTATGTTACTTGGTAGTTGGGGAAGGAGTGATTGTTCTCTTGAAGGTCACATGCGTATGTAGCATTGATGCTGTACGAGGTGCATGTGTGCAAACGAGACTGGTGTGTGCATTTTTTAATTTATTTTTTTCCTTTGAAATACATTTGTTAAGTTAGTGGCATTTTTGTACATACTTAGTTTTGGTTGGTTCTGTTCATCCTCCCCACCTTCTTTAGGTCTCCCCCTTTCTCTGTCCCTGTCCCTGCTTGTACCCTCCCCTCACCAGAATCTTCACGTCCATTTTCATGCCACATGGATTCTGTTACTTCCCCCACCCTGATCCCGAACCCCCTGCCTCCATCCCTCATGGGCCACTTTCCAGGTTTCTGGTCTCTACCTACCCCCTACTCCCACATAAACACATAACTACTAAAGGTAGGATCTGCACAATACCGTTCTGCACTGCTATAAGCATTGCTGGGTTCTTAGATTGTCTTTGACCCTCTTGCTATAGGAAAACTAGGTGAGAAAGAGAACGTGAAGGAGTCTCCTGCCTGAATGTCTGCCTTTTCTCCATCCTGGAGGATTTTTCCGTGACTGTATCCGTTCCTTTATACAGGTACAGTGACCATGGCAGCTTGGGAGAGCTAATATAACCCCTTAGTTGTTTTCTTCTCTAAATGCCACTGGAACTGTATAGCCGGATACTTGGGATGTTGAAGTCAGGAGGGGAAAGTAGGACAATCATAAGGAGAGGGAAGACACTCATCTGTAGCATGCCTGTGTTTGGGAGTTGACTTTGGGTGTCAGTCCTCACTGGTTGAGTGAAGACGGAAGGTCAGGGGAACCCCATGGATTCTTCTAGATACTATCAGACAATCTATTGTGCTTTCTTCTGTTCTCCCTGATGTGTAGCTTCCTGAGCGACCCAAGGCACTGTTAAAATTATTTTAAGAAGTGTTTTCCTCAGAGAAGAAGTGTTAAACCTGAGGGTATACACACAGCTTTTTGACAGGTCTCATATTCTTATCTGAATTATGATATTAATATCTGCAGCACAGTGAATGGTCTTCGGCCTGTGTGACTGGTAGCCATGCCGTTGGAGTTAGTCAGGTCTCCACTGAAGGATGGTGATTGGTGAGGTGAGGGTTCGGTGTCTAGAAAACTGAAGTTCATTTATAAAAATGTGAATTCTTCAGAGATATGGAATGTGGTTTGTTTGTCCTTTTGAGGTGTGGGCCTGTCTTTTATCCGTCTTTTGTTTTTGTCCATTTGACAAATTACCCTCAGAAATGAGACGGAAGTTTGTTAATCCATCCTTCACTTGTTGACATTTTATCAGTTTTTATCACAAAGGACTTTAGAGTCCACTGAAATTCTTACTGTCAGAAGTGAAATTCCAATTGTCAGAAGTGGCCGCTGTGTTTTAACTTCTCAAAAATCAACCTAGTGCTCTCCTGACTATGCTTCTGAACAGTGGTTTAACAAAGACATACGTAAGGGGAGCGGCTTAATGCTTCCTAGGGTATCAGAGCTGGAGAGGAAGGAAGGCAGGCTGTGTGCCCCAGAGATTCTTGGTTCAGCAGGTTCTGAGGCAGAGAAGCCCCCAGCTGTGCCTCTCTTACGAAAAGCCACGGAAATGGGAGTTCTTCGACGTTAGCCATTCCAACTGCGCAGTTGCAAGTGGTCAGCAGTTTCTTTCTATAAAAAGAATTAAAATATAAAGAGTTTAGCCCCAGGTGGTGTCAAACATCTTTAATTCCGGCACTTGAGAGGTGGAGGCAAGTCAGGTAAATGTTTATGAGTTGGAGGCCAGCCAGGGTCTATATAGTCGGACCTCTCCCCATAGTAGGGTGGGGGGGCGGGGGAGGGGGGGAGAGAAAAATACCAACACTTCTAGAGCTAGAAAACTCTTTCAATTTGTCATATATTTTTATGTATATGTCAGCTCAGTTGACAGAGTACTTGCCTAGCAAGCAGGAGGTCCTGAATTCCCTCTCCAGCTCTTCATAAACTCATCCCAGCGTGGTTGGAGGAGGCAGGAGGATCAAGAGTTCTTAGTCATCCTTAACTATTTGATGAGTTTGAGGCCAGCCTGGGCTACATGAGCTTCTGTCTGAGGAGGGGGGGAGGAGAAGGAGGAGAAGAAAGGAATTCCAATTCCTGGTTTCGAACTCACAGAGATCCTCCTGCCTCTGCCTCCCAAGTGCTGGGATTAAAGGCTTGCACCACCACGGCCCGGTGAAGGTTTTTGATTTACCTGTGGAGTGAGGAGCAGCTACCAGGAGCTCATGTTAAAAGTGTGAGAACTCCATGCTTGTCTTCCGAACAGATTTTTCTGAGGGTATTAAGGCGTTTGCTGGCAGCTGGTGCTCTCGCTGCTTTTTCTTTCCTTAATTGATTAAACACTAAATGTTAGAGCTGCCGCCAGGTGTTCTCTTTGACATTTTAAGCACCATGTAGAATGTGATGCCCTTAAGCCGGTTTTTCTCAGCCTATTTGACAGTGGCACAGTTCTAGAACTTTCAAATGTGAACACAAAGATGTAGACTGAGATCAGTGTGACCAGCTAACGATTTTCAATAGTACAACATCGATTCATAAATCCTTTGAAACTTGGCAGTTTAGCAGTAGGAAAACAAGACTTTGTGTTTCATGAAAAGCCATGTTAAACAAAAAGATCTTTTACAGTTTCCAGTCTGACGTGCCATGTGTCCTTGGCTGTAAGGTGTTTCACGTTCCCTTTCAGGATGGACTTGCTACAGTATCCCCCTGGATCTGGGATACAGAGCTTCTGAATGTGTCCTTCGTGTGGATACTTTTTAACAGATGGAAGTATTGTTTGTTACTTTGTAGTTAACACTAGTATGCACTAAATATTTTTAATTATTTCACTTTCTTTATTTTTTATGTATTCAGAATTGTTTGATAGAGTATTTGATATAAAGCCTTTTTGACTATATAGTGAATAAATGTGAGGACTTTAGCAATAAATAGATAAAGCTGGGGATAGAGCTTAGTTATGGACACTTCCTAGTAGGAGTGAGGCCCTGTGCTAAGTCATCACCACAGACAAACAAGAACAAATGAATAAAAACAACACAGTACATTGATTTTTTTTTTAAAACAGGATTTGCACTATGTACCCCGGCTGGCCTGAATGCCCTATGTAGAGTAGACTGGCCTCAAAATCAGAGACCTATTTGTATCTGCCTCCTGAGTGGGGATGAAAGACATGTCCCATCATGCCTAGCAATATTTTAAGAGAGATTTAATATAATACCCACCAAAAAAGATGACTTCCATTAATCTTAAGAGTTAAAAAAACATATTGTTGAATGCCACATGACTGCCTGCCCTTCCTGGGTATGGCTGACCTGCATGCATGTGAAGACTAGAATGTGGTACTCAGAGTCTTAACTACTCTTCTGTATGTCACACTTTACTTTCAGTTGTAGTAATTAGGTATCTAGGGCCATGAGAGCCCCTCTAGAAGGGTCTCCCATTTAGAAATGGGAAGGCAACCATTTAAGACACTGACATTTAACACATTTAAAAAATACAGTGAGGGGGTAAGATAGATGGGCCAATGGGTAAGAGCACTTGTTGCTCTTCCAGAGGACCCAAGTTCAGTTCCCAGAACCAGTGTTGGATGGCTCTCAAGTGCTCGTAACTCCAGCAGTCAGGGAATGTGATGCCCACTTCTGGCTGCTGAGAGTACTTACACACACAGACACAGACACACACAGACACAGACACACAGACACAGACACACACACACAGACACACACGGACGCACGGACGCACGGACGCACGGACACACGGACACACGGACACACAGACACGCACACGCACGGACACACAGACACGCACACGCACGGACACACAGACACGCACACACAGACACGCACACACAGACACACACGCACACACAGACACACACGCACACACAGACACACACGCACACACAGACACACACGCACACACAGACACACACGCACACACAGACACACACGCACACACAGACACACACGCACACACAGACACACACGCACACACAGACACACACGCACACACAGACACACACGCACACACAGACACACACGCACACACAGACACACACGCACACACAGACACACACGCACACACAGACACACACGCACACACAGACACGCACACACAGACACGCACACACAGACACGCACACACAGACACACACACACAGACACACACACACAGACACACACAAAACATTAAAGAAGTCCGACTTGGATGAATTCTTTACCCTTTGGATTTTCACACCATGGTACCAGCTGTGCTTGGGAGAGCCCAACACTTGCTTTCTGTGCTTCCTTGCTCTAACTGTTCAGGGTTGTTTATGTATCCTGCCATCATCATTTTTCTCTTTTTTATCAAAGAAAAACCATGGGTGTTGAAGAATTAAAAACAGATGTGTGGTCACTGCTGACTTGGCGATTCAAAGATCAGTTTAGGTGGGGTCAGGCTAGTTATAAAATATACCCCCCAAATAGCATTGTGGGTTCCTTGGTTTCAATTGCTCAGGGGTCCTTGGGGATTATCAGATAACAATTTATTAATTCCTTAAAATTGAAAACAATCAGCCAGTAAGAGACTATCACTAGCAATATCTTATTTAGACTTCTGGATTAAGAGGCTAAGAGGCTGGATACAATCATTTCTGTCGTGTGGTTCCAATTGACCTGTAGTGTCTCGGAACGCCTGGACTCTCCCATCCTGTTTTGTCCAACATGAAACAGATCACATTGTGTGCTGAGTTCTTTTGAGAATTTTTTTTCCTGCCAAAGCTGTATGCATGGCAGCCGCAGCAACTTCAGGGCGGCTTGACACGGAGCTGATGTTGTCACTTACTCGGTCCCTCCAGGAATCTTAATGTACAGGCCATTCTATTATACACTGAGGCACATTCTCTGCCTCCAGTTCTAGCTTGGAATTTCATTGCTTAGTGTGTGTAATGCAGCTCTAAGAGCACATAGTAATAATTATTAAACTCGCTAGGAAAAAGTCATTTTCTACTCAGACTAGGCGTAGCCAGGAAAAACAAGCCTTGCATGGAGGGGACAGCACGAGTGTCAGTTGCCAGGTATTTGCTGAGTGAGACTCCTCTGTGAGAGCCACAGAAGGCTGGAGAACATGGCTTTGTTTTCTGTTCCCATTTAAATAGATGGGGTTTCTCGCTTGCTTTGATTGGCAGGGTTGATGCAGATCAGTTAGGTAAAGGTTGGCAAATGTCATGAGCTAAGCAGTCACTTGGGAAGCTTGCTGGACTGAAAGTTTTCAGTTTCCTGGTGAGCAGCTACACCCACAGGCAGCATTAGCCATGCAGTGCGTGACCTTCTCCATGGCATCCTGCCACCCCGTCCTCTGGCTCCCAGCCAGAAGTAGTGGCATCTGGCCAGCCATAAATTAGCCAAAGGATTCGTATTCTCGTTCTGGCTCCTGGAAGCACAAGTGTCTTTAGTAATAAGAAGTTTCTGCTCATTTTCTGGGCAGGTTGCTCTCTTAACCCATCTCTTTCTTTCCTGGTCCTTGCTAGTGGGGAGTCTGGTAGAAACAAACAAGAAACTTGTTCCTAAGCCAAGAGGGAACACACACACAAACCCAGCACCGTGCGCTGAATTAGACGAGGGCTCTCCTTCATTGAGTTTGAGTATTTGTTTTAGAAAACATGGGAACTCATCAGGTTCAGGAGGAAACTTTAAATCGTGGCAGGAATATCTTTGTTTTCTAATGAAAAAAGAAACAGAACCCAGTAAATGCAATGAGTCCATTGTGTTTATTTAAATTAAAATTAAACAACAGGATGGTATGTCCATTTCTCTCTTCTACTTTCCTTTGTCTCTTTTCCTTCTTCTTTCTTTCTCTATTCCACTTTTCATTCCCTTCTTTCACAGGATCCCAGGTGGCTTCCATCTTGTGATCCTCCAGCCTCAGTCTCCTCAGTGCTGGGATCACAGGTATGCATATCACACGAGTACTTCTCCTTTTGTTAAATAATGATTCAGAGGCCTGGAGAGATGGCTCAGACGTTAAGAGCACTGACTACTCTTCCAGAGGTCCTGAATTCAATTCCCAGAAACCCTGTGGTGGCTCACAACCATCTATAATGAGGTGTGGTGTCCTCTTTTGGCATGCAGGTATACATGCAGGCAGAACACTGTATACAAAATAAATAAATCTTTAAAAAAATTCAGTGGAGTTTTGTCCAAGGAATACTTTTAATTATTCTGTCCATGCACACCAATGAATATCATTGTCCTGTGCTTCCTTGGCTCTGGAGTATGTTTATAGGGTATGACTGTGTGAAAAGAGAAACTTGCGATTTCTGTCTTATCTGTGTTCTCTTTAATGGCTTCCTTCACCACACAGGATGCTGAAGGTAAATTGGGAGGAGTCCCATCTGTTGGGAGGCTCTGACCTCATTTCTTCTCCTGGTTGCTCCCTGATACGCCTAAGCAGACCTAGAACCGAATGAGTCCAATAGATGATTGCTCTTTCATTCTTGCCCGTTACCTTTGTTGGCGGCATGGGTAGCTTGTTTTTGTTTTTGTTTTTTCTTAGAGCATGGAGTAGAAGGCAACTTATTTTTCAGGGTTATGTCCCATTACAGTTAAAGATTTAAGCCAAGTAAAATTTGTTCCCAGTTCTTGGAGCGTAAGGATGCTTGCTTCCCAGTCGCCATTAACAAAGGAAGCGACAGGCAAGTCAGGCTGCATCTCTCACTGCTTGCAATCGCCGTCAACGGATAGTGCCGCTGCTCTCCTTACAGTCCACCTCCCATTGTACCTGGAAGGGCCCAGGGAGGCATGGATCACAGAGCACAGTATTGGTACTGAGGGCCGTTTCACGTGTGACTCCATAGGGGACACTATTTGATGCAGTAGGATTTCCCGGCTCAGTTTATTTTATTTTATTTTAGATCTCCTCCTAGTGTTACTGGTATCCGTTTTGGTGGTTAATTTCTGCTGAACACTGAAGGGATGAGGCACAATAGTTGGGCTTTGAAGTATTTCCTTCTATCCAGACCACGTGGAGTCTGTCTTTCTCTGGTTGCGTCACTCTAACGAAGGCTGTTAGCAACTGCTTGGTGTCTTAACTGGCTTCACTCTTCTTGCCTTTCAGTGGACTACTGTCCATTTTTGAGGAAAAGGGGAGACGAGGAAGTGTCTTTTGATAGGGCAGTGACATCGGCATCTAAGGTTCCTGACTTTGCTAAAATCGAATTTTCCGGAATGCTTGAGGGGGTCTTATGACTTCGGTAATTCTCCCATTTTACCTTATGAGTACATCAGATCTCTGTGAGCACAACAGGCTTGCTATGGAAATGTAAGTTCAACACAAGCCCTCTGGCTTTAGTTTCTGGCAGGAGGGAGTTTCCTAAGCTTATGCTGTATAGCTGTTTTGGAACCCTTGCTGCCTGGCAACTCTGTCTGTTTTGTTTATTTGTGTCTGATTTATAGTCTCTGAAGAACTGGAAGGTTGCCACTCAAAATATCTGGGTCTCCTGATGCATGTGATATGATTGTTGGGTTATTGAACACAGGGAGTGAAGAAGTAACAAGGCAGTGAGTGATGGGCAGAGTAGAGAAAGACTGGCAAGGACTGGTCCCATCAGCACCTTGACTAGTGGTCATGGGAAGTAGACGGTCAATTGGAGCTTTCTACCAAGCAGGAAAAACAGTCTAGGCTGATGTACTTCAGTGGAGTTATTTTTCTGGTTTAAGGGCAATTTATCAGGATCAGAGTTTGTTGGGGATGCCATCTGAGGAAGGTAGATGCCTCATGGTTGTGTGTATGCATATGTAGGGTGAACATCCAGAACTGGCCTGTTGAGTACCATTTCCTGGTTTTGCTCACGTTCAATGTCTTTGATGCTCAGCTTTATCTCAGAGATGCTGAGTTTCTCAAAGGAGTAAGATGTGGTACTGGAGTTTTAAGAGGTCTTTAGGTAATTCACATATGTATCCAAGACTGAGAACTGATGCCCTAGAAGGTACTAAAATTTTAAGATGTTATTTCTGCATTTAAAGAAATCACAGCATACTGGATAGGCCAATACAATGTTACATAGGGGGTAAAATAGTTAAGTATGAAATAGCAATGTTAAACCACTTATGAAATGCCAAGAAACTTTGCTTCTTTTCTTTAGGGCAGAATTTAAATAAAAGAGGGTGGGTTAAATTGTGTGAAGTTAAACTGTGCACCAAGAGTTTTGATAGCAAATGACAGTTGGGACATCTGTAGAAAGACACTACTTAATGTAGGGATCTAGTTCTCTTCCTCCCTAAGCTCCACTGAAATCTAAGGGTGCCCTTTGCAAAGGAATCATCTGGACATGAATGGTGGGGCCCCCATGGACTCATATTTTCGAGTGCTTGGCTCACAGTGAGTGGCACTGTTAGGAGGTGTGGCCTTGTTGGAGTAGTGTGTCACTGTGGAGGTGGACTTTGAGGTCTCATATGCTTAAGCCATGCCCAATATGACAGGCCACTTCCTGTTGCCTTCAGATCAAGATGTAGAACTCTCAACTTCTTCTCCAGCACCATGTCTGCCTGCATGTTGCAAAGTTTTCTGTCGTGATGGTAATGGGCTGAAGCTCTGAAACTGTAAGCCAGCCCCAATGAAATGTTTTCCTTTATAAGAGTTACTGTGGTCATGGTGTCTCTTCATAGCAATAAAAACCCTAACTAAGACACCAGAGGGTAACCTAGATAAAACTGTTGGAAGCTCAAAGGTAAAAGGCCTCATAGGCATGGGAAAACAGAATTAGCTTGGTTGGTGTCACAGGCTTGCACCAAGACTCTAGACTTGGTAACATCAGAGACCCTTGGAAATGTGGGGTTTTGGGGAGGCAGTGGGATAATGATAATGGGTAGAAAGGTTTTTGAGGAAGCTCTCAGGTCTTCAGCTTCTCTGCAGCAGCTGGCAAAATCCTGAGGTTGATTCTATATGGAAAAGGTAATATGCACAGAGAAATAGGGGTGGCTGGAAAATATCCTCTGTGGTTTGTGGTTAGGTGGGCAGCTGGCGTTCAGGGGTCTGGTATGTAGAGGGACAGGGGAGTGGACACTTGGGGCAGCTAAACATTATATTTCCATGCTCAGATATTTGCTGCCTTAATATAGCAAGTGAACAATGATCATGATGGTGATTATGTCAGCAGATCGGTCCTCATGATGCTTTTTACATGCCCAGTACCATCCTACCTACCTGATGAACTTAGTTCTGTTATTATCCCACTTTATAGATGTAGAAACTAAGGCTCAATGAGCTCAAGTACTTCACAGAGGTATTCTCTGTAAAAAAAAGGATTTTGTTGATATACATATTTAATAAACATAGAACATTGTTGTTGACTTTTTAAAGCTGTTTCTTTTTGGTTCATTTGCACAAATCCAAGTAACAATAGGCTATATACAAGTTACCATTTGAAATCTTTTCTGTTTAAAAGAGGCACATATATCTTGAATACTGTCATGGAAGGAGGAAGTTAAATGTTGAAACTGGAAAGTTAGTATCTGACTTTGCTTCAGCATGGCGCAGGGAAAGGGGATGGAGCTCATCAGGGTGAACTGATAGGGATTGTGAGGTGTAGGGGTGAGCCCCACAAAGTTATCTGTCCAAAAGGGGTGGAGATAGGGAAATTTAGCACAGGTGAAGATAAAAGAAAGTGAAAAAGAAAACAAAACTCTCCTCTGGAAGCCTGCCAAGCTTTCCGTTTCCCAGCTTGTATGTAAATAAATATATTATATTCCATATTGCATTGACTTCTCTTGCCAGTGAGGAATTTGGAAATTCCGTATGATGGGCAAGAATGAAGCTGGGGAAAGTGAGGGGTGGAATCATGAATGAAGGGTAGGCTGAGGCGTTTCCACAGACTACACTAGATGTCATTGGTGACTTGATGACCCAAATGAAGGCAATTTTCATGGAAAAGCATGGTCAGAAATGTTAGATGACTAAGACTGTGAGATGTTATGACCAAATCCTTTCATGTTATGGAAGATGAATGGAGGTTTCTTTAATCTTGGAACACTGGGTTAGAGACTATAGCTGGCTGTTTGATTTGGAACTGACTGGGCCCATGCTTACAACAACAATGTTTCCCTGGGAAGAGCACTCCAACTGGTTATTCAGTACCAAACGGTCAGTCTTGAGAAGTAACATTAGACAGACTGAGCAGGTTATGTGTATGTGTCTGGGAAAAAACACATTTACGTACACATATGTACAGCAATTATCAAAGGAGGCCATGAGTTAGAAAGAACTCAAGGAAGGATGGTTGGGTTCAGAGGGAGGAAAGGGAAGGGGGAAATGATGTAATAATATTATCTCAAAAAGAACACCCCCATGTCTCTGGCAATCAACAGAAGTGTCTGTATCCCCCTCATTTCAAGTGACACCTCTCCCACTCTTGCTGGCTGGCTAGGGACCAACATGGAAACCTTTTTGCTGTGTTCAATTACAGATAGTGACTTCTAAGGCTGACCTGCCTCTTGGAGCTCGTTGGACTCGGAATGACTTTAGAGACATCGCGTTCTGTGGTTTTCATTTTGGGGTTCTCTTCCTGTTGTCTCTGGAGGCACTATCATAGTTACTGCTCATCTGAATATCCATGACCCATGAAAATCTTTATTTTCACCTTCCTAATTTAGTTTGTCAGTAAGATTAATTTCTCCCAAATGCAGCTCTGGTCAGCACTTCCTTTAAAATCTCCCCTGAGTGTAGCAGTGTATATCTGTGTTCTTAGGTTAACATTTAGAACCCCAAGCAGTCTGGCTTCCACTTCAGACTTCAAGCTTTTATTTTTTTGGTCACTCTGTCCTTAACTGTGTCCAGCCTTCCTGCCTCTTTTCAGAATGCCTGCTCTCTGCTTCAGATCCAACTCTGCCCATCCTTCATGTGACCTTTGACACCTCTAAATAATCCTCCCAAATGGTTTCTTTTGGATGTATCTAACATTGTGTCCTATAAGTTAGTCTGCTTGTTTCTTACCTATACAGTTTGTCTTCATGTCCCCGGTGCCCACAGCAGTGTCAGACACGAACACCTATTGTATAATGGGAAGCCAGTTGTCATGATTTAGTGCAAATAAAAGAAAAAACATTTAGTGGATAGAGTGTCTTCTGTGTTGGGAGTGACTTCTGATGAACTTTTCTAATGTTGCTGTGGCTGAGGGTTTAATGGACCTCTGAGTACACGCAGTCAATCAACCCTATCATCTCTTCTGATTGCTCAGAATGATTTTCAAACCGAATTCCTAGGGTTTGATTGTGCCCTGGATTAGTTGCACTAATGCCTATCATTAACATATGATGTCTCACTGTATTAATTCTGTTTTTGACAAACTTAAGCATTGCCTGGATGCCATGTGAATATGTGTGCATAGAAAACACACAGATTCACATACATATCACCCAAAATTAAATGGGGAAAATGTGTTTCCCACCAGTGGAATATTAGTTGTGTATCCATGCATTTGTTAGCCTGATTAATGATTTCTTCTGCCTACTTTGTGTTTTCTTAAATTATTTTTTATTTAAATTAAAACAATCTTAGTTTACATATCAATCCCAGTTCCCCCTCTCTCCCATTCTCCCATTCCCTCCACCATCTCCCCATTCCACCCCTCATCCACTCCTCAGGGAGGGTGAAGCCTCCTGTGGGGAATTATCAAAGTCTGTCACATCATTTGGGGCAGGACAAGGCCCTTGACTGAGAGAGTATCCCTCTATGTGGAATGGGCTCCCAAAGCCCATTCATGCAGTAGGGATAAATACTGGTTTCTCTGCCAGTGGCCCCATAGACTGCCTAAGCCCCCCAGCTGACATCCACGTTCAGAGGTCCTGGTTCCTGCAGTTTCCCCCAGCTGTCCATCTGGAGTCCATGAGCTCCCACTTGGTCAGGTCAGCTGTTTCTGTGGGTTTCCCCAGCATGGTCTTGACCTCTTTGCTCATTACTCCTCCCTGTCTATACCTGGATTTCAGGAGTTTGGCTCAGTGCTTAGCTGTGAATATCTGTTTCTGCTTCCATCAGCTACTGGATGAAGGTTCTATGATGGTATTTAAGGTAGTCATCAATCTCATTATAGGGGAAGGACTATAAGGTAGATTCTTAGTTGGGGTCATCCTTGTAGATCCTTGGAAATTTTCCTAGTGCCAGGTTTCTCATTAAGCTCATAATGGCTCCCTCTATTAAAGTATCTCTTTCCTTATTCTCCTCTGTTCTTACCCCAACTCGACCTTCCTGATTCCTCATGTTCTCCTTCCCTCCCCCATTCTCCCCTCCTCTTTCTCCTGCCCACCCCCCACCGTCCTGTGCTCCCAATTTGCTCAGGAGATCTTGTCCTTTTTCTCTTCTCTGGTGCGCAGGGGTGGGGAGTGACCATGTATGTCTCTCTTAGGGTCTTCCTTGTTTCCTAGCTTCTCTGAGGTTATAGACTGTAGGCTGGTAATCCTTTGCTCTTTGTCTAATATCCACTTATGAGTGAGTACATACCATGTTTTTCTTTCTGTGTTTGGGTTACCTCACTCAGGATAGTTTCTTCTAGTTCCATTCATTTGCCTGCGAATTTCAAGATGTCATTGTTTTTTTACCACTGAGTAATACTCCATTACTTTGCGTTTTTTTTTGATAGTTCTCTTGATGCTTTTCTTTTTGTTATTTTAATTTTATGTATATGGGTGTTTTGTATGCATACATGTCTGTGCACCATGTATATGCCTGGTGCCCGTGGAGTTCGGAGGGGGCGATCAGATTTCTTGAGACTGGAGTTACAGACAGCTGTGAGCTTCCATGTGGGTGCTAGGAATTGAACCTATGCTCTCTGGGAGAACAGCCAGTGTTCTTAATCATTCAGCTGTCTGTCCAGCTCTTGTTGATGCTTTCCAGATTCTACATTTATCTGCTCATTGGCGTGCAGAGAAGAGAAGTGATGTCCACTAGCCGTTAGGCTGTAGAAATGGGCTGTAGGGTTTGTTGGCTATAATTGATTTTAGAGGAAAAATGTATCTGGAACTAGTTTAGGAAATGATGATGTGATAAGCTATAAAAATTAGAAAACACTTCAGATTTGGAGGAGGATAATGTACATTGTTTAAAACTATTTTTTCCCTCTTTGCCAAACATCAGTTCTTTGGAGGCATTTTACCCTGTGGTGCTTTGGGGCTATATTAAAGATCGTAATTATGGAATAGGTTGTGTTTGGTTTTGCTCTCATGTGGGCCTTGGGTTTGTTCCTAGCTGGGAAACTGACAGATCTTTTAAAAATGGCTGATGACATTTGGAGAACACTGTTTATTTTCTGCTTAAAATGGATTCTTCATTTTCTTGTGCTTTCTTTTATTAATAGCTCCTTAGTTTGGATGTAGAATTGGTTTGCTGTCAACCTTCTTTCTCCTGTTTACAAAGGGGGAAAGCTCATTTATTTTTTTATACTTCCATGTCCTGTTCCTTTTGCTTCAGAGAAAAGGGCAGCGTCCTATTTAGATAGGGAAGTTTGGGCTATTTATAAAGCGAGGCAGGTTAATGGAAATTGACAGCTTGGTAATGTCCTCTTGGTGAATGACGCACACGGATTGCAGATGATGCTGCTTGGCTGGTTTCACTTACAGTCAGGAATCAGCTGGGGGAATTTGTGCGCTTGGAGCTTTGCTGTTGACGTAGGTACTGGGTACAGATACATTTTCGGAAACATCTCATTTCCATATAGATTAAGGGAGAGTAAAAAGAAAAATGGAGTTAGCTTGCCCTTAAATTCCAGCTGGTATCACGAGGATGATGCAAATCTATCTTTTGTGTTTATGGAAAGATGGGCTTTGGTTATAGTCAGCTACCAAGAAACAGCCACAGATTCATTCAGAAATACCCTCTGCTCATTTTCTGGAATCTGTTTACCAGCATCATCAGCTATGTGCATATTTATCTGAAAAATTAGATTTTCAGTGTGGATTTCTTTAATTTCCAATGTTAATCCCCTCACTTCCTCCCTCTTTTGTGCTAGGAATAAAACCAAGGGCCTTGTCTAAAGGAAGAGAGGTGAACACTGTACCACTGAGCTACATATCTAGGCCTTCTTAATACATTTTAGTTGAGTACATTAAGGGAAGTTTACATTATCCCATCGGTAAATGTTTTCATTTGGTTTTAGGAAAAAGTAAAAGAACCAGGATTTGAGGTGTCTTAGTGTTAGAGTATGTGCTTAACAGGCATTAGGCCTGTCTCCACCTGTTGGGAAAACAAAGTCAAAAGAGGTCACTAACTTCCCCCCTCTCTCCCTCTCCATTAGTTTGACTGAAATGAAATTGTGTGGTTTTCTTGTCAAGTTTCTGTTATAATAGTATGAATTCTTAAGCCCTAAGCCTTTAGACTGTGGTTTTTACTGAGTCATTCACAGTGCTCAGATTTCGTCACAAATGAGAATTTCATCTCCTTCAATCACATTGGTCAGATCATGCACAGAAGCAAAATTCCAGCCTATAACATAGGCTCAGAACACTAGCAGTTGATTGACTACTAGCTAAAACTGTACCCTCTGTGGGATGACAACACACATCAAAACCATTGCTGGAAAATTCCTGAAGTTGTCGAAGGCCCTGAGCACGCCACCTTCATCTTTCATCCTGTTACCATGTGGACCACCTTGGCATACGGTTTTTACTCAAGTGTGTGGCAAGCAGCATGCAGCTAGCCATTGGACATTATGATGAGGAGTGAGGGAAAGGGATGCAGGTCTCCTAGGGAGCAGGAGCCTAAGTGGGGCTGCCCATCTACCGGGGTCACTGCTCTTTCTCTTGTACTATGGGTCTCTGTCTGTCCCCCTTTCAGCTCTTGGCCTGTGTGGTGTCCAGCCTCTTGCAGACACACAGTAGCAAGCAGCAGCACTGCTGTTCTTGTGCTTTAACCCGGAGTTGCCTTTGGCTCTTCATTCTTGCCGCTCAGTATCTCTTTTGTACATGTTCATCCATGGCTGAGCCTCTTGATGATATCTGGATGAAGGTGACTGAGAGCCTCCTCGTGCCCATCCATTGTCTTAGCATTGGAACAATGTTAGATTTCTGCTGCTGTGACTCAGTGTTGGGGAAATTACCTTGAAAGGAGGCAAGGCTCATTTTGGCTTTATTTATGGTGCCCTTGGGCCTATGGTGGTATGGTATATGACAGATGTGGAATGTAGCTGAGGAGGAATAGTCTGGGAAGCAGAGTGAGGGGAAAGGGCTAGCGTTTAATGCCCCCAGTGCAGGGTACATCCCCAGTGACCTGATTTCCGTCTAACAGGTCCCACCTCCTAGACATTCTAGCATCTCCAAATATGAGCTCATACTAGCATCTAAGCATTTCTTTCTACACGTGGGCTCTTAGGACAAGCAGGAACTGGGTGAGACTCCTGGTTTAGAATTGTCTGCTGGGGCTCTGCATCACTTGTGAGTTTCCTTCACTCCAATGGAAAGACAGTGCTTGTCATTGATAGCTCAGGTGCCGTAGACATCAAGTTGGACTTTATTGAAGCTGGGACAGGCATCATGTAGGCAGTGCTGAGTGACCTTTTCTAGCCAAGGGTTGGGGGCCTTCAAGGCTGTGTGCCCCGGTATCTCTCAGTGTCACAGAAATCTCAGTTCCATGTGCCTAAGTCCCCTCAGTTCCATAGTGTTTCTCAAATTTTCTCCTTTTCTTGCTACTATCCAGATGATAATGCCACTTTTTTTTTTTTTTTTGCATTCCATAGTTTGCCTTTTCCTTATATCGTCATGCATGGTTAGCCGGCAGGTTAATTCTTTTTTATCCTAATTTATGGATGGGGAAGCATGATGAAAGATCATCTAGCCGAGTTGTTGGTAGATCCACTCTTAAACCCAGACATTCTGACTCTGAAGGTCTACTTTGAACTGCTAAGTCTGATTGCAAGCTTGAAATGCTCAGTGTTTGTTGTTAACCACCATATTATAATTGTGGTGATTTGCTGAATTCTACAAGTGATAGGATGGGTAGAGATTTCTGAGACTCTGAACTTATATGAGGACTCACCTGAATTTTCTTTTGCATCCATTTGTTTCCCCCGCACCCCATCTCTTTGTTTTCCAATTTTGAGAATGGATGCCAAGGCCTTCTGAGTGATAGTCGAGCACTGTACCACTAAGCCGTATCCCCAGCCCGTTTTGTATTTTGAGGTATGGACCCACTAAGTTGCCCAGGTTGGCCTTGAATTTGATCAGTAGTTGAGGTGGCTCTGAACGCTATCCTCCTGCCTCAGCCCAAGGTCCTGCGTGTGTTCTGTCATATCCATGCTACCTTTTTTTCCTACATGAAATTAGGTCGAACAAAAACATCCTCATGATTCATGATCTATGACATCCTAATTCTGTCCAACGTTTGGAGTGTTTATACCTCTTCTTAGGGGTAGATGTGTGTCCATCTCTATAACATAGCTGCTGACATTTCTATACCGTATCAGTACTTCAGTCCAATGCAATTTATTATGCAGTCAATTTTAATGCAAACTTTTTTGGGAAAGGTTGTTTAATCCATGTTCTCAAGTAAGAGTTTTCTTGACCATTTTAAACACTATTTTGTGTTTAAAGAGACTTTTTATTTTATTTTCTCATTGGGAACTAGGTCACATACTGTGAAAGTTTAAATGAGCTGTTTATTTTAACTTTTTGGAGAAATATCTGAGGGGTTTTAGGAGATGATGCTCACAGAGAATGTATGACATTTGGAGTCAGTGTTTAAAGTTATTTTGCATCTGTGTCTGTGGCCAGATAATTAAGGTCTAGTTTGATGTTTTAACACTTATGAGTTGAGTAGTTTGCAATAGGAAACTTAGGGAGAGCATATCTGTTGTTGAGGGATCCAGACCACTGCCTGTGCACTCTGGGAGGGTACTGATGCTATGACTTTTGTTGTGTACCTGAAGGACCTATGGCTGGTAGGAACGTCTTCCTTAGTGCTAGAATTTTGTAATTTATTTTTCTTTTGCTATCTTTTCATGCTCAGTTGTAATGTTTACGGCTCATTACATTATTTCTCTGGTCCTCTGCCAGCCTGCCTTTTTTTGTGATTAACTTAAAGAACACATTTGAATCTTCCAAAATCCTTGTAAGTGTAGTCATGAATTTATTTTTCCCCCCCTCTTACAGTGATTAAAGTAAATAGACAAAACCCAACAAACCAGAGAGGTAAACTGTAGAATTAGACCTGAAATTACACTGTTGCCAAGTGTAATTTTGTATGCATGCAAATAACATACTAAAGCTGATTGAAGTTGCCATGTGGGCATGTAAAGCATCCTCTTATCAGATAAACAATGTCCATTCCTGATACTTGTTTTTGTGTTGTTCATTCATCCATTGAACAAACATCTTAACAAGTCAGGGTGTCCTAGATACTATTCTGTGCACCAGGGAAACTTTGGATACATTCTTAACTATATTCCTGGGTGACTGTGACCTTTTTGTTGTCACAGTTCCATTATTTAGGTGAAATATCTCCTGTATATATTACTCTCTCAATTTCCCACTTAGGTACCAGCTCAACTTCCGTCTGCCTTGCTGCTGTATCTGTATGTCTTAGTACTTGGTGGGATATGGGACATGACTACTTTATGAATTCCATAGACATGATTGTCTTTAGTTTCCAGTACCTGGTGCATGTAAGCCTGTTCGCTTGGGTAATATCAAATAACTGCTAAGCTGAAGGCATTCATACTCTATTCTGTTTGGTTTCCAAAGGTGAAGGAGAGAGATTCAGTGTTGAGAATAGAGAAGCTTATGGCTTTTTTCTTGTCATTCATTGGAACTGGTTTGGGCTTTTCTGGTTGTCAGCGCTGTTGCACATACACCCAGAATTACAGACTCATTGATCACAGAGGGACATTTGTGTTTTAGTTGATGTCACTCAAGCGATGTTTCCTGAGCATATGCATATGCCCCTATTTAACTTTGAGTTTAATTTTCCTCTCACTCAATCATGTACTAGCATGAGTGTTTCGGATAAGATGTAGAATCTACAGGACACAGTTCACAGTCATTTGCAGTGGTTGCTTCTTGAAGTTTGTGTTTGGAAAACTGTTGTGAGATTAGTATACATGTAAGTGAACTTCCCACACTTTGAGCTTTGCAACTTGACATGTTCTATGATGACACAAACAGTTTTTCCTTGTTTAAAGTAGAGTGGGTAGTGGAAAGGCCAGGCATGATGTAGGACACATGGCATCTAGCCAGGCACATGGGATGCTCAGTCAGAGGGACTTGTCTGAGTTGAACTCAATTGGGCTGAAATGACCAGGCCTTTGTCCTCACATCAGCACATGTGGGCTGCCATGACCTTGGGCTGGGTGGATCACTCTTGATGAAGCAGTCCTTGGAGGAAGGGCTAACAGTTGGTACCTCTCATCCAGCAGCATTCTTAGCAGCCAAAGGAACACATTGGGACAATGTCACCAGGGAGTCTTGTGAGCTTCCCAGCAGTGACTGGGACACTTCCTCCATGACTGGCTGCTTGTTCCTCTTCTCGTCTTCATTTCTAGGACTGGATAATGAACATCTCATGAAGGAAGTTAACACCCTATTTTCCTTTATTAGCTTTTGTAGGTGTTGCTGTTGGGGGGAGGATAAAAGAGCTAGGGGGAGGAGACTAGCTCTCTTTGGGTTCCGGTTTCAGCCTGGAGAGCAGTGTGCAGACCCTTGGTTTTGGCTTTCTTGGCTTCTCATGTAAGTGATTTCTTCCTTAATAAAATATCATAGGACATCCCTGTTTTGTGGAGCTTAATATTTCCGCATTATGAAGTCATCTTCATTTTAGAATGAAAAAAAAAAAACCCAATGCTTTAACGGTATCCCATTTTCTGTTTTTAATATAGTAAAAAAAAAAAAAAAACCTGGAAGGAGAATGATTTAGATTAGCTTTGTATTGGCCTCAGTCAACCCTAAAAATGCTTTTCATCTTTATCAAAGCTTTGAACAAATATAAAAAATGTTGAACAATTGCAACATATTCCAAAAGGTCTATGGCAAAAACTATAAAGATACAGCATTTCTTTCCTTACTGTTAAAATTATACCTGTAGGCTGTAGGATCTGGAGAGATGGCTTAGCAGTTCTTAGTGCATACTGCTCTTGCAGAGGACTTGTGTTCGGTTCCCAGTAAGCATGTCAGGTGGGTCACAGTCACCACTAACTACAGCTCCAGTGCATTCACCATCGTTTCCTGGCTTTTGCAGGTAACCACATTCACACGCACATAACCTCCTTGCCAATACCTTCACCGCATATACACATAACTCAAAATAAAACAGGCATCTTAAAGATTGTGCCTGTAATGATGTCTCGTTCTCTGATGATTTGTGTCTTAGTCACAAATATTCATGTCTTTCCTGTTTTCTGCTCAAGTACAGTGGAACAGATGGTGATTATGTTGGCCGTTTTTGAAAGGATACTTTGGTTCACTTAAATCTGGGTACTGAAGTGATGGAAGCTGCTTAGAGATGGATAGTTGTAGTCCTGCCTTTTAAGAAATTTTTATGGGAAACGGAAATTTTAGTTTTATCCCAGGTGGCTCCAAGAACAACTTGTAGGAACACTTGGTGTCAGAGTAAATTCTAAAACTGAAGAGGGTTCTGAAAACCATCTAGGGACAGAGAACAGTGAGTTGCTCCTTGACTTCCTTATCCCTGGAGGTGACTGACCTGCTGTCATCCCACGGTCCTTTCCTTTCTCCAGCTGTTTCTTCTTTGTCTTGTTTGTGCTCTGCACTGTGGCTGTTGGGGCCGGGACAGGACTCACTGTTATTTGTGCTCGCACTGTGGTCGTCTGGATGAGGACAGGACTCACTGCTAGACTCAGCTTTGGTGCCAGTGGGAGCCAGAGTTGGGAATCAGATTACCTGAAATTAGTGTTATAGGCAGATGTGAGAGGTACCATTGAGGGTGCTGGGAATTGAACTTGGGTCCTCCGGGAGAGTGCTTAACCACAGATTTCTCCTCTCTTGTTTCTTTCTGATGCTCTTTCTTGCTTCTATTCCCATCTTGAATCCTACGTAACATTTGCTTTTTAAAATCCAGCTCTGGTTAAGTCTGCCTGGATGTCTAAATCCTAGGCTCACTGAGCTGAGTGCTGCTGTTATCCAGTGCTCTCAGTTTGGGCTGGTGGTGGCTTCTGAAGACCACTCTTGCTGCCTGACTTCTAGGCATGCTCCTGACTCTTTCATTCTTTTCTTCTTCAACCCCGCCTTCCTCATCTTCACTCCGCTAACCTGTTTTGTGGATGTGAGAGCACTTGCTTAGTACACACGAGGCCCCAAGTCTGACACTTAGCACTGCATAAAAGAAAGCAGGCTCTGTCTAGTTTAGGATTGTAATCAAGAGATAAATAGATGTTGTGAGAACTTGGGCAGGCTCGCCTTTCCTTGCTGCGTGAATCTCTGTGGGGCCTCAGTGATTGTGTGTTGTTTGCTTCCTTCTGGATCTTGAGGGTTATCAGGGTGCCATTCAGCCTCCCCAGTCACCTGCTCAAAGACACGGTCCTTTCTCCGTGTATTCATTAATTTTTCTAAGATCAGCTTCCCTTTCTCGACTCTTCATTTTTTATTGGCCTGCAAATTCTTCTATCTTTTTTTTTTTGACAGGATCTCATGATGCAGCTCTAGCTGGCCTGGAACTCCCTATGTAGAGCAAGCAGGCTGGGTGCTGTAAGAAAGCAGGCGGAGCAAGCCATTAAGAGTGAGCCTCTAAGTAGAGCTCCCCCATGGCCTCTGCATCAGTCACTTCCTGTATCCAGGCCCCTGACCTGACTTCCCTCAGCGAGAGACTGTTACTTGGAGTCTGTTAGATGAAATAAACTCCTTTCTCTCCAAGGTTTTTGTCACAATGTTGCTTTTGGTCGTGCTGATTTTTTTATATATATACTTTTTATTTTTAAATTTAAATTAGAAACAAGGTTGCTTCACATGTCAATTCTAGGTCCCTCTCCTTTTCCCTCTCCTCCTCCCATGCCCTCCCACCAACCCCCCCAATATCTCCTCATTTCCCTAGGAAGAGTGAGGCCCTCCATGGGGGTATCCATAGTCTGTCATTTCATCCAGGGCAGGGCCTAGGCCCTCCCCGAAGAGTCCAGGGTGAGAGTGCATCTCTCATTGTTGGATGGGAGCCCAAAGTCCACTTGTGTACCCGGGATAAATACTGATTGATCTACTACTACCCAAGGCTCAATAGATTACCTAGGCCTCCTCACTGACACCCACATTCAGGGGGTCTTGATCAGTCCCATGCTGGATTCCCAGGCATCATTGTGCGATTCAAGAGCTAACCCTTGTCAGGTCAGCTCTGTTATAAGATGCTTTATCTTGCTAGCCGCTTTGGTATATCACCCGCCAGTCGCCTGGGCTCTGCCACATTGTAGTCCCCAAATAACACACAAGACGCTGTATTAATTATGAAGCTGTTGGCCTTGCTTGTCTCTTACTGGCTAGCTCTGCTTTAAGTAATTACCCCATAATTGTTAATCTAAGTATGTCTCTTACCGGAGAATAGTTCCGGGCTCCTACCCCATGGCATTACATGTTGACTCTCTTGTGTTTCTCCTTCCCAGAATCCTCCTGGACACCTAGTCCCACCCATCTAGATTCCTATTGGCTCAACAGTACTTTATTGACAAATGTACAGGACTTCCCCCATCACAGCTCTTTCTGGGGGTTAAATCAGCCCAGTCTTAATCCTTTTGGTCATCAGTCCTCCCTCTCTGTTACTGGCTTTCTTGAGTTCAGCTCAGTGCTTAGCCATGGGAATCTGCCTCTGCTTCCATCAGCCACTGAATGAAGGTTCTGTTTCCCAGACTCTCTGGCCATGGGATTGTAGGCTGGGACTCCCCAGATCTATGTCTAAAATCCATATATGAGAGAGTACATGCCATGTTTCTCTTTTTGTGACTGGGTTACCTCACTCAGGATGGTTTCTTCTAGTGCCATCCCTTTGCCTGCAAATTTCAGGATTCCATTATTTTTTTCTGCTGAATAGTACTCCATTGTGTAAATGTTTGGTCATGCTGTTTTATCATAGCAAAGCAAACCCTACTTAAGACATACCTATGACTATTCTTTTCTCCCTTTGCCCCTCTAAGTCCACTAAGTAAAGGAATTCTGTCCCAGGCCATTAATACATAAAGCTACTTGTGCAGAATACTTCTCATATTCAACAGTCCTGTGACACACTACCTAAATATCTGAGGCATGGCATGCGATTTTCAGAACAAAACTTTGGACTCTCATCCCAAGACTCTTATTCATGGCTTTGAATCTGTTTTTCCCCCCTCAATTATTGGCTATGGTATGTTTAAAGTTACTCAGGCCCAAAGGATTTGATTGTTCCTTGCATGTCTCTGACTCATTGCAGGCTCTTTTCATCAGTGAATCCTTTGACTCAAGTTTTAAAATACATCAACCTTGCCTGCGCTTCCCACCTCCTCTGAAACGCATCTCTGTCTTTTGCTGCAGTGTTAACAGTATCCTGCAATCAATCTTGCCGTGTCTCCCTTTGCTCTTTATAGACTATTCATAGAGCACCAGCCAGAAAGAAATTGATGAAAAGAGGCTCCGCATGGCCTGCCTTTGCTCTGTGACTTCCTCTTTCTCCCACTCACCTGCCCTCTGACTCATCCTCAGTAAAAAGCAGTGTTTACAAGGGAGAGCTTGATGGTTAGTGCTATGAACTTGACAGGATTTGGACTCAGCCTTGGAGATGGGCCTCTGGGCACACCTGTGGGCAGAGCATGCTGATTTTGGGTGCAATTATTCTGTGCTCTCAGCATTCTGGCCTGTGCGAGTAGAGAGCTGAGCACTGACATGCATCTCTCCCTTTCTTCTTCTTGGCTTTGAGTAGGTTGTGACCCTCTCTCCCAAGAGTTCCTTCTGCTGTGACTTCCCTGCTGTGATGGACAATAACCTGGGCCTGTGAGCTATAGTAAACCTTATTTCTCTTAATTTGCTTTTGTTAAGAGTGTTTGATTACAGCAATAGGGAAGGAAACCAAGACAAAGGGCCTGACCCACACAGCCTTTCTATAGCCTCTTCCTTATGCGTTGACTTATCTTTTGCCACTATATTTTCATGTCCAGATTCATGTTTCTCCCCTTTGCCCTTTCTCTACTATCCTGAAGCCTTTCTTTCTCCAAGGTCACTCCATTCTTGGCTCTGTATTAGTTCATTCTGCATCTCTGTGATGGTTGTTCTACTCTTGGTTCCTGTATTAGTTCATCTTGTCTTACTGTGACCAAACCACCCGACAGAACGCTTGGACAGAAAGATTTGCTGTGGCTCCTGGTTTTAGAGGGCTCAGCCAATGGTTGCTGGGGCTCAGGTGCTTCTCCAGAAGATCATGATGGCAGGAGTTGGGGGAGGAGCGTAGCTGTTCCCATCTTGGCTGTTCCCATCTCAGTAGGTGGATGCAGACAGAGAGGTCAAGCCCCTATTAAGCTGGCTTTCTTTTTTCATCCCAGCTATCTGAGACCCCAGCCCATGGTCCCAACCTACGTTTAGTGTGGGTCAGAACTGTCCTCACAGATACACTTAGAGGTATGCCTCAGTCTTCTAGTGTTGTGCCAGGTTCGCAGAGCCCCAGAGACTAACCCAAGGAGTTGACACTTCTGATGCAAAAGCAACAGGTTTCTTTTTATTGTTCAAGCTGGCCAGCTTGGATCTCACTCCATGGTGGGGGGAAACGAGATCCCAACCAGCCAAAAGGAGAAGCTTTTAAAGGGTCAGACCATAAGGTTGAAGGCCACAAAGTTCAGAGTTTCCATGGTTACTTAAGGTCATACAAAGTACAGAGTAAAGCAGTAACTATGTATTTTAAGCAAGATACATTTGAGTAAGACAGGGTGCCCTGCATGGGTGGCATACACATTTAATCCCAGCACTCGGGAGGCAGAGGCAGGAGGATCTCTGTGAGTTCGAGATCAGCTTGGTCTACAGAGTTCCAGGATAGACTCCAAAAGAGGGTAAAAAAAATAAGGTAAGACAGGGCATGGGCTTGCAGAGTTACAGGGTCACAGGGTCTGTCAGTGGTGGACTGTCACCTCCCCTTTTCTGAGGGGGGGGGCTCAGACGCCAGACATGGCACACTTGATTTAAGGAGTTAAATTTTCCTTTACCAGTAGAAGTTCCCTTTCTCTGTATAGATTTAGGGCCCAACTTTTATTAATTTTAATTTTTGGTCCTCCAATAGGTAATGGTAACCCAGATAGGTTGACAGTGATGATTAACTATTGTCCATCCCTCTGCCCAGACATCTCTGTGGATGCATGTGTGGCACACAACTCTTAAATGTCACCTCTCAGTGGCTACTTTCTAGTCTGTGAACTTCCTGTTTGGAGCCGCATTAGTTCCAACTTCGTATCACCCATTCCTTTCTTGGTGTCTTGCACAGCACTGATTGTCATAAACACATATCTTTCTTAGTTGGTTTTATTGTAGTGTTCACCCATGAGGAGATGAGTGTTTTGTTTACCTAGTGCTAGTTAGGTTTGGCCAACTTAATATAAACATAGACAAACTTGGGAAGAGGAAACCTCTTTTGAGAAAATGCCACCAATGAAGGTTGGTGTATGTGTGTGTGTGTGTGTGTGTGTGTGTGTGTGTGTGTGTGTGTGTGTGTGTGTTCTTGATTAGTGATGTGAGATAGCCTGGGTGGTGGTCCTAAGTTGTTTAAAAAAGTAGGCTGAGCAAGTCACAGAGAACAGCCCGGTTGGTAGACAGTGTTCCTCATTGGCTTTTGCTTCAATTCCTGCTTTGAGCGCCTGTCCTGATTTCCCTTCAAGATGGATTGTGATTTGGACATGTAAACCAAATAAATCATTTCCTCCCCAAGATGCTTTGGTCATTGAAAGGAGTGGTATCAACTCAGTATCCCAGAAACCAAGTTCTCAGCACAATGGAGGTTTATTTGCCCCAGGGGACAGAGGGCAGGGAATAAGAGACAAAAAAACAGGAGCTAGAGGATGAGGAAGAAGGGGAAGGGAACAAGGGGGAGGAGGAGGCATGAATATTTGTCTCAGTGTGACAAAGGACTGCCTGTGGCTAGACGAGAGACAGATGTGACCCATAGGAAAATGGCAGTCTATAAAGAAAAGTACAAGGGGATGAGGTCTTTAAGTTTAATTGGGCATGTGAATTGGGGCAGCCAAAGGGGGCTTTTGATTGTTGGACTTCAATACTTTGATAGCTGGACCTTGGTAGTCAGCTTCAGAGGGAGGAAGTGGCCAAATAAGGGAGTAGACCTCCGTGTCTAACTTTAGGAGTGTAATCTGTTTTTTCTTAGCAAGGCAGAGGGAATGAAGGACAAAACCAGTTAAAGCTATGTTTGCCATGCTCAGGCTGACTAGAGTCCCTTCAGTCATGGCGTTTGTATCACAGCAACAGAAAGCAAGGTAGGACAACTCTGACGTACAGAAAAGTGTTAATGTAACGGTAAGCACCTTAGGATCCCTAGAGACATAATGGTGTGAGTAAGTTTAGTCTGTTTTGCATCATGATTCTACTGTTAAAGATAAGAACAGAGCCTCAGGTAATTTAGCAATTTGTGGAGATAGCTATCCTGGTCTGCCTTGCCTCACAGCGCTCTTGCTGTTGTCCTGATTCATCTATCAGGGCATTAGGTACCTGAACTTTACAGCGGCTAACTGCCCTGTGGAGAGAGGAAGTCATCAATAGTGTGCGTCCTATTAGTGCTTTGACCACCAGTCACTATTAGGCAGGAGCCAGAAGCAGATTTCTAACCATGAGTCCATGTTGAAGCACTTTGTCTTGGAGCATATAAAAATGTCATCGGTTAAACTGTTTCCTTTAAAGTAAGAATTCTGAGAAATTCACCTGGTCTGCTTTGTAGTGGCAAAAAGGCTGCACTTTCCTTACCAAGATGAAAAGTGACCCTGCCCTGTGAAATTGAAGCTGCAAGGAGTGAACGAGTGTGCGCTGCCTGTTAGGTTAAGGTGGCTCGCACTTGCTGGGTCTGGCTCCTACCTTGGGCAGCTGGATTTGTGTTCTTTGCTACCACTCAAGCAATAGGGTCATTTTTTTCCTCTCCAAATTATCCAGGTACTTCCAGTGGAGTAGGGCACTGATGAGGTATAGATGTCAAAGTCAAATGCTCAGAAGACGGCCTCCTATTATTATGAGTGTGAGTCACACTCTTAAGTTTCTGCAGCTGTTTTTAGAGTTGCAAAGTGCAGGATGTGTCTAGTCGGCATTTCCCAGCACCTGCCCGATTTGTGGCTGATGTTCAAAGGGAATAATTGGGCTGAAAGTGAATTCTGCATACCAAGATGAACTGATGTCCTGGGTTATAGAAATGGAATATGATTACCAACCAGGTTTGTTCCTGAATGTTTGGGTTCCTGGTTCCTGATCACATTCCTGGCATTAGAATTCGTCATAAAATGTTGATAGTCCCTGAGAAGCGGTGAAAATTTAACTGAGACTTGAGTAGTGTATTAGTGAAGTGTCCACTGTGGTTTGAAGGCAAAGCCTGAATGAGAGGTTTATCAAGCTCCTCCCATCTGCCACTCCCATTTCTGGCCCTTCCATTTTGTCCACATACTTATCAGAATTCGCAATTGCCTGACTATTTGGTTTATAAGTACTAAATTGGTCATTTTTGCATCTAAGCTTATTCATCAGGGAGATTGGACTATTATTTTATCCTCTTTTGTATCTTTATCTGGCAGTAGCATCAGGATAATATGGGTTTTATAAAGAATTTACTAGCATTCCTTCCTTTTCTCTTTTATGTAGTCATTTGGGAAAGATTGCTATTAATTCTTCTTTCAAGCTGTGGTAGAATTGTGCAGTGAATCCATTTGGCCTTGGACCATTTTTAGTTGGAAGTTTGTATGCTTGCACAAATGTGTTTGCGAATGTATGTGTCTGGAGGGTATAGGACAGCCTTGGGTGTCAGTTCTTAGGCATTGTTCACTTTGCTTTTTTGAGACAAGGTCTTCTACTGGCTTGGAGCTTGCCAAATAAGGTAGCCTAGCTATCAAGTGAGTTTTGGGGACCTTCCTAGCTTTGCCTACTGATTGTTGTGAATTATGTCAGTACGCTTGCCTTTTAAATTTATTATTTAAATTTTTTCATGATATTTATTTGGATCATATTCTTTTCCCTCCACTAGCTCCTCTCAGCTTCTCCTAGCTCCTCCCTACTTCATGTTCTTTCTCTTTTAAAATACAAAAATACCCCCCAATCAAAACAAACAAACAAATGAACCCAATAAGATGGTGGTGGGGGTGGACAAACAAAATGCACGCAAAAATTGTGAGTCCGTTGTGTGTTGGCCTGGGGCCTGCTCTGGAATATGGTTGCTATACCCAGTGGCACTCAATTGGAGACAACCGATTTTCCCTTTCCCGGCAGGCATCAGTCACAAGTAACTTCCTGGTTAGGGGAGGGATATCTTTCTCCATGCTGGGACTTTGTCTGGTTGGAATTTGGGCAGGCCTTGAGTATGTTCTTCCAGGCTCTGTGAGTTACTCTGTGATCAGTCGTGTTGTATCTAGAAGACACTGTTTCCAAGAAGCCATCCTCCACCTCTGGTTTTTAAGGTCTGCCTCCTCTTCAGCATAGGTTTCTGAGCCTTAGGGCATGGATCAGGGCTTGATAAGGGTCCCATTTAGGGCTGAGTGCTCTAAAGCCTTTGATTCACTGTCCAGTTGTGGGTATCTGTGCTAGTTACCATCTACTGCAAGAAGAAGCCTTTCTGGTGAGGGTTGAGTTTCCCATCCTTTTACCCCAAGGTGATGTCTGTTCTTGATGGTGAAGTGTGTTTCTTTGATGCAGCAGAAAGATGAGTCCTGTTTTCGAATTCAGTCTTTTAGTCAGTGTCTTTTTATTGGGGAATTGAGACCATTAATATAGACAGCTATTGACCAGTGTTTACTAATGGATTTTGTTGTTGTGATGTGTTCCCCTCCCCCCTTTTGATGAACTGTATTTGGCTTATTTATTCTTTGTGTCCTCTTGGGTGTAGTTAACCTCTTGAGGCTGGAGTTTTCCTTCTAGTGTTTTCTGTAGAGCTAGATTGGTAGACATAATTTGCTTGAAATTGTTTTGTATGAACTGTTTATCTTTCTCCATCAGTTGTGATTATAGTTTTGCTAGGTGTAGTAGTAGCCAGGCTGGATCTGTGGTTTTTCATGCTTGTTGAACATCTGTTCAGGCCTTTCTGGCTTTCAGAGTTTCCAGTGAAAAGTCAAGTGTTAGTCTAATGGGCTTGCCTTTATAAGTAACTTGGTTTTTCTCCTTGCAACTTGTAATACCCTCTCTTCCCCATATTCATTTAGTGTTTTAATTTTTATATATTGTGGGGAGTTTCTTTTCTGGTCCTGCTTCTTTGGTGTTGTGTATGCCACTTGTACCTTGATAGGTATTTCTTTAGATTGGAGAAATGGTGTATGATTTTGTTGACAATATTTTGTGTCTTTGACTTGGGTTTCTTCTGTACCTATTATTTGTAGGTTTTGTCTTTTTATAGTGTCCCAGATTCCTTGGGCGTTTTGTGCCTGTTTTTTTCTTTTCTTTTTTTTAAAAGATTTAACATTTTCTTAGTTTCCTTTTCCTCTATCCTGTCTTCAAGATCTGAAATTTTCTCTTACACTTCATTCAGTCTGTTGGTGAGGCTTAACTTTGAACTTTTTGTTTGACTTCCTGAGTTTTTCATTTTGAATTTTGTTTCAGTTTGGCTTTTCTTTAACAATTCTATTTCTTTGTTAAATTCTACTTTCATATTTTGAGTTGTTTTTGTTATTTCATTCAACTGTTTGTGCTTTCATGATGTTTATTAAAGTATTTATTCATGTCCTCTTTAAGGTCCTGAAATATATTCATAACTGCTATTTTAAAGTTCTAGTGCTCCAGCTAAGTCACTTTTCTCAGGGCCAGGATTTCTGGCTCCTGGGAAGGTATATTGTCTTGGTTGTCATATTTGTGTTTCTGAGCTGAGATTGTGACATCTGGAGTTATGATGTTAATGGTGTTCTTATTTTAGCTTATTTTGGGTGAGTCTTGCTTATGTTGGTTGGATGTTCATTTCTTTGGTTGTTGTGGTGCTTTGAATGTAATTGGTCCCCATAATCTCACTGGGGATAGCACTATGAGGAGGTGTGGCTTTGTTGAAGTGGGTATGGCCTCGTTGGAGGAAGTGTGTCACTGTGGGGATGGACTTTGAGATTTCCTATGTTCTGGATTCTGCCCAGTGTCTCAGTTGACTTCCTGTTGCCTGCAAGATGTAAGACTCTCAGTACCACATCTGTCTTCCTGCCATGATGATAATGGATTAAACCTCTGAAACTGTAAATGAGCCCCCTCAGTTAAATGTTTTCCTTATAAGAATTGCCATGGTCCTGGTGTCTCTTCACAGCAACAGAAGAAGCCCTAACAATACAATTGCTACTAACACAATATGAGTCACAACCAAATGTGGTAGCCATGGGTCCTTGGTAGAGAGCAGTTCTGTGAGTTGGTATTGAGTCACAAAAGAAAAGAGGTGGCTGTCCCAGCCAAGTGTGGTGGCTATGGCTTCCCTGATGGAGAGTGGTTCTGAGTCTCAGCCAAGTATGTAGCTGTTGGTCCCTGTTGAGACCTTGTTCTGTGGATTGCTGGGGGTTTACAAAGTATTAGAGATGGCCTGGAAGGACTGATTGAGAAGGGTGACAGTCAAAAGCTAGGATGACCCTAACTCTGCAGCAAGAGGCCAAGTCTCAGGGGGATGGAGTTGTGCTAGCATGAGGGGAAGGAGGACATACATAGCATACCTGAGTCCCAACTTAGTGTGGCAGTTATGGGTTCCTGGTAGAAAGCTGTTCTGTGGGTCAGAGGCTACAGGAAATGGCTGGAAGGGGTGACAGGGAAGAAATAGGGGACCCAGGGTCCACACCAAGTGGCAAAGTCCCAAGGGGATGGAGGTCCATGTTTTGGCTTTTTAAAAATGTGGGTTTTGGGGAGTGGACTCAGGTTCTCATGTTTGCAAGACAACCACTTTACTGGCTGAACTGTCCCCCCAGTCTTAGTTTGGAAGTTGATTACAGTTTCAATCTCATTGCTTGTTATAGATGTAATAGATGTAGTTAAATGATGTCATCTTGGATTATTTTGGTAGGTCATATGCATTCAGAGATTCATTCATTTCTTTTAGATTTTCCAACTTAAGGAGATATGGTTTGTTTATAAACAGGGTCCCAATTTATAGCTCTAGCTGGCCAGAACTTGCTGTGTTGACTACATTGACCTTAGCTCATAGAGATCCATCTGCTTCTGCCTCTTGCATGCTAGTGTTAAAGGTCTCTGTGACTTTGCCAAGCTAATGGGATATATTAAGGTTTGTCATAATGATTTTCTGAATTTCCTTGGCATCTGTTCTAATTTCTCCCTTTTCTTTTGGTTAGTTTATCTAAGGATATGAAAACCTTATTTATCTTTTCAAAGAACTAACTCTTGGTTTCTTTGATTCTTTCTCTCCCTCATTTTATTAATTTCCATCTTCCTAGCTATCATTTCTGGGGTTGGTTTGTTTTTGCTTGTCCAATGCTCTCAGGTGTATCATTTAGTTATTTGAGATTTGATTTTTCTTTTTTTTTAAGTAGACACTTGTAGCTAGAAACTGCCCCCCTCAGGATTGATTTCATGATTTAATTGTATCCTGTAAGTTTTGATATGTTGTGTTTTTCCTTTTGTTTAGTTCTAGGAATGTTTAGATTTCCCTCTTAGTTCCTTTGGTGACCCATTCCTTATCCCATAGTGTATTCCTTAAATTCCATGAAGCTCCTCTGACTTAAAGAGACTAGGACTCCATACTCCTATGTTCTCTTTGTTGGGCACAGGAAACATTTCTCATCAGCTCTTTTAATGTCCAGAGGTTATTTTCTACTGAGTTCTGTTTAGAGGGTTATGCAGGTACAGGTGTCAGTGAGTTCTGGACCAACTTGTGCATAAATGAAATATACTTTCTTGGTTTTCATTCACTGACCTCAGTTGCTGTTATTTGACACCCATCAATATACTCTGTCTGTCTGGACTCTAGCAGTCTCTGATACAATGTGTAGAGTCCCTTTGGGCAAGACTTATAACTGTCATCATTTACTCTGTGTTCCTTCTTTCAAGGTACAAGTGTTTAGTTAATGCCTCCTTTTAGATTTCCAGTGCCTCTATAAATTGATTGCTTTTTGTCTGACTTTTTAAAAATTAATTTTTATTTAAATTAAAAACAATTTTATTTTACATACTAATCCAATTTCCTCTCCCTTCCATCCTCCCATTCCCACTACCATACCTCCATCTTAACCCCCATCCACTCTTCAGGGTGGCTGAAGCCTCCCATGGGGGTTCCTCAAAGTCTTTAATAAATAGTGGAGGGTTGGTTTGAAAGAAGCAACTCTGCAGTTATCTTCAGTAGTTCATTAAATTGAGATACAGAGTTGAGTTATTCAATACAAACACCTTTTCTAATTTCCATTTTTTTCTCTTTTGAACTACATATTATAGATTTGCATTTAGTAAGCATTCTAACGTAAAATTCTGAGATCAGACGAGATTGGGCATGGTCAGAGTGGCACGGCCATAGACCTAGCACAAACTTTATTGTATCTCCCCTTCTCCTTTTCCCCCTTTCCCTTCCGTTGCCTTCTTTCCATTCCCTCCCTCCCTCTCTCCCCTCTCCTTCCCTTCCCTTTCTTTGGTTTGTTGCTGTGATGACATAACCTGATACAATCACCTTAGGGGAGGAAAGACTTTATTTTGGCTCGGTGGTACTGCCCATCATAGCGGGGAGAGCATGACAGCAGGCAGGGAAGGCTAGCTGTCACATTTGTCTTAACTCAAGTAGAGAGAGAAGAGGAAGTGGGGATGACCTCTAAGCTTGTCATCAAGAACCTATTTCCTTTAGAAAGCCTTCACCTCCTGAAGGTTTTACATCCTTCCCCAACAGGGCTGCTATCTTGGACATGGTGGTGGTGTTCACACATGAGCTAATAGGGGATACTTTACAGTCAAACCACAGCAAGGTAATTAGCTAGCTTTCTTGCTCTCCTCTCCTCCCCTCCCATCACCTTATCCATATTTTTGGACTTGAATCCAAGGCCTCCTATATTTTAGGAAGAGCTACAGAGAGCTACTGCCCCACGTACAGATTCTGTCTCTCTCTCTGTCTCTCTCTTTCTCTCTCTGTGTCTCTCTCTGTGTCTCTCTCTCTGTGTCTCTCTGTCTCTGTCTCTGTCTCTGTCTCTCTCTCTCTCTCCCCCCCTCTCTCGTTGTTGCTACTGATTTCTAGTATAATCTCACCAAGGCCAGAGCACATACTCTTATAAGTAGTCCGTACTGAATTTGCTGTTTGACAATTTCATACCTGTGCAAAGTGCATCCCGACGCGTTTTTTCACTTTCTCTCAGCTCCCTCCACTTCCCCCAACACGTCTCTTTCCTGGATCCAAGGCATTTGCTTCAAGACATGCTGCATTTGATTTTAATCTTTAAAAGCTTGTTGGTTTAAAAGCAGCATACGGTTGGTCCATTCCTGTCAGTGTTAGAATTCTTGGTGTAGGCACTAGTATCCTGCGTATGTCATCCAGTCACATTGTTTATTGTGTTATAACTGTATTTTAAAGGCCCCCTTCCTTTTTTGGGAATATTTTTATCTGTTGTTGCCCAGATAGTAGCTCAAAAATCCCATATTTAGGTTTCTTATGTCTAATGCAGCTATGTACTGAATCAGTCATAATGCTATTTACTATGTCCTCTACCTGTCCCAAATTTCTTATCCTACCCAATTACCAGATGTATTGTATATTACATTGCTCTAATTTCTACATCAGATTTGTCTTCTATTTCTGTTCCCATTATTATTATTAATTAATTATTATTAATTTATTTTAAAGGAAAAGATAGAGTGTTCAACACCCCATTGTGTGAACAAGGAATTGTTGGATTTGGGATTGGAATCGCAGTCACTGGTGCCACGGCCATTGCGGAAATTCAGTTTGCCGACTATATCTTCCCTGCCTTTGATCAGGTAGGTGCCACATGCTTTGCCGGGAAAGGCATCTATCTCTTCAGGTCAGTCCCTGAGTGTTCAAACACAGGCTCCGCCCACCTGTCTCCACCTTGCATCATGTTGGCGCTTTGCCTTATGTAGATGGGAATACATCCGAAGATTCAATGGCATGCTTTTAGGACATTCATTGGGTAGGAAAGAGTCACTGTGACATGTCCCCTCTCTCTGCAGATTGTCAACGAAGCTGCCAAGTACCGCTATCGCTCTGGCGACCTTTTCAATTGTGGGAGCCTCACCATCCGGGCCCCATGGGGCTGTGTAGGTCATGGGGCCCTCTACCATTCTCAGAGTCCTGAAGCCTTTTTTGCCCACTGCCCAGGAATCAAGGTATTCTTTTTTTTTTTTTTTAAGATTTTATTTATTTATTATGAATGCAACATCCTGCCTCTACATATGTCTGCACGCCAGGAGAGGGCACCAGATCTCATTACAGATGGTTGTGAGCCACCATGTGGTTGCTGGGAATTGAACTCAGGACCTCTGGAAGAGCAGTCAGTGCTCTTAACCGCTGAGCCATCTCTCCAGCCCTCAAGGTATTCTTGTTTACTTCCTTTATTTGATCATCATTTGATGTTTCCACCTTTCTTTATGCTGTTAGTATTATCCTTCCTTGAAGGAAGGCAACCAGGACTTTGCAATTGATAGGAACTTTATATTTGAGGAAGGGAGGTTAGCATTTCTTTTCAGATTAACTTGCAGATGCCCAGTTTTCTAGAATGTTCTTCCTGAAGCAACACCGTCATGATGTTGGCACTCATTAACTTTATAGATTATAGAGGGTATGCCATTCTCCTAAAATTCCAGGTTCTTCTTTCTAATTGGTTTTTCACCGTGAAATGATTTTGGGGTACGTTTTAACAAAACCTATTGTTGATCAATATTTACCTCAAAGTTGTGTTTGCTTTTAGTTCAGTTTTCAGTTTTAAGCAGAGAGAAGGCTCTTATATAGATGGGAATCTTTTCCAATCTAGAGTAAGGTAACTGTGCCATCTGCTTGGGTGAGTCTTCCATTTGTAGCTGTCTCCTGGAGTAGCTTAAGTCTTTTGATGTTACAAATATTTTGAGTGTTTTGTCTCTTGATATTCATCAAGCAGCTCTCCAGGGAATCACAGAAACTTACAGATGTGTTAGCCAAAGAAGCATGTGTGTGTGTGTGTGTTTGACAAACATAAATCAATTGTAAAAATATTTACATTTTTTCCTTTTTTCCCCCTGCTGGATCATAATCATGAGGTTTGTCCCAGTTGAAGGGAGGCTGTATGGTTTTCTGACACAAGCTGGGAACAGTAGTTTTGGATAAGAGCCACTTTGAGGCAATGCGTACTTTTGAGTTTGAGCTGGATATTGGTCATATTTAATGTTTACATCATATCCTAGAAGTTTTAAACAGCAGAACTTTTAACCATCTACTTGTCTGTTTACTATTATTTTTAAACTTGAAATACAAAATAGATATAACACCAAAATGCTAATACAAATAACTATTTGTAGAAAGCAAAGAGAAACTACAGAATGGAAGCATGGTGTGACATGATTAATAAGGAGATTTATGGTGTTTGATTTTTTTAAAACAAAATTCTTCTGATAAAAATGACACAATTCCCTCAGGGCAGTAAGATTAAGAGTCTGAGGCCAGCCTGGTCTACCTAGCATGGCTTTCTGTCAACCAGATTAAGGGCTGAGGGTGTAGCTCAGGGTGGACCACTTGCCTGGTATGTGTAAGCTAAGGATTTGATTCCACAAAAGAACACAATAGTTAGTATGAAATCCATAGGTGGTTTGCTTCAAGGAGTCTTGTTTGATCTTTGTAGTAGGCCCAGGCTTATTCTAGTAATCTTTTAGAAGTGAAGTTTGTTCTTACACAGTTATTTCACAATCATGAAAACTTAGGTACAAATTTGTGATTTGAGTAGCCATGGTGAAGAGTGTGGTCTTCTGTGTGCATCAGAAGAGAGTAAGAATCTCTGTCCTAACAAGTTCTGTGACCTCGGGTAGTGTCCTTACTTCTCTGTACGCTGTGCCGCAGTCTCTATTTCTAAGTGGGAAACAGGGTAGTAGCTATTTCCTGAGGTCCCTGTAAGGGACAGATGAAATGGCCCACTCAGGGTGCTCTGCCAAGTTTTTTCATGCATTTCTTGCTGTCAATTCTCTTCACCAGCCCCCTCCTGAAGGTCTCGGAGCCCTTGCCTGTCCACTGGAGATGTGGAATAGCCATGCTTTTTCTCTTTTTCTGTGCAACTGGATTCTATATCTGGTCCACAAAATTCCGTGGATTGCTTTTTTCCTTTATGAAGTGCAGGTTGCATTTGCCCATCAGAACAAAGGGGGTCGTGCACTTTCATTGGCAAGCGGTAGCAGAGTGTTAGGAGGAGATGGAGCTTAAAGGTGGACAGCTCTCTTTGCTGCTGCTTTTCATGTGCTTTGCAGGTTCCCTTTCTGCTACAGGCAAGGTGAGGTCCTCAGAGGAAGCTTGGTTTCTTAGTGGAAGGCAGTTTAGAAATACTCGTGGGCAAAGAGATTTCTGAGGGCCAGCACTTATATTTTATAATAAATACAAATACCTGGGTCTGGTTGAATTAGTTACACTTGGTTGGTTAAGTGTCAACCCTTAGAAGTGGGTTTGCTGGAGATGTATTTGACTAAGATTGTTTTGTTTTTACAGGTGGTTATACCCAGAAGCCCTTTCCAGGCCAAGGGACTTCTACTGTCATGCATAGAAGATAAAAATCCATGTATATTTTTTGAACCTAAAATACTTTACAGGGCAGCAGGTAAAGATTTCTTGTATTTTGTATTTGTGACTGTCCTTACATTCTTTTACATGGTTATTTTTTTTAAGGTATTTTCCCCTAAGCTAGATTTTTACTTTCATTACAGATCAAGTTCTGTGACATTTAATTTTGTACTCAGATGTGAACTTCAGAGAAACCCATCTAGTTAGACTTTGATTGTGGAATGTAAAATGTTAACAAGAAGAAAAGATCATGTTGAGTTTTGTTTAGTCATTGTGGGTGGAATGGGAAAGTGAAGGCACTTGTACTTCATGACATTGAAAGTTTGCTTTAGATAGGTGACCCTGGAGGTCCTCTAAGTCAGGGGACTCTGGTGAGGCAGGTTCTGTTAACAAGGTGCTATGGTATCAGGCTTCCCTGGGGGTCTGTCACAGTAAACCGAGATGCTCCGTTTCTCTCCCTTTAGCTCACAAGCCTAATTCTATAAGCACACATCTGTGACTGCTTATTTCTCAGCTGTAATGGAAAATTTAAATATCAAATGATTTATTCTGTCTAAAGTGTACCCCCTCCCCGCCCTGAATTCAAGAACATTACTTTGGCAAATCACTCTTGAACAGTTAACTTTAAAATCACTTGTTTTTGTTGTGATGTAATTTATGTACAATAAAATACACAGCTCTTGTGTTCAGCTTGATGTGTTTTTGACAGCCTCATATATTCATATAGCCACTATACAAAACAAGATGCAGGACACGTCTTTTCCGGTTTGCTTTCTGCCTGTCCATTCCCTCAGCTCTAAGTCTAGTTGCTTTTGATTGCGATTGGATTAGTTGTTCATGTTTCTGGGTTTCGTGGAAGTGGAATTTCACATATACTCTGTGTTTGTCGTCTTCTGTCTAACCTAGTATTACAGAGATTCATCCATGTTATTGCCTGCGTCTAGTTTGTCTGTATTGCTGGGTAACAGCCTATTGTGTGAATACTCATTCATTATTATAACAATTGTGATAATACTGCACAATTGTGGAGAATATTAGGGCATTATTCAGAGAATGAACATTGCCCTTAAATGGTATGAATAGCTATTGTTCATCATTATTATTACTGAGTATATTTGTTATTATTGTAATTGTTTCTACCTAGGAAAGTAGGTTACTTCCTCTCTCTTCAGCAAGCTAATGACCTTTAAATATTATTAGTACATTGCACCTCTAGTTTTGGCTACTAGCTTGCCTGTTAATAAATTGATTAGGAAATGCATCTTGGTTATGAAGAAAAAAAGCACTTGAAAATCTGAAGCGTATACACTTTTGTTGCATAAGTATTACCTTAAGTGAATATTCATTGTACAAATCCACTGTCATTCTTTGTAGGCTCATGCCCTGGGCTCCTATTTCACTTTATAGGTTTTGTTTTTGAAAACTGACTTGTATGGCATTGTTAAGAAAGAGATTTCTCTAAATATAAAGATTATTTACATAATTCCTAAAATGATGCATTTTAAGAATTCTAGGCATAGACTTCCTTAGGAAGCTAAAATGTCAATTATCTAAAAAGTTTCCAGTTATCACTAAAAAGAACTTGGTAGATATAATTTCATTCTATATGTGTATTGTCTATACTTCCTCATTTCAGTTCATATATTTGTGTATTACTGGGGAAGCATATGTTTCTTGACAGTGAAGTATTCTTTTATTTGATCCCAAGTTGATTTTCGGACTTTACATGTCTCTATTCTCTTATGAATTGTTCACATAAGTTTCTGTTTCTGTCTTAGCCATGTAGGAGAACTTTTGTGCATCTAAAACAAACAGGACTGCTGTTAAAAGATGGTAGTTTAATTACTGCAGAGAGTGCCTTGATTACACATTGAGTAGGAAGGAGAGTCAGAGGTTTTCAGTGAACTTGAAGTACAAAGCTACCTTTACATTTGTTGATATGCTTTCTGTGATTGATAAACTGTGCCACTCATGGCCTTGGGCCCAGTAGACTTTCCCTACTTTCCAGATTTAGTTTGAACATTGAACACACATATCTTTCAAGCCTTAAGTTAGTTATAGTCTTAGTGACTAAGCTGATGCCATGTGATGGAGTGATGCATGTTTGTTTCTGTATAAAATTTAGGATCATGAGTCATGGCACTTTGCAACAAGTTCACCCATTTCAGCCCCATAGCCATATATAGTTTATACAGAGACTAAAATAGCAAAAGTTCCCATCTCACTTTCTTCACTCCCAACTCCATTCCTTAGCCCTGGTTCTGTGTATTTATATTTATCTTCACAGGTGACTAGGAGGAACGCACTTGCTTACGTATGAAACATAAAAAGATAGAAGCATTTTCCTGTAACTTACTGTGCACAATTTTTTTCTATAAATTTACCAAAATCTATAAATATATGGTCTAGATACTTGAGTCATAAAGAGCAAGCTACAAGTGTTCTACAAATAGATTTTCTTTAAAATACCTTTCTAATAATTCTTTGGGAACTTCATAAATGTATTTTGATCATATTCATTTCCACTCCTACCCATCCTCCCAATTTTGTGATTCTCCTATCCTCTTAAAAGGCAATCAGGTCCAATTTGTGATGCTTATATACTCCTGGGAATGGGGCTATGCACTGTAGCTTGTCGGACGTACCTGGGGCCACACCCTTAAGAAAAACCTTGTCCAGAAGCCATCAACTGTCAATAGCTCCTCAGTTAAGGGTGGGGCCTTTGGAACCACAAATCCATCGAATAACTTTTCCTCTTGCCACATAGTTGGAGACATTTCTTTCAGTTAACAGAGGTGTCACTGATTTTTACTTCATAAAATATATTCCATACCCTCACCCTTTCCTTGCTAATGAAACATTGAATTGCTTTCTGAATTCTGGCTGTTATGAACAGTGTTGCAAGAAACATATGTTTATATGTGTTAAGTATGTGGGAGAAGCAACCTTCGTCTGTATTAAAATGTCTACGTACAAAACTATATGTATCGTCTGTATATGCAAGTAATAAAGGGCAAGCTATAAATATTCTACGAATATCTTTTCTTTAAAATATATTTCTATTAGTTCATTGATGGAATTATTTCACTAATAGAAATAATTAAAACGTGTTCTGTAATGTAGAAGCTCACGAAAACTGTATTAAGCCCTTTCTTGTTTTCTTTAGTCCCCATGTATTCTTTGGTTGCACCATGCAGTGCATAGAGCTTGGCTTGAAGTCAATAGCATCTTGCAGTCATTTTTTCCCTCCCAGGGGCCAGTAGTTGCTATTGCTTCTCGTGTACAAATATAAAAGCTAATACCAGTTCCCTACTAGATAGATACCCACAATTGAGGAAGTTTCAGAAAGCTGGTTGTGGTGGCACATACCTGCACTCCTGACATTTGGGAAACTGAGGAATGAGGATTGCTGTGAGTTCAAGGGCAGGCAGGGGTATATAGTGCGAACTTCAAAAAAACCTAATCAACATGACAAACAAAACTTCTAGAAACACCAGAAGACTACTCTTGACAATGAGGTCTAAGTGGTTCTGGGGGTGTGGAAAGGTGCCAGAAATAAATGATTTACCAACCTTCAGAAGCAAGAGCCATCCAGTTGTACCTCATAACTGAGGTAACCTATGTCTCTAGGGGCAACCATTGAGTTCTTTTTTTGGATCCATTTTTTAAAAGTGATGCAGAAACCAGTGTTTTCTGGAGAAACATGGATACCCATGACTGCAACCACATGAGTGACTGGCAAGAACTTTGTTGTGTGGGGAGGGTTAGGAATAACCCAGCTTATTATGCTTGTGTTTTTTGTGTTTGTTTTTCATATATGTATCAAGGTGGTAGACATTAAAACTCTAACTTTTCTTCTTCTTTCCTTCCTTCCCTGCCTTTCTTCCTTTGTATGTGTGCGAGCCTGTATGAGTTTGTGTGTACCATGTGCCTGCCGAGGCCAGGTGAGGATCTCTTGGAACTGGCAGTTAGTAGCTACCTGATGTGTGTACTGGAATCCAAAACCTGGCCCTCTGCAAGAGCATTAAAATCTCTTAATCATTGAGCCATCCCTCTGGCACCTCTTTTTTTTTTTTCAACAAGAACAAAATTACTTAAAATACTAAAAATATGCATCAATTTACTGGTGCTTTTTCCTTAATCAGTTTACAAACCAGTGATCCATTTTAAATTGACAGTTAACATAAATTGTTTTGTATCTCAATTCTTGTGTTCAGTGATTTTTTTTCTCCTCTTCCTAGCTCTCTATTGCTGATGTATAGTGACTATAATTTAGTGTTTAATTATTTTCTTTGCCAATTTTCTCTATGCAAAGTTCACATCTTGTTCCTTGCTATAGAAAATCCATTTGAAAATAAAATTCAGATTTAAATATTTATTATTTCTTTGAGAATTTCATACACTGTATTTTGATTTTATTCATCTCCTCCCCCAACCTTTCCTCCATCCACCCCCAGTTTTACTCACTCAAACTGTGACCTGCCTTTTTTTTTTTAAATAAACCATCAAGCCTCATTAATGTTGTCTATACATTGTTAGGTGTGTGCCCACCCACTGGAGCACGTGAGACCTGCTGGGACCATGCCCTTAATCTTCTTCAGCATCTATAAATTACCAATAGATCTTCAACTATGGATGGGACTCCATGTCCATTTCTCCCCTCATGCTGGAATTTTGTCTTATTTGGGCTCGCACAGGTTTTGTGCGTGCTGTCACAACCATTGTGATTTCACAAGTGCAACTGCCCTTTGTGTCTGGAAAACAACTGTTTCCCTACCTGCCACCTCTGGCTCTTAGTCTTTCAACCCTTGAGCCTTTTGAGGAGGGTAGTGTGATATAGATGCACATTTAGGCCTGGGCATTTTGCATTCTCTCATTGTCTGCATCTTGACTAGCTGTGAATCACTGCTTTAATCACCATTGATTGCAAAGAGAAGCTTCTTTGAGGTTTGAGAGATGCGCTAATTCATAGGTTTAATGAGACCTCATTAGGAGTTGGCTCAGTAGTATGTGTCACATTAGCAGAGTGATAGTAGATTCTCCTCTAGGGTCAATGACTTGTCTAGCCCTGATAACTGTGCCACGTATGGGTTCCATCTTGTGGAACAGGCTTTAAATCGAATTAAATCTAATATGGCTGGTTTCTCCCATACCATATGCGCCGCTGTTGCACCAGTCAGCGGGTCTCGCCAGGCTTGTAGTAATTTAGCTCGTGGGGTTTACAACTGGATAAGACTGAGTTTTGCTTCATTCCTCTAGTAGCATGCATAGCAACTTTCCTGTGACTTGTAGCCAGTAAGGGTTAAGTTTTCAGTTCGGTACCTGCTTGATCTCTCCGTTTGAGAAACTGAGGAATGAGGATTGCTGTGAGTTCAAGGGTGGGCAGGGATACATAGTAATATGTGATGTCTTCATCAATAGAGTCTTGCCATCAGTTCTGGAGGGTAACTGTCTTAGAGTTTCTATTGCTGTGATGAAACACCGTGACCAAACAGCGAGTTGGGGAGGAAAGGGTTTATTTGACCTATGTTTCCACATTGCTGTTCATCGCTGAAAGAAGTCAGGACAGGATTCCAAGCAGGACTGGAACCTGGAGACAGGAGCTGATGGAGAGGCCATGGAGGGGTGCTGCTTACTGGCTTGCTTCCCCCAACTTTCACAGTCTGCTTTCTTATAGAACCTAGGCAACCAGCCTAGGAATGACACCACCCACCATGGGCTGGGCCCTCCCCATTGATCACTAATTGAGAAAATGCCTATAGCTGGGTTTCAAGGAGGCATTTCCTCGACTGGGGTCCTTCTTCTCTGATGACTCAGCTTGTGTGTCAAGTTGACACATAAAACCAGTCAGTACAGTTAGTTTGTGGTGTCTAGTAGGGAGACAGTTGTCCCAGTAAAGTGTAGCTACATTTAAATTGTTTTTATATATGAAAATGTTTATGTTTTTGGAAGCCTCTGCAGCAGTTTTTCAGAAAGTCTATAGTGTCTGTCATTTCTCCCTTTTACTTTTATTTTCTCTTCGAAATCCCACCCCATTTAACCCTTCCTGTTTCATTATTTACCCTTCCCCCATATATTGCTATGTTCTTTCCTTCCTTGAAAGCCCCCCTTCCTTGAAGCCTTAATTTCTTGACCCCTGTGTGGTTCAGTTACACAATGGAATATCATTCAACCCTTAAGAAAATGAAATTCCCCCCTCCCAAAAAAAGAAAAGAAAATGAAATTTGCAGGCAAATGGATGGAGCTGAGAGGAACCCATCTATGTGAGAAACCCTGGCTCAGAATTACAAACCTCACATGTTTTCTCTCATTTGTGGGTGGTAGCTTTGAATCTTAAGATAACTGTGTTTCATTTGGAATTCCCAAAGAAATTCAACTGTTTGAAAGAAGAGGGAACAATTGTCAGAACAATTGACTTGCTAGCACTTTTGTTAATCTAGTAATGTAACATACTGGCAATTGCGTGGAATAACTTACTCCAAGAACCACTGAGAATATCAAACAGATGCATTTAAGTTAACAAAGTTGTAGACTTTCTTTTCTTGTTCCAAAGTAATATTGCCATTGAATTAGAAACAATAGGTTCTTTAGTGACATTTCAATGGTAAGAAAACACACCCATATATATGGCATTGTATAAAGACACAACCATATATATTACCTTATATATATATTATTATATGAAATAATGGCATTGTATAAAGATACAACCATATATATATATTACCTTATATGTATTATATGAAATAATGGCATTGTATAAAGACACAACCTTATATATTATCTTATATATTATTATATGTCTTACATATTATCTTATATATAAAAGTGTTTGCATGAGAAGTATGGGCACATGCAAGATATTTTCTGATTCTTGGAGTGTCTGTTGAGATGGTTTTTTAATGGTCATGGCATGCAGGAAGAGAATGAGACATACTTCCTCCAACCAAGCCACACCTACTCCAACAAAACCATGCCTCATAATAGTGCTATTCCTTATGGGCCTATGGGGGTCATTCAAACCACCACATTCCGCTCCCTGGCCCCGATAGGTTTGTAGCTATATCATAATGCCAAATGTATTCAGTCCAACTTCAAAAGTCCCCATAATCTATAACATTTTCAAATTTGTCTGAAAGTCCAAAGTTCAAAGTATCTTCTTAACTGTAATCACTTATGAAGTCAAAATGAAAAAAAGCAGGTCAAATACAAATATTCTTCTCTTCTGAAATCTCTTGAGCCAAGCCCCCACAGTTCAAATCACCCTCAGCACCACTGTCTTCTGGCTTCTACTAGGATGGTTCATTAAGCAGTCAGCTCCTCTTGTAATCCAAAGACCCCAAGGTTACATTCCTCCAGATAAGAGCATGGTCAGGTCTATCACAGCAATCCTCTCCTACCTAGTACCAGCTTCTGTCTCAGTTAGGGTTTCTATTGCTGTGAAGAGACACCATGACCACAGAAACTCTTATAAAGGAAAACATTTCAATGGGGCTGACTTACAGTTTCAGAGGTTAGTTCATTATCATCATGGCAGTCAGTATGGTGGCATGCAGACAGACATGGTGTTGGAGTTCTACATCTTGACCTGAAGGTAGCAGGAAGAGAATGAGATACACTTCCTCTTAACAAAGCCACACCTCCTAATAGTGCCACTTCCTATGGGCGCCATTTTTATTCAAACCACAGCACCCCTCATCCAATACTGTAAGTCTGTTTTCTTAGATGTCTGTCTAAGCACATGCTTGGCTGCACACTGCCATCCTTTATTGTCTCTCATGTCGTGTCTCTTGTCTCCAAGACTTCTCTCCATTGTGCCATACTTGGTGAGACCTCCTTGATTTCTGTAAGCAGGCTGTTTCCTTCTTACTTTCCAGAGTGGTTGGTGATATGCTGTCAATATCATGTCTTTATTTCTTGGCTAATAGTACCTCACATCTTTATGTGAGGTTGTGTTTCTCAATAGCATGAGTGGCTTCTTCCTCCCTTCCTCCCTTCCTCCCTTTCTTCCTTCCTTCCTTCCTTCCTCCCTCCCTCCCTCCCTCCCTCCCTCCCTCCCTCCCTTCCTTCCTTCCTTCATTTCTTTTTTTCTTTGTTCAACATTTTACTTGACGCCTGGATGTATTGGATGCTTGGTCATTGTTAACTGGCTATATTATGCATAGTGTATATATGTTATTTATGCATTTTGTTCTGGTAAAACTCTGCTTAAGGTGGCTTATCAGAAAGAAAATTGGGGGAAAAGGCATTGGTATGGGAAATGAAATGAGCAGTTTGGAAATAAAATAAGCTTATTTATGCCGTGAGTCTATAAATGAACATGTGTCGTGCATGCAAATGTTTTCTCATGTGCAAGCAAGTGTGGAAGGGAGAAGTTTACAGTACACTTTTATAAAACCTGTCCTGTCTAGTGATTTTTAATATTCTCTGACTTTCTTTCTCAGTTGCACAGTCATCACTGTGTATCCAGTGCTGATCTCTCTGCAGTGCTCATTTGGGTGTGACTATAACCAGCATGAAGGAGAGGGAAGTAGATCTGTGCATATCTCTTTAGTTCCTGATGTCAGTGTTCTGTCTCCTGTTGCTTGTCCCTTTTCAGGAAGGGACATAGCTACAGGGTAGGGATGTATACTTACTTACTTGAAATGACCTTCTCCTGGAATGTGTTATCATTTAAATTACTGTAACTACAAAATACCTGTAATTCTCACTAACTCTTCTGGCTTGGCTTGTTGATAAATGAGTATATTCAAGTTGCAACCCCTCCTTTCACTTAAGATTAAACTGATGCCTATCTGAAAGGAACTTTGAAGAACCCTGCTGCATTCATTATGGCTCCAGGGACTGACCTGACTAAGGCGGTCAGGTCATGAAGAAAGATTTTACACGTAGACACAATGTATGAAAAAGCTGGGATCAGGAGGTCTGAGTTCTTGGATGGAGAAACTGCAGCACTTTGAAGCTCAGTGTGTTTATTATATATAGTGGAACAGGGAGGTGGGGTTATTACATACCGATAAACAGAGGTAGGGTTATTATGTACAGCTTAGTGAGGAGTCAAGCTTAGCTAATCTCAATAGGATTAGTCTGCATAAGGGAGTAATTTTCAGGATGTAAAACACTGGAGAGGGAGAGGTTGTAGAAAGTATACAGCCAGTAGCCATTTTATGTACACATATCAGAATTTACAGTCAGACCAGAGGAAGGCTTTGCCATCCTTCTGAGCCTTACCTGGGGAAGGCTGTCCCAGAAGTTGCTCCCAAGTAACCAGTCAGAGGCTTAGTATTAAGTATAAATGCTCAGTCAATAGCTCAGGCTTGCTACTAGCTAACTCTTAAACTAACCCATATTTTTATCTGTGCGTTGTCATGTGGTTTGGTACTTTCTCTCATTATGGTATGCCCATCTTGCTTCTCTCTGCATCTTCTGGTGACTCTAGCAGTCTCAGTTTGGCTTTCTTGTCTAACCTTACTCTGTTTAGTTATTGGCCAGTCAGCCTCTTTATTAAACCAATCACAGTGACATATATTCACACAATGTATAAGAAAATTCCACATTTCCCCCTTTAACATAGTAAAATTATATACAACAAAAAAAGTTATCAAGTAAGAATTACAGTTACAATATCTAGTTCATTTGATTTGGCAAAATTAGGAAAAATATCCTATTTTATCTTTGTGACTCTAAAGTTTTATACCTAATTTATCTTTTGTCATAACTAAGAAAAACTAACTATGACTGTCCAGTCTTCAACTCCATCAAAGGCCCCAAATGTTACCTAGTGACAGGGATATCTGGTTGCCTGGACAGTCACTCTTAAGTTCTGTAATGTTGGGGCAGCCATCTTTGACCTACAGGCCTAGTATATCTGACAGACGTTTTTGTGCAGCAGGGAATTTTGAAGGACTGTCCTACTGTGTCTTGGCAAAGATTGGCAGTCACTTTCTTTACAACCTACTAGTCCAGTATGAATAGTACACTGTCAGCAATTTAGGCAAGGGCAGTTTTTTGCTCAAATGGCTAGTGTTTTCCATAAAAAAAAGCAAACTCCATACAGAGGTTCTTTGATGCCCATTATCTTCTTTTGAAGTAAATTGATACTGTTAGGAACAGACATATCTCACTGTCATGAATAGCATTATGCTATTAAAACATTTAAAATACCATATTCTGTAGGTCTTTGAAGCGTTTGAAGACCCCCATCTATCAATCAATCAATCAATCAATCAATCAATCAATCAATCTATCTATCTAAATATATCTGTATATGACCTTGAAAACATAGCTAACATGACTAAAGTTTGACTGTTATAGATGACTATTAATCTGTATTTCATTTTTTTGTGGTTTTTTTTTTCAAGGCAGAGTTTCTCTGTGGCTTTGGAGGATGTCTTGGAACTAGCTCTTGTAGACCAGGCTGGTCTCAAACTCCCAGAGATCTGCCTGCTTCTGCCTCCCGAGTGCTGGGATTAAAGTTGTGTGCTACCATCGCCTGGCCTAATGTGTATTTTTAAATTATACATTACATTTTGAAGTGAGTTGCATAAGCACAATACCCCAAACAAAGCCTTCCTCAGGGGGCTAAGGTATTGGTCCTTGATATTCATTCAGGACTTCACTTGCTTCCTACTGAGGATCCACTGTCCCAATTTGGTCTTAATATGCCTTTCTTTGAATCAGGTTCTCTGTATGATGGAGAGAGAGAGAGAGAGAGAGAGAGAGAGAGAGAGAGAGAGAGAGAGAGAATAAAGCATTGTTTGCCATGCTGTTCCTTAATTGCTAAAATAATGAGGGCTTGTTGTTCTGGGTAATATATTGAAAACAACAAGGCAATCATTGCTGGCAATTTTTCAATGAAAGATGTGCCAAGATTCCAACCCATTCATGTTAGTGTGCCAGCCACAGAGTCCTTATTCCAGGGATTTGCTATTCACCAGCTGACAATTGATTTACAAGGCAGGAAGACAGGGTTCTTGCATGTTGGTCACTGACTCACAAGCAGAATGGAATGTATGCTGGCTCCATGCCTTTTCTGCTGGCTTGTGATCTTGCTGCTAGAGCATAGAGTAATGGCAGAGGGCCATGGTGCTATCTTTGGCCAGGTGTCCTCAGTGTGGTCTTGACCTTTGTGGTTAACTGCCTAGTAAGTAGAATATAGTACCCTAGTCAAGTATGTCCCTGTGGTCTGCTCATTGTTCCATCTGTCTGTTCACTTATCCACCCATCTGTCTGTCCATCCATCTATCTGTCCATCCATCTATCCTTTTGTTCATCCATCCAATGTGGGTTTAGGCCATTAGTGAATAAACTAGAGTTAAACTCTGAATGTGTTGTGTACAGTTGTAGTTGCTGTCTTCTGTAAAGGAACAGATAGTAAATATTTTTAGCTTATGGCGGCCTTGTCTCTTTTGCAGCTACTTAGCTCTGTTGTAGGGTAAAAACAGCCATGTTGAATACATAAATAATTGCCATGGCTCTGAGCCAAAAGACATGCTTTAAAAATAAATTGACTTGTAAACTTTAGTGTACCAGTCTCTAAAACTATTTGATGTGACATAGTTTGAGACATAATAACTTTTAAAATACTCCAGTGCTTATAAGTTTTCTACTACTGTTTTGTGTCTTGCATTTGTTAGCTTAATAATCGTCTGCTTTGAAATTTACCTATAAAAGTTTTAGTAGTTTTTTTTACCATATTTTAATTTATTTAGATATATTCATCATTTAAAGACTACATGACTGTCTTAGGTACTGGTTGCTGATACCTGATTGGTTGGAAATAGCACAAATATACACATAAGGGAAGGCAATGCTCGGTAATTCATCAGTGGTATTAACATTATCCAGTTTAGCAGTTTGTTTTAAAACTTACTAATGTGGCTTGAAAACTGTATTGACTGGCAAAAATGGTCAAGATAAATTGCCAAGTAAATAAAGAATGTAGATGTAGAAGGTTTTTTTTTTGTAGTGTATGCAGGGTGATTCTGTTTGTGAAGGGCAAGGTATTTGCATGTTTGTGTGTGTGTACTTGCATACTGCTAATATCAGAAAAGATCCCAAGTCAAGAGTTCTGAGTTTCTGAACATATGATGTCAATTTGCATACTATAAGTAGAAAACATCTATTGAAGGATTTTTGAGTAGCACCTTGTTCTTTGAGATAGTTGGTAACCATCCATGATTAAGGTTGTGTGTCTAGTAGGCCATCTTTTTTTAAAAATAACTTACTTATTTTATGTGCATTGGTGTTTTGCCTGCAGGTACTATGGTCCATGTGAGGGATCCAGATCCCCTAGAATGGAGTTACAGACAGTTGTGAGCTACCATGTGGATGCTGGGAATTGAACTTGGGTCCTTTGGAAGATCAGCCAATGCTTGTAACCTCTAAGCCAGGTCTCCAACCTCTTAGTAGCCATTAGAACAGTGCCTTTTGCATAGCTGTGTTAGCCATCCTCCTTGTGTTGCTGCTGCACCGCTGTAACTGTATTGATATCACCGAGCCTGTAGGCAGAACTTCAGAATTATTCTGAGCACTTGTTTTTCCTTCATTTCTTCAGTTTCCAAATTAGAATCTGCAGATCAGCAGAGAGTTTTGAATGATATAGCTGCAAGGGAAGCTGGGGGGGTCAAGCTTGTGTAACTCAGGAGCCTGCCACCTAAGAAGGAGAATAGAATCAACTGTGGGAAGAGCATCCAGGAGAAAAAAAAAGGGCCCTGTGTATCAGAGACAGCTAGGATATTGTTAGCGTTGATGACTACTGGGCAATACTGTTTATAGACTGGGGAACAGAGGTAAGGTTATATTTAATTTTCTCCTGTTTGCTCTTTGAATGCAGAGCAGAAGTATACAGATGAGTTTAACATACCTAGTGGGGTGGGGTGAGAAAGAGCAGCAGTTTTCCCTAGCACTGCTGCTCTCACAGAAGAACCTCAGAGCTAAGCTGGGCAGATTTGTCAAATCCCTACTTAATTTCATTTGAAAATTCACCTGACAATTTCCTGTGCTTGATTACATAGGGAAATCATAGAATTGCTTCCCCTGGGATATCAGTGGATTAGTCTTTTCTCTTTGTTCTGGTGACACTGATTTGGCTAATCTTTGTGAGGTATAGGGTGTTGGTCGCTTATGGGTAATACTGTTCACTCATGCACAGTACAGACATGAAACAGAGCAAGTTTAATCCTACTATGTGCTTTCTCCCAATGTTTCAAATGCTCATACATTTCCTGCTTGAAAGAAAACTGGTCTGAGAACTTCAGGCTTTCAAATAGGGTTTTGGCAGATTTGTTAATAGCTTTTAAGCTTCTTGTAAAATTAACTTTTAAATTATTCTATATGTGCATGGCACAGTATGTGAGTGGAGGTGAAAGGACATTATCCAGGTGCTTTTCTTCCATATTTGTGTGGGTTATGGGAATTGAACTCAGGTCACGGCTTGTGCTGCAAGGTCTTTCACGTGCTATACCATTTCACTGGACCCACATTTATAAACACTTAAAAACAAGTTTTAAATTCATGCAAAAAGTACAAAAATACAGAGAATTCCATCCATCACAGTCCATTTTCCTTTTGCCATCATCTTACCATTGTATGCTAAATTCTTATACTTAGCCAATACTGCTGAGTTAAGTTGGAATAAAACATGCGTCAGTAAGATTTATTCAGTTTCAGCCAGGAGGTGGTGGCTCACACCTTTAATTCCATTACTCAGGGGGCAAAGCAGGTGGATCTCTCTGAGTTTGAGGCCAGCTTGGTCTACAAAGTGAGTTTCAGGATGACCAGGACTGTTACATAGAGAAAACCTGTCTTGAAAAAAAAAACACAAAAATAATAAAAAATTATTCAATTTCTATCATTCAGTTTCTAGCTTCAGTCTTTCATGTTTCAGGTTAGATGATATATTTCATACATTGCATGTGTTTATCTGTAGTGATGTCATGGAGCTATATAATAAAATTTACGTTTTAAATGAAGCTTTCAATAATGAGATACTGTCATGGGGAGTTTCTTATAGTCTTTAAGACACAGGTGTCATGTGAGTAACATTAATTAACTTTCATTTTTCTCTCATTATGTATTAAGTGGAACAGGTCCCAGTAGAACCCTACAAGATCCCCCTGTCTCAGGCTGAAGTCATCCAGGAGGGCAGTGATGTGACTCTGGTTGCCTGGGGCACTCAGGTGGGTACTGCTGAGGCCACACTGTGCTGGGACACTTTTGTCTGTAATTCTGGTGTGTTCTGTATGTCTGTCAGATGGAGTCTTTTTGTGCTGACAGTGCCCACCCTCGCCTCCACCCTTTATTACGATGGTAACTGACAGATGAGAGTGATTCAAGGTGGACAGCATTGATGGTTTCTCATGTGTGTATATTGTCAAATGATGACCCAATCAGGCTAAGTAATAGTTCCTTACTGCAGTGCGTGCATGCGTGCGTGCGTGCAGACTGAGACATAAGATCTACCCTGAGCAAATTTAAAGCAAACGATCCAACTTTTCTTTTAAAAGAAGGGTTTTATTTATTTTTATTTTTGATTAATTTTCTGTATTGACAGTTTCATACATGTATATAATGCTCTCTGATTACTCCCTAATCCTCTCTCATCTCTCTTTGATCCTTTTTGCTGCCTTCCCCCGCTTTATGCCCCTTAGTCTCATTCCTAGACTTAAGAGTCTTGGTTTTGTTTTGTGACCCATTTACTTAAGCACAGGGACATCCATGTGAGCTGTGGATTGGACCAGTCCATTGGAGCCTGGTGGGGTCACCAGTCTAAAGGCAGAGATTCCCCCTCCCCACAAATCTATCAGTAGAAGAGAGTCCCACCGTGAGATGTGGGGTCTGCTAACCTCTTCCTCCATTCATGACTGGCCTTTGATAGGCCCATTCTTGTGGAGACCAAGTGCAGCCGTCCACAGCTGTTCTAAGTTCATGGTTTCAATGGGTGTGTCTTGCCTAGAAGGTGGTGTTTTTTACAGCCCTTCTCTCCATCTTCCAGCTCTTTCTGCCCCCTCTCCCACATTGACCCTGAGCCTTAGAGAGGGCGGAGTACGTATCCTGTGCACCCTGAGCAGCTGTGGCTGTCTTCAAACAGAGTCTTAGTGTTGCTCAGGTCAGGCCCTAAAGTTGCTATGCAGCTGATGACGATATTGAACTATTGAACTTCTGGTCCTCCTGCTTGTACCTCCGGAGTACTGGGATTGCAAGCTCTTGGCCACCGTGCCCAGTTCATGAACAGCACAATCTTATTTGCTTAGTCACTGTGCTGCACATTCATTCCTCAGAATTTACTCAGTCAGTGACTGGAAGTTTCTAGTAATGCTTTTTGGGTGGCGGTGAAGTGCATGTCCAGTGATACTGAGATACTAACTGGGTGCGCACAGCTGTGTCCGTTCAGAAAACCTTTGCAGCTCATATGGCACATCCCTGTTACCTGCTGCACTGACATCTTTCTCATCCCATCTTTTGCTTCCTCTCATGAGTGCATTGCTTGCCATGTGGACCACCTCTCTTATGACCCAGTGCCAGAATTATGTATCTTTCTTTCCTAGTGATAGTTTTATCTGATTTGCCCCAGCAGTAACAGCAGGGCTTGGTGTCCCAATTCTCTACTTCCAAACCACTTACCTACCTACCTTCCTTCCTTCCTTCCTTCCTTCCTTCCTTCCTTCCTTCCTTCCTTCCTTCTTTCCTTCCTTCCCTCCCTCCCTCTCTCCCTCATTTCTGAGCTGATTGTCAGCCATCATGTATGATGCTGAGAATTGAACCCAGATGTTCTGCAAATGCTCTTAACCACTGAGCCTTCTCTCCAGTTCCTGTTCCAGTTATTGAACCCAGAACTTGCCTCTTACTTGGCGTGGTTATTGGCTACTTTGTCTATGAAACCTCTTTGCCCTTAGTTTTGGGATCTATCGACTTTTTTTTTTCCTTTTCAGCTTCTTTAGCTGTTTGTTTATCTTTAGAACTCTTGTTCTGCCATTTTAAAAAATAAATGTTGGTGGTCTGTGGGTGTTCTCTCTCTGTATGCTCCCTGGCCATCAGCCTCTTCCTTTATTTGCCTCCTGAGCTTTTCAAATGAGTATTTCTCCCCTTTTGCTAGCATTTCTTTCTGATAGTCTAGATATTTTTCCTTGCTTGTTTTTGTGACATGGGGATCAACATGCCTAAAACACATTTCTGAATTCTTCCAGCAGATCATTTTTCCAACTGCAGAGTATCATTATGAACAATCCTGACACCCAACAAGACTTTCAGGTCTGAACTGTTTTAATAATTCCCTGTGTATTTTCCCTCATCAGGTTCATGTCATCCGGGAGGTGGCTTCCATGGCACGAGAAAAGCTTGGGGTGTCTTGTGAAATCATTGATCTGCGGACGATTGTGCCTTGGGATGTGGATACAGTTTGCAAGGTATAAGCCTATAACTGATGTGCTGCCATATCACTTTTAAATATTTACAAAGGACCATCTTGGAATTGTGAGTTGCATGAGCATTTTCAACCAGTTTCAAACTTTTGAACGTGTGCTGTGAGTGGAATAGGTGCTTTGTAATGAGCTTGATGTTCAAACAACCAGATACAGTTAGACTGACTTTACCCTCCCATGGTTTTCTCTGTTTAAAATACCCAGTATTGTTTTCATAGGCGACTCAGGTTGAATCTGTGAGAAACGGAAAGGTGCAGAGAGGCAGGTGTCAGGACCATTGGAGTCACCTGTGCAGCTGACGTCTCCTTGGCTAGGTTCAGCAAGCTGGGCTTGATTTAGTAAGGTAAATAGTTTGGCTACATTTTCAAAGTCTTTTCTTTATAATCAATCACATTATTATTTAGGAAATAGTTCTAGTTATATTCCCTTGATCCTGTGGACCTCAGATTGAATGTTATATTGTGTGACTATGGCTACTCTGCATTATAGTTTCTGGCCTGATAATTTAGATTGGATTGCTGGTGCCCTTATTACTAGGTAAATTCATATAGTTGTCTTTGAAGAACAGAGCTGTGCTCACAGACTCTTGTTTATAACTGGTATCCTACGCATTGACTTCTGTGTGGCTTATGGTGTGTCAGTTCTCACGTGAGTGCCGAAGGAAGTTCAGATCTTCTATTTTGTGATAATCTCATCTAGTGAAGACTAATTAACAATTACCGGTATTTCTTTTTTTCTGTATTTGCTGCTATAGCAGATAAATCCTAAGACATAAAATATTTTACATTTACTAATTTTAAAATTTAAGTATAGTATTATTCGTTCTTTGAGAATTTCATGTAATACATTTTGATCTTACTCCCACAACTCTTCCCACATTCTCCTCCTCTCTGTATCCACCAACATTGTGTTTTTTTAATTGCCTTTTTTAGTTTTTGAGATTATAATTACAACCTTTCTCCTTTCCCCTTTTCCCTCCAAATAAACAAATAAAAGGAATACAAAGAGCAGAAGAAACAGTTGTGCCCACAGAAGAGTAATCCAATGGAAAAAATATATACAAGAAACATTATACAGACTGAGGAGGCTGCATTTTTATATTTAGGACTATATATGTACATACATACACATATTTGTATGGAACAATAATTAAAGAAACAAGAGACCATGAATTTGAAAGAGCAAGGAGGGTTATGTGGGAGGATTTTGAGGGGCATCTAGGTTGCTTCCAGGTTCTGGCCATTACAAACAATGCTGCTATGATCATAGTTGAACATATGTCCTTGCTGTATGAATGTGCATTCTTTGGTTATATGCCCAAGAATGGAATTGCTGGATCTTGAGGTAGACTGATTTCCATTTTCCTGAGAAACCGCCGTACTAATTTTCAAAGTGGCTGCGCAAGTTTGTACTCCCACCAGCAATGGAGGCTTGTTCCCCTTTGTCCAGATCCTCTCCAGCATAGACTATCATTGGTGTCTTTGATTTTAGCTGTTCTGGCCTGTGTAAGATGGTATCTCAGAGATGTTTTGATTTGATTTCCCTTATGGCAAGGATGTTGAGCACTTTCTTAAGTGTCTTTCAGCCATTTTAGATTCCTTTATTGAGAATTCTCTATTTAGTTTTGAACCCCACTTTTTAACTGGGTTGTTTGATATTTTGGTGACCAGCTTCATAAATTCTTTCTATCTTTTAGAAATAAGCGCTCTGTTAGATGTGGGGTTGGTGAAGATCTTTTCCCATTCTGTGGGTTGCCTTTTTGTCTTGCTGACTGTGTCCTTTGCCTTACAGAAGCTTCTCAGTATCAGGAGGTCCCATTTGTTAATTGTTGATCTGATTGTCTGCACTAGTGGAGTTATGTTCATGAAGCGATCGATCTCCTGTACCGATTTGTTCAAGGGTATGTTGGGGAAGTCCTGTGTATATGTCAATAAATTACTGCTGGCCAATAGGAATCTAGATAGGTGGGGCTAGGAGTCCAGGAGGATTCTGGGAAGGAGAAACACAGGAGAGTTCGAGATGTAACTCCATGGGGTAGGAGCCCGGAACTATTCTCTGGTAAGAGACATACTTAGATTAACAATTATGGGGTAATTACTTAAAGCAGAGCTAGCCAGTAAGAGACAAGCAAGGCCAACAGCTTCATAATTAATACAGCGTCTTGTGTGTTTTTTGGGGGACTACAATGTGGCAGAGCCCAGGAGGCTGGCGGGGAATAAACCAAAGTGGCTAGCAAAGGAAAAGCTTCTCCTTAAAAAGGGTACATCTCACTTTCTCTTCTAAGAGGTTCAGTGTGGCTGCATTTATGTTGAGGTCTTTAATCCATTTAGACTGAAGTTTTGTGCATGGCGATAGACATGGATCTATCTGCAGTCTTCTACATGCCAGCATCCGGTTCTGCCAGCACCATTTGTTGAATGAAGATGCTTTCTTTTTTCCATTGTGTAATTTTAGCTTCTTTGTCAAAGATCAGGTGTGTGGGTTAATATCTGGATCTTCAATTGGATTCCATTTGTCTACCTGTCTCCTTTTGTTCCAATATCAAACTGTTTTCAGGACTATAGCTCTATAATAGAGCTTGAAGTCAGGGAATGTGATGCCTCCAGAAGTTCCTCTATTGTAAAGGGTTGTTTTGGCTATCCTGGGTCTTTTGATTTTCTCTATAAAGTTGAGTATTGTTCTTTCAAGGTCTGTGAAGAATTGTGCTGGGACTTTGATGGGAATTGCATTGAATCTGTAGACTGCTTTTGGTAAGATTGCCATTTTTACTATGTTGACTCTACCCATCCAAGAGCATGGGAGATCTTTCCATTTTTTGGGTATCTTCTTAGTTTTTTTTTTTTTTTTTTTTTTTTTTAAGACTCAAAGTTCTTGCTATTCAGGTCTTTCACTTGTTTGGTTAATGTTACTCCAAGATATTTTATGTTGTTTGTGGCTATTGTAAAGGGTGATGTTTCTCTGATTTCTTTCTCAGCCCATTTATCATCTGTATATAGTAGGGCTACTGATTTTTTTGAGTTAATCTTGTATCCTGTCACTTTGCTGAAGGTGTTTATCAGCTGTAGGAGTTCCCTGGTAGAATTTTTTGGATCATTTGTGTAAACTATCATATCATCTGCATTAAACACATTCACTTATACAAATATGACACACATTTACTCACATACATAGATGGAATCATACATATATACATACATCCATACTCAGACACATTTTCTTACATTCACTGACGCATTCACATGAACACACACACATAGCACTCTTGTACAGACACACAATCACATGCACTCTCACACACCTTATAAGCAATAGGGGACACTAAGAAAGACAGAAGTGCTCTGCTCTCCCAGAGTCACTTTTCTATGCTGTGCCATGTGCTGCATACATCACTTTTAGTGGCATTTCCTGATTGAGCGCTCCAAAAGACACATACTGTGTTAACACATAATGTATAAAGTGGAGGAATCCAATTTTGTTTTCTGACCAAACACAGCTACTAAAAAAATGTGAGTACGTTCTGGTAACTATAGAATTCATTTGTAAAGATGAAGGGAAGAGTAAGTTGAATTAGGCCAAAAAACAAACAAATAAGAAAAACCGAAACAACCTCCCTTCAAAAAACCCTCAAAGATATTATTTTTTAGTATGTTTGGTTATAGGATTCTGCTCTTTCAAATCATCTCTAGGGACTGGGGTGATTGCCTCGGGGTAAGAACTCTTGTTGCTCTTACCACTTGGTAGCGCAAAACTCCCTCTAATTCCAATTGCAGGGGATTGGACCACGTCTTCTGGCCTCTGTGGGTACCAGGCACACATGTGGCACACATCCATACATGCAGAACACAAAGTAAAAATAAATAAGTCATCTCTCATTCCTAGGAGAAAAGGCTAAGTATCAAAAATTTCCCCTTTTGATATCATGAAAGGAAAACACACAAACACCCACAGCCATCAAGAATTGCCAAGCTGGCTTCCACTGTCAAATTGGAGGGTCATCAACCAGAAAGGCAGCGTGATGAAAGCAGGCCAGCACAAAACCCAGATAATGACACTACAAGCCAGAGGCCTTATTCAGTAGAGAACTCTGGTCTTGTCTTTCATCTTCCTGAGGTGAATGGGGCCTTATGGGCCGTGGCTCCACAATGTAGGATCACATACAGATGCAACCGTCACATTTAACAAAGGAAGGCAAAACCAAATTGCTACACATATCAATAATTTTCCCTTCTCCTCTGCCTGCTTCTCTTTGAAGTCATGATACCAATTTGGTATGTTATATTTGTGTTTTGCGCTTAAGGGTCTATAAATCCGTTTTTGAATGTAGAAGATGTAAATACAGCTAAATTAAATTCTGAAAGTAATTTACCTGATTTCATATCAGAACACAGAGCTCCCCTCATACCAGGACCAAACCTTGTATCTCCATGCAGAAGGACCACTCACACTAACAATACAAGTCCATGTGGGAAAGGCAATGTTGCAAATAAGAGACTAACTGTGGTTTAGCTAGATTCTGACCCTACGGTCAAAGAGACAGAACCCAGTGTCTAACTTGATTTGGCAAAGCATTCAAAAAGCTTCAATTATATTCATCCAATGGCAAATAACTCAGTCTGAGACAGGGTCCTTAGTTATGTCAACTATTAACACATGGGTTTAAGATATTGCTAAAATTACTTGTAACCAAGTCAAGTGTATGACTGACATGAGTTCACGAAACCCTTGCTAATTTCAAATCTACTCAGTCACAACACAACTTGTATGTTTTTATGGTTTTGCTTTTTAGAATTAATATTTATGTGGTCTGCACTGCGTTTTTGCCTATCTAATCTTGAGAACCCCATGATGGTGTTTGGTGACATAGGTCAGGACTGGTCTATGGTGTTTTCTCATAGAGCAGAAGCCCATGTTTTACTGTTGAGACCTTTTTCTACCAGGCTGTGCTTTGGCTGCCCTTTCTCCTCCCATTACCCAGTCCTCACTGCAGGTGTCACTGTCATCTCCTAGTCCTCACTGCAGGTGACACTGTCATCTTTAGTCCTCACTGCTGGTGTCACTGTCATCTAGTGCTCACTGCGGGTGTCACTGTCATCTCTAGTCCTCACTGCAGGTGTCACTGTCATCTAGTCCTCATTGTAGGTGTCACTGTCATCTCTAGTCCTCAGTGCAGGTGTCACTGTCATCTAGTCCTCACTGCAGGTGTCACTGTCATCTCTAGTCCTCACTGCAGGTGTCACTGTCATCTCCTAGTCCTCACTGCAGGTGTCACTGTCATCTCTAGTCCTCACTGTAGGTGTCACTGTCATCTCCTAGTCCTCACTGCAGGTGTCACTGTCATCTCCCAGTCCTCACTGCAGATGTGTCACTGTCATCTCCCAGTCCTCACTGCGGGTGTCACTGTCATCTCCCAGTCCTCACTGCAGATGTGTCACTGTCATCTCTAGTCCTCACTGCAGGTGTCACTGTCATCTCTAGTCCTCACTGCAGGTGTCACAGTCATCTCTAGTCCTCACTGCAGGTGTGTCACTGTCATCTAGTCCTCACTGCAGGTGTCACTGTCATCTCTAGTCCTCACTGCAGGTGTCACTGTCATCTCTAGTCCTCACTGCAGGTGTGTCATTGTCATCTCTAGTCCTCACTGCAGGTGTGTCATTGTCATCTCTAGTCCTCACTGCAGGTGTCACTGTCATCTCCCAGTCCTCACTGTAGGTGTCACTGTCATCTCCCAGTCCTCACTGTAGGTGTCACTGTCATCTCTAGTTCTCACTGCAGGTGTCACTGTCATCTCTAGTCCTCACTGCAGATGTCACTGTCACCTCCTAGTCCTCACTGCAGGTGTCACTGTCATCTCTAGTCCTCACTGTAGGTGTGTCACTGTCATCTCTAGTCCTCACTGCAGGTGTCACTGTCATCTCTAGTCCTCACTGCAGGTGTCACTGTCATCTAGTCCTCACTGCAGGTGTCACTGTCATCTCCTAGTCCTCACTGCAGGTGTGTCATTGTCATCTAGTCCTCACTGCAGGTGTCACTATCATCTCCTAGTCCTCACTGCAGGTGTGTCATTGTCATCTAATCCTCACTGCAGGTGTCACTGTCATTTCTAGTCCTCACTGCAGGTGTCACTGTCATCTCTAGTCCTCACTGCGGGTGTCACTGTCATCTCTAGTCCTCACTGCGGGTGTCACTGTCATCTCTAGTCCTCACTGCGGGTGTCACTGTCATCTCTAGTCCTCACTGCAGGTTTGTCACTGCCATCTCACTGCAGGTGTCACTGTCATCTAGTCCTCACTGCAAGTGTCACTGTCATCTCTAGTCCTCACTGCGGGTGTCACTGTCATCTCCCAGTCCTCACTGCAGATGTGTCACTGTCATCTCTAGTCCTCACTGCAGGTGTCACTGTCATCTCTAGTCCTCACTGCAGGTGTCACTGTCATCTAGTCCTCACTGCAGGTGTCACTGTCATCTCTAGTCCTCACTGTAGGTGTCACTGTCATCTCTAGTCCTCACTGCGGGTGTCACTGTCATCTCTAGTCCTCACTGCAGGTGTGTCACTGTCATCTCTAGTCCTCACTGCAGGTGTCACTGTCATCTCTAGTCCTCACTGTAGGTGTCACTGTCATCTAGTCCTCACTGCAGGTGTCACTGTCATCTCCTAGTCCTCACTGCAGGTGTGTCACTGTCATCTCTAGTCCTCACTGCGGGTGTCACTGTCATCTCCTATTCCTCACTGCAGGTGTGTCATTGTCATCTAATCCTCACTGCAGGTGTCACTGTCATCTCTAGTCCTCACTGCAGGTGTCACTGTCATCTCTAGTCCTCACTGCGGGTGTCACTGTCATCTCTAGTCCTCACTGCAGGTGTGTCATTGTCATCTAATCCTCACTGCAGGTGTCACTGTCATTTCTAGTCCTCACTGCAGGTGTCACTGTCATCTAGTCCTCACTGCAGGTTTGTCACTGCCATCTCACTGCAGGTGTCACTGTCATCTAGTCCTCACTGCAGGTGTCACTGTCATCTCTAGTTCTCACTGCAGGTGTCACTGTCATCTCCCAGTCCTCACTGCAGATGTGTCACTGTCATCTCCCAGTCCTCACTGCAGGTGTCACTGTCATCTCTAGTCCTCACTGCAGGTGTCACTGTCATTTAGTCCTCACTGCAGGTGTCACAGTCATCTCTAGTCCTCACTGCAGGTGTGTCACTGTCATCTAGTCCTCACTGCAGGTGTGTCACTGTCATCTCTAGTCCTCACTGCAGGTGTCACTGTCATCTCTAGTCCTCACTGCAGGTGTCACTGTCATCTCCAAGTCCTCACTGCAGGTGTCACTGTCATCTCCCAGTCCTCACTGCGGGTGTCACTGTCATCTCTAGTCCTCACTACGGGTGTCACTGTCATCTCTAGTCCTCACTGTGGGTGTCACTGTCATCTCTAGTCTTCACTGCAGGTGTCACTGTCATCTCCAAGTCCTCACTGCAGGTGTGTCATTGTCATCTCTAGTCCTCACTGCAGGTGTCACTGTCATCTCTAGTTCTCACTGCAGGTGTCACTGTCATCTCCAAGTCCTCACTGTAGGTGTCACTGTCATCTCCCAGTCCTCACTGTAGGTGTCACTGTCATCTCTAGTTCTCACTGCAGGTGTCACTGTCATCTCTAGTCCTCACTGCAGGTGTCACTGTCATCTCCTAGTCCTCACTGCAGGTGTCACTGTCATCTCTAGTCCTCACTGTAGGTGTCACTGTCATCTCTAGTCCTCACTGCAGGTGTCACTGTCATCTCTAGTCCTCACTGCAGGTGTCACTGTCATCTCTAGATCTCACTGCAGGTGTCATTGTCATCTAGTCATCACTGCAGGTGTCACTGTCATCTAGTCCTCACTGCAGGTGTCACTGTCATCTCTAGTCCTCACTGTAGGTGTCAGTGTCATCTCTAGTCCTCACTGTAGGTGTCACTGTCATCTCTAGTCCTCACTGTAGGTGTCACTGTCATCTCTAGTCCTCACTGCGGGTGTCACTGTCATCTCTAGTCCTCACTACGGGTGTCACTGTCATCTCTAGTCCTCACTGCGGGTGTCACTGTCATCTCTAGTCCTCACTGTAGGTGTCACTGTCATCTCTAGTCCTCACTATAGGTGTCACTGTCATCTCTAGTTCTCACTGCAAGTGTCACTGTCATCTCTAGTCCTCACTGCGGGTGTCACTGTCATCTCTAGTCCTCACTGCGGGTGTCACTGTCATCTCTAGTCCTCACTGCGGGTGTCACTGTCATCTCTAGTCCTCACTGTGGGTGTCAATGTCATCTCTAGTCTTCACTGCAGGTGTCACTGTCATCTCCAAGTCCTCACTGCAGGTGTGTCATTGTCATCTCTAGTCCTCACTGCAGGTGTCACTGTCATCTCTAGTTCTCACTGCAGGTGTCACTGTCATCTCCCAGTCCTCACTGTAGGTGTCACTGTCATCTCCCAGTCCTCACTGTAGGTGTCACTGTCATCTCTAGTTCTCACTGCAGGTGTCACTGTCATCTCTAGTCCTCACTGCAGATGTCACTGTCATCTCCTAGTCCTCACTGCAGGTGTCACTGTCATCTCTAGTCCTCACTGTAGGTGTCACTGTCATCTCTAGTCCTCACTGCAGGTGTCACTGTCATCTCTAGTCCTCACTGCAGGTGTCACTGTCATCTCTAGATCTCACTGCAGGTGTCATTGTCATCTAGTCATCACTGCAGGTGTCACTGTCATCTAGTCCTCACTGCAGGTGTCACTGTCATCTCTAGTCCTCACTGCAGGTGTCACTGTCATCTCTAGTCCTCACTGTAGGTGTCACTGTCATCTCTAGTCCTCACTGTAGGTGTCACTGTCATCTCTAGTCCTCACTGCGGGTGTCACTGTCATCTCTAGTCCTCACTGCGGGTGTCACTGTCATCTCTAGTCCTCACTGCGGGTGTCACTGTCATCTCTAGTCCTCACTGTGGGTGTCACTGTCATCTCTAGTCTTCACTGCGGGTGTCACTGTCATCTCTAGTCCTCACTGCAGGTGTGTCACTGTCATCTCTAGTCCTCACTGCAGGTGTCACTGTCATCTCTAGTCCTCACTGCAGGTGTCACTGTCATCTAGTCCTCACTGCAGGTGTCACTGTCATCTCTAGTCCTCACTGTAGGTGTCACTGTCATCTCTAGTCCTCACTGCAGGTGTCACTGTCATCTAGTCCTCACTGCAGGTGTCACTGTCATCTCTAGTCCTCACTGCAGGTGTGTCACTGTCATCTCTAGTCCTCACTGCAGGTGTCACTGTCATCTCTAGTCCTCACTGCAGGTGTCACTGTCATCTAGTCCTCACTGCAGGTGTCACTGTCATCTCCTAGTCCTCACTGCAGGTGTGTCATTGTCATCTAGTCCTCACTGCAGGTGTCACTATCATCTCCTATTCCTCACTGCAGGTGTGTCATTGTCATCTAATCCTCACTGCAGGTGTCACTGTCATCTCTAGTCCTCACTGCAGGTGTCACTGTCATCTCTAGTCCTCACTGCGGGTGTCACTGTCATCTCTAGTCCTCACTGCAGGTGTGTCATTGTCATCTAATCCTCACTGCAGGTGTCACTGTCATTTCTAGTCCTCACTGCAGGTGTCACTGTCATCTAGTCCTCACTGCAGGTTTGTCACTGCCATCTCACTGCAGGTGTCACTGTCATCTAGTCCTCACTGCAGGTGTCACTGTCATCTCCTAGTCCTCACTGCAGGTGTGTCATTGTCATCTAGTCCTCACTGCAGGTGTCACTGTCATCTCTAGTCCTCACTGCAGGTGTGTCATTGTCATCTAATCCTCACTGCAGGTGTCACTGTCATTTCTAGTCCTCACTGCAGGTGTCACTGTCATCTAGTCCTCACTGCAGATGTGCCACTGTCATCTAGTCCTCACTGCAGATGTGCCACTGTCATCTAGTCCTCACTGCAGATGTGTTACTGTCATCTAGTTCTCACTGCAGGTGTCACTGCCAACCAGTCCTCACTGCAGGTGTCACTGTCATCTAGTCCTCACTGCAAGTGTGTCACTGTCATGGGATTCTTAGGAGGATCCAAGTGTTTGGTTCCCTTTAGTTGGCCTACCTTACCATGCCAAGCTTATTGTTGCCTGGATGTTTAGGGGCATGTGGTTGTTTCCTGGTTACATATCAGGGGCACCTATAGCTAGGTGTGTTTTGGAGCTAGGTGATCATATGAGTCTAGCAAAGCCTCAGAGTTTAAGAGTATGAATGTAAAGTAACTTTGTTGTGACATCATTGATTTTACATTGTTCCTTCCTTCCTTTCTCTGCAGTCATTTCCTTTCTTTATGTAAAAATACTCTACTGTGTTTATAATGGGACACCATATAAAGATGAGATGGGTAATAGTTGGCTGGGTAGGTTACGGAGGGAGAGTTCTGGAACAGAGAGGTCTCAGTAAGTAAAAAGGAGGCTACAGGACTGCAGCCTGGATAGCTGGCTATGGGTAGTTCTGCACACATCGAAAAGGACAAGATTGCATAGCCTTTGTTAGTATTCAGACATCTGTAGTGACTTGGCTTTGGGGTTCTAACAGGACACGCCTTCAGCTGCAGCCACTAAGAGCACCACCTGTGCACATTCACTATGTTCCTTTTGAAAAGGGCCCTGTCTACCTCCCATCTTTTTCTTTCTCTCCCTCTTCCCCCTCTCTGCCTCTCTTTCCTCTCCTGCTGCTCCTGTCCCCAGAGTCCAGTTTCTGCCTGCCCTCCTTGCTTTTACAATCCCTTTCTTCTAATAAAAATCTCTGTCACATGCTCTCTTTCTCTGTCACAATGCTTTTTAAAAATTACAACAACCTTACTGTTTGTACCTGGGCTGACCAGTGCATTTTAGTTGAGGAAAACATCCCTAGTGAAGACTTATCAGCTAGGTTAACCTTAACTCTGTAGCCTTTAAAATTTTTTTTCATGTGATTGCTTTAGATTACCATTGATGCCATTTTAAAGAGTAAGGTTTCCACCATGAGCAGAATAGGAGTTGGTATTGGTGCTTTGTACTGCATGCATACTACTGTATTCTGGGAAACTGAGGGCTTTCCTCCCAAGAGTCCCTGGTGGACCAGCACTGCTCATTGCTTTATAAGCACCTAAAAAAAAAGTGGGCCTTTTGGACTTAATTGAGTAATTCAGTGCCTGAACACTACACATTTTGCTTGAGGGAATAGAAGAGAGTGGGCAGAGAGAAAGTAAGAGATAGAGGGGGGTATAGAGAGAGAAAAGAAGGGGGGATGAAGACAGTGAGAATTAGCATGTTTGCAGATTTTGTATTGGGGGGGGAGTGGTTAGTAACTGACCAGAGAGCCACTAGAGGCCTCTCGTAGGCAGGGTTTTGGGGTTAGTATCACTAGGTTTCCATAGTGGGGTCTGACTTTGTCATTGCACATTACATGTATTTTATGTTACAGTTCTGAGTAAACGCTCTGTCAGTAGTTTTATTCTAGGGTATGTGTTATGCTGCAATTTAGGTATTTTATTAATTTGCATATTAGTGGATGGATGTTCAATTAGATTGAAGTCAACTAGTTAGGAATCTCATCCCTAGAGTAAAAGTTGCAGTCAAAGGGTTACTGAAATGTGTGTTCAGCAGCACAAAGGTATTCAGGCTTAAAGTTATTATTGATTTAAAGTGCTCTGTTTATTAACTGAGTGTTTTATTCTTCTGATTGCCAACCTCAAGGAAAGTCATTTTAGACTGTTAAATTGCTTCTTTTCTTTTTTTTTTTTCTTATAGGAAGGCCACTATGGAAGTGAATATCAAAAACTTATATAACAAATGACTTGAAAGTCGTTTAGACTTATCTATATGAAATAGAATTTGATGCTTTTCTTTAGGTGTAGGGAGATGGTCTCATGTTTGTTTGGAGTTGATTGTGCTGTAGTTTGGCTTACAGAAAGGTAGATCAGGGCTGCCTCTCCGGTCTGACAGAGAAGTTTGCTGTTCAGGTCCAGACCGTGAAAGTGATGGTCAGTTGGGACTTGGTCTTGTTGGGTTCTCCTTCCTGTACATGTTTGCTTGTGTTTTTTTTTTTTTTAAGATTTATTTATTATGTGTGCAACATCCTGCCTCCATATATGCCTGCACACCAGAAGAGGGCACCAGATATCATCACAGATGGTTGTGAGCCACCATGTGGTTGCTGGGAATTGAACTCAGGACCTCTGGAAGAGCAGTCAGTGTTCTTAACCGCTGAGCCGTCTCTCCGGCCCCTGTTAGCTTGTTTTTGTCATGGTTATGTCCAGTTGGTTGAGCTACTGATGGGAGCAGGGTTCATGCTTTTATATGCTGTCTTGCAGTCTGACTGCTTCACTCAGTTCCCTATCTGTGGCCCTGTGACCAGGTGCTCTTAGGTCCCTTGAGGCAGGACTGATGTGGAATTCCTTCTGTATGCTGTCAACATGCATTGCTTTCATTGTTTGATGAATAAAGATGTTTCAGCCAGTGGCCAGGAAAAATATAGCTAGGTGGAAAATTCAAGCAAAGATGCAGAGAGAAGGAAGGTGAAGTCAATGAAATGTCATGTAGCGGCTAGGGAAGCAAGATGTGAGGTGACAAGTCACGAGCCTCATGGCAAAATATAGAATATTAAAAAATGGGTTAATTTGTAGGTAGAGCTAGCCAGTAAGAAGCCTGAGCCATTGGCTAAACAATTATAATTTAATGCTAGCCTCTGAGTGATTATTTCATAAGTGGATGCAGGGACCCAGTGGGTGGGAGAGATACCAGTCCAGTGGTAACAGATGGATAGAGAAAACCATCCAACTACACAGGACCTTATTTGCATGTTGCTAGGTTCCATTTGCCATAATAAGTGTCTAAAATTATTTTATCTGTTTATTTAGTGTGTGCATATGCACGAGAGTGTATTTGTGTGAATACATGCATGGACACATGGAATTATCAGAGGACAATTTGTGGTGGGTACCAGGAGTTGAACTCATGTCATCAGGCTTGACTGCAGGCGACTTTATACTGAGCTGTCTTGCTCATGCCCCTCATGATGAGTATATATACTCCTTATGTATTTACTAATGATATTACGGATACTCACAACAACTGGCATTTGATTTTTCAGTGATAGAAAGTGTAGAATCTGATACTTTGTGTAGGGAATAAAAGCCTTGAGAATGTCACTCCTGCCATGGCCAATTTTTGGTTTGACTTTTGGTCTAGGTTTATAGGTGTTTAGGACAATTCTAGGCTTCAATGTAGTTTTGTGTAATACATTCCACATTATAGGTTGTAGCAGCATAATTCCTGGTGAGAGGTAAATGGAAATGGGCAAAAGTACATCAAATGCAAATCCACTTTATCATCTTCCACAGTGTTGAATAGACACCAGTGCCCATTTTATAGGTGAGAAAGTTGGGTTTGCAGGAGATGAGATGGATGTGGCATGGGCTGGCTGGCATCTCAGGAAGGGCGGCCGCTTCTCTGACAGCTGGACTTTACTCCAGCTCTTCACTTTTTTTCACACCAAATACTGCTTCCCGAAGAAAGATGGGGCAAATGTTGTACATAGCTTAGATATGTGATGAAAGAACTGATTTGTGATGATTTGTGTGCACCTGGAAAGTGTAGACGAGACTGCCAATGGAAACAGAGTTGGTTCTCTCTTTGTAGCTTTGTGCAAGTTCTGGGGATTGAACTCAGGTAGCCAGGTTTGCATAGCAAGTGCCTTTGAGCCATCTTGCGGGCCTAAGATATCTGTGTGTTGACCTGTGTCCTTCTCTTCGATGGCAGTTTAGCTCACTGTCTTCCGCTAGCCCCGCACTTAAGCGCACTAAAGTAGCACTTAAGTTGTCACTGGGAAGATTTTCTCACCTTTTTTTATTACAAGAAGACCCTGGTTTTTCAGTGTGTAACTGTGATGACTCAGCATGGATAGTTATGAAACTGTGTTCTAAAAGTTTTGCTTAATTATTCCTCAAATTTCTTCTGCCACCAGGCCACCCTTGCCAGTCGTGGATAACCAGTCCTTCCATACTCTGCTTTCATAGCTGCTTCTTTCTGAAATTTGGCTTTTCTCTCGGCTTATTCTTCTTTCATTGCTTTTCAACATTTTATGTATTTTGGATGATGTCGTGTGTCCCGGTTGTATCTATCTATCTATCTATCTATCTATCTATCTATCTATCTATCTATCTATCTATCTATCTATCTACCTACCTACCTACCTACCTACCTACCTACCTACCTACCTACCTATCTATCTATCTATCTATCTATCTATCTATCTATCTATCTATCTATCTATCTATCTACCTACCTATCTTGTCAGTTTCACACGAGCTAGAGTTATCTGGAAAGAGGAACCCTAGGTGAGAAAGAGCCTCCATCAGACTAGCTTGTAGGCCAGCCTGAGTGTCATTTTCTTGATTAATGACTGGTGTGGAAGAGCCCAGCCCACGGTGGGAGGTGCTACCCCTCCACAGGAGGTCCTGAATAGCTTAGGAAAGAAGGCTGAGCTACCATGAGGCCCAAGTCAGTAAGAGTGGCCTCTCCTTCAGTTTCCGCCATGAGTGCCCTCAGTCATGGCCTGTTATGGAAGTGTGAGTGGGAATAAACCTTTTCCTCCCCAAGTTGTTTTTGGTCATGGTGTTTATCACAGCATTGGAAGCCCTGCCTAGGACATCATGGTCTGATCTTTATTGCTGTATTTCCTCTGTTGCTGCTGCCTTTTCCTCTTTTCAAAGTGACCATGGAAGTAAATAAGAGTCAGTGTTATACATGGGAAATAAATACATTGTACAGTGGAGCTTGTCTTGCAAAGCCCTGTTTTTCCCTCCCTGTCCTGGCTCTCAACATGCAGCTCCCTTTAGTTACTTCTCTGTTTTGTTCTTCTGACAGCTGGTACTATGCTGGGCAAATCTTTCTGGTGTAATACAAATGAAGGATTCCTGCAAAGCCCTGAACATTCCCACCAATGTTCAGTAGAAATAACAGGGTTTATGTGTGGGGGAACAAAACAACAAACAAACAAACAAACAAACAAACAAGGCTGGACAGGCCAGGATGTGGCCCACTGTGTTATGTAGCAAAGGGTAAAACGCATTTGAGTTGGCGGCGCCGTGTAATAAACACTTCTAGAACAGCACTGAGTGTTTGAAAATGGGCCCACTGGAGCCAAGCAGCAGAGTGGACGGCACAGTTGCTTCAGGGCCCCAGTAAGCACTCTGGCTGTGCTTTGCTCTCTTACTTCGCTTCATAGTGGCATAAAACATTGCTGTGCTGGGGCAAACGGCATGGTGCCAACATGGGATTTGTTAGTTGCTGCCCTGTCCGCTTCTGAAAAGTGCCTTTCAGATGAGTGCTAGGAAAATGGACCCCTCTTGCTGAGTCCTTTCATTCCTGTGGCTCATGCTGGATAAGGTTTCATGGCCTGAGTCTGCGTTTTGTTTTTATCTTAACTGTGATGGAGATCGGCAAATGTAGTGGCATCTTGTTCCATCAATAGACTTGAGGGAATGGGCTTAGGGTGTGGCTTCGGTGTGAGGACGTGACCCCTTATAAGGACAAAGGGGCTCACTTGGACGCTCTCATGGGTTGTAGTCTCAGCATCCTGGATTGCAGACCCTGCGCCTGTGGAAGTGCTCCCCAAATAAATATCTGTCATTCTTTATTCAGGGTGCACTCGCACAGTGATGCTAAATTTCCTTTTTACCTTTGGAAAGCGTGTGGTAACCAGGGAGCTAGTAAAATTCAGAGAATATGTTAAAAGGTTTCACAAGGGTAAGAGAGATCCACACTGCGCATGAACCTGCACTCAGAGACACACACAGGCATGTGTGTATAGCTTTCAATGTCTGTGTCATCTTTTGATTGAGCAGTTTTAAACATTTATTCATTGCTGTACCTACATAGTTGCCTGTGTTGTTGCTGCTGCTGCTGCTGTGAACCCATGTCTGATAGAAACAACTCATTTTGGATCAGGGTTTGAAGGGTTGTAGCCACCATGGTGAGGAAAGTGTGGCAAGGGGTTGCTTCTTGGCAGTGAAAGACCAAGGCTGCTTGCTCACATCTCAGTGGATCAGAGGGCAGAGGAAGGGTTGCAGGGATTCAGCTTGCTTCCTCTTCCCCTTATTATTCAGTCTGGACCATGGCTATAGGAAGGTGCCTCTGATATTCTCAGTAGGTGTTCCCTGTTCGCACAGTCCTCTCAAGAAAAACCCTTACGATGCACAGGAAGTTCCTCTGTGATGCCTGACATATTTCTCAATCCTGCCAAGCTGAAGTGGACCACAGTGCCAATGTAACATGCTGCTGTCCCTGCTGATGTCACCACTCTTTCCTTAGTATATTCTTCTGCTAATTAAAACCTTTTGGTTTTAAATTATTTGTTTCAGATGCTGTATCTGTGTCACGAAATTTCAGTAGTCCCTCTTTCCCCTTTGCTGTTTGGACAGAGTCTTACTCTGAGGCCAGGACTAGCCTGGACCTCAGGGCAATCCTGATTGCGGGTGTGAGCCACCATGCCTGATCCTCAGCATCTCTTGATCTCTTACTACATCAGAGGACGGTGGCAATGCCCTGTTCTCAGGCCACCTCTTGGTTGCCACATCCCCCCTCCCATTTTCTGCCTGCTGTTCATTTTTGGCTATGGTGTCTCTTCAAGGTCTCTCTGCTTACCTTTCCCAGAATTCTCATCTCCTAGTCCCACCTATCTTCCTGCCTCTATTGGCCAAACAGTGTTTTACTCATCTACCTAAAAGAGAAACATATGCACAGAAGGACATCCCCCATCATATTATGTTGGATCTTCTTAGGATGTTCTGATTATACAATTTAAATTTTTGTTTTTTGTTGTTGTAGTCATTGGTTATTCTGGGCAGCTGACTGGCGTGTTTTCCCTGGCTATGCACTCTCTTCCTACTGCTCTTCCTCCCCTGCAGGGGTGGGGGTGGGGGGGGGTTGGTATGGGGAGTGGGGTGGGTGCTCTTGGTTTGCTTATGCTTTGGGGTAATGGGTGAGAAATTCTTCTTTACTCAGGAGGGTTGATGTTCAAACGGGGTGGCCTTCATTCTTGCAGAATAACTCCATCTTTGTCAACAATTTGAATAACTATATCAGAGACTAGTTTCTTTGGACTGTCTCTGGAGTAACGAAGAGTGGGGCAATCCAGCTGCTCTCTTTAATTCTGCTGTTCATTCTCAATTAAACATTTGTTTTGGTAGGGGAGCAGGTTCTTAAAATGTGGTCTAGCTGCTTTTGAGCTGTCCTCCAATCTTAGGTTCCCAAGTTTTAGGATTCAGCACTGTGCCACCACACTTGGTTTTAATCATTTTAAAAATAAAACTTCAACTGATCCATAAAACATAAAACTTGTAGGCAATATTCTCTGTTTTCACACCCACCTTCTACATCTGCTGATGAGCTTGCCCCTAGAGACATTAGCTTCCTCTCCCCGCTTTTCTTTGTCTCAGGAACTGAGTTTCCTCTGCTCTTGTTTGCGTTTTCATTATTGCTTTAGTCTCTTGTGTCCACTGATCACTCCTCCTCCCAAGTGTTACTAATATTTTCACCAGCAGGGTTCCACCTGCCCTTTGCAGTCATTTCCTGTCAAAGGCATGCACTCTGTCACCTTGAACTAGAGGGGTCTCTGGGATGTTTTCTCATTTTGTGATTTGTGTATTTTGGTCTATGTAGTCTTTTCTTGCCAGCATCTTATTCAGCCCAGTATTTGTGTGTGTGTGTGTGTGTGTGTGTGTGTGTGTGTGTGTGTGTGTGTGATTTTTTCCCCCCAGATATTCTAGCTTGCTATTATATTCTACAAGTAAGTCAGATTTTGTAGCTTTTAATGTGTGATTTTATGCTGTCTTACATATCTGGAACTGGAAAGCCCAAGCTCGAAGTGATTGAACTCTTAGAGGAAATGGAAAACACTAACTTTCTACATAAGTTCCTAGCTTATCAGAGAAAAAATAGAGATTCCCTCTACAGTTATTGTTTTAAAGCAAAGAATTTAGTACTTACAGGAAAAACACTCTATTGTGTTCTTTTATCAGTAGCTACAACTTGGAGTCACTGATAGGTAACAAGGGGAAGTGCTTCCCTCATAGGAACTTCTAAAGTTTAGGTAGCAGTGGTCGTAGATCAACAGTGGGCAGTGAGCTTAGAATTGAGTCATTCATAACCCTGTACCAGATAGCAATGTCGCACATGATGCTGCTGTCCTAGGACTTCCACTCCAAAGCCCTTGAAGACCCAGGGAGACCATCACTGATGCAGAGAGAGCTGGCCAGCCTGGGATAGTGTATGACATTATCCTACCTACCTGGGTGACACAGGCTGTCACTGCAGCAGAAAGTCTTGTGTTTTAAAAGGCTCCTTAAGGATTGCATTGCAGGTATTTAAAAATAGTTTATTTTTTCTTAAAAATAAATAGCATTTATTTATTTCTAGTTTGCGTTTGCTTTCTTCCTCAATTTCCTTGCTTCCCCATTGCCATGTAATTCTTCCTCATCCCTTCCACTTCATATCTCTCGTGTTCTGCTATCCTCCCTCTTAGAGCCTCATTTCTGCCTCTCAGCACCCTTCTTGCCTTCTAAGGAAGTGTCTTAATGGGAAAACTCCAGACTATAGCATTTGGTACTTGATAGAAGTTGTAGGCAAGTGATTTTTTTTCCCTCAGCATAAAGACATTCTACCAGTTTTATCCATAAGGGACTTTAAATCATTTGGAATAAAAAAAAACCCCAAAAAACAAAAATGAAATAAAATGAATTGCCTTTTGTAGTTTTGTGACCTCTGTATTAACAGGCAAAACTTGCTGGGAAAGTCTTCAAAGATTAGGAATAGTGACCTGGTAAGTTTTCCCTCTATCTAAAACTGAGTGAAATAAGAGGGAACCATTCACTAGCTTTTTGAAATGGAAGTGTTGTATTTTAATATTATGTTGGAAAAATCAAAGGGTACTGATAATATGTGAAAATATGTCAAGCTCTCTATTTACTTACTTTTGTTTTACAGTTTCTCTTCTCTGTCTCTCTCTATATCTTTGTCTCTGTCTCTGTCTCTCTGTGTCTCTGTCTCTGTCTCTGTCTCTGTCTCTGTCTCTGTCTCTGTCTCTCTCTCTCTCTCTCTCTCTCTCTCTCTCTCTCTCTCTCTCTCTCCTCCCCCCCTCTCTCCCCTCATGCCGGTTACATGTTGTGGTCAAATGAAAGATTGCAGATAATGGAGTTCCTCTTTTACCTCTTGTTTTATGTAGGTGTTCTCTCTTTTTGTAGTTACATGCATTGCGTCCTTAGCCCTTTCTTTGCTAGCTGTGTCATTTTCCAATCATGATGAGTGCTGTTTTTCCAGTGTTGTAGGTAGAGCATGTCCACATTAAAAAGAAAGTCCACATTCTCCTTGGGAGGAGCTGAGATCTGGTGAGTCTTGGACACCACAGCTAATGGGTTTTCTCCTTTGGGACCTATTCCTGACCGGCTTTCCTGTTGTTTTCCAGTCTGTGTTCAGTCTGATATCCCATATTGTCAGGCTCCTGACATCCAGCTCTACAGGATCAGGAGTCTCTCTGTGTGTTGTAGTGTCTGATTGCTGTGTATCGTAGTTTCTGATTTCCTCATCCATTTCATTTCTCCTACTCTGCGCTTTGTCTCTGTTCTTCACAACTAGTGCATGTAGCAGCGTGGTGTACACGATGTGAAATACATTTGTTTGTTGGGAGTTTAAGACAGGCTTTCTGTGTATAGTTCTGCTGGTCTGGAACCCACTAAATAGATTAGGCTCACCTTGAACTCATGGTGGTGATTCTGCCTCTGTTTCCTGAATGGTGGGGTTATAAAGAGTGTGCTACCACACTCAGCTCAAAAATTGATTTCTTGTCCCATGATAGTAAAAGTTTGTATTTATCCAGAGGTGGTTTTTCTTAGAGTCTCAGCTTTCTAGTGTTTGGCAAAAAATTATGGAGAAGATAGGGAAAAATAGGTTACCTAAGCACTTTGAAGTAGTTGTGCTAAAGGCCTTGCGTAAGTTCACACATGCTCATTCTGTTGGGGGCGGAAAGCATTCCCTGATCTCCCCCCAGCAACTTTTCTGTATACTGAATCGTAGCTGACTCCTGTACTTGGTGCCCTCTGTAGATGGGAAGCAACACATAAGAAGATGGGGGAACATTCTGCAGGCAATGGCAGGTATTGGAAAGACCCAGGACCCATGCGTTGATAGCTGCTAACGATAGGAGGTGATGGGGTGAGAGTCTGTGGGGGAATGATATGTGAGATATGAGAAAGATGTCAGCATTTGTAATCATCTTTAAACCACAGCCATTTGTCTTCACTTAATGCAGAAGCAGAGCAGACACCTGCTTTGCTACCGTGGCGTTACGCCTGATGTTCTAAATACATCCTTATCCACGAAGAGCTTCAGCTCTCTCCTGTGAGGTGTGTATGACAGTGCTCATCAAGCAGTATGAGCTGGGTGAAGTGTCAAGTGTGTTGCGTCATTCACCCCCCACCCCAGTGTTAGATAAACAGGTTTTGCTGGGTTCTCGCATGGTACCAGTGTTTAACTTCTAATCGTTCATTGCATCTTGGTTACACCAGTGTCAGTGATGTTATTAGCTGATCTTCTGTTAGGGTGTTTTCTATTAGTTTCTAATATATTACACCAGATTTAGAGAATAATAAAACAACTGTGTCCTTCAGATTTTATTCCCCCCACCTCTTGATTGAAAATATCATGCTTGCATATAATGTGATGATCAAATCTACCCCCATTCCTTTTCCTTTATGTCTCTCCTTATAAGCCCCACCCTTCTCTCCCACCTAAATGTGCTCTTGTCTTTAAAGCCACCAAGTCCTCTCAGTGACGCAAATATGTGCATGAGTGTAGGGCCATCTGCTGGAGCATGGGTAGCCTCTCCAGGGCCACAGCACTGAAGACAATAGATTTATTTTCCCTCTAATAGCCATCAATTAACAATAGCTCCTTGGCACTAAGTATTTTCTTATTCTGTTTTTTCCTTTTGTCATTAACTGCTGAAGAGCTCAGCTGGATCAAACTTCTGTGTGCTGCTAATTCTGCTACAACTTTATATTAATTCCTCTTGGCAGGATCCAAACTTTTCTTTAGTTACACTTCTGGGGAGGGGTAAGAAGGGAGGCTAGTCCTCCACCTTGTGCCCATTGAGATGTTGAGGTGTGACAGATGGGACGTCTCAGTCTCAGTTCTTACAAGTCCCTGTGCTGGACCTTGGAGTGATGCACGGTGGCGTGAGTCACTGGAGACACGCTTCTGTGTCTCCGTGTGGCTAAGGTCTTCCAAGCGGAGCTTGGCTTGGAGAACCAAAGGGCGGAGGGGGATTGACTAATCTGTTAAATAGCCTTTTATCTTCAAGTCTAGTTTCTCATTAGTATTTCTGAGTAGAAGGATGGCTGGTTGGGAATGCGTGCGGGTTTGTGTTTTTAATTAGTCTCTCTAGGGATGATGAGAGGCTTATTTTGAAGAATGGAATTTTAAGGAAGCCTGACAACCTTACTTTCCATGTGACTGAAAACCTTTGGCAGCTGAGAAAGGTTTCACAACTGTGATTTGAAGCCAGCCTTTCCCATGGCTTTGCTGATCATGGGGACCAAGAAGCATGGGGTAACCCGTGATTCTGCTTCCAGGCCACAATGGTCTGGGTCTTCTGTAGAGTGCCTGGCATCCATGGACATCTTATGCTTCATCCTCTTTAGTAGTTCAGGGGGTTCTCATGGTGTTTGCTCTCCTATCATGTGTACTGGCATGCTGTCTTCCATTCTTTCTTTTGTCTGCGTAGGCATAGTACTGTGTGACGCCTTACTATGTGCATAAAAGACACTGTTTTCCAGGCTGTACACCACCATAAAGTTATAATGATACTGTATTACAATGGAGAGTCAGGAAGATCGCTTGTTTTGTTCAGGATCTAGTTGGAAAATAAGGAAGGGGAGCCATAGTGCCCAGAAGTATGACAGCCTGACGAATGGCCATTGAGTTGCTTCTTGCCTCTTCCTGTAAAGTGAGGCGATCAGGTCCTTTGTTGTGCAGTTCTGGCTCTGAGAGGGTTTGTGAGCTGACAGGTGCTTTTCTCACCTGCTTCACGTCTTCCCTCTCAGAAGGCCTTACTTCTACACAGACGCTATGGAAATATTTACACAGCTCCCAGACCTCATAGATCGTCTTCTCCAGGTCAGCTGTATGGCTCCACCCCTTGCCCTCCTTCCCCGTTTTTTCTGCATTTTTTACTTTCCCTTTCTGTGGCTTCAGTTACTCATGGTCTGAAATTATTAAATGGAAAATTCCAGAAATAATGTTAAAATTGTGCACCATTCTCAATAGCTGGTGAAATTACACACTGTCCCTTTCTGTCCCAGCCAGGGCATGAATCATACTCTGGCCAGCTTCTTCATGCTATAGATGCTGTAGTCACCTTTTGGTCACTTTCTAACTGTTCAGATGATTGGCTTGGACTGTACCATGTTGTAGTGAGTTACTGAACAATGACCCTGAAGCAAAGGAGGGTAAAGTGTACCAAGGCCTAGAACATGGAGGGGTGGATTAACTCAGTGCTGTGTAACAATGTGTTGTGAGGCATGTTGAAAAAATGGTAGTCTTTCTGGGGCTTCTGATATTCCATGTCCCCTGAAGGTGGGATGCCCCCCCTGGGTGAGGGAGGACACTGTTGTCCCTCATTCCTCTCAGCTGTTAGCTAAGGGACCTGATTTCCAGGTTCCTTCTGGTGCTTACTACCATTCTCAGAACACTGTCTCAATGTCCAGTGGCTCTTTTCAGTTAAAATAGCTTAAAAAATGACTAGAGCTGGGCCATTGTGACGCACGCCTTTAATCCTAACACTAGGGAGGCAGAGGCAGGCAGATCTCTGTGAAGTTCGAGGTCAGCCTGGTCTACAGAATGAGTTCCAGGACAGCCAGAGATACACAGAGAAACCCTGTTTTAAAACAAACCAGAAAAAAAAGAAAGAAAGAAAAATGACTCTACATATGTGAAGGCCTCTCAGGACAGTTTTCCTGGTGACCTCAGGTCTATTATGACCCAGGCAGCTAGTGCTTTTTATGCTTCTATTTTGGAATAACCTGAAAAGGCAGTGAGTTCCTTGCTGTTGGCTACTTTAAACCCTCACACAGAAGTATCTGGATATTAGAAATTATTGACATAAAGTGATAGAAAATGTGTTGGGAGCTGGGCAGTGGTGGCGCACACCTGTAATCCCAGCTCTCGGGAGGCAGAGGCAGGAGGATCTCTGAGTTCGAGGCTGGGCTGGACTGGCAACCTCCAAAACAATACAGAGGAACTCTGTCTTGTAAAAAAAAAAAAAACAAAAAAAAACAAAAAAAGAAAATGTGTTGGGTGGGTAGTGATCTTGACAAATACCTCAAATGGTATTAGTTTTAAAATTTATTTTCAGAGTGGTTTGTGGTTTGAGTGGTTGGTTTTCTGAGTGTGTGTGTGTGTGTGTGTGTGTGTGTGTGATGGTACATATGCAGAGTTTGAAGGACAACTTTATAGAGTTGTTTTCCTCCTTTCATATGTGTTCCAAGATTGAATTTGGATTGCCAGGCTTGCTCAACTAACACCTTTTCCCCGAGACATCTTGCAGGTTAAATTTTTGTTTTATTTCAGCTGTTTATGTAGTACCAACCATAAAATATAGGTGACAGTGTACATTTCTAGGAACACACCTGAGTAAACCTCCTTTTAGAAGGACATTTGGGAACTTTGTTTTCTGGTTAGTCGGCAAAGAAAACATATTTCGCATCTGTAGAAAACTTAGTCTTTTATAAAAAAAATTCATCTCACAAAATTTCCATCATTTCCCCCCTCCATATCACATGACAGTTTTTATTCCTTCCTCATTGGTCCACATTTATTCACATAGTCTACATATGGTCAGCATTTGGGGCAATACACCTATAGTATTGTGTTTGTGCCTTGACTGTTACCCCTTTTCATTCCTTGTCTTTACTGAGTAATTAGCTGAGCTCTGTTCTTGGATATATACCCGTTGCAATCTTGTAAAGGGACCATTCTTTATGCTTAATCTTAAAATCAAGCTTGGGTGCCAGGTAGAGGATTTTTGTTAAATTATGGTAATAAGAATTTTTGTGTTCATTTTAGGATGCATAACTCTTTAGTAGGTATTTTATAACAGTTTGTGTAGTGCCTAGATTATTTGTTTTCCCCTATGAGGCACTTTTTGAGTGTGTGACTCTACTAAGATATTTAGTCCAATAGTATATTGCATGGAAAGATAATTTGATGAAAAGTTTCTTTGGTTATGAGACAAGGATGTTAAAAAAATCAGAATTACTCAAGTAAATTGTGGTCTGTAACAGCCTCACCCTTGGAGACGGGAGGCTCATTGGAACGTCCATGGCTAATAATCTTGATGGAGAGCATTCATGGTGTCCTTGGAGACCCTGGTCATCTTATCAAGGCAGGACTACGTAAGTGGGGTCAATCTGCATTCCTTTTGGCTCCATTAACCGGAGTAAAGATGGAGGATTGGCTGGATAGTGGACTGGGTCTTTTGACAAGTCAAATGTGCTTCCTGACTATTCCCCATTTCTTCATTTTTACCAGTTGTTTCCCTAAAGATTGCTTACACAGTGAGACCTTGAGTTTGCTTGGATCACAAAACTTGTTTGGAGAAGGGGTGAGAAACGTTTCCAACTGGAGCTGTCATGGTTTTACCCCTGTAGCAGGCTCCTGCCAAACCTGAGGATAACCCGATATGTGCTTGCCTCCTCTGCTACCATTAAGTGTACTCCCCTGGCCTTTGTAGGCCCGAGAATGCAAGGCAGGCTCTGGGCTCTGGTGAGCACATAGAGCTTTGGGGCAGAGAGAGCAATCCGATCTCTGGCCCTGCCATTTCCACTGGTTGCTGAGTGTCCTTGAGCTAGTGAGTCAATCTCTTCTCCATTTCCTTTTCCACTTTCTAATTGAGGCTTTATTTTCTCTCTCTAGTACTGAAACATGAAAATTCATGACTGTTAAGCAAAGATAAATGAGTTTCCTTAGTGAGTTAGCACCTCTTTGCATATTGTTAATACACAAGCATCTCACTTGTCAATGGCAATGTGTTCCATTCCTCCAGGGGATGCCTTTTTGATGCCTCAGGGGTCACTGAAGTCCATGATACTGGGCCTTTTCCTACACAACATACCAGCGATCAGCAAATTTACAAATTAGGAATAATAAGAAATTAGCAACAAGAACTAATAAATAGAATAATTACAACAATATGTTATAATGAAAGTTATGTGAGTGTGGTTTCTCTTAAAATACCTTACTGTTTGGTACGTTCCCTGATGACACAATGTCTCTGTGCTAAGATGAAGTGAGGAGAGTGGCAGAGCTGTTGTGAAATGGCATTAGACTACTATTGACCTTCTAACTTGTTGTCACTTGACCATGGATAAGTGAAACCGTAGCAAGGAGAAACATGGATAAGACGGGTGGATTGCTGTATAGATAGAATGACTTTTTGTAATACTAAAGTAAATTAAAGAAAATGTGCCAAATGCATTCAATATGTATTCCAGATGGTCTATGTTAAATAAAAGATGTAAGTCGTGTTGGATTTGTATAAATCACTTCAATCTCTTTTGGGGGAAAGCAGTTATTATGTTGTCCATGTAAGTTGTATTGTAGTCTTAGAGAGCTTTAGAGGACACCAAAAGATTGTTTAGTCACTTGAACCCTTAAACTCCCTTTGGGAGGTCTAGTTAATTCATGTGGACTCTCCAAAATGATCTAATTAACCACATTATAAAATTGCATCATGATTATTTCATGTCCTTTTTACTTTGCTATTTTTTTAATCAAAGAAAGTGGTGGATAAAATATGGTTACCCTAGAAAAGTATTTGGGTTCCAGTTTGTGCAAATCCAACTTAAGTTTTGTATTTCAGAAGTCTACGTTTTCTCTCAACTTCAGTTTGCTTGACATTCCCACCATCCTATTTGAGTCTCACAGACATGTAGACTTTAATAACTTGTGCTGTGATCTGAACTTTATGATTTGTTCTTAGTTGTGTGAGCATAAAACACCTCACAGGGAATCGTGCGTTTGTGTATCTGCAAGTGTTATGCTCGTGGTAATGGCAGAGCTGGAGCCTAATGGGAGAAATTATGGAAATTGCTTGGCGCCTACAGACAGTAGAACCGAAACCTTTGTAGGAGGGAGTCCTGCAGCTCCCTTCAGTTCCCTTTTATTCATGTGCAAAAGAAACCCACTGAGGGAGTCAGAAGCATCCCTATGATGTGGGATGAGAGAGCAGTGGCTTTTTCCAACCACCATATGTGGTGACTAGATTCCTTGGAATGACATTGGGGTACTCTCTGAGCAAACAGCAAAAGCCTTCCAAATAACATATAATAAATAAAGTATGCAAGACATTTCCCCAGCCAGATGTAATGTTCAATAGTAGAGAAATAAATTTACAGTGCCCTCCCACAGGAAACTTTGGAAATGCTAGCTGGACCAAGAAGGCAGTCATGCTGTTAGAACTGCAGGCTTCTTTTTCCGTTTCCAGGTGAGGATATACCTCATTGAAATTCTGTTTGTACGATCTCTGGGATTTCTTAGAGAATGCACGGATGAAATGAACCCTCGGCACTTCATTGAACTCGTTTTGAACTGGTACTGAATTTTCGTTTCCAATATTCAGAAAGCAGAGTTTGTAAGTAGGTGTGGTTCATTTCCCTGAATGTTAGTAACTGATGTGATTTTTTTTGTTCTGTAACTGATCTAATTTTGGTATATTAGATTATCGTTTACATGGTGTAGAAAGAAATCTAGTTCTGGCGGGATTCTTGAAGGTGCCAATCTAACCATGTCCCTGAGTGCCTTCCCAGGCATTCAAACCAAGTTCAGCATTTTCAGGAGGAGGGCCTTGGGGGTAGGCATGGGGACAGTGGGAGGACTTTTCTTTAGTTTTGTTGCACACAGTGCTGTGAGTTTGGCTTTATGTTTATCCAGGGCTCGAGATGTCTAGGTTTGTACGTGTCTCAGCTAGCTGCAGGCAGACCTCCACTGCTCTCCAACAGATTGAGCTGTGTTCCCAGGTGTGTGTCCACAGACCTGAGGTCAGTTCTGGACTAGCCTGTAGCCACCCTGAGCTCTCTGAGGGCTCCAGAATGTTGTTTCTCTTTCTCCTAGATGGGAGTTAAGAAACCAACAAATAAAACAAAACCCCACTAATACTGGAGACGCAAAGTATGAGGGCCCTCTACCTCCAAGTCGTTAAAGGGAACTAGCCTAGAAGTCTGTTTCCAGGGAAGCTTAGTATCTGCCAACAGATTCTACAGCAAGGGCTGGCTACAAAATTTGTAGATAACATATGACCATAATAGGATTCCCTGAAGGCATTCTTATTAAAACTGTGTGGTCATTATGCTTATTCCTATAATAGATATTCATTGAGAACCTCTTAGAACAGGTGCTTCAGAAATAAAGAACAGGGAATATTTTGTACTCCTGTTGCTAGAAATAGATTCTATTTTGGGAGACAATAAACAAATATACTAGGGTTTCTAGTTAGATCATGGTAAATACTATGAAGTAAAAGGAACGGCTTAAAGGGAGAGCAGAGAGAAGTGCCACGCGACTGATCAGTGAACATGGCCCTCAGATGGTGCCTTAGGAGTGAGCGCTTGTCTTAAGGAAGGAAGCTGTATAAATAAATGCGAGCAGTACGAGTAGCGTGTACACAGAGCCAGAGACAGGAATGTTCCTTGCATGTTGGAGGAATGCATGAAGTTGGTGTGGTTATACAAGTGTGAACAAGGATTGTTGAACATCATGGTCATGGAGGTAATGAGTTGCCAGATGAGGACCAAAAGATGTATGTCAGCTCATACTATTATATACACATACATACATACATATATATGTATGATATACTATATAAAACATATATAGTATATATACTATTATGTATACATTTAGCAGTGCTGTAGTGTAGAGATGAAATAATGATAAAGGAGTTGGAACAAATATGGGAAAATTATTTCTATATTAGAGGACAAGACTATGTACTGGTGTACCCAGGAGGTCTTCACTACAATTTGAACTGTGGGGTGGCAGGACTATGCCCAGTTATTGAGGAAGTTGATGTGGGGGAATTCTTTGATTCCAGGAGTTGGAGACCAGCCTGGTTAACATAGCAAAAACTTCTGAAAAACACACACATGAAAAATTTTTAAAAGGAAGTTTGCTGTATCATGACTATTTATAAAACCCATAGCTGTTTCTGTACTATTGATAAATAGCCAGAAATGGACAATGACAAAAAGGTCTAATTAATAATAAAATAAAAATATTTCAGAATAAACTTTATGAGATGATAGTAGATATATGAGGATAGTAGATATAAAGTCCCACGGAAGGCCATCAAATTAGGCCCAAATATACTGTGTTTCGGGATGGTGAAGCAGTGTCACTTAAACACCATTTTATACAAACACAAATTAAATCCTCAAGGAGCCTTTAATTTTTTTAACCGCCCAAAGCATTTGAAACTTTGCATAAAAATATGAATCATTAAAAATAGCTGAGCCAGGAAGATTTTCTATTGGGCAAAATAAAAATTTAGAGTAACATCTTGTAAAAAGTCTGTAGTTAGAAACTAATTGCAGAATGGGGAGTAGCAAGCTTTTTTCTATAAGGACTTGATACAGACATTTCAGCCTTGTGACACATGCTTTGTCTGACCACTTAACTCTGCCCTTCTAATTCAACAGCAGGGATAGATAATTTGTGAATAGGAGATCCACAACTGTTTTTGACAGTTGCTGGTGTAGATGTTAAGACAGCACTGAGAATGCGCCAGTGCTGTGTATGTCAAGGGTGATCTTTTAAGTCATTTGGGAAGATACTTTATTTAATAAATGGTGCTGGAGAAACATACATTAATCTGAAGACAAAACACATTCAATTTTTCCCTTCACTCCACATGACCGCATTCCCAGTTCATATAAACACTACTGAACAACAAAGTCATAGGAGAATTAAGACGCAATTTTTTGTAACCCAGAGCTTAAGGGATTTTTAAAAACAAGTCTGAAATCATAGAAGTGATAAAGAAAAACAGAGGCATTTGACTGTGTAAAAAGTGAAATTTTTCTTATGGCAAGTTAACTGTAAACAAAGGAATAAAATAGCAGCAGTAAAAAAAAAATACTTACGGCACATATGCCAGAAAAAAGGAGAAATTCCTCAGTGTTCAAAGTATATCTCCGGCTGACTCAGTGCAAACAGAACAAAGAAAAGAATTTCCGAAAAAGAAAGTGGGCGGCTAGTTATGTCAGATTGCGCTCTTGCTGGAAGCTGCATCCTTCAGGGGAAGCAGGATATTAGCTCCCACCTCGTGGGGTATTTGCAGTGGGGCTGGTTAGAATAAGGAAGTGCTCGGCTCTCAGTATGTACTCAGTAGAACAGTGCTTTTATTTTTCAGTCTGTAGAACATAAAAGTGTGGGTGTCAAAGATTGACATGAAATGTACTTGTGAATAACTGGAAGCAAATGGAATGACCTGTCAGTGGGGAGATGATATGCTATTATTAGGGGGATTTCATGCAGTTATTGCAATAAGGAGTTTAAGTTATTATGTGCATGTATGGTGCTAGGCAGAGAATGCAAGATGATAGAGCGCTGAGTCACATCATTAGACCCAGTGAGTGAGTTATATCCAGAGGTTGAGAAAGTAGTCATTGATAGCTGATTAGAAGAAAAACAAATTGTCACGAAAACAAAGGGATTATTTTCAGTTTTATAAAATGTCAGAAGTCCGTAGAAATGTTTTCACTTACTGCCAGCGTACTTGATCTACGTACTCAGAATTGCTGTCTTGATAGAACAGTATAAAGACTAGTTCACTGCTTTCTACCCATACACCTTTGGTATATACATATAGCAAATCCACATCTCTCTGTCTCTGTGTCTGTCTCTACTGCCTGCTTGCCTGTGTCTGTGTCATCTGTGTTCATCTCTCCTCTGAGCTTGGTCTCATCATCGCATAAACACGTTGGCTTGAGTTAAAGAACCGAAATGCGTTGTGAGCCACAGAGATTTCTGCAGACACCTAGGCTGTTACTGGTGTCCCGTTTGCTTGTGCATTTCCATGCTGCTTCCATTGCTTCCATGTGCTGACATATCTAACACACCACATCTCTTTTCTCCTACCTTTTTATTTCTGCTTCTAGCTGAGAAAGCAGGAATGCTAACCAACCTATGATCACATAAAGATAACTTGGGTTCCTTACACCGGCCATGGTGATTTCACAGTTCTTTTGAACTACAAACTAGGAGGAAAACAGGCTTTCCTTATAGATAATAAACACATTGTGATTACATAACAGACCTACCTACATATTTATCCTGAATATTTGATTATGAGTAACTTTCCAGAGGTCTATTCTTATATCAAGGAATTTACTGTAAGTTTCTTTTCAATAGTAGAAGTTCCTTTTTCTGTCACACAAACCCATTTCCTATCTTTGTAGTATATTTATATATGTTTGTATATGTATGTCTCTTGACATTCCTTTGCTGTTATAAAAAATACCCGAGATAACAACTTACAAGAGAAAATATTTGCTTTTGGTCATGATTTCAGAGCCTGTTTGGTGTGGTATCTCATGGTGGGAGTGTATGGAAAATACAGCTATGAGCAATAATTAGAGTATAGATGGTATAGGAGATGAGTCTGAAAAGGCGTCTGAGAAACACTGTGATCTCAGATCCACAGAGGACACTGAGCAGTGTCTGTTGGGTAGAGCATACAGGGCAGTGTGGGATGTCTGAGAGCAGAATGAAGATAGGACCGTCTGAAATGGGGCTGGGTTTCCAAGAAGAGTGTGGAAAACTGAACAGTTGATTAACAACACCACAGTCTTGGGCAAATTTAAATGGGAATCTAGAGATCCAAACCCAGGGTGTAAAAGAGAAAATGAGAGGAGAGAAAGACTTGAAACCACTAATGTAATTACCAGAGTTTTGTAGCAAAGAGAAGTAAGGGAGGATGTTACAGGGCTAGAAATAGGGTCTAGAGAACGGTGGTATTGACTTCCTATAAAATACGTGAGCGTATTGCAGAGTGATCAGAGTGGAGTGCGAGCATGATTGTGATTAATTTGCACACACACATCTTTCCTAATTCATCCAGCTAGTGTAAAAGCATATGAGTGTTTCAAAATTTATGCTCTCCCTATGAACATGTATTTGAGATGTTTTTCATAGTTTTGCATTTTACACAATGCTTCTGGGACTGTTTTTGTGCATGGCTCCTTTCTGTGCATATGCAGTGTTTCTCTGGGAAATGCCTAGGAAAGCAGCTTCTTAGTCCCACATCATCTGCATTTTCAGCTGTGATTGATAGTGTTGGGTTGTTCTCTCTGTGGCTATGCCTTTCTGGAAGCGTGTGAGATGACACAATATCCTATTGGGTTCAGATCGTTACTGAGGCAAAATACCTTTTCTAAACATACAAATCATTCCTGTGCTGCTTCAGAAAATTTCTTTCTTTTTATCTGCATGATAATATGAGTTAAGTGTAGTGATAGTCTCAGCTTGAGACCTGTGCTTTTGTTCTTTTAATGATATCTTCAGAAGTACAGTAATTTTAAATTTTGCTATGACTAGATTTATTCATTTTTTTCACTTACGTTTTATATTTCTTTTACCAGGAAATCTTATCACAAGATTATAGAGACAGGCTTTTTTATATTTTGGAGGGCAGTTTTAAAGATTTACTATTCAAGCCAAATCTTTAGTCATTTTTAGTCTTTATGTTATTTTCTGTATGAATTTGAATATTTGACAAGTTCTCCTCTCTCACACACACACATGGGGAGAGAGGAGAGAACAAGCATACATAACGATCTATTGGTATTTTATAGATAATCTAGGGAATATGAAATCTTGGCAATGTCAGTTCTTCATTTCTGTGCATGCTGTATGTTTTCAGTTTGTCAAACCTTGTATTCTTCTTTTCTCTATAAAGTTCCACTACCAACCTTTTTGCTCATGGTTGGCTAGAATTATTCCCAAATACCTTAGAGATTTAATTGCTCTGATGAATGTAATTTTTTCCCCTCAATTATTCTTTCTTTTCCTATTACTGGTCCAGGGGAACATTATTTATCATTAAAATCTGAGCTATCTGAAGCTGGATGGATTAGTAATGGAAAGGGCAGTTTGCCCTAGCAAAGCTCCTAAATGGGGAGACCACAGTGAGGGCTGCAGAGTGCCTCAGAGTGAAACCCTGGCTGCTTTGCCACTGACTTCGGTAGCCCCTCTGACTTGGTGACCCAGCGGACTGAGGACGACTTAGGAAGAAGGCAACAAGTGGACAGAAATCTTACTCAGTGCGAGTTGGTGCATAAGAAAAAGGGTTGAAGTAGGCGATTGAAGTTCATTTGGGGCCTGGTTTCTAGTTAATTGGTTTTAAGAACTGCAATTCTTGGAGCTGGCTCAGGAAAAGTCTGTGGACCATGGCTGGATATAATGGGTAGAACTGGAGAGTGCATACCTCCTGAATGGGTGGGACAGCCAGGTCCCAAGTCCCTCATCAGAATAGAATGGCTGTGATGACTGCTGACTTTTGTTCCATTCCCTATCTGCTATTGACCAGCATCGTAATTGTTTGCCCTGTCTTAGGCTACAATCCACACAACCTATCACCAATGAGCAGTTTTCCTTATATCTAAGTTCTAAACTGTAAATGTAGTTGGTCCAGTCATCCTTTTTATCCCTTTCACAGGTCTGAGGTTGCTGACGCTCCTACTTTGATTCGTTTTGTTTTGATTTTGGGTAGGTGTTCACCATTGATTCAGTCATTTGTGGTGTACCAATCCCAGTTTGCTCAGTGTCATTATTACCTCAGAACAATTATTAATACACCTTTTCCTGAAAATTGTTTTAGTTTGGATAGTACATTATTTGTTTATATTATTGAGAGATGACAGGATCTCTGCATCATGACCGTGTATCCTGCAAGCAAGAGCTACCTTGATGTGTCTCGGATAGTGTAATGGTAAAGCTGAACCTCTATGTTCAGATAGTCTACTAGTGATCAGCTGTCAGGGTAAATGTAAGAGAACAGACAGAGTGTGACAGTTGGGTTGATTTTTGTTTTTAGGGATCAGTAGTCAGGGGTAATGGCCGTTCCCTAGGCTGTATATTCAGGTAGGGAATGTTTGGCAATGATGCAATACACCTGTGGCTATGTCTATGTGGGACTCATTGTAGGATTAACTGAGGGAGGCAGCCCCATTCCACAAGGGGCAGATGAAATAGTAAGAAAAGAGAGAAAACTAGAGTGTAGCACACGCTCCTTTCCTCTGCTTCCTGATGTGCCCTCATGTGATCTGCAGCACTTGACCGTACTCTATGGTGATACATTATTTATGATTTCTTATAACTTGCCTCAAGCTATAGAGATCAGACAGGGGTGATATGCACCTTTAATCTCAGCAGCCAGAAGCTAGGAGGTGGTGGTACACACCTTTAATTGTAGGACTCAGGATTAAGAGGCAGTCGATCTCAGTGCAAGGCCACCCAGATCTACACAAGATTGATCCAATCCTAAAGAGAAACAGCTCACAGAAAGATCGTCTCAGCACCTGGGATCACACAGCTTTAATCCCAGCACTAGGGGGGTATAAAAGATAGGAGCAGGGTCTTCAGTAGTCAGTATCAGGAATTCATTCTTCAACGATATTGAGAATAGGGATTCATTCTTCAGTCACATTGAGGATAGGAGGCATTCATTCTCCAGCACAGTGAGGATAGGAAGACATTGAAGTCTCAGGATTCTGTAGCCACGCTAAGAGATTATCATCTGAGATTGGGTGGAGCCAGGATCACCTTTCATTCTGAGGTAGAGTAAGAGCTGGTGACCAGCTGCTTTGCTTTTCTGATCTTCAACTTGAACTTGAAGCTTGAACCCCAATATGTCTCTGGGTCTTTTATTTATTGTGTTATGGTACCCTCAGCCATGAGGGAATGGTCTCTAAAACCTTCAGTCAAAATAAACCCTCCTTCTCCTAGGCCATCTATGCCATATAGGTGGTCACAATGATGAAAAGTAGCTAATACAGCTTTTGTCTTTCATTAGACAAGATTTTTCCTCTGAACCAGGGGTTAATTGAGAACTCAGGCCCAGAACACTGGGACCCAAGAACTGCCTCTCAGCTGTAGACTACTTGGTCAGTGTGGCCAGAATCAAGTTTCTAAAACTTTGGACAGTTGGGATAAAATTGGGTGTGAATGTACAAAGCATTAGATCTTGTTCACTGAGACCCAACTAGAGGTATAGGGATGGGAGAGGGCTGGTACTAAGCCAGGTAAAGCTTTGCAGACTTTATTTCAGCATGGACAGGAAGGCTGCAGCGTCAATGGGTGTAAACCCAAGGTGGGGGGCTATCTCAGTCAGGGGAGCAGGTCAGAAGTGGGGACCCACGTGCTTCCTTAGTCTTTGCTACTTGACGAGGTAAGAGCAAGCTAGAGTGTGACCTGGAGTAGCCTAACTCTGATGCAATAGGCTCAGGGTGGCTAAAACATGTTACAAATGCATTGTTTGGCTAAAACAGGGTTCAAATAGGTGGTGTTTGACAATAGCTTAGAACTAAGGAAAAGGTTTTCAAGAACTTAAATATTTTTAAGAGCCTCACTTTAAATGTGCTTTGATATAAGAACTATGTGTATATTTGTTGCTTTCGAGAAAGTCTTTATATGATGATGAATGAATAGTTCACTTTTTGGGGGAGGGACATCTTTGCCAGTAAGATGCTGTAAGTCTAATTATGAGCAAAGTATCTAAGAAATTGCCCTATTATTTCTCGATGCCTGCTCTATAAACCCGAGTCTATAAAAGTTGGATAGCAGAAGCTACTGGTTTGTTAGATTTGGGAAACTCTGACTGGGAAGCATATGTTACATGTTAATGTGTGGGAAAGGCTGAGGGGTCTGATGACAGATGGAAGTGGAGGGCTGGAGGGGAGCGGAGATGGATGGGCACAGGCGACGCTGAGCGTGTGCGTGCGTGCGTGTGTGCCTGTGTGCATGCATGTGTCTGTTCCCTGAGACATAAAACAGCATGGCTAAAAGTATGTGTAGTAGAAGTAATAGCTAGGCAATGAATGGTTTCAAAAACATTCATTATAAAATTAAATTTCCCTTTGAGGTAATATCCCATAGAGATTCTACAAGGGTTTGCTCATAAATCAAACTTTGAAAGGCTCCAATGTAATTATAAGGAAGAAAATAGCTCTGTTAAAATGACTGTTAAAGGAACTCAGCATACGCTTGTTTTTTGGTTGTCTCATTATTACTTAAACAGGGAACAGAACTGTCTTTGTTCCAAGGGTGACTGGGTAACAAGCGTTTGTTTGTATGGTCTGTACTATGTATGCACGCATGTACTGTAATCGTAGCAGATAGTGCCTTTTAACAGCTTATGGAAAGAATTAGTTTCTTCTCTACCAAAAGCCAGCCTATGGAAGCCGACAAAAGTCATTATGTTATAATGATTTTTGGCCTGGGAAAATAATGATATCTTGGAAAAAGCGAAGAAATATGACAGCAGAACAAAGATACTCCTAACACAACAGACGCATTACTTAAACAAAAGATGCAGTGTTCCTTTAATTGGATTCCCATGACATATTGGTTGAAAATGTGCTGACCAAAGGCAGTATCTAGGAGAAAAGAATTTTGGATTTCTGGGTCATATGTTTTACAGCATGGGTTCCATTTTATTTAGAACACTTCTATTGAGCATTTGTTCTGATTTTGGATAGCCCATTTTCTTCTTAGCTCTGCTGTTCTATTGTTTTAATGTATATTGAGTATTTAGGACATTGTCACTTTGACACAGAACATCACTGGGTTAGAACCAGGGGTGAAAACTCCTCACGAGATCCCAGTGGGTAAGCAAACAGTAGCCTCATCATTTTCTGGTGATACCAAGAAAATATTTGTTCAGAGGAGACTGAGGAACTGTAAAGGTTGAACAAATAACTACCTTAGTTTTCTGGAGTAAAACCCAAGGCTTTTTCTTTAAGACAATAAAAGGAATTCTCTCAAACTCCAGAAACTCAGAAGTGAGCAAAGCCAGAGATAGGTTATATTCACTCAGGCCTCACTGAGCTCCCTTCATACTGGTCATGACACTGCATCTGACCACCTTTTAGACGCTAACCTGTGAGAATTGTGCACTCTAGAGAGTAGAGTGTATTTAGTTCCAGACATGGACAAATATGACCTGGTCAGTGTAGTTTAGGGAGAAGGATGTGGTCCACCCAGCCTGTAATCCACTGGTCCTGTATGGCTTTAGCTCATCCTGTTTGAGCCTTGGCCTTCCTCGTGTCATTCTGTTTGTTCTGCCAATAGCTGAGGAGTCTCACAATGAAGCAAAACCATAACAGGCCCTCGCTGTCGCAATGGCTGGCCCTGGTGCTTTCCATGCAGCTCCGCCCTCTCACCTCCATTGCAGCAACAAAAAGCCCACAGGCCTCCCTTGAGGGGTTGGCAGCTGCCTTTGGGTCTCACTGATGCCCATGGAGCCTGGAAGACTATGAAGAATTCTCAGTGCGATACAGCCCTGGCATCCGGCTCCTCCAGTGCTGTTCTGTTCTGTCTACTTAGACAGGCTCCCAGTTGTTTCTGGAGCAGTGAACAAATGTCCAACATTTGTGGATAACTTCCTTTAGTCTTACCACCTTACCTATTGTCCACCCCGCCCCCATGCCAAGGTGTGTGTGTGTGTGTGTGTTGTGTGTGTCTTACAGGCCACAGGCCAAGAATGTTTTTAATTCTTTGACTCTTAACCTTTTTTGTTGCCAGCCAGCCAAGCTTTTATGTCTTTGAACCAGGGAAATGACTCTTGCCTATTGTGCTGTTGTCCTCTATTTTTTTTTTTTTTTGGCCATTTAAACTCTGTGTGTTCTAAGCCAAAAGCCTTTGGGCTATTGAAGCAAAACTATCTTCTTTTGCAATGGAGTGTTGGGTTCAAGACAATTATTAATTACGCCTGCTGCTCTCCTGTTTCAAATCGTGTTTGAAAAACGGGAACTGAACACTGGCAACCCTATTCTTAGCAGTGCTTGCCTCCATTCGAAGTTGCTAAGGCTTTGGAGGGGAGAATGGTTAGGCTAGTGAGAACAAACTCAATCACATGATATTTTGCAAATTGGAGCTTGTTCAGTCCTCTTTTCTGTACCTGTGTTACCCTGAACACTATGGTGATGAGTCAGGCTGATTGCCACACATATTTATGAACAGAATTCGTAGTTTTTTTCAAAGATGTATTACAGGTGAGCAAAAGATAAACTCCGTGAGGAAACTTTCAAGTTCTGATTCCTCTGAGTCATTTGGATATCTTTACACTGATTTAAATTCCGGAATCTTGTCTTTAACACAGACAATAGAGACTCATGAAGACACAGTATATTGCCTGTACTTTCCAAAACTCAAAGGAACAGTGTTACCAGCCAGCCACATTCTGTTATCAGGGGCATATGATAAAGTGGCTCTTGAAGTGGTCCACACTCAGTTTTGAAATAGCATCTCCTTGGATCATCACCACCTGCCCTGCCCCCATGACGGCTGTATTGGTGGGAGTCTGTGGGGTAAGGAGAGAAGGACTACTTCCTATCAGAGTCTGTGATCCCTAGCTCATGCTCAATTGCTTTGAAAAACTCCTTGATCTCTTGTGAGTAAGCGTCATAGGTATCATTGCCCAGGAATGAGTTGTCCCACTAGCTTCCTGTGTCCCTCACTCCATACTTTGTGATACCCATGTTCTTAAAGCCTGGTTTCCTTTTTTAATGAAAACCTCTCCTCAGCATTGGCACCCCACAGTTCATTGTCAGCCATTAGTTATCTGAGTGCTGTGTCCACCTTCAAGTCCATAGCTGGGTTGCTTTGGTTCTTTTTGAGTCTGAGACTGTGTTTTAAATGTGGGTGTATTTACAAACACTCTGCTTTTTTTTTCTTTTTACTTCGTTTTTCTAGGCTGCATGGCTTTTATTGCCTCTAGTCCTTTTTGGATTAAAATTTGTTCTTATTTATAAATTGGCTTGAAAAAAGATTAAAATTTCTCACCATTTAATGTTTCAATCAAGTGTCAATTATGAGCAGAATGTGGTGTTGTTGGGATTTCACTGAGCTGACTGGAGATGCCCAGGTTGCTGGGCATCATGGCTAGGCCAACAGGAAGTGAGGGAACAGGAAGAGAGGACATTTGGGGCATGATGAGGACAGGTGTAAGAATAAAGTGGGCAAAGAGGAATTCTCTGTTGAATAGTCATTGACTTGTTCAGACTGTCCTGTAAAGAGGAATTCTCTGTTGAATAGTCATTGACTTGTTCAGACTGTTCTGTAAAGAGGAATTCTCTGTTGAATAGTCATTGACTTGTTCAGACTGTCCTGTAAAGGGCTATCCTGTTTTGAGGTGGGGGTTTGTATCTGAAAAGGGCTCTGGTGACCTGTGGCATTCTTGTGTTTAGTATATCAGTGAACTGTATAGAAGTTATACTTTTTAAGATTGAGGACCATGGCACTATTTGCATCTTTAACCAGGTATTACTTTGCTATGGGGGAATACCGTGTACACTGAGGAATATTTAGAGGAGAGTCTGGTTTCTGCTCACTGATGCTGTTGGCACCCCTATGTGCATCCTCCTCTCTGAAATTGCCCCCCCTTCCCACCAACTGTGGCAATTCAAAAGGTCTCAAACATTCCTCAGTGTCCTATGGGCACTGAGAAAATACTACCAGAATAAAATACCACCAGAATGTGTTATCTGACTCTTGGAAGGTGTTAGCATTGCTGTTGGAGAAAAATACAGCTATGTCTGTGATTATCCTAACCTGCATTTAGGAAGCCGCTTACTCACTCTGGAGGGTCAGCTGAGTAATTTGATGATAATTCATTTCAATTACCTACTTTGGCACAGTAGCACTGATGGATGGCCCATTATCAATCAGCTCTTGCTTTTCTGCATGTGCACGTCGTATGTAAACGGAACAGGGAGACTGGGCAATGGTGTGTTCCAAATGGTGAAATAGCCTGTGGTTATGACTCAGCCAGTTCAAAGGAATTGCTGTCAGTTCTTTACATGTCAAATGCACTAAGGGAGGCATCCAGAAGTTACCTGATAGGACCCTTGGGGTAGAAGTAGGAGGGCGAGTTTCAAGTGACACCCACGTGAACCTTGTGGTAGTAATGTGTATGTACAAAGTTTGAACCCTGAGAGCTAGTTCATAATATTTTTAAACTTGCTGTGTCGGTTACAGTTCATGAAGAAAAGGAATATAAGAAGGTAGCTTAATTAGTCCCCCGCTGTTGCAGCTAAATAGACTTAGAGCTCTAAACTGTCCTTCTGTTCTCACGGATTATTTATAAGTCGTGCGGCCCCGTGTGCTCATTGTTCTGAATGAAGTGCTGCCACCTTGCTTCCTCAGATGTTTTGGGAGGCAGAGGCTCAGTCTTGTCAGTTTTGGTTCATGGCCCATACCTGCCCCATAATGTGGTGGTACCGGATGATGCCGAGGGGGCTCTGGCAGCCTCGGGAAGGGATCGGCTGGGCTCTTGTTTTGGCTTGGCTCTTGCTTCCTCCATGACTGCCCGTTCTCTTTGCACACTCTCGCTCCTCTGCTAGTATTCTCTGGACACTCCATTTGGAAAGTGAGCCAGAGCCAAGGAGTTGAGAGTGTGCTGGTGCCATTTTTCATGGATTGATCTTTAAATCCAGCAGTTATCCCCAAAGCCCATAAAGTGGTGATACTGACATTTTATATGCCTGCTAATGGGGCTGTAATCATAGCTCCAGTTTCAATCTGAATCAAACGGAGGAGAGGAGTGAGGTAAATTCTAGCCTTTAGCTGTATGTACTCAGTCCCCCCTGAGACGGCAATGCTTATGTTCTTAAATAGGGATCTTGGTGCCCCTGATTGATAGACACGGGAAGGAAAAAGGAGAAAGGAAAGAAAAATGGAACCATGACTTCAGCCCAAGCATTTTTTTTTAAAGGCAGTTGTGATATAGCATTATTAAACTTCAAATCCAGTAACAAAATGTACTTTTAACAAGCTGTGTACAGTTCTTTGGTTAGGTTATTAACTTGTTTGACTGTTGTTGCTGAAAAGTTCAGTTTTATGCCCAAATAAAAGCTAACGTCGTAGACTCTTCTCTGTAGGCACCATGTTCTGAGCCACGTGTAATACCTCAGATTTAATGTCTGTCAGAACTAGTAGGTGACTCCGCCAGTCTGTAGATGGAAAGAACTGACGTGTAGAAAAGTCCAGCTCATATAACTGATTGGTTGAGCACAGAAGTTAGGGTTGAACCCAGGCTTCCCAGTTCCATGCTAAAGTTGCAGTTTTAGTAATCTGAATTTCTGTATTATAACCCTGGCATTTATTTTTGTCTCTATCAAGTGTTGAGGCAAATTCAGTGATTTCTGAGAAACTTAGGTCCAAAGAGTTACTACTGAGATAATTTAGATTGCTTTTTTATCATTATTCATTTGATGATTAGACTTGTGCCATCACCTGAACAAGGTGAAAGGAATTTTATGAAATGTGCCTTAGTTCTCCATGCAGTGGCAAGTCTCTTGCACTACCGAATTTGATTGGTCATTGTAGCTATTTGAACCCATTTTCTGAATTTACAGTTTTGAAGTAATAGGAAGCTATAAAATGTACAATTGTGTTTTAAAGCATCAGAAGAACTTAAAGTGGGAGATCAGCTGCATCCTTGCATCAAATAAGGGCAACAGATGCCGGTGACCTAGGTGGTTACTTACTCTTAATAAGAATATTTTAAGCATCTTAGTATTGCCTTTGTTTCTTCTTAAACTTGTTTGTGTGTTTGTATGTGTGCATGAGTGTGCACACGAGAGGGATACTTAAGGGAGTCAGTTCTCTCCTTCCTCTGTGTGGGTCCTGGAGATGAAACTCAAGCTGCTAGGCTTGGTGGCAGGTACCTTTACCCTCTGAGTGTCTCTCTGGCCAATATTTAAAATATTTCATATATAATTTCTTAACAGAAAATTTGTGAATTATTCAGTAAATAAAACTGGAGTAAGAAATAAAACTGTTTTAAAAATTAATAGGACCTGTAAAATCATATCCTCACATTTAAACCAACATTAGTTAAGCAAGTTCATGTGTGACATCTCTCATAGCCTGCTATATTTGCTTCTTCTCTTCAATCCTTCCTCACACCAGCATCATCATTATCATGGCAACCATCACCATGACCACTGTCTCCATCCTTTTCCTTAGGACATCAGCATTAGAAATCCAGCAGCAAGCAGCAGAAGCAGACTCTGGACCAGTCTCTTTGAAAGAATATCTGTGGGTTTTAATCTGAGTACATACAGACCTTAAAGAGCATCCCAGGGCTGATAAGGTTATGTTTTTATATCTGTCGCTATTATGTCTTACAGGCACTTTATTTGAATACCACCTCTTTTAATGCATCCATTGTCCTTTCTCATGCGAATGAGATAATCGCAAGCTGAAGATGTGTAAAGCCAGTGTTTTGTTGTAGAATGAATGTCTGAGCTGTTTGAAGGGTGATTATTGCTTGTTTAAAAATTAGTCATATTACATTTTCAGTATGCATTAATTTGTGTACTCTTTAAGAAATAGATTGAATGATCTAGATTGTATATCCCTTAAAGGCACCGGCAAGCCTCGTTTCTATTGACTATGTACCTTACTGCTTTTCTTTTTTTTGCCAACAATACATTGTAGTATCACAAACTACAATATGGAAAGGAAATAAGGATGGTAATTATCTGTGAAAAACATAGCATACTAATTAATGTGCTTTTTTTTTAAAAAAGCATACTATCAAAGGTAGTCATAGTTAATCTGTGGAAGATATTTCATTCCTGTGTTTCTATTGGTGCTGGCTTCCAGTTTTTCTGTTAAAAAACAAAACAAACCATTTGAGGATTAAGTCCTCAAGTATTGTTATTTATTAAAAACAAAGGACAAGAATTCGAGTCACCACCAACCCATTAGAACTAGCAGTCCCAGCATCATTGTGCAGGGTATGGTGGAGAGGCACTCTGAAAATGCAAGCAGCTTTGTATGTTACAGGATCACAAAAAGAGAAGAATTTTTCCTCAGTCTCATGGCGGGGCGTGGGGCGGTTTCAAGCTGTGGGCTGGGCTCTGTGTGCATGTACATGTCCAGTACTGAGGTTGTTGATGGCCAACTGACAGGACAGTGAGCCAGTGGCAGGGCTTTGGGTACAGGTGCCTGGTAGCATGACTGCCATAAACAGAGGATGTTCAACCCGGTGTGCTCTGCCTTTATTTCACCGGCTGGAAGTTCTCTCCTGTGCTTGTCTTTGAGAAACTGTTCATCTCCCTGTGGATTTATGACTGGCAGCAAATAATAAGTTTAAGTCAAAATTTAATGTCTGTAAAAGTGTCTCATGCTATTGAGTTTAGTCTTTAAATCTCTCTCTCTCTCTCTCTCCCTCCCTCCCTCCCTCCCTCCCTCCCTCCCTCCCTCTCTCTCTCTCTCTCTCTCTCTCTCTCTCTCTCTCTCTCTCTCTCTCTCTTTCTGTGTAAATGTAAAGGTATTGATTTAAATCCAGAGTCAAGCTTTAGAAAGAACAGTCTCAGACGGTTCTTACTGGACTGGTAGCATTGGTCCCAGGGCTGATGAAGTCTGTGGTTCTTCGTTGTTGGCTTCAGTCCTGCCTTCTAAACAAGGTGCTGTATCTGGCATCTGCATAGATCTTCAGAAAGGAGGTGTAGTTGTTAATGATTTGTTCATAATAAATGTAGTTGTCTGAGTACATTTTTACAAGTAGCAACATAGTTCAAAACAGAGGCTTCTGATTAAATAATTATTGGGTAACAGGAAAGAATATTTTCAGATTTTTGGATTCAATGATGGGTGGTTTTGCTCTTTTGTAGTTTCCTCATGCAACGAGTTTCTGTAACTGCTTACAAATGTGAATGCCCAGAGAGGTGGGAATACATCCCCCCCCCCCCGGAGTTACAAGTTCTTGAGAGTGATGTCTGTGAGACAGCTTTAAAAAGAGGAAAAGTAGATACTGTTTACTCCTTTGACGAGACAATTAATTGTGTGCTCTGGCTTGAGGGCCTGAGGACAGTGGCTCTTCTAGGCAGACACTGAAGTGATTCATTGCTTTGCGTTCAAAATCTTAGTTTCTTTTGTCTTACTGTGTGCTCCCATCCACAAAAATATGCAGAGAGAAAATACACACACATACGTGGATTTTACATATAATACTATATACTGTGTTAAGTGTCTTGTGTAGAGAAACACACACACTCACACTTGTTTTTGCACTATATCTTATAAGTCAAGGAATTAATTCATTATGCACAGGAATAATGCACACTTTAAGAATTGCAACTCTGCCATAAACACATCCCCTATTGTCTCAAGCTTTTCATTTAAAATTTTGGCTGTATATGCGTGTCTTTCATATTAACTTTTTTTTTTAATCTGCACTGAGCTCCATTTTCTTTGATAATTTGTTTCCCCTTGTGGATTCAACCATCCCCTTTCATGTTTGAAACAGAGCACAGCACAGTGACAGATGAGTAGTACCTGGAAGCTTCTGGTCGCCTCTGGTAGGTAGTCATCTAGGGATGAAAGGCCAGTTAGCTGAGCTGATGTCTCACGCGTTGAGGAATTTGAAGGGACTTTATTGTTTGCTCAGGCTTACAGAAAACCAGTAGAAATTTGACTTTGATTTCAAGTAGGGGGCCTGGCAGGATTTAAGACATTTCCTTGTTTGCTAAAAAGCATCTTAGGGGGAAGAAATTTAAAACCTTACTTTTTCTTAAAAAACAAATGAACAAACAAACAAGTCAGCTTGTAGATATCTATTCATTGTTAGCCTTCCTGTTATTCTGTTGAATAAAGCTTTCTGAAGCAGCAAAAGATGGATACAAAGCCTCTAAACTATCGATCAGAACCTGGAGTGCAGCAGCATGGTTGAGCTACCTTGATGCTGCTGTGTCTTACCTGAGCTGGGGCAGCAAGGGGCTTTCTTCCTGGTTAGGTGGCTGTCTCTTAAGCAGTGACAGTGTCCTGGTGAGAAGAGAAGACAGGCAGTGTGGATATTTACTCTTCAAGTGCTATTTGACAAGAGTTAGTTTCAGAAAAGCAAGTTTAGTGGCACTCATACATTGCTGTCTCTGATGTGCAGACTGACACAAGCATCAGTTTCTACCTGTATTCCCAAACTCTTTGGGTTCTGAGTCCTTCCCAAAGTCCTTACTTCCTTTTCCCAGGCTGGAATGACTTTTAGCTTGTTTGCATGTGTTCTTTCAATACAACACCATTCTTATAAGGAGTCCTGGGGGCAGGGATAGTGTCATGTTATCAGGGAGACTAGGAATAGAGAATGCCAGGTACTGCCAAGATCTTTACCTGTCCATTGTCTTGACAACTTTTCTGTTTTAGCCTTATGAGCATAGGGAGTATGTTTACTCTGAACTATATTAAAACCTGGTAGTGAAGACAGTAGAAACAGTTCATTGATTTTTTTTGATACTTCTTCAAAATCTAAGACTAAGGGAAAGACATGAATAGAATTTTTCTCCTCATTTTCTCTTTTTATATAGTCAAGGGCCCAAACCCAGGGAATAATGCTACCTACTTATAGTCTGAATCTTCTCAAATCAGCCAATGTATTCTCAAGACAGCCCTTAACAGACATCCACAGGCCAATATAATCTTTACCTCATTAAGACTCTAGCCATGTGTCAAGATAGTGGCAAGTTGACATTTAAAGGTAACCATCTTGCTGAGCTACATGCATAGGGGTTTATATATTTAGCTTGGGCACACATAAGTATTTTAAATGTAATTTAAGTTTATAAAGTAGTTTTGAGAATTTTGTCTGTCAAAGGAATTTAGACTTGTTATGTGACAAAACCTTTCCTGGGGATATGGAATACAGATGTCTACTCACTCCAGACAGGGAACCCATGGCAGACCAAAGTATGGATACCATCAAAATCCAACTTGATGACCCAGTGAATTTTGTTGTAGTTACTTACAGAAATATGGGTGAGAGGTTACTGACAGGAGCAGACTTGGAGCTGCATCTGTCTTTGGGACCTACACCAGCATGAATGACAGCTCACAAGAGCTGAGAACCTGGAGCACACTGCACAGCCTGCAGGTACTTCAACAGGATGGAGAGAGTCCTTTCCAAGTGGCTCAGTTATTGTAAACCTCTTACAGGAAGTTCGGCTGGTTTCTGCTTCTTCAGGCAGCTGGTCTGGTCTCAAAGCTTTCTTTACAGCTTTTTGACTTTGAGAGGCTTCTTTGCAGCTCAGCTTTTATTATGTACTCTGTCAGGGATGGGCCTAGTGACTCTGTTCATCTTCAGGGACTTCCTAAAGCTACTTTGAGTTGTTTAACTTCTTAAGGAGTTTCCCTGCAGGATGGAATGCTTCAGTCTCAGGGGAAGCTATTACAGAACACCAATGAAAATGCATCTCACCTACTGAAGACATTTAGAACAACAACAACAAAAAAGACATTTTTGTGATGCGGGGACCTAGGTTTGACTTCCAGAACTTCCATGATGGATCTTAACTGCCAGTAGCTCCACTTCCAGGGGACTCTGATGCCCTCTTCTGACCTTCAGGGTCCTATAGATAAAAGGGTAATAAAAGTAGTTTTATGTTACAAGTACTCTTCCTGCCAGCCACCTGGGTCCCAAGCTGTGTCAGCTCCCAGGTAACATATGAAACACTATATTAATTATGAAGCTGTTGGCCATTTGCTTGGTTTTTTATTGGCTAGCTCTGACTTAATTATTAACCCATAACTGCTAATATATATTTCCATAAGGACTTATCTTTCTGAGGACACCCTCCTGACGCGTCCTTTCCTCCTGGGAGATCACATGGCGACTCTCTTCTTGACTACATTCCCCAGAATCCTCTTTGATTCCTAGTCTCACCTGTCTAGCTTCCCTATTGACCAACAGTGCTTTATTAATCAGCCAGTAGGACTACATAGACACAAGGACTTCCTCTATCAGTTTTATACAATTTTAAGTTATGTGTAGTACACCTGTGAGTGTACTCGTGTGTGCTGATGTATGCGTGTGTGTGCGCGTGTGCATATGTATGGGTATCCTCATAGGCCAGAGGTGTAGGATATCCTAGAGCTGGAGTGAGGGTAGTTGTGAGCCATGTGACCTGGGTCCTGAGAAGTATGCAGGTCTGCTGCAGGAATAGTTAATCTTCTGAACTCCTTGAACCATCTCCCCAGCCTGGACACTCTGGGCTTGGCGGTATCCATTGTCAACTGCTCTTATATCTGATTTTATTAGACCTTCTCTCTCAATGAGTGTTGAGCTGGGGGCTAGAGGATGATTACCTTTTCCAATAGGAGGCTCTTATCTTCTCTGATCCTTTGTTTTGTTCTCTCAGTTTCCAGTTGATTCCTGCTAGCCTGATCTATGTCATAGTCTGCTGTCTACTGCTTTGGAAGGTGCTCTGTTCTCTTCCTAAGCATTCAAAGTATCTGGTTAGGTTGTCTGGAATGTCTGTCTTTTTTCTCTTGGATGCAGAAACCCATCGATGCCATTAAAATCTTTTTCTTAGATTATAATTACATAATTTCCCCCTCCCCTTTCCCTTTCCTCACATAAACCTTCCCATGTGCCCAACTCCTACTTGCTTTTTTTCAAATTTGGGGCCTCTTTTTCTTTAATCATTGTTACATATACATGTGGTGTATGTGTGGTGTGTGTTTGTATGTGTCTGTATTTCTAAATATATAAATACAACCTGTTCCACTCACGTAATGCTGCTTGTATGTTTAAGTTTTTAGGCTGACTATTCAGTATTGGGTAACCGATTGGTGTGGCTTTTCCCCGGGGGAGACTATTTCTCTGCAGTATTCATTAGTTGCCTATAGTTCTTTTTCTAGGGTTGAGGTCTTTTGAGTTTTTCCCTGTGCATATTACATGTCTATATTTGCATTCTTGTTGAGGCATCTTTAGGTAGCCATGTTGGAGATACCTCATGGTGTAGCTTCTGATATTTCAGGAGAGAATCTCACAGAAAACTTCCTCTGGCTCTTTACAGTTTTACAGTCTGTCCCCTCTTCTGCAATGTCCTCTGAGCCTTAGGTGCAGGAGTTGAGTTGCAGATGTTTCATTTGGGACTGGGCTCCGCAACTCTGCATTTTGATTGGGTGTGGGTTTTTGTAATAGTTGCCATCTGTTGCAAAGAGAAAATTTCCTGATGAGTGGTAAGAACTACACTTATCTGTGGGTGTAAGGACAAATACTTAGAATGTTGTTAAGGATTAAGCTGGTTTAGTAAAAGGGCAGTTGTAGGTTCTCCTCTAAAATCCATGTTTTCGCTAGCCCCGGGTAGTTGGTTACATTTCCAGGACTTCCTTCTTTCTGATCAGTTCCTATGGAAAGTGAGGAAGGGAGATGGTCTTCTCTGAATATTTTTACCAGTCCATGCCCATGAAAACATTATACCTAGAGAATTAGAAATCAAACAGGAAATTATTGACATTGCTGGAAATAAAATTTCCTGAAAAAATTGCACCTTATAAACTGATTAAAAATAGTGAATCGTCTTGGTAACTATCATCACATAGTACTAATTTGTCAGTAATATTGAGTTTTCAGACTATAATTCTTGGACTCCAAGTTTTCATGCCTCTGTGTTACTTTTTCTTTCCAATAGTAGGTAAGTTCTGTGGGCACATGATACTGTCTTTGCTGAAGGGCTTCTTTCTCTTAGCCCATCTGTCACAGTAACAGTTTACCTCTATGGCCCTTGTTTAAAGAAAATACGAAGTTTTTATAGTTTACTCCTATACTGTATTTGTTATATAAGCTTAGTCTGTAGTTTTGCAGAAACATTCTTGAAGTTCACCTATAATTCTGTTTGCATCCAAGAAAGATCCAAAAGAATTTTTAGCCTTGACCATGGTTTATCAACTACACATGATTTTCATTTTGTAATGTACTAAAAATCCATTTATTCTAATAGAGTTGGACCAAGTTTTAGGAAATTAAACCGTTTATCCATGGTGATGCAGAAGTGTAGCCATGTTTATACTTTTTGCTCATTTTGTGGAGAAGTATTACCTTGGTAGACAACCAGTTGGCTACCTCGAGAATTGTACCCTTGATACATGCTTAGATCAACCATGTAAAATCTAACTGGCTGATGCCTTGGTTTGGGTTTGGGTCACTTTCTTAGTTTTCACGTTAAGCTGGGAGCCCGGTAGATGATGTCAGCTTCTACCAGTTATGATGGCCAGACGTAGTATTTCCCATTTTCAACACTTGAGAAAAGTTTGCCAAATGGGGAAATATGAATTGCAAAGAGAAGGCGTTAGTAATTGTTATTTTAAGGAGAGAAAAATAGTCTCTTTTCTTTGCTGTTATTTTAGAAAAGGACAAGGGTGTTGAAATTCAAAATTCTTCAAAGATTTTCTGAACAAATGAACTTCATTTTAATAGCAGCTTTCTTTCTTTCCTTTTAATCTACTGTTTCTTAAAACTGTCTTTAAAATTCTTTGTTTATAGAGGGAATCTTTTCCCCTAGGAAGTTGTAGCAATTGAAGTTATAACCCATTGGGGACCTTAGTTAACTTTCTTGTTTTCCCCAGTACTAGCTCATGACTCAAGATGTTGTTTTTGATATGAGCTAGTGTCCTTTGGAATTTATACAACATTAAAAGTTTATTGAGAAATTACATAAATACTTAAATAAAATGGTGAGGAAAGTGATTTTTCTGGTTTACACTAATGTCCTAAGCTTTCTTGATTGGCATTCAGTGGCTCTAGTTACTGGCACTGGTGGAACAGACCTGAGTCTCAGTGGGTTCTGTGTCATGGAACAAGCTTGCACTGCTTTTATGGAGAGTGGACACCCTCTGTTTATTTGTTATGACTGAGGTTTTGAGTAGCTGGCTGTCCAGTGATGGTTTTCAGGAGGGAAGGGCTGTCATGGACAGTCAGTCTAGGAAAAGATTAATATTGGAGACATTAGGGGAAATGTTTATATGTATTTGTTTCAAAATGGTGAAGAAACCCGAGTAGATGATGATTGTTTAAGGATAAAGGGCATGGTGAACAGTAGAGGCTTTCCCATCAGGATAGCCTTGTCTGGAGCAGTTTTCTTGCTGTCCCCAAAGGGACCAGTTTAAAAAGTCATGTGTGGAGGTCTTCCTGTTAACAGAAAAAAAAAGAAGAGGCAAAGGACTTGAATAAATATTTTTCTAAGGAGAGTATACAATGTCTAGTAAGCATTAGAACTCAAGCCATTCTTAGTGGATATGTGAAATGCTGCAGCATTGGTAAGTGTGGGGTTCTGCTACAATCCAACCATTCTACTTCTGGGTTGGCAGAGGGCAGAGCAATGAGATCTCTTGAGTTCAAATTCAGCCTGTTTTCAAACCCTACTGAGAAAATGATAAGCACATGATAACATTGAAGTTACAAGAAAACATAAGCAGTTGCTACTTCAGTCTTGGAAGAGTTCTTTTGGCAGAAAAAAAGAAAACATTGTTCCTTCGATTTGGTTAAGATTTGTGTGATGCTTAAGCAAACTGGACAAATGTACACAATAAAACACTTTAAAGCCAAGGTACTCACATACTTTCCCACACTTAACTGCATGTCTAAAAATATCCACTACAGTGTCTTTACTTCGTAGTGATCTTTTGTCAATTGGAAAAAGAAAGTTTGTGTTTAGTACTAACCTTGTGTTTGTATATTTGCTTTAATTATATATAGGCACATAAAATAGAAATGTATTTTGCTTGGAGTAGGAAAATGAGGTGGGGTGTGCTGGCCATTAGTCTTCTAGGATTAGGGCCATTGGAGGTTTGTTTTCAGGGTTACCTTTCACTTCCTTTATAACAGCAGGGTCCTTCCTTAGAGACTAGACTATTGGAGACTTCAGAGTGAGAACAACTCTGTTCATATATTTAAAATCAGTGCAACACAATGTGCTGAACACCCTCAAACTCAGCTGCAGCTGTGTGTTACATATTTTGGTTAGAGATGGAATATTACTTAGATAATTTCATGGTGCTGAATTCATGTATTTGTTGGAGGAGTTAGAATAGAGCTCCTTCCTCAATAAAAAGCAACATTTCTCAAAAGGAAAAGACAAAGCAAAAACAATAACAAAAAACACACTTAAATAAAATTTTAAACTGCTATGCTTTAATAATGTATGTATGTTTCCCCAAACAACATTAAATGAGCGCATCAACCCATTTCAATACATAATGTGCCATGCATTATGTTCTGACTTGTGTTGAGAACATGGTGTGCTGGGTAGGACAGCTGCAGGGAGTTGCGAAGTAAATCAGTAATATCTTTAGGAGGGATGTAGCAATGTGTGCCACCTGGATCCTGTTCTTTGAGGCTTGCCCCTGTATCTTCGTTTTATGAAAGGTCCTAGTATTGTCAGATGGAAAAATCTGATAAACCGAGAAAGTATCATGGAGTTTAAAGCAAGAGGAAATCCAGCTTGTTGTGAGGACCAGGCAGGATGGAGAGACGGGTCTCCAGACAGGGTCGAGTGTCTGCTGGTTTAGGGAAAGGCAGAGGTAGAAGAGCATAGCTCATGTTCTCAGGGTAGCCTGGGCTCACATGCTTGGGACTTAGAGGGCAGCGTAAACGCTAACTGCAGAGGTAAAGGCTGTCTGGCACCAGCAGGCTTACCCAATGTATTGGGAAGTAGTTTTTAGAATCATGGGCTCTTATAATTTTGTCAGAATTGATTTTCTAGAGTTCTTCAGGATTTTCACCGTGATTTTCAAAATAATGGAAGAAAATGAACCATGGAGAGTGTCTGAGAATTTCACAACAGTGCATGGAAGGGGCGTACTCTTCTGTCTTCCTCCTTCAGCTGTCATTGTTTCTGCTTGTGCCTTTACCCCCTTTCCCACAGGGGTGACAAAGCCGCAGGGATTCAGTTTTTCTCAGTTTACACTACTCTCCTACAATATTAAATATTTGTAACCCTGCCAGCACTATCTTTGCCAAAATGGACTTTTTAGAACTCTCCCTGGAGCTCTAGACGGCTCTTTTTAGTGTTGGTATTTCTCCAGTGGAACACTGGCCAGTGGTCCAGTCATGTGCAGCAGGCATGCTGATAAATACTGGCTTCCAGGCATCTAGTGATACATTTGTCAGCCTGTGACTAATTGTATTTTTTTTTTTTTGCCCCCATTTTCTTCTTTTCGGTCTGTGAAATGTGTTTGGCTACTATACATGAAAATGTTTCAAAAATACTTACCTAATTCATTCACATTGATATTTGAAGCTCATCGATACTGTGTCATTAACAAATTCTAGATTGTGTAATTACTGAGTAACATGTTCCATAAGTGAAATGCGTTATGACTTCGCCAATCATTGTGGTTGCTGGTGAAGGCTGGCTTCGGTGTTTCATTTGCTGTCCTCATCTTTATACTCTGATAGGAACTGATAAATTGCCTATCCAGAATATTACATTCTTACTGCATCTTGCTCATCTTGGTGCTGGTAAGGTTTGAATTGCCTCTAGGGAGAAGTTTTGCTATATATTTTGTGTAAGAAATAACACACACACACCCCATTCTGAATGCTGGTGTTGTACTTCCAAGTATATGCAAGCTTAATGGTCTGCCTGTCTGTGTCATTTTCTCCTGGTATGACAGCTTAATAGTTTTCCTGATTGGATTGTGTTAAATCTTTAAAGACTACCTTCACTAAAACATATGTCCAGCATTCGGGCAGCCAGCGTCTGCGTGACCATTTTCGCGGAGTACAGCTTAGCTTTGCAGCGACTGGTGTTTTGTTGCTAAAGTGACATTAGCCTGCATGTATGACATATCACAGGGGATCTATATATAGGTATGAAATTTATGCTTTACTCTAACAGCTAAAAATGGCTTTAAATCAACAGATAAAAGCTATGTTAAATTCCACTGATTTGGAGTTTTACTTCAAACCATTGCAGGGTGTACTGAGGTGTACAAATGGATTTTGTAATAGTGTAAATATATAAAGATGGCGTGTGCAGTATCTGTAAACATTTGTTGTCATAGGGTTTGATCTGACTTGCTTGGAGTGTCTCCCATATTCAGACTACTCTGTTAGCTGTCATGTATAGATAGGCTTAGCTTCTCACCATTCCTATAGATGCAGGTGGGGGAAAAGTCATAGATCACAAACCAGGATTCCATCTGAACAGGGCGTCGTATTTTTCTGTAACCTCCTCGTCCCCATTTTGTTTGCCTCTCCTCTCCTGTGGACAGGAGGCTACTGGTCTCAGGTGTAAGATCTTGAAGTGGTGAGGAACCTTTTGGGGGGGACAGCCTTTAAGGTTTTAACAGGCGAGGAACAGATTTCCTATTTTTGGAATATGGAGAAATATGGGGAGAAGCTTTTCACAGACCTAATCTTTAATTGGCTTAAGCCTTTGCTGGTGCCATTTGTTGCCTCTGACTCAGCGGTACCCCATGTGCCACAGACCATAATCCAGGGGCAGTTTTTAGTGGTAAAAAGTTGGGGAAGCAGGAACTGGAAAATCCAGCCTGTGTGATTTTTCCTGGCTTTGATTGGTTTAGCTTTCATATTGAAAAGTTGTTTAAACACTTGAATTTCTTTTAGACGGGTAATACTTCTCACAGATGGGAACTTGACAGCTTTAAGCCTCTCTTTCTTTGGAAGAAAAGTATTATCATGTCTGTTGTTTTGTATTTTAAGATAGTTAATAACAACCACCTTTGGAAAACACTGTACTAATTTTAAGGGAGTTCAGGGAAGTGCCAACTTTGTAAGGAAATTTCTAGGCAGTTGTGTGTTTTAAGGTTTATCTAGGTTTTTGTATGATCATTGAAAATTAAACTTGATTTTAACAGATATTTATTTGAACCACAAATGATAAAATTCTGTTTTCTAAATTTGGAGTAACCTCAATATTGATCACAATATTAATAAAATGAAAATAATAAAATGGGATAGGAAAAACAATTTAGGAGTCTTAGCAAATTAAAAATGTGAATGGTGAAAAGCATATGCCACATTGGGTTTCTGTTCTGCCTCATGAAATGATTGAACTATATTCAGATAATCAAATAGATGTTAATTCTTAGGGAGTATGGCTGAAAATAGCAGTGTTTCTTCTTTATTTTATACATGTAAATGATTTCCAGGGGTCAGAGATATTTTTAAGCATAAAAAGTGAAACTTGACTACTTTCTAAATTAAGTGAATTAGTGGGCACAAAATCCGTGGTTCAGAGCAGGGGCCCTGGTAGTGTCTGTGATACTTGTGACTGATAATTGCTTCTGTATGCCTCTTCTTTAAATGCTCTCTTTGTATGAGTGCAAGCTGGCATCTCCACGCATCCAAAGTGAAGTTATGTTCTGTTTCATCTGCCCTCTAGTTCTTGGTGTTTCAGGAATTTCTGGACTTGCTTCTAAAGTTCTGATAGCAATATCCTCTATCTGAGAATGACAGCACATTTTATGTTAGGCACAGTCAGAGACATGGGACTTGACCCTCTATTTGTCACTGTCTGAGCTCCATTGTCTTGAAGTCTCAGCAAGGAGCTTCGCATGGGTTCTGCTTGAACAGACCTCTAAGAAGGTGGCAGGTGGAGGCTGGCTTCCAGTGATTGTAATGTAGCCATTCGCTCCTGCAGTCTGTGACCCAGGGGTTCCTCTGTTTTCGAAAGAAATCCTGTGATACTATTTAAAACAATTCTATTTCGTGAGGAGATTATGACCATAGTGATTTGTTAATTTAGCATTAATCCATAGGTTTTTCCTTTATTTACTTAGACTTACTGAGAATATTTTCAATAGCCTAAATGATATAAGATGATGCTTAAGTTATCTTGCATGTGCCTCCTTAACTACCATATTTCAGGAAAAACAATTTCTGATCATGTAGAAGGAATATTTCTAATAAAATACACATTTAAAGGGGTATGTGTCTCATCACTTTTTCACAAAAATGAGCTATCGTCCTTCAAGTTGCTTATTTTTCTAATTAACTTTGGACATCTTTTCATGTTGTCAGACTTTTCTGCGGCCTCACAGTGCTCTATGATGTGGGGGTACATCTGTGTAGCCATTTTCCTCCTGAGGGATGCTCAGAAGGTCTTGATTCTGTATACATGCATATCATGCTGCTTGAAGTGTCAGAGTTGGAAACACTTCTCCTATATCATTATATATATATATGCATTTATGTATATACATGCATTTATCATCTGCATTTCTCCTACATCATAGATGTCATGTCTGTCTGCCTATCTGTTTTCTAATCTCTCTCTCTATGTATATTTTTTTCTCTTTCCCCACCTAGAGTTTTAGCTCTGTAGGTTGCTGGAACCATAGACCCTGATTGCTTGTTGGATTTCAATGTTTGTTTTGAATATTGTCATTTGATCTTGGATAGTTCCAAACCTGATTTATAAAGGACAAGTACATTACATGGAATTTTAGGATAAAAGCAGCATGTTTGGAGAACTCTCTCATTCTGACCTGTTAGACGTTAACCTACAGCATCCAGCTTGGGTGGTGTTACCCTGACAGGACTCTGTGTGGCAGAGCTCTCACAGAGTTCCGTCAAGCAAATGGATTGCTCAAGCTAATTAACCAAGGCAGAAACATCATGTTTGTCTTTTTGTTATTATAGAATGTTTGTGTGCCATCATCTCTAGGCTAGCACACTGAAGTTTAATTGTGATTTTAAAAAATGTCAAATTGCTGCCGCCATAGAAAGCCAAATGCCAGTTCTTCAGGCTGTCAAGTCATTGGGAGTGGTAGTGTTTTGTAATGCTGTTCTTACCATCTTATGTTCTTTTGTCACTACTTAATAACTATAGTGACTTACTTTGGTTGTGGGTCCTGCCCAGATCTTGAGGCTTAACATCTGTTGGCTGAAGCTGCACCCATTCTCTTTGAATTCTAAACTAGAATTGCCCAGATTGAGTGAAATCCATTCTTGTAGACGTATCTTTTTCTTGAAGATTTCATTTAAAGTTCATAAAATAGTAAAGTTTTTAAAGATGAGTAATAACATTAATAGCAATTTAGAGAAGAATCTACTCTTCTCTGACAATATGATTTAATGTATTTTAAGTAATAACTTGTCAATTTTAGTAGTTTTTCCTCCCAACGTAGCTGCCATTCCTGCTATGATAATATAGCCATGCCCTTGGATTTGTTTGTACCTAGTCTATTATGCTGTTGTAAGGCACCAAGATTACATCATGGTGACACTTTCGTGTTAAAGTGTCACTGGGGTCCTTTACCAGATTTTAGTGCCCATATGAAGACTGTATGGTGTTATTCATGCTGGTTTCCCTTTTTGACAACCAATATTTAAGATTATTGTTGCATGTACTTATGTGTCATATGCCCCCAACCAAAAAAGCATTTCAAGTTTTAAAGTAAAAAGATGGGAAAAAATCATATGAAACAGTTACTCACTTATAACAAAAAATATCCTATAAAATAGGCATGCGTTTTAAATTATATACTACATGGAGTTATAAATCTCATTTTTCTTTCAAGCTAAGATTATACGCTACATTAAAATTTCTTGACAGTACAAAAATCCACCCAATTTAAAGGCATTTGTAAGAACTTACTACACATAAAATCAGCTTACTGCTTTTTATTTACGGAATTTAAGCAGTTTGTTTTTATTAGTGAATTAAAAGGCCATCATATGCTTCAAATATGTGTCTTCTTCAACATCAGGTTCCCCTTTTCTCTTTCAGTCCGTGGTCAAAACCGGGCGACTGCTGATCAGCCACGAGGCTCCCTTGACTGGCGGCTTTGCCTCCGAGATCAGTTCCACAGTCCAGGTAGAGTAATACCGTGCTGACTTCCACCTTTGTGTGGTTGTGCGTGTCTGTTCCAGAAGGAAAGATTGCTGATCGCCAAATTCTGAAGTACGAACTTTTGGAATATGTACATTTCCCACTGAGACGGTCCCGTCCCTCAGCTAATGGTGTAATTACAGCCCCAAAGAAGACAATTTAAATTAATCAAAGTGGAAGACAGCCCTTTGTGGAAGAAGAAAAACTTGAGATGAATTGAATAAAATAATTTGTGTTTGCTACCTTACTAGGAAAAGGGAACTTCTTAACATATTAACCCAGTTATTCCCTCATAATAAAATTTAATGTTGTTATGAAATAGGCGGGTTATGAAATTCATCTTAAAAGTTTATAGTACTCATCCTTTAATCTGTCAAAAGTAGCTAATTTCAAAATACGAATCAGTTTAATTAGTAATCAGTGTGGGGTGTTACTGGAAGTACTTGAGAAATGAATTTAAACACTTTCATTTTTAAAATGTTCACTTAAGATATTCCGTAATGGGGAAAATCCCTTTGAAGGGGATTTTACTTCACATTTTTTATTCATATGTGTCATAAATAGGTACCATGTAAAGAAATTATAGTTTTCCATATTTTTAAATTTAAACTTAAGTATTCAAAAGTAAACTACATGGCATTTTGAACTCAGAATGTCTTTACATTTTGTAATGCTTTTGTTCTCTTTTCAGGAACCACAATTCTTAAATTATTAAAATATGTCTATGTAGAGAATAAATAAGCATGGTATTAATAGTTTCATAGAAGTTACAGTGAAAGAACGATGCTGTAAATTTAAAATTTCTATCCAACAAATGACTTTTTCCAAAAAATAGTTCATGTGCTAGTTAGTTAAATTACATAAATTTTTAAAAATAATAATGTAAAACTGATTTGAACAAAATATTTTAAAAACTAAATCTAAGTAACAATTATATACCATGAAAACGAAGTTATATATATTGTCTATAGCTACTGAAAAGTTGAAAAAAGTGAATGTTTGAGTTTTGTCAGTGTTTAGATTTTCTGTTTACTTAATACCATTTAAATGTCATAAATACTCGGTTTGCATTATAAACTAATTATTGAATAATACAATGTACCAAATCTTTTTAAAATGAGGCTGTAGGAATCATCACTGTAATACCAAGATGTTGTTTCAAGGCAGAGGCAGAATTGGCAAAAGAAACTGCTTTTTCTGACTCCTGATAACTCTGTAGTGTATGTACTGACGCTTCCAGGAGTAGGATGATTGTGGCCGACAGGAACCCTAACAACCCACTACTTGGATAATAAGCTCATGGCTTATGCCAAATGTCATTTACATATAATTGTACAAGGGAAACAAGCAGAAGGTAGTTGTACTTGGAACTTGTGTCTCTTTGTAAAGATTTCTTCCTCCGGGCTTGCTTTTAAAATGTGGTCTCTATTGGTAGGCTGCCGTAGAGGCTAATACTAGTTTTCAGACTGGAATAGACTTAGAAAGATGATCTAATCTGGTGTATCTTGATTTTGAATAATATGTGGACTCATATTTATGGAAAAATGACTCTCCAGCCCTACGAATACATTAGCAAATCCTCTTTTCAAAAACACAGGGTTAGGAATTTAAACACTGCCATTGCAACTTGCCAGCACCAAAAAATCACAAAGCCTGTGTCATAGTCATGTTCTGAAAATGTGAGATAATTTTTGGTGGTAAAAGTTGACAGAGAGATTACCCACTGTGTAATCATATTTGTACCATGACATGAATACAGCAAAGCAAGACAGCTTGGACCACGCCCCGATCCTCACAGACTGAGCACAGGTCTTTAGATGTTCACATGCACCTAGACCTCATAACCTCAACTGGTTCCCTTTTCACCAGATGCCTGTTTGCTACTAAAATGCTGTGACTGACAGGCTTATACAGATGAGAAAGGTCTTGAACTAGGAATTTTGAGTCAATACCGAGAGACTAGGTACACAATCTTTTCTGAGAGTCCATCAGCCCCAAGAAGAACATAGAAATTTTGAATTCATTATACAATTATATGTTTCTATAGAGAAATTCAACTAGTAAACTACAAGGTGAATTAGGTAATATTGTAAAATTTGTAGGGGATTTGCATTTAATGTTTTGGGTAATTAGAATTCTGTTTCATCTTAAGTCAAGTTTTATTTACATAAGCATGGAATACAGAAAATGAATCTAAATAAATCTTAATGAGTGCCTTTTATTGCTTTTACCTATTGGTAAAGAAGATAAAAAAAGGAAGCTAGAGATGCAGGCTTCTCCTTTTTGGGAGTCATGTTTAAAAATAAGTCAAAGTGGTCTCAGCAATTGCTTTATGCACTTGTTCAGCTAAATGAGGTGGGAGCTCTTCAGCCTCCCGCCAGCGAAACCTGGAACAGGTTGCCGATGCTGTGGGTTGTTTTAAATGAAGTCACTGAAGTGAGTTATAGTTGCTTTCACCACATGGAATGATTCATCCTTCTATATTTCTTTTTGATGTTTGAACCTTGTAAGGTTAGAAAACATAAAGTAGGGTTATGGTATTGAAAGTCAACTTTCTTGGCAGAAGAGAAAGGAAACGTCTGAGGAAAACGTTTTCATTGTTGTTGGGGGAAGCAGCTTGAAACTGCAGATGAGAATGGATTCTAGACTTGCTTACTCCTTGCTAAAATATCCAGTTCTTGTTGCATCAAAAAATCTTAAGTTTTATATGAAATGTTTAAGTTACAGCATTGCACCCCACATGTTATTATGTGGAACATACATGACAACTTTTTATAAACTCATGGCTTATTCTTTAAAACTGATTCTAAAATATCTAAAGGATAATTGTAAAATAGCAAAATTACTGTTTTTAAATACACAAAAATCTGAAAACTCTTGGGAATCTGAAAATGTTTCATTTATTTTTAAATTATTACCTATAGTCAAAATAAAAACGCTGAGAATTTTAGTGTCACATAAAAATAGCTTTTTAAGTTTTATAATTGATATTATTAGAAGCTTCAGAGTACGCTACAAAAATTAAATATCTGGCAAAAGAACACCTTGACAATATCTTGGTATTGTTGGAAACATTATTTTTAGTTATACAAATGAAATATGAGAAGAATGAATATAAAATATAGACCTAATTTATTTACAAAACTTTAATTTACAGCAGATGGCTCTTCGGTCAGGCAAGATTTTTAGAGTCCACATCTTCAGTCTCCTCAGAACTGTTTCTTCTTCCGATACTGCCCTTGTATTATTACTTAGCACTATTATAGTTTTGTTGTGAAATAATGCTAAACTCATCAGAAGAATGACTACCTTATGCTGAGTCTGTAGAAGTCATTCACACATTTATTAATAGTCTCTTCTAAAATTCCTATGGATCGAAAAATGCTGATAAGAATTAAAGGAAAGTAACCAAGAACAGTAGATTTAGTTTGGGCATTAAGTGGGAGGCAGAAGCGGCTAAGATCTGGTACATCGGCCCCGCTCTGGGAGAAATTCCGTGGTCCTTCCTTCAAAGGCTCACTGTCTCTTAGCATCTCATTCTACATTTCCATCTGTTCTCATTTTAGGGTGCAGGAACAGTTTTGCTCTCCCCTTTCATTTGACACACGCTGAAACTTGCAGTTCTGAAGATACTGCCTTTGAACCCCGGCGTGTGAAAAAGTACACAGACAATAGATTTTAGATAGTTCATTGACCTTTTTATTATGTGAGCCACGATTTCAGTGTTTGCAGAAAATGAGTTTTATGTCGTGTTTGTGTTCCTCAGCTTTGCACAACCACAGATTTTAAAAAACAATGTCTTTACTGTACCAAAAAAAAGAGCATTAACTTCACCCTTTTAATCACCCTCAAATTAAGTTGTGTTATGTATTTGTGAACCTGGTGTCCAGCACAGTAATTACACATCTAAATGTTCAGAACAAATAGCTGGAGGCACTTTCACAGCTTTAGATACATAACGTGATTCCCGTAAACATTCTAGAAGCCGACCTTTGTCATTAGCTCCCCTCACATTCCCATAATGACAAATCTTCGACTCTGATATAATTGTGTGATAATAAAAAAATAGGCTTTTCTGCGTCTCCCCTCCCCAATTCAATACTTAATAAGAGCGCCAAAAATTTTAGGGATTGTGGTTGCTTGAAGTTTTTTTTTTTTTAAACACATGGAAGTAATAACTTTGCAATAGAGAGTCCAACTGGAGAAGATGGTAACTTTCCATACCATTGTTTTTATCCTTTCTGTGAGGTCTCCTTGCTGAGAATAAGACCTGTTACACAAACAGACAGACAGACACACACACACACTTTTGTAAGATGATCGGATTCTGATAGTTTGGATGATTTTTATAGACCCTGCATGGATCACTGTGTGAAAGGAAAGTTTCGTAGCTTTTAGAAGAAGGAATTTTGACTTTCTTACTGTTTCATGTGAGAAAGGTTGGTTTGGCATTTTTTTTCCCTTATAAAACCATTACTACCAAAAGTATAAATACTGTATTTAAGCATGTCAGTAAAAAGAGAACAGATCCTAAAGATTTTGAGTTTTTGCTACTGTGATAAATATATCATGTTGATCAATTAAGAGTCATCAAGATACTAATTTGGTGAATAGTTTATTAACGTTGTCATCTCATTTTTTTTCAAAGTGTTTATTAGTGACATGTTAGCAACAGACAAAGCACTCAGGGGAATTGTATCTTGTTGCTAAAAGATGGAGCTGGTCAGCATGTAGTGTTTGACTGTTAGCTAGACTTTGTTTTTGTTTCTGTTTTTTGTTTTTGCTTAAAATTACATGCATGACATGTATTCATATCACATCATATATATATATATTCTAAAATATAAATGAAAAGTGTGCTGGGCAACAGAAATTAAAAATAGAAAAATTTTGCATATTTTATGAAAAATACAGAGCCTTCAAAATTCCAGACAGAAGACCTGTGCTGAAATAACTGATCAACCCTCAGCCTCAGGCATTGTCTGCCTTCTCCCAGACAGAGGGGGCTGCAGCCAAGTCCAGCTTGGATGCTTGTGTTCCCATACTAATCTTATGTAGATATCATAGACACAAGTGACTGGATTAGGATGCCAGCCATGTAGAATGTGATTAGGTCATGAGGGTGGTCCCTCATGAATGGGATTGGTGACTCTCAGAGGCTTGCCCGTTCGTCTATCACACAGGGAGACAACCAGAAGGTAGTTAGTTCTCAGTGAGTGGTTTTTGTGGCCATAGATAGCAGTCACATCTGAATCTCCCCGGATTGCACTGAGCATGGGTCTGCTCAGGAGTATCTGGAGTGAAGTCCCCATTGCTCTCCGGCCCGTTTCTCCCTGTCTTCTGTGTGCTCATTTCCCATCCCCTGCCTTCCCTGCCCTCACTCTATTTTTTAGGGGACGGGGCAGTCTTAGCAGTTTGCATGGCTGTTCTTGGACTCTTCGTCTGTGACCTACTGTTGTTGAGCTTTAGACATAAAATTCCTTCTCCTTGCTCATTTTTTGAGGTGATAGAAAATATAATGAAGTGATTTATCTGGGAGGATTTAAATGGTAAAGAGTGAGAATAGGGGAGGAAGGGAGGGAATGGGAGAGGGACCTGGAACTGACTTGTGAGGCAACCTTGTTTCTTATCCAAATTTAAACTGGAAAATAAAATTAAAAAAAAAAAGAGTGAGAATAGGAAGCAGTGAATATGGGGTTTTTGTCAGCTCGTGGAAACCAGCTTTGCTCAATGTGAACATGCGCTTCCTGAAGCTTTTGGTGGGCTTTTTACTTCTTTTCTCCAACCTCTCTCCCCTTATCGCATTCTTCTCTTTAGTTTTTCAACACATCAAGTTGCCCGCCCTCGGCTTGAAAACCTCCCAGGATGCTCTTTTATTGCAGCAGGAAGTTGCTTACACAAGACCTAACACAGTGGGTCCAGTTATGTTTCTTGCATCTTTGTGTGATCCCTATGTAAGAAATCACTGACTTTTTTTTTCTTAATTTTTTTCCATTTTATATATTAACCCTAACTTCCCCCTTCCTTCCCTTCTCACACCCTCTCCCCACACCCCCATCCACATCTCAGAGAGGATAAGGCCTCCTTTGTTGGGGAGTCAACAAAGTCTGGAATGCCAAGTTGAGGAAGGACCAAGCCCCTCCCCCCGTATCAAGGTTGAACAAGGTGTCCCACCATAGGGAATGGACTCCAAACAGCCAATTCATGCAGCTGGGATTGGTCCTGGTCCCACTGCCAGCCCTCCCCCAAATGATCAAGCCACATAACTGTCACCCACATTCAGAGGGCCTAGCTTGGTCTCATAAAGGTTCCCCAGCTGTCAGTCCATAGTCTGTGAGCTCTCACTAGCTCAAGGCACTGACCAATTTTTGAGTGGCAATTTGTTCTTGTAAGTGTGTGTGTGTGTGTTTCTTAGTACTTTAGGCAATACCTTAATGTGGGCATTTGGGAGTCCTTGCATTAGACACTTTGAATTTATTAAAAAGAGTAGATGATAAACAGTGATCGAATATATGAAACAGTTAACTAGAGCATTATGAGATTGTAAAATCTTTGACTATGTAATTGATGCGTGGTAGCTAATGTAGCACAAAGGTGAACATAACCCTGGAAATGGAGGTGGATTCAGTCTGGGTCGAAGAGAGTACAAGTCTAGGGATAAGCATTGTTTTCATATGGTTAGAATATGGTATGAAAGGCTGTAGCCTGAGGTAAAGGTTGACAAGTAGGATTTAGAACCCAAAGAATCTTAGACACAATATTAAAGAATTTTTCTGGAAGAAATCTCAGGACTGAGTTGAATTACCTGGATATCAATTCCAATTTTCCCATATACTATGCGTAAAATACATCTTAGAGACTTGGCAAGTAGGACCCAGTAGGAAGTAAAAAATAGTGCAGTGGCACATGATTACAGGATTTTAAGCAGGGGGCTAGTAGATGGGTATTTTCCAGTTTGGAAGGGTAGGATGGAGCAGTTCATTAAAAAACTATGCCTATAATCTAATTGAGGGATTTGAGGGTCTTCATGCCAACCACCTAGAGGTAGGGTTGACAAGAAAGGTGAGTTTTAGAGAGTAGGAGGATGAATTTGAAAGAAAGGTTTGACTCAAGAGAAAGGACTGAAGAAGTTGGTGGAATGTCTAGGAGTCAAAAGAAAACACACTAGGTATATTGATAGGGGTGTGGCTTTACTGAGATAAGAATAGCGTCAGAGTGGTGAGCATGTGAGCCGAGACCTGAAAGCACAAATGCAGATTACTGTTTCAGTGAGGAGAGAAGTGAGGTGTATCACTCCCTCTTATCTGTGATTTCTACCGTTCTCTTATATTTAAGGAAGCCTTGCTTTATATAATAGTATCCCCCTAAGCTCAGTAGTAGCCATGCCTGGGATTTTATTATATGATATTGTGGTAATTATTTCCCCTTGTGATTAAAATGTTATTGCAAATCTCACTGAAGACAGTCTATAAGTCAGACTTTGTCAAAGGTATTCCTATAGAGGAAAGATAGCATATTGTGACTTGGTGCCCTTTGGGACTTTTGGCACCCACTGGAAGATTTATAGAACATTCTGTGAGGTTAAGGAAGGATTGCTGTGGTTAGTTATAGGCTTAATCCTGTGATGCTATTTGCTTAGCAAAGAATGCTGCAACCTCATTGGAATCCCATCTTCACTGCCCTCTCCCCTTCCTTGCTAGCTCATGGAGTCAAACCTTTAATAGCTCTCAGATTTATCTTCCTTTCATTTCCCCCAATAAATTCTAACTGATCCCAGAAAGCTGTAAAGCCCAAAAGACAAACATGGAAAATAGCAGCCACTAAGGTGAGAATTTCCTAACACAATACAAAGAACTTCCCGTCTTCCCTATGTTTGGTAGTGTTGACTGTAGGCCTTTATTATACTGAGGCATACTCCTTTTATTTCTAGTATCTTTAGAACTTTTATGTTAAAGGCATGTTGGATTGTGTCAGTTGGGACAGTATTGTGATACATGTGCTTGGTTATGTGTATATGGCGTATTATTTTGACCCATTTGGATATGTTGGACCATATATATATCATTGGAATGAAGCCATTTTGATCCTAACTTATGATCTTTGTAATATGTCAGTGAGTTTATGGGAGTCAAGCTTCCTGAGTTTAAAAGGGAGGGCCCTTTGCTCTGCAAGTCTGATGCTCAGAGCCATGTAGGGCATAAAGCAAAGACTCAGAAAGTGATTTAAATGAATTGTTTGTGCCCCTATATCACTCTTGGCAATTTATTTGAATATGAGTGACATTCTTAATGGTTTTTTGCTGCACATAAAAATTCCTGTTAGAAAAACTGGTAAGTTAATTGCTTATTTTACATCACCACTCCATTAACAAAAATTCATTGTGGCTTGTGCCTGTAAACACTGGAGTGGACACTGACATTATGTGCTGCCATGCCTCACCTTTCTGAGTTGGGAACATTCAACAGTTTCTTTTGAATAAACTGCAGGAGCTTTTTTTTTTTTTTCTTCTTTCCCTCCGAGTCTAAGGGAGACATTTCTATTTACGTGTTTACCATTGAAGTTTCATAGGCTTGTAGAGTCGGTTATCTGAAGAAAGTCATTCCTTTATGTCATCAATTACAGTGGCTTTTATATATTGGTACCTTTAAATACTTCTTTTAATAACCAAAGAGTTTTATTTTCACCTACTGCTATAGTCCTCAAAAAATCTATGATTTAAAGTATTTCTTTATAGATCAGCTTCCTTGTCAATTTGAACAAAATGCCCAATAGAAATAATGAAAGACGCTTATTCTGGCTCATGGTTCTACAGCAGTGGTTCTCAACCTTCCTAATGCTGTGACCCTCTAATCAAGTTAGGTCCTCATGTTTGTGGTTACCCCCAACCATGAAATTGTTTCATTCCTACTTCATAACTGTAATTTTGTTACTGTTATGAATCATAATGTAAATATCGAGTATGCAAGATATCTGGTATGTAACCCCAAGTGGGACCACGACCCACAGGTTGAGAACCACTGTTCTAGAAGGTTTGGTTCATGGCTTACTTGGCCCCACATACTTGGACTGGAGATCGTGGCAAAAGGAAAGAATGAGAAGAGTCTTTTTTAAACATTTTGTTTCCTGTTTTACTTTTTAAAATTTAAATTAGGAACAAGCATTTTTTTACATGTCAATCCCAGTTCCCTTTCCCTCCCCTCTTCCCCTGCCCCCCACTAGCTCCCAATCCCATCCCCTTTCTGCTCCCCAGGGAAGGTGAAGCCTTCTATGGGGGTCAGGCCAGAAAGCTGAAAAGGGGAAAGTTGCTGTTCTACTGCCCCCCTGCTCCATCTTTGACTTCATCCAGGGCCCCAGCCCACTGGACAGGACTGCTTAGCATAGTTGTGATGAGGTCACTCTTTGAAGCAAATCGTGGTTACTCCTATGTTTTGATAGGTTTAGATTTCTGTCACCCCTCCATTTCTTTTGTGGATCAACTTTAAATTCCCAGCTGATGGTTTTGATAGTATACGAGTTTCCGATTGTCCTTAAATCATTTTTCTCCTGTGTTCTGATATTCTGTACTTTTGATCCAAATACTTCTAAGCAGCAGTTAAAGAAACTGAAATGTAGCTTTGTCTTTCATCTCATTTCTTAACAGTCTCCTGCCTCTGCACTCAGCCTCCAAATTTATACTCTTTATTTCTTTAACCATGCACTTTTCTGGGCATGGTTTCTACCCAAGTGTGCATAGCAGACCATCTTGAATGTATTTTGTGACTAATATTCTAACATCACATAATCCTATAGATTTTATTAAAACCACCTTTCATGCAGCAGCTCCAAAAACGGTTCATGTACATTAAAATAAGTGCTGCACATGTGTTGATAAGGTATTATAGAATATCAAATATGATGGAATGTTTAATTATGTGGGCAGCTAATAACTTAATAAATTAAAGGCAATATTTGTTTTAGCAAGGCCTACATAGTTTAATAAAATAGGACCCAGATTGACCCTTGGGAGCCACAGCAGCACAGGTGTTAGCTTCATTTTTCTGTAGAAAGACGCCATATGGACATGTCTCAAACTGTCCAGAGAACCCCATCTTTTCCCTTGCTTTTTCCGGCCTCCTTTCCTGCCTACTTGTCTCCCCGACCCACCTTTTCCTTCTGCCTTTCTTGACAGTTTCTCCATGCCAGTCTTAGCAAACATGCAAGTCTTTGAAGAGAATTCATAGACCATTTCTCACCACAGCAATATTGAGGAATGGTTTGTACTTATGAGAACTTTCTGTACCCAAGTAGGCAAGAAATAGAAGTCCCTTGTGGTACTGGATAGAAGTTAAGGAATAAGGTTGGATACAGGCAATCCCCTCTGTGTAGTTGGTCAAAGATGGGTCTTACTTAAAACAATATGCAAACCCTTATTTGAATGGCACCTTCAGAAGTTGATCTTCTGTTAGTAAGAGTGATGTATGTGTTAAGGCAGGGTGATTCTCCCCACATCACCATTTGTCATAAAGAAGATGTGAGTTAACACTTTGCTGGTGATTTTCTCAAACAGGTATTATTGAGAGGATGGATACATGGCTTATCCGTGCTGTTAATTTCCCCTGAGGACATAATAGCTAATAATAGATTAACTGATGCTGTTAGAGGGTGACTTCCTAACACTAAAACAGTGTCAGCACAACACATGGTTAAGAGAAACATTGTTCCCAACACATGAGATGAAGGAAAAAAAATTACCAGACAGGGATCCATAAAACATTTTAAAATAAGTTCTCTTAAGACTAAGCTAAATTAAAACTTGCCGCTTAGTGCAGTGTCCTTTTAGAAAAGCCCTCAATTTGAAATGCTGGTTACACTATTTGAAGTACTTACACATTAATTTGGTGTGACTTATTTTAACCCCTTGCGTTGTTACTCAGGATTATGGAAAATGTTGTTTGCTCATTGCAAGGAGCACTGTGTTAACATCATTGTGTTATCCTATTGAAAACCTTGCCCTGAAAACCAGCACTTGGCTCACGGATAGAACAGTGGTTCTTGGCTTTCCATGTTGTCTGTGAGGATGGGGGAGAACAGGAGTCCGTTATGATTGTGGGTTTAGGGGAAGTGTAGATAGGCGTATATGGTGAAGGACAGTTTGTCTTTGAAAGTCTATTGCTTAGGACCGTGGGATTATCAGCTTCTCTATCATCTGCAGCATTTTTAAATTTTGTAGATAATAGCTTGTCATTATTAGTGAAAGTTTCTATTATTGTGGTGTGTATGTGTGTGTCTGTATATAGTGCAGTACAGTCATCCCGAATATACTTTATGTATTAACTTGTTTTCTTGTTTCTGGGACAGAATGCCTGACATAAATATCTTAAAAGCTGGGAGGTCTTCTTTTACCTTGTGTTTCCAGAGAGTTCAGTCCATAGTGGGAGGGCATTGTAGAACAGAGCAGTTTCAGTTGTGGTGGCCAGAAATAGAGAAAGAAGGGAACACAGGGAGAAGCCAGAGGTACCCCTCAAGGACAAACCGTCTGCAGCCTGCATTCTTCTGTAAGACCCCAACTCTTGTCTTTCACCACCGTTCTTTACGCTGTTGGCCTTTTGTCTTGGGTTCTTAGGTTTCTTAGGCAATAAGAGATTCAAATGTAGCATCATATTATGACGTATTTAGGCCTAAATCCATTTGTGCGTGTTTGTGTGTTATAACATTGATGATTTAATTGCATCTGGAGGCTTCATCACAGATACACCATACATACATACATACATACATACATACATACATACATACATACATAATCGTGTACACAGAAATTAGAAAGCTGTGCTTTCCTAATAGTTAAGCATCTCTGAATCCTTGGGAGTTGATGATGAAAATTTGACCATCACACTTATCTTCTGGAGCTCTGCAAGGCAAACATTTCAAATATAGCTTTGTATTGCATTGGTTTCATGACTCATCAGTCATTGGGACATAGACACAGGTGCTGTCTATCCTAACCCTTTATTAAAGGAAAGATGCTCAGGTGCACACCGAGTGACTGCAGCGTCCCTGCTCCTGTGTCAGGGAGTTAAAGCGGAGGTGGAAGAGAATGTGTACCTGCTGCTTCCCTCAGTAGCTTGGCTCTGGTCCTGAAAATGCTGTTTGCATTTCCGGAAGCTTGTAAATTTTCTATGTATCTGCCTGACCAGGCATGGGGACATAGAACACCTGACTGGTAGTGGAATAACGATGATCCTTTTCTTCATTTTCCAAACTAGAAAAACCAACACAAACCAGGGTTCATTCATGCAAATGGGGTTGTGTACTTACCCACCTGAACTACTTTATAGCAGACACGACCTTCCACATTGTGCCATTTCATTTTAAGTAAAGGGTCCAGGATGATGAAGGTAGGGGTAGGTAGCATTTTCTGTAAATCACATTTGGGTCTCTTACTGCCCAATGACCTGGGACACATGACCAGTAACTTAAATGCTAGATTTGGTCTCAGTGGTCATGTCTTTTAAATATGATGTCGATAAAATCCACAGTGAATTCTTACTCTGGAAATGAGTGCCTGCTCCTTCATTTGCTTATCAGAAAGTCCTTGGGAGTCACCGAACAACCTGTTTATTGTAATGGAATCTAAGCAATCTTAATAGTTTCAGAACATCAATATTTTCTGTGTTTAAATTAAAATGGACCATTTCTCCCAGATTGGGTATATAGTAGCTAGTATTATGCACAAAGTGAAGATAAAAATATATTTCAGTGACTTAATATGCCTTTAACTTTTTAATAATGTTACAAATCAGCGCTTGCAGAAAAAAATGAACCTATTAGTAGTTACTTTCTCTTTTTATGAGGCTGAGTTTTTAAAATAATTGCTGGAAGGGCAGACCACATTATTCCCTCAGGCAAATCATAGCTGTGTGGAGAATCATTAACCATTTGTGTGTTTATTCTTTCAGCAAACTTTCAATTGCATTTAATCCTGTTACCAAGGGTCTGAAATTATTCTACAGAAACTTGTTTAGTAGTACATAGCCTCAGAGAAAGAAAACAGTAGGAAAGATCAAAATTGTATGAAAAATAGTGACTTATGAACAAATGTATATGATCTCACACACACACACACACACACACACACACACACACACACACGCCCCAGAGAGCCCAAAGATGCCTTAGGCATGTGACTCCATTTCATGTCAGGTTATTGTTTTCTTTTTCAGGATACCATGTTTTGAATAAGACTTTATAATATGAATATGGTTCATACTGAATTAAGTGCTTATGAAAGTTAGCCATAGAAAGTTAATTCACCTTTAGCCTGCAGGAAGAAGTAATGGTACACACAGAGGACAGTAGACAAATGAGGGCTAGCTTCTCTTAAGAAACAATGGAGGGCAGAAGGCAGTAACATCTTTAAAAGAAAAGAAGAAAAATTAATATCCTGCCCCAAATCTATATTTGTTGAACTCTCCTAAAAAATACCAGAAAAATAATAAAATTGCACATAGTCACAGTGTTTGTCATCTTGAAAATTAGGTTTCAATGTAGAATTATGGTGGGACACAGTCTGTACTTAACATGGGCGCATATGAAGTGACTTCCTTGACTGTTAGTGAGATTGTTCCCTTCTTTACATGTTTAATCTGAAATGAAACCATACTTTCATGTTCAATGTTCTCAAACCTACATAAATTTCATACTGAAACTCATATAAATTATGAAATCTGAAAGTATGTTGCTTGAGTTTTTGGAGTAAAAGTCTGGGCTCTGGAAGATTTCAAATGCTAGTCTAAGCCAATATTCTCATTTACTAAAGAAACAAGAAATAGTAAAAAGCTGAGAAAGAGATTTACCCCTTGTGGCCACATCAGGAGGTAGAGATAAAGAGAGCCAGTGACCTCCAAGTTCATCTTTAGGCTTCTGACACGAGGTTGGGGTTTAAATAGAGGACACAGGTAGGCATAGCTGTGCAGTCCTGCCTAATCAAGGTATAGTCCAGTCCACCACTGACCCCTCATTGTCTCCGCTCTAGTCTCTCCTGCAAAGTACTTGGTAGTTGTCTGAACTGTGTGAAGTTTTTTCCTGGAGGACAGGTTCCTCTCTTGGTTGGTGACAGGCATTAGCCTTTTTCTTCTCCCAGCATATGATTTCCTGGGGGTGATTTCAGTTACTCGGGAGAGCATTATGTCAGTAGTTTTGACAGCCAGTCTAAGAATGGAGGAGGGGTACATGTGTGTCGCTTTGGAATATCTTCTGTCTTGCTGGGATAGTCACAGAGTCCCATGTGCTTTGGCACAAGCAGTGTTGTGGTAATCCAATGGTCCTTTTAGATGGAGGGTTATAATTGTATCTGAACAAGATTTTGCTTCATGTTTTTCTGCAGCACCAGTTTTTTCAAATCCTAAATGCCCCTCAGATATGCACATTTTTGTCCTCCAATAGGTAAAAGATTTTTTTCCTCCACAAATGGGCAGTATCTCTTTGTATCTAAAAGAAGACAATATCCAGAAAAGAGACTTCTCAGATGGGCATGGTAGCATGCACATGTAATCCCATCACTTAGAAGGGGAAGTAGTTCAAGGTCATCTTCATCTGGATAGTGAGTTGGAACCCAACCTGGGTTCCATTAGACTACGTCTCAATAGGGGGAAAATTCTCAACCTGATGTGGCATATGCTTATAATCTCATAACTTTAGCAAGAGTTCTAGAGTAGGCTGGGAATGCAGAGAGACCTAAGGAGCTCAGTCATTTAGTATGATTTTTATCCCTCTTAAAGTTTTATCAACATGGTTTCCTCAGCTATTTCTTGTCATACCCTTGTCAATGCACAGCCCAATATCCATTGCCAGTCTCTTTGTGTTCAGGATTGGATCATAAGATGGCACCGTATAGTGTTTTACATTGCCATGCAGTGAGCTCAGGTCCTTAGAGCCGCCTCTGTTTTTGTTATTGCTGTACAACAAGACCTACTTAGGTGAATATCCCAGAAGGCACTGCACAGGAACACCCTGCTCTGAGAAGAGAGTCTGAGAAGGTTCAACTACTTGATCTTGAATACCTCATCTTTAAAAACGCTAAGGTAAAGTGGTACCTTTTTTTTCTTAAAAAGCTTTGTTTCCTTATTTCTCTCTTAACCCACAAGGCACTGATTTGCCAGTATTCTGTTTAGAGAAGATGGAGACCATCTGAGTTAAAATATAGTGAAGGACATGTAGCCAATATTTATTGAGCTATCACCCACCAGACTCTAAGTTCTTTAACAGGATTATTTTATTAGTAGTATTGTTAAAGGTACAACCAAAACAATACTATGAAATAGGAACCACTATCATCTCCACAGGTGAAATGATTGAGTACAGGAAGAGTGTACAACTAGACCAAAAATTCACATTTCAAGTAGGTAGCTGATTTAAACTGTGGCCAAGTAATTCTCCATAGTTGAATGGCCTCTAAATCTGTCTTTCATAAGAAAAAAGATGCAATAGTTGCCTTTAAAAAAGTTGAAAAATGTTTCAACTAAATATTTGTCAGCATGTTTATTATGTTCTGAACACTGGAATTAATCTTGTGATAGTTTTTCAGTCATTTAAGTATTTCTGATGTAAGTTTTATTGATAGACAGGCCTACATTTTATATAATATTTAGCTTAATAATCTTTGTTTTTGTTTTAGCTAAACAGCCAGGTAACTTTACAAGGATTATAAAATGATCCAATAGTATAAAGGTTGCTTTGTCATACTTGATCCATTTTAACAAGCACAAGTAGGAAGTATTTTTACTGTCATTTCACCATGTTTACAAGAGCTATATTTTTATATTGTGTATTTCAAGAGTTTATAGATAACCCAAGTTATCAAATAGCACTAAACATCCATACTGATGACAGGAAAAGCTTGGAGAGCCTATTTCCTTAGTGCTCAGTTCTTCAAAAAAGGAGCCGTCTGACTGGAGGCTGTGTTCTGCATGTGGAGAGTTCGATCTTGACTTTGCTATTCAGCTGGTGTTTCCCCAGTGCTCAGATGCTCCCTGGCTGAATAACTGGAGTTATAACACAGGAGATCCTAACAATATCTCATTGTCTTTCAAAGCCTTTATTTATTACATTCTGGAGGAATGCACAACATAAACATTCAATATAAAATAGGAGTATATACAACAAGAAAATGCCATATTCTCTCTTTCGATTTTTTTTCTCAAGCAACAGAGATAGAAATTTTGCAGAAATAAAATTCACTGTGGTGGTGGTGTTTCTGAAGACTGTGTGTTTATACTTGTTTCTCACTTGTGTGACTTTTCAGAAGTGCAACTGGTATCAAGTTGATAATCTGCAAAGAATGGCTCCACCCTTCCACTGCTAGCTGCTTATGATTGCAGAGCAAACCTTCATGCATGCAGACTGTGAGACTCCCTCCTTCTGTTGTCTAGTTTAACTTCTAGTTGTAAGTTATTCAATGTAAATCAACCTGTCACTGCTAGAGCAATTCAACTTGACCTTGAACAACCCAAGATTCAGTTGTTATATATTCATCTATGTTTATGAGTGAGATTCATTTATGCCTGAGTGTTTTTAAGTTGGCATTGCCAGGATTTGAAGTTATACTAACTTCATAGTTTAATTTAAACTTCATAAAATGAAATGGCTTAAGTTCTCACTTCTAACAGCCAGTGGAACTTAACATCCCAATTTTAGCATGATAACTATCTACATATTTGCAAACCCCTTTAATAATACTGTTTGAAGAGACCTTATGAAAATACTGAAATTCCGTTCGTATACAGATTTTCTTATATTCTGTTCACCGTTTTGGGGGTTTAAAGTGCTGTTTATTTTGTCTTTAAGAGAACTGTCGGTTTAGTCGAGAGATACCTTAAACACACTTAACCTAAACATGATTTACTAGAACAAAGTTTGTTGACTCTACTGGCTAAATAGAGATGGGGTGCCTAAAGGTTTCATAGAGGAAATATGGAATTATCTCTACAATTTGAGGAATGAGAAAAAAATGTCCTGAACATGTAGTCAGATAAACTAATAGGTGTCTAGATAAACCAGCCATTGTAGTAATCAATATATGTTACAAGGTTGTGACAATGTGTTTGTTGATAGAAACCATCATCAAGCACATAAATGAATTTTTTAATGGTAAGTGATCTGGAAATTTCTAGAAACAGATGAACCAGGTAGTAGGGGTTTAGCTTTGACTTTCCCATGAGTCACATGCTGTAGATTGAAGTCAGTCATCAGGGCTCTCTTGCCTTCCTCCTGACCCTCACCTCTTCCGGTGGGTTGGCTTCATGCCCAGTCCTCTGGGACACTGTTGAGGCTAATAAGAAGTGGTGAGCATGGTGTGAGTAAACCACAGGCTGTCCTGGGAAGGGAAAGCCAGTTTCCAAAGATTCATGCAGCCAGACTCCAGCCCATCCCAGGCTTTTCTGAGCTCGCCACAGAGCCCTGGGCTCCCCAGCCTCCCCTGCCAGTTAAATTACATAACTTCAGTGGAGTCGGAGATGTGCTCTGAGTCTTAGAAGTAGTTTCCACATCCAGCTTTTCCTTCCCAGAATTGTAATGGCATTGGGGAAATCAGTTTTATTCAACTGGACTAGGGTTAGAAGTTATTACTTAACACCGTGTCTTCTCCTGAGGTATTTTATAGTACATCGTGATTTCTTTATCTGTAAAACAGAGCATGCCCAACAGACAGGGATCCGTGTGATAATGTGTATAGAGTGGACCTCATCACACTGCACAGTAATAGTGATGTAGTGAGCTTGTATCTCCTTAATTCCTTCCTCAAAGCTGGGGTCGCCCAGACTCTCTGCTGCTAAAGGTTCTCTGTTACCTATATTTCATGTATATATGAGCTTAAGTTTTCAGTTCAGTGAATTGAAACTTAATAGTTTTTAGGTATGTTTATTCCAGTCTTGTGGAAAATAGCAAGACCATCATTGAAAAGCAACAGAATTATAAAATGTATCTAGCTGTTATAGAAAACATATTAAGTATAGTGTTTACTTAAGGCATACTTGCTCTTTTACAAAATGTGCTGTAAATGTCCGAGTTGATATTAAATATGATTATCTCATTATTTTTAACAGAATGTGAAGCATGCATTTCATAATAGAGGAAAGGTTTTATTTGTATGTAAAACACTTAAAGGAAAAACCTATTAAAGTTTTAGGAAATTCATTCGTGGAGCTATGTCTAGATAAGTTTTGAAGACTTTACGTGATGAATTAAAATAAAAATGGTTAAATATAAAAATCATTCCTGAAGTAAACTTACAAATCCCTTTATAGTGTAGTCAATTTAATCGAGCTAAGATTTTTCAAATCCACAATATTGCAAAGGACTTAGGACTCCTGTCTGAAGGAGAGGCATTGACCTCATGAACTATTTTTAATAATAGTTAAAAACCAAATACATCAGTTACTGATGATAGGAAAGACCCCTTTTCTAGAAAACCAGAAATGACTGCTGTGAACCATAAATGCACAAATAACCATTGGTTTAATTTTTTCCACTTTCTCTCAGATGCCTAAGTGTATATTTGTATCACTTCATTTTCATAATTTTGAGATTGTGCTGTGTGTGTGTTTGGTTTCCTACATGTCGTGTACATCGTTGCACATCCTAATTTTGTTGACAATCTTTAGTGGTTGGGATATTCTATCATTTGCAAGCTTTGACACGGTGGCTGACTAGATAACTTTCTCAGGACTTCAAGCCTCGGCAGAATATTGAAGTAAACTTTTACTAAACATTCACTGTTGAGTGTGCCTTCCTCTCATGCCACACATCAGAGGTAGCATCCGTCATTGCACAATTGTTAAATATTATTCCTCAGATTAAATGGGAAATCCCTGTGGGTAGAGTTTCTTATTCGATGATTATTTTTTTGTTATAAACATAATGCATAAGTGAAATAGCATACTTTATACCTGCCATTATTTTATATCACCACATTTCTTTATGGAAATACTTTTGTCTACTATTAATAACATGGTTACTGAGAATTGATTTGAGTATTGGAGCTATTCAGAAGTGCATTTTATCTACTGGCTGTCTTATACTTTCATGCTTTATCTTTGATTTTATTAAAATATTATCTCTGAAATACTGTGTAACTGAATTTTGGTAGTTTCAATTGAAGTGTAAATAGTGGTTTACTGTTCATTTGACGTAGTTCTTCCCTGGGACAATGTAAAGAATAAATTGTTTAAATAAATATAGAGCACCTACCATATCTCACCTTATAGAAGGCATAGAATGAGTGGAACTTTATTTCCCTTCTAGATGACATCAGAAGTTAGAGCGCAAACTGGTCTGTAAAGCAAAATCACACTAGAGGTTTTTAAAAAGTGAAAGTATCCGTACGGACCATCTCTGCCATCAAGCGTGTTGTCAGACTCGGGTAACTTCTAAGATTTCCTTCTTGTGCTGTGAGTTCCAGAGTCTGGAAGAGTGGAGATAGCTGGCGGGTTTCCATAGGTAGTGTAGTTTCAAGTTTAGCATAATTTAGTTTGACATTTAAATCATAAAACAGATGTTAAAACATTTGCAAAGCCCAGTGAGTTGCTTTTTAATTGGCAGCCTAATAACCTTCAGTATTTAAGCTATAGTTGTATTTTTATCTTAGATTTTCTGTACACTGTAATGATTTAGTGTGTATGTGAGAATCGAGAACTTTTGTGTATCATGTGACAACACAGCCAGCAGAACTGCGGTGCGATATAAAGGTTTTCTTTTTTCTTTTTCATTTTGCATCAGTCTTCTCTTTGCTTTCACCTGGATCCCAGTTCTTCTCAAGATTAAAGATACACTCTTTTCTGTCAGAGCATTGTTTCCTAATAACCTGAAAGGTTGTATCAAATGAGTATTTGATGGGTTACAGTACATCTATTAATACCATTCATTAACGACTCTGCATTTAATAGAACAGTATCATGAATGCAAGGCATATTCCATAGGGTTCTTAATGAGCATGAAACCTGTCTTGAGTTTTGCTTTCCATGTGCCAGTCTGGGAGAGAGAAGGCACATCACTTTTGTTGCTCTCTGTCAGGAGCTCGGGGTCTGCATGTGGGCATAGGGCAAGGGCTTTGTGGATGGCCTGGTTTATTGCACAGATCCTGTGAACCTTGGATAGCAACTGAGAGGAGATGCCATCAAGGAAAACTCTTGTCACTCTTACTCTGGCTGTCCTTAGATGCTCTGAGTTGGCTCTCACTAGGCTTCTCAGGACAGAATCTTGGGGTGGGGTTTAGAACTAGAATGTTGTTTCTCCAGAGACAAAAGGGCTGGCCCTATCAGCCTCGTCCATCGCTGTTTTCTTTGGATTTGTTCATTGGGGTCAGATGTGGTCTCCCTTCCTGACTGTGCTGACTCTCGCTTGCCTCTGTAGTTTCGCTCCTTCACCCTTAAGGGGTAGCCTTGCCCTAGAATACAGATATCCATGAGAGTTTCCTATCACGGCCTGACACACTGCCACGAATTTAGTAGCTCTATCTATCCAACACAAATTTATTTTCCTATAATTCTGTATGACTAGAATCTAGCCTATGATTCTGTGGACTAAAGGAAAGCTGTTGACAGGGCAGTATTCCTTCCTAGAAGATTTCCTTATAGTTGCTGAAAGCTGAGCGCATGCCGTGGTTCATGATTTTGTGCATTTTAAAAGCCAGTGAGGTTGTGTTCTGCAGCTTCCTGCTGGAGTCAGGTGTCCTGCCCTGATCACAGCTAGGGAAATATTTTAGTAATTTTCAGTTTTAAGGAGTTAACATTACATTGAGCCTACCTGCGTGATCCAGGCTGCTGTTTCCATGTCCTCAATGTTAGTTCAATCTTCACAGTTACTTTGTCATGTAAGGCAATGTGCTCATAGGAGAAAATATACATGGGTGTCTTCAGGTAGTGTTTGCTTCACGTTTCCCATCAGGCTGTGCAGATCTAGTGACTTGAAGAAAATGAACCATTCTTCCTCATGAGTGTGCCCAGGACAGAGGTACTCTCAAGGCAAAGGCCAGGACGACTATGTCTAGAATTGGGTTTCCCTACTAACTGCAAAATGGATTTGCTGCTGCCTACACCTGCTTTCCCAGAAGCCCCAGGTTTTATTTTGTGGTATTCCCCTCCATGGTTCTTCTTCTGCCAGTGGTTTTTCTCTAACATTCTTCAATTCCTCTCTTGTATTGTTCATGCTCCGTAGGAAGTAGGACGCAGGCTGATTCAGGGTAGGTGTGTGGCCTTATGCAGCAATTCTAACTCTAATCCTCAGTTCTTCCATTACTAGTTTCTACTTCATTGAATTGTTACGAGCTTTGAAGAGTCAAGAGAGTCCCCATATAGAGGACATTCAGCTAAATCATTAGGCATTATCACTACCATTGGACATCACTAGCTTTCTGTGTATAACACACTTCCACTGTGATTATGTAAAAATGGATTTCTTGGTTCAAGGCAGTTTTTCTCTCTTATGCCCAAAGAGTTATCTACTTACTGTATTGCAGACGTGGACGCATGAGGGAAATCAGGTGGCTACAGCTTCTTGATATGAGAGTATAAGAATTTAGTTTTCTATTAAGATAACTTTTAATATTTAATTTGCATAACAAAGATCTCATATTGTCCTTTTCTTTAATGTTTTATATGTATTGTTATATCTGAGATAATTTAGAGTATTAATTTAAAATACATTTTATCTAATTAAAATGAGTGAAAATAATTATTTTAAAATATTTTTTCCTTTTTTTAAAGTTAGAAACAAGCTTGTTTCACATGTCAATGCCAGCTCTCCCTCCCTTCCTCCCCCTCCCTCCCCACCAGGCCCCCCAGCCCCCCACCCAATCTCTACTCTGATCCCCAGGGAGGGTGAGGCCCTCCATGGCAGATCCCAGAGTCTGTCATTTCATCTAGGGTAGGGTCTAGGCCCTCCAACAAGAGTCCAGGCTGAGAGAGTATCCCCTATTGTGGGATGGGCACCCAAAGTCTATTTGTATGCCAGGGATAAATACTACCAAAGGCCCCATAGATTATTAAAATGTTTTTAAATGAAATAAAGTGTCTGTTATTTTTACGACTGACTTATCAGCCACTTGTTTGTATCATTACTAAATCCCCAATGAACTAGCAAACATTTTTATGAGCATTATTATGTGCAAATATTATTAAAATAATGCACTAAATATAAACATTTTCATGTTAGTCTCAAATGGACAAAAGGTTTTTTTTTAATCAGATTAAACATTTTCATAGAACAAGATTGAATTAAACTTCTGTGGAATTATTAAAAGTAAGAACTCATCCCCTTCCTACCAAGTTTAATAAGTTATTTTCTATTTAGATTTTAGATTTCTTGATTACAGTGAATGATAGGGGGTGTGTTCCTTTTGCCTTCCTGCTTTATAAAACTAATGAATGTCTTCTTATGTTCATACATGTGCAGTAGTGACCATGTTTATGAACTATAAATTGAACTGCAAGAAGAGCTTCTCCAAAAGATACCAGTTTTGACTGAGATTGAATATTCAGTATCGCAGAAGTGGAGTATTTTCTTATCATGCTCTGAATGCAGCACACCTAAAGTATGAAGGGAGCAATAATCCAATCAAAACTACCTAGAAAGGCAGTACTCTTGGGCCAATGTTATTTCCACTTAGGCAAGCTCATGTTTTGGAAAGGTGATGTTCTAATAAATCATAAGAACTGTGTAGTGTATTGAAGGTCGACAAGCCCCACTTTGTGGGCAGCACCAGTTCCTCTTGTGAGGAGCACCTAGACTTCATGTGGGAAAGCACTTGATTTGGGAAGAGTTGTGATGGGTCAATGGTGGCTACCATGGGTACATAATGCTAGCAGTGGGCCAGGCGCAACCAGGATGAAAAGGGACACAGATACCAATGGACCTTACTGAACTGTGCCTTGTATTTCCCCCATAAGTCTCTCTAAACACATCATATTCCTTGTGAGGGAGGGCAGTCTGGGTTGGGCTTCTGTGGGATGGGTAATTTGAGTACTTGGACATTGTCAGGTTGCTGACATGTCATGAGGATGATGTGAGATTCTTTTGTGAGCTTGGTGCGGGCTCTGTAGTCAATCCTCTCTAGGGAGAGATCATACCTACCTGTAGCACTGACCATGCCTGTTTGGGCGTGGTCACAGGTATGTAGAAGATGTGGGGGGATAAAGAACTAAAAGAAAGTGGACTCCCTGTCTCTTGGGGTTCCAGTCGGGTCTCGGAGAGCAGCGAGTGCTGACCTTGGGTTCTCGGCTTCTCATGTAAGTGACTTCTCCCTAATAAAATATCACATGACATCCCTATCCTGTGTAGGTAATCTTCCTCAATAATCCTCAGTAGCTCTTTTAAACATACCTAAATAAATAAACATATTAATATGACTACATTTATTTTATTTTTTGTGAATCCATAGAACTTTCAGAGAATCCAGACTTGACTATACTTTAAAGAAACAGATAGGTGTAGATTTCACCAGGCAGTGTTGGCATGTGCCTTTAATCCCAGCACTTGGGAGGCAGAGGCAGGTGGATCACTGTGAGTTGGAGACCAGTCTGGTTTTCAAGAGCTAGTTTCAGGACATCCTCCAAAGCCACAGAGAAACCCTGTCTTGAACCCCCCCCCAAAAGAGTAGATTTCTATTTTAACGTTGTCTCTGTAATGTATATCACTGCCCAGTTTTATTTCTTTGACTGCGATAAACACCTTAACCACAAAAGCGAGTTAGGAAAGAAAACGATTTATTTGGCTAACAATTTGAAGTTACAGTACAGCATTTTAAGGAAGTCAAGGCAGGAATTCAAGCAGCAAGTCACACCTTGTCCCCACCTCTCTAGCTCTCCACATTGACATCTTTCTTTGGTGGACACCTCATGGTCCTGGCAACTCCAATATCTGGGGTTCTCCATTGTAACCAAGGCTTCACCTTCACCACTGGCTTCTTGGTGCTCTTTCTCAGGGAGTCTGATTGTTTCTACATGGTTCCTAGTCTTAGTTGCTCTCAATGGCCCCTTCATGCCTTCAAAACCAGTACTACATAGTTGACTATTACATTGCCAAGTTCTGCTGTAAGTTTGAGGTGTAGCCTGACCTCCCTGCACCATGGCTGAATTGGTTTCTGTGGGCCAACTCTGAAAGACCCTTTCCTATTGTCTCAATAAAGCACAATGAGGTTTTGCCTCCCTGGTGATTATCTCTTATCTGTTATAGCTGGTTCTTAAGGCGCAGCCTGATAAGCACCCCATTCCTCCCTTGAAGCAGGGAAAGAAGATTTCACCTCAACACACACATTATAGGAAACAGAGGAGCAATGTCTCATGGCCTCCCCAGATGTAAATAATAACCACAACTCGAATGTTCATTTGCTGATTTCCTGTTGTATCTAATGAACTGTGAACCATTGCACCTGATGTTCTATTAGGGAAAATGCCACAGTCAAGTCAGGTGTGCTTCTCACTTCATGTGTGTTATAAGGGTTTGGATTAATGTCACCAGCTAATAACGAAGGCCAGTGGATATTCTCGTGGATCTCACTCACATGTGGTGGGTAGAGGAGGCTCCCGGTTGAGTAGAAGGGAAGGGGCGATGTGCGATGCTCAGTACCCGCCTTCAAGGTGTGTGCACCGATGAGTAGCGATGCTCCTCTCTGGATCTTCATGACGTAGAGTGTACATATACTGTACATGATTCAGCAGTCGAGAGGTCTGCCCCAGTACAGAAAACTGGCATCGTTTCTCCTTTACTTACTATAAGTTACCTTTCATGGAAGCTTGCCTGTGATGCCTTCTAACCTGTGGAGTGTTCATTTGAAACTGGTACCTGTTCCTCCATCTTCAGTTAGAGGGTACTTCTGTGTAATTACTTTCGGTGGCATATAGTTTTTACCAAGAGAGGACTTGAAACATTACAGAAACGCTAGTGTCAAGAAGAATATAAAATTCTAATTTCTCCCTCATCACCAACCAACATATGTGGAGAAACCCAGTGACTGACTTTGAACCTGCTAGGTTGAATATAGGTTATGAAAAGGATTATAGCAGTTATGAACTCAGGCTCGGGAATTGGGCAAAAATGGTTTTACGTATGTGCATGTGTGTTCACATGTGTGCACACTTATTGTGGGAAGCCAGTGGCCATCATCCATCTATGTTGAGGGAACAGGGTCTCTCAGTGGCCTGCAACTTCATCAAGCTCCCTGGGGACAGGCGTCTCTCTGCCTCTCCAGTTTTAGGCTGACAACTACTCAACCATTCCATGCTTTTAAAGTATCAGTTCTAGGGGTCAGACTCAGAGCCCCATACTCAAAAGTCAAGGACTTGCTGCTGATTGAACTATCCTCCCAGCCCCTGGAAATGATTTTAAACTCTGTCCTGCCCTTCTAGTTACATGGGAACTGTGTAATGTAGACTAGTCACCTGCCCCTCTGGACTTCTTTGTCCTCATTTAAGATTCAGGTAGCACGCCTTTAATTCCAGCACTTGGCAGGCAGAGGCAGACGGATGTCTGTGAGTTAGAGGCCAGTCTGGTTTACAAAGCAAGTTCTAGGACAACCAGGACTGTTAACACACAGAAACCCTGTCTCAGGGAAACTACCCCCACCAAAAGATTCAGATTGTAAATGAATTCCCCTCCTCCATAGCTTTTGTATGTGATCAGTGGGCGTGTGAGGGGCTGTCTCTTATTTGGAATGATATTTTTGGTGTTACTTTAGTTAAACAAAATCAATTTCTTGGTCCATTTTTTTTCAGCAATGCTTTTTGGATCACTGTGCTGCTTATAAACACAATATGAATTGACGTTTACTGCTTTAGAATTATCACTTTCCTTATGCGCCACAGAAAAGTGATAAAATTCTTTGTTCTGAGTTTTAACTACATTTGTACTAACTCTCCATATACACGAGTCTTGAGACATTTAAATCCCTTATGGAACATTTCTTTATCCTACTTCAATGAGTAGGTTTATATGCTAGCGTGTGGACGCCGTCCAGATGACTCTATAATGGGGAGAAGTCTGTATCTTAGTAGGTTTTGCTTTTGGCAGCTTCTCCTAACTGTCCTCCTTCAGTCTTTCCCTGGCATCTGCCTTCTTATCCAGAATTTCATTTTCCTTAAAATCCTCGTGTCAGTCATAATCACCTCATTTCTAGGACTTCTTTCTGCATACTGACTCTTTGTCTCTCATCTTCTAGCGGTTCCAAACTTTACAAGAAAAGTGTTACTCACCCCTCCCCCATTCCTGCTTGAGGTACATACAACTGAAAATATTAGACAAAGGTTCAGAGGCAATGTATTACTGACCTTGGGCTTTTCAAACGGCCTTTAAAATCCTATGCCCTGACTGTACCTTGGAATAAGTATTATGTCAGTGCTTGTGTGGAAGACCACAGATTGTGTTTTCAGAGCTCCACGGGAAGCTAAGATGTGTAGCCAAGTATAAGAGCTGCTTCAAGACAGTGCTGCAGTAGAAGGAAGACTTGCGGAGTGAGGTGGGCAGTCTGGGGAACACCAGGAAGTGCAGACTACCATTCTGACAGGTTTGGGTGCTGAAATGAATAAGAGAGATGACACTGTTGCTTATGTTCATGCCAATAGGAATATACTAGTGAAGGAGTGATACACACACACACACACACACACACGCACACACACACACACGCACACACACACACACACACACACACACACACACAGGGCTGTGAGTCTGAGTTGAGGTTTGGAGTGAGCAGAAGCTCCTGGGTAAATTTTGGTACTTTTTCTTTGCCTGTATTTCAGTTTTCACATTTTCCTCAAACCCTCACACTCCAGGTTATACCCACTACCTCTGCCTGCCAGCAGTCATATTTATTTTTTCCCTTTTTAATTTAGTTAGTTTTTAAGTGGCTGTTAGGTGTTATACCTATTGGTATTCAGGTGTATCTGTACTGCTCTGTCCTTGGGGTTCAGGCAGGATACGCCCTCAGCTGCAGTGGCTGAGTGCACCCTCTGTGCATATTCACCAAGCTCCCTTTTAAAAGTTCCTGGCCCACCTCCCATCATCTATTTTTCTTCCTGTCTCTGTCTGTTCCCCCTCTCTCTCTGTCTCCCTCTCTCACCCTCTTTCCATTCTCCTCTCTCCTGCTGCTCCTATTTCTGGAGGCCAGTCTCCCCCTCCCCCCTTTTGATGATCCCTTTCCCTAGTAAACCCCCCCTCTACTTGAACCCTGTCACGTGGCATCTTTCTCTTATGCACAACTTTTCTTAAATTATAATACCTTCCCATATTCCGTCCTCTACTCTGCTGTCTCATCTCCCACTGTGGTCATCGTATTCTAATTCCCCCTTTTCCTTTTATCACAATATATTCTATTTCCCCTTACTTGGAAGACAGATAGACATACCCATGCTCATACGCATGTACCCTGCTCCTTTGGTCACTTCTATCCTCTATGGTTATTCTAAATGAAATGCATATATCTAAAGCTTAAAAGCTAACAGTCACGCATAGAAAACATGCAATGTTTGTCTTTCTGGAACTAGGTTTCCTCACTCAGGATGATTGTCTCTAGCTCCACCAATTTAATTGAAAATTTCAAGATGTCATTTTTCTTAGTAGAATAATATTCCACTATATAAACATGCTGCATTCATTTATAAGTTGATGGATATCTAAGCTATTTCCATTTTCTGACTATTATGAATAGAATAGTAATGAACTTGTATGGGCACATGTCTCTGTGGTAAGATGTAGACTCCTTTGGGTATATTCCCAAGAATAGTATAGCTAGATCGTGTAGTGGATTGACTTTTAGCTTTCTCAGGAGCCTCCACACTGATTTCCATAGTGGCTTTATCATTTTGCTGTCCTACCAGCAATGAGTAAGTGTCCCCTTCACCACACCTTCCCCAACATGTGTGCCATTTATTGATCTTGGCCCTTCTGCGGGAAGGTGAAATCTCAGAGTAATTGTAATTTCCATTTCCTTGGATGTTGAGCACTTCTTTAATTGTTTCTCAGCCATTTGTATGTCATCATTTTGAGAGCTTTCTGTTTAGTTCTATACCTCTTTTTTATTGTATTATTTCTTGGTAACATTCAGTTGGTTGGGGGAGAGGAGCAGTTCTTTGTATGTTCTAGGTGCTAACCCTCTGTCAGATGTATCATTGGTAAGGATGTTTTCCCGTTCTTTAGGTTGGAATGATGTATAGAAGCCCAGCCATGCGGCTCCATCAGTTCTAAGCTAGACTTCTGTATTCATCTTGGTTAGACCATGAAGGCCATATTCCATCAGCCAACGCTGAGGGGTAAAAATGCTGCTTTGCTAAGTCACCTGAGCTGGGGGAGGTTTCAGTTTGATTAATTGTATGTTCTGTGTGTAAGCATCAAGCCTTATACAGTTCTATCCCACATGGAGGTTTAAGTAGTCTTTCCTGCCACGAGATCCGAAACTATGTCAGCACATGGAACTACATTATTCTACACCCATGCTATTAGCAGCTACACGTCTTTTCTCCATATCTACAGTTTTGTCTGTCTAAGGTTGTGTGTATAGATGAAACCATAAGGCCTGTTATTGAGACTTTTCCCAGTAAGCTATGTCTGTGGGCTAACCCAGGTCGCATCAGTAGATTTCTTTATTGCTAATCAGTTTTTAATGGTGTGACTGCACCACAGTCCTTCCACCATTTACCCCTTTGAAGGACATTTGGGTCACTTCCAGTTTTTTTTTGCTGTTATGAAAAGACTGTCCTGAATATTTGTGTGCATGTTTTTGTGTGGACATAACTTTCCATTTCTCTGGGATAACTGCCCAAGAGTTTGACTGCAGAGTCATGGGAAGTGTGTACTTAGTTGTATAAGAAATTGCCAAAACTGCCAAAATCTTTGCTAGAGCATATTTCCATTTCATATTTTTGTCACTCACACACACACACACACACAAACACACACACACACACACAAAGTAATGTCTCGTTGTGTAGAACATCTTTTAATGCAACTGTTGGCTATTTATATTTTCCCCTTTGGAGACATGTCTGTTCCTTTAATTTTTCCTCCTCATTTTAATTATTTTTCTGTATTTTGCTTTTGTGTTTTTTGTGTTACAGTTAAGTCCTGAGAGCTATTTATACATATTATAATGTAAGAACCTGGTCAGATTTGTGGCTTACAAATGCTTGTCTCTATTGTGTTCTGTGCCTTCTTTTTACTAAATGTACAACGTCTTAGAACTTCCCAGAGATTCTCATCTACCTACAAAGAAGTGAATCTGGCTTTAGCCTCCAGATATTATATTTTTTCTTCCTTTTATTATGGATGATTTTTTTGCTAAACTTTATGTGTTTTTCTCCTAAAAAGAGACAGTCCTTTCTCCACCTTCTCTATGGATTCTCTCTAGTTTTCCCACTGGTGTGCCTTTCCCCTCCCATTTAGTTATGATGTTAACATTTTCCCAGTATGGTCAGTTTTTATTTGCATTGTGACCTGGGTACTCTGCAGACTTAATTCTGTAGCCATTCATATTTTCTCCCTCCTCTTCCTCACTCCCCTGCCCCTGCCATTTTAGTGTTAAAATGTTGAAAATCTTCCGAATCTAGCATTTTGCCAGGAATTCAAGGCTGAGGTTCTTTTTGTTCCAATCTTTCTGGCTTTCTTTACCCTTATCAATGGGCTAAAGACTCTTAGGCCTCTGCTGTTCTCTCAGTCCAAGAGATGTAAAGATAAGTGAAAATTCAGAGTTTCAGGCAAACCTTATTTATTGCTGCATGCCTATTGTCTGCCACGTTTTGGGTGCTGGTGTGCCTTCTCCTGATGGGACCCCATCCTAATATGTGGTAATGCTAGGACATTCACTTGGCCCATCCCTGAAGTCTGACTTCCTTTGCCATCCTGTTTCTCTTGGTGAATCCAACAGTATACATGACTGAGTGGGAAAGGGAGAGCCATGCTGTCACTCACCTAGTCGACAGCAGACAAGGACTCAGGTTTTTGCTTCCGGGTACAGTGTTAGCCTTACAGTGAAAGATGCTGAGATGCTTGCCAGTCTTTGGTCCAGAGGAGTGTGTTTTAGTTGAAAATTACTTAAATGGTCTAAGAAATGGGTACATGCCCAGAGGCCAAATAATAGAACTTTCAGAAAGCCAGACTTTTTATAAATAAGAATATTTAAATGCTAAGGAAAAACAAGCATGCCCTTATGGACTTCGTATAATTGGGTCACAGAAAACTCTCTGCTTCTATCTGGGTTTCATTTGCTGGATTACTTCCTGATTCCCTGGAGTCTTTTAGGTAACGAAATTCTGATGGGCTCAGCTCACAGTCCGTTCCTTTGTAATCAGCCTTGGCAGCTGAAAGCATGGAGGGTGTTGGTGAGAGAGAATGGATTTCCTCTGGTGCCACTCAGCAAAGCACATGAATATTAGTGAATGCATGGTAGAAACATACTTCTGCCAGAAGAACAGCAGGCAGCATTAAACGTACAGCCTCTGTGTGCGTTGCTAGGTTACTGGTTTTGAGTCTTTTCCTTTACGATAGATAATCATTAAAAACTCAGCACCGAGGAAGAAAAAGTAGAGAGAGGTAAGCAGTAGTTTGAGTAAATGGGAGAGTAATATTATCATTAGGACACTGGATACAACAATAAATATATTAGATTACTGGCAGAGAAAAGATATTTGAATGTTAGCCAAGACAGCATTCCACTTAGCCACAAACCATAGGGAAATAATTTTTAATTCTAAAATCCTCAATTTTGTTTTCTCACCTTTCTCAAGTGGACATTTTAGTTTTCACCCTTACATTTTTAACAAGATGAGGTAATTGCCCTTAAATTATAAATGCATATGATCTGCTCATTTCCACCGTGTCCCTTCACTTACTCCTGTCATTGCTGCTGCAGTTTGAATTACCAGCAGTGCCGTGATTCATCTCTGATACCTTTAGGTCTCCTATGAAGGAGGCCTGGGAACAATGTGCAACTCCATAGCTACATGTATGAACTCTGTAAAATGCCGATGTGAGAAATATCAAAAACACCTGTAGCTGTCTTTCTGTCATGACTGATCTGGTGGCCATCTGGCTGTCCCCTTCTTCCTCCTGCACCCCTCCTTTGAAATCCCCTTCCTTTTCAGTGCCCCTCAAATGTGTTTCCTATGCATGCAGGGAGGAATACAGTACGGTCTCGTGTTTAATTGATAATGGCTGAGAAAAACGGACACATTCATAAAAAATTCAGTATCGAGTTCCCCACTGGTTTCTTGGAGAAGTATGTTTAAGCTAAACTAGGAAGGTAGACTATGTGACCATAGCAGGAAATGGGGAAGCAAGAGACAATTTTAGATAAAAGAGGCTTTATTGAAGGCAATGATTTTGTCCCTTCCTCCCTCCCTCCCTCCCTTCCTTCCTTTTTTCCTTCCTCGCTTCCTCCCTCCCTTTCTTCCTTTCTTCTTTTTCCCTTTTCCCCTTTCCCTCCCTTTCCTTTTCTTGACACATGTATATCTATCTGTTCTGGGCTTGGGGAGCAGTGTGGCAAGAGTAATCTTTGGGATCTAGGAAGCTCATTCAGGGGGTGTGATCATGGGGGCAACAGTGTAGCCTCTATTGCATGAAGGAGAGGGCATTTAGGCATTGCTAAGGAGTGGAAATTTCCCCAGGCTCCCTTTTCCTTTTTAAACTGTATGAGTGTGTGTGTGTGTGTGTGTGTGTGTGTGTGTGTCTGTGTGTCTGTGTGTGCGTCTGCAGTAACTAAGCTATTTAGTATTTCAAGGTTAAGCTCTTGTCAAGCTGCGCACCACTATTACAAAGGCTTGTGAGGCAGTGTATGACTCTGCCCTGTTCGTTTGGCACACTTAGACTGAGTCAACACTCAGACAATTAACAACAGATACCTGAGCCATTAAAGACAAAAATCAAAACAAAACAACAACCAAAAAAACCCTGAGATACTTAAACTCAAAAGTCTGTATTACCCTGCACATCAAGAATGAAGGTAGCTAGAAACAACTACAGATACTTAATACAACTATTGAAATGTGTGCTTCTTTTGAGAACTCCAATAGCTGTGAGGGGAGCATATGGTGTTTCCTTTTGCCAGCTTTGCTTCTGATAAGCCCTTTGCTCTCCAACAGCCATTCTTCTTCCGCTTGGGCCTACACACTTAGCGACTCCAGCTGTAACATCCCGAGTTACTTAAGTCACAGATTTTGCTTTGTTTAGAAACTGGCACATGATGGCTGATTTCACTATGTTTGCATTCACTAACAAAGCTGAATTCTACGGCAGTGATTAAGTCAGCATAAAAGGTTTGCTCTGCACAAAATAGGTAGACTTTGTCCTTAAAACTAGGTCATATTGTTATCACCGCCGAAGGGCGAGCGTGTTTTCAGAACACTGGTTCTTGCGTATCTTGGGGAAGGGTAGTTGCCATGGTGATCTCAGTCTCTGAAGGGAATGTGATCATGGCCTTAAACAACCCGCAACCCACTGAGTTTGGAGCATCTCTCTGCAGTGGATTTCCTTCCACGGAAATTATTCGAGTTACTGAAATGCAGTTTCATTTCTGCAGTGCGAGTTGACATAGCTTTGGTTTGTACTTTTGAGAACTATAACAAAAGCCAATTAATTTGTGTTGATGAATTTTTGCTATGTTTTTTTAAGAATGAGGTTATATTCCATGCTGGCATGTCATGGCTGTACTCTCAAGCACACACTAAACTCTGTTCTTATTCATACAAGCTGTCAAACTTAAGCAAACCAGTCCAACAAGGTTTTGATCCAATGCATTGCAGTATTTGAGGTCTTCAGACTTTCAGTATACTTCTAAGAGTGGGAACCCTCCTGTCTGTACAAAACCACCTGTGAAACAAAGGACAGATACTCGTGCACAGAGTACATTCACAAGTCGGTAGTTCTGAACGAGCAGTGGCTTGGTGCAGATTGATGTGCGAACACTGTATTTACAGGACCGAGACCGCACATTTGCTCTGCAGCTGTGTTTAATGGTTATCAGTTTGGCGCGCAGCATGATTATTTTGGAGGGAGAACATACACTTCAGACCCCTTTTGGCAGTGCTGAAGTAACTAAAGTACCTGCTGCTGAGATGAATCATATGCACTTAATTAGATTTGCTACGTAATTAGCCTTGGAGGAAACCTAGGGAAAATCCTTGTGGGTTGGTGATTTGTTATATCAAATGTAAGCATGCTCGTTTTGGGGACTGGGGATTAAAGTGATGTGATTTGAATGCATTGGAAACTCTGATACATACACACAACATCATATATATGCATGTATGTGTGTACGTATATGTGCTTGTGTGTACATACATATATGTACACACACACACAGAGAGAGAGAGAGAGAGAGAGAGAGAGAGAGAGAGAGAGAGAGAGAGAGAGAGAGAGCTTTTAAAGGGGAAACTTTTCCAGGAGTGACTGGAATGCCTGCTCAGAGAGCTAGAATTTGTTTGCTTTCATGCTGGGGATGGCTCCATTTGTACACTGCAGTGTCCACTTGATGGAACTTAATGTATGCATTCAGCTAGTTTCCACTGCCATGTCAGCATTGGGGGCTGTGGCTGGTGTATGCACTCTGAGATAGGGACAGTGTGCAGCACCTATGTTTACATTGAGTTTAAGACTGTTGTAATTTCAGTGGCTTGCTCTGTCGCCTGGTGTTTTGCTATGAAAAAAAAGGCATAGCATTTAATTTAATTTAATTCTTAGAAGGCGTTGATTTAAATACTTTAGACATTTGATTCTGAAGTGGTGGAGTCCTAAAAATGAATTAATCGTGGAGAAAAACTGTAAAATATTTACTGTGAGGAGATTAAATTTTATTCCCCAATTTAAGGTGAAGCCAAGATAAGACTTGCAAACTATGCTCATTTAAAGTATTTCACCAGCCTATCAAAAAGATGTCATAGTTTAATATAAATATTTAGTCACATAAACTCATCTAGACTATCTTGTAAATGAGGAGATAAATGAACAGGAGCAGGTTTCATTTTCCTATGAGGTGCTTTAATGATTTGAGACTCACTATAGAAACCATCACACTTCCGTGGATGGTTACAGAATGAAATCCCAGTGAGACCTCACGCTCTAAAGCAAGCTGTTATGAGTTCACTACAAATTCCGCTCATGTGCATCTTCTCAGAAAGCCTCTTCAAAAGTCTCCTAACGTGCAAACCCAAACTTCACTTGCCTTCATGGAATTCTGATTAGAGTGCTGTCTAGGTCGCACCCTAGTTCGCGCTGTCTGAGCCCTCTTCCCCACAGTTGTCGCCAACTGTCCGGTTTCTTATAAAAGTTAAAAAAAAAAAGTCTCAGTCGACTTGAAAGAAACGATGCTTCCTGGTCACAGGTGCAAGAGCAGCAGTAACTACAGAATTACTTTGGGTCCAAGCAATTGTCTCTGAATACTTTAGACTCAGAGGTTCTCTCTTTTTTTTTTTTTTTTGGTTTTTCGAGACAGGGTTTCTCTGTATTGTTTTGGAGGCTGTCCTGGAACTAGCTCTGTAGACCAGGCTGGTCTCGAACTCACAGAGATCCGCCTGCCTCTGCCTCCCAAGTGCTGGGATTAAAGGCATTTGCCACCAATGCCCGGCAGAGGTTCTCTTGATACTCTTGATACACTTGCGATGGATGGGTGAGCGCCACTGGTTCAGACTGCCAGCAATGCGTGCATATCTGTGTGAGGTCACCCTTTACCCCCTCCTCTCCCAGACTCCTTACTTGTTACCACACAGAGATTTTAAAAGGTTTAAGTCAAACTGTTAATACTAGTTATTACTAGCTTGCTGTCAAATAGGAGTACCAGTTCAGTTACTGTGTAGTTTGGGTTAGTTTGTACCAGCCCAGTTTTTCTGTGTACATAGGCATGCTCCTTCCTCAAACTCATAGACAGCTCCCGTTTTCACTTTTTCCCTTTCTCTCTGTATTTCTCCATGTTGATTTTCTGGCTACTCCTTGCATATGTCGATTATATGCCAGTTTTTTCTTTTGAGGCCATTTGTACTTAGGTATATCATTAGCTATGACATATGACCTGTATGTGAACTCCTGTGGCCTCTGGGGCCCGGGTGGGTCAGTACATTAGCCATGGATTCTTCATTAGAACTGATTTAAGTTTTGGAACTCAGTTCCAAGTAAGCAAGTAGATGTAAAAGATTGAAATGACAGCAAGTAAATGTTCTGACCCATCTAAATAAAACATGTGGCTGTTACCTTTTACATCGCTGTGAACTTATCTCACCTCAATCCCCTTGCTAACTGCATTTCGTCATATGTTTCTACACTTAAGTATAGAAGTGGTAAAAGAGCCAGATGTCAGTCGCCAGCCACCCCTCCGTTAAATCTGTGATTTCCCCCCTTCGATGGAAGTTTATCTGCACGAAGCATGCAGTACAGCCTCCGTAAGGCTGTGTGCAGAACCAAAATCATCTTATCAGTGCCCAATTTTCTCAATTACGGGAGTACAGACTGAGCCATGGGTGTGTAAACCATCTCTCGACTCCTGAAATAGTAGCAGGAAAATGTGTTTGAAATTCACAGACATTCAACCTGAAAAGCGTTTTTGTAAGAAATAACCAATTGTAAAGGCAGAAACATCAGTGAAGAGAAAACTGCACTTTGGATTCCGCATTTTATTTGAGTTAGAGGTTAGCAATCATTGTAATCGCTTAATTTGTTTTCATGAACAGGCTAAACTTAGCTTGATACCGAAGTCACATGCATCTTAATAATGAGGGTTTTAGCGTGCCCTTTTCTAGATTTTGTCACATGTCTCTACCATCAATTTAATTTGTTAGTTGTTCCAGGGCTAAATTTCATGACGACAAAGGTAACTTTACGAGTAGCGGCAGACAAGAGCGGCATCACATTTCTCACCAAATATCTTCCAAATGATTGACGACAACACGTAACATTTCTTTCTGCTATGCTTTCTTGTCAAAATTGAAGCACCTATCTAAAGACCAGACTCAAACTGCTGAAGAGTAACTCAGCCTAATATTTTCAACAAAATCAAACTTGAAAGGTTATGTTGCTATGGCACCCATAATTAATTTAAGAGAACTGTTTCATAAAACATTGACATTGTCTATTGGGATTATCTATATATGTTACGTGGTCACTCTCCCCCTCGCTGTTTTCTTTGTGTGTGTGTGTGTGTGTGTGTGTGTATGTATTTAGCAAGTTATTTTTACATTCATTTAAACATGAACAATGATGTAGAAATGTAACATGTTTAAAGAGGAGGAAAAATAGTTTTTGAAAACTTTATCAAGGCCAATTTTTGAAATAACATTTTAGCCACTCTTTTTTTAAAAAATTCAGTTTCTCGGGCTTTCTTTTTAGAAGGATGGGGACAGTTGGAGAGGAATCCATCTGTTCTTTTAGTTTCACTTTATGGTTAGGCTTGAAACTTCAGAACAGGTTGCAAAAGTAGGAGAGTGACAACTCCCAACTACCTCGGCAGCTCAAACCCCAAACAACACATTCCCTGTCAGACAAAGGTCACTTTAGCTGGGACGATGTCTGATGCCTGACTGATGCCTGCCTTTGAACATCTGTTGGTGGTAGACAGACACCAAGAAGTTTATGGAAAACACATGCAGAAGCTTGGCCTTTTGAGATCGCCCAAAGTCAGGAGGGCTTTAATTTCCAGGTGCCGAGCACACTGCAAATCCTACCTTATGGAGAACAGAGAAGTTTGCTCCCAAGGAGATGCCAGGCTGCTGCTCGTGTGTGTTTATCATTGTGTGTCCGCATCCTAAGGAATTCCGCCTTCCCATGCCGCTGCAGCCTTGTTCCGTGCGCTTTTCTATAGGAAGAATTTGAACTATAAAATCTGAGAAGCTTTGGCGTCTGTGGAAATTTGAGAGCCTCGCCTTCCCCCCCTTTCCTGCATATAACATATTTTAACAAAAGCATCGAGTCCCAGTGCATTCTACATGTCAAACTGCACACAGTTTATCTCAAAGGAGTCTCAGTCTCGGGCTGCAAAATTGTGAAGCCCTAATTCACCCTCGGAGGCTGTAAATGTGTTGCAGGAAGATTTAACGAGTAAATTGAATTTAAATCATTGTTTTTACTCTGCCATTTACTGGAAATTGTGAGCATCCCACGCCCTAGTTCAGGACTACAGGGAGAATTCCGAAGTCCGACAAAACATTTGCAGGTTTTACCTGGGAAACCAAAGTGGTCTTGATGAGGTGCTTGGTTTTATGTCTGTTTTGCCTAGTTTAGAATTCATGAAAATTAAAATGATCTAATATTTTTAAATGTCTGGATCCCTAGACTATAATAGTATGGTGTTGTGTTTAAAAAATACTTTTAGATGTATTATAATTGAAAGAGTTTGGTTATCATGGCCTTGTTTTTACTTAGCTCTTATTTTAAAATAGCAAAATTTAAAAACTCACTTTGAAAAGCGGGAATCTAATCTCTATAACACAACACTTTTTAGACAAGTATATGAGGCATTGATTTAATATTAAATCTGTGATTCTAAAATTTGAGCTACCTTCCAGCGTTGCGGAGATTTCACTTTAAGATGTTAATATTGTGGCATCTTGTAACTCTGTATCATGAAGCATTTCTTTCCTTATTTAATGTCATTTCCAACTGGGTGTTAGGAGGCTTGGCTGTATCCAGGGAAACCCAGGGGTGTCTAAGATAGTATTTGTTTCCAGCTTCAGAAAAAAAAGCTTCCATTTCAAAAATAGAATTGGAATTTAAGTAGAGTATATGTATATATTTAGAGTCTAAATTTAAAAACCCACTAATTTAATTTGGGATTCAGTTCATTCTTTAAGTAGCTAAAGGAAATTTAAATTTTCTTATCAAATTGCCAGTGATTTGCATTAAAGAAAGAAATGGCATCTTAATGGCAGATATTGAAGATGTGTTGGTGAAGTTATGTAACAGAGACCTCAGGTTTGAATTTAGTTAAGATTATGACTTGACACTTAGAAACTTTGCCGAAATAGTTTGTCTTAAATGGGAATATTTTTCGGGATTTTATAAATCTGGGTAAAAGAATATCATTCACATACTGTCTTGTGTTGGTGTTATTGGGCTGCATAGTCCTGGAACAATGAAATATACCTCTAGTTCTCGAGGGTATCCTGTAGACCCTGAGGTTAGGGTGAGACCCCCTGACTACTGAAGATTGATTTATGATTCCAATCCCATGGAAAATCGGCACATAATTAAATATGTGTTGTTTAAGCTCCGTTTTAAAAACATTATGCGTAGTGTTTAAAGCATTAGCTTAGCTGAACATAACGCCATACATTGGTGAAGCTGTATTTATTTAGCTCAGTTATTTGGAGTTGCTGGCACATGGCCCTTTGCAAGTCTCTGTGACTCATGTGCTGAGGAAATGTGATTCAAGACATCAACCTCCCTTTCTCATTTACTAAATCTCATGTTTTGACTGTGGGCAAGTCTTCATGGCAGATTTAAAACAAATATTCTGTGATAATATTTGGAAGCTGGGTGATGTCTAACCTTACATAAGTAGGATTAACATAAGGTTCATGGACTTTCAGGCTATCCACTACATGTAATTTTGGAGAACTAGTGTAGCCTTTCTTGTATTTTTAGTGTTTAACTCTTGTGCTTCTAGTCATGACCTCTGGACAATTAGCTCTATTTAGAAGGAAATCTGTTGTTTTACTTATTAGTAAATTAACGTGGACTAAATGAGATTAGGATATTAGTGTGAATGCCACTATATTCACAAATCACTACAAGATGTTTCAGAATACTCTTTCCTAGAAACAGATCAGTTTTTTGATCTGTCTGTCTTAGTCAGTGCTTCTGACAGCTGCGACCTAAGTACTCCCACCTTCGAATGAGATATAGTCTGCAATTCAAATTGTTACAGTGACGTGGGTGCCGTCGAAGGGCCATCAATCCTGGGCCCGTTTGTTAAGAAAGCCAATTAAAATGAAATCTTCTGTCTTTTTCCTTGGAATTAGGTTGTGGAGTAGTGTTTCTCCTTGTTAGAACACGGAAGACTAACTTATTAGACCCTACAAGTGACAACCAGGTGTTTCTCTCCACTGTTTCTGCTTTCCTCAGATTCCATTAAGTGCGCGCGCACGCACACACACACACACACACACACACACACACACACACACACACACACACACACACACACACATATCCAGGTAGCATCAGCATACCAGCTGCGAGGAAGCAGATCACACAAAAAAGACCTGTAGTTTCTACACTCTCTTTGGACTTGACCCCACAGCTTTTCAGCTCTTGGTGTCAGGGTGTTTTACACAATGGGCTACATCCAACTTTCTGTCACTAGAAGGACTAAGTATACATTATTCCAGAATTCCTCTTAGAAAGAAAGATGAGCCTGGCATGGCCTTGAAATGAAAATATAAACAAAAAACCAAATGGGTGTGTTAAAGACATACTGGATAGTATTGTATGGTTTCTTGACTAGTTTTCCAAGAGTGCATCTTGCGTGACATCCTCTAACACACTGGACTCCACTCATAATCTTCTGTGTGGTGACACATCATGTTTCCATGATCTCACCATGTGAAAATAAGTTCTTTTGATATGTAGGATACTTTAACCACTTCTTGAGGTCTTGATTTACCAATATCACTACATTTTCGTCTGTCACTAGCTCCAGAGCCTAGCAGTTAGTGACCAGCATCTGTGCTCCCCACCAGGTGGCAACACTAGACTCTGACTTGCCGTGTGGGCTGAGTACAGCCTATTCATTGAGCCTGCATAGCCACCTCCACCCTCCTTCGTGGAACACTCAATGTATTTGGGGTGATTTCTTAAGCATTTTAAAGCCTTACAAGGAGCTGCTGGGCCATGTGCTATTATGGATGCCATAATCCAGGTTTGACTGTTTGCACAGAAGACTCTTTCTCCAATGCTGTTTCAAGTCCCTGATTTACTGTAGGTAAGAGACTTCTTTAACTTGGAAAACCTTAAGAGGAAAACAAAAATCCAGTGATTATTGAACATTCTGACATGTCAGGCATGAAAACAAGTACCTTTTCATATGTTACTACACATCAAAAGAGGTAAATAGACAAGAGTTACAGAATGGTAGAAAACTACAATAATGCAAAATTTTAAAAAAGGTATTTTAATTTTGCTGTTGCATATGGAGACTTATAAAGATTAAATCATACTAGAATAAAGATCCCCCTCAGATACAATTCCAGATTCCATGCTGTATCGATTATACTATGCAACCCTACGATAAAAACAATGTAAGGATTTGCGGAGGGCTACTGAAGTAGCCACAGTGTTCTGGAATGCCCACATAGTCTTTTCAGTGAGACAAAAATTAGTGTCTGATAAACTTAAGTTTTTTTTAATGGGGGAAAATGATGTTATATATTGTAAGGTTTTCAGGGATTCCATGAAAGCAGTAACATGCATTTATGCAAGTATATATACTTTATAATATGTATTACTGCCTCAATCTGTTTTCTGTTGCTGTAACAAAATACCTGAGACTGGTGAATTGATAGGAGTAGATGACATGGCTCTTGTTTCTAGGGGCTGGAAAGTCTAATTGCCTTGTTTTGGCATCTGCTAGAGGTTATATTATGACTTAGCATCTTAAAGGATAGCTGCTCTCATGGGTCCATGATGGGGTTATCTTCATGACTTTGTCTAACCCTACTCTGTTTCCAGCTTCTGTGTGCAAGTATCACTGACATAGGAAGTAAGGAAGATTCCAATGTGTGACCTTTTAGGGGACACTCAAGTAATTGCAGTCACATCTAGCAAAACAGATATAAAATGCAGGATAGCTGAAACCTCAGTAATATTTCCTTTTCCTTAAACTAGATTGGACCCAATTCTATGAACTTATAATTATTTTCTCTTACCTGCTTAAAAATGTGAAGAATCTCTGTCACTTCTGATCTCAGGACGTTTGTTTTCCAAAAACAAACCAAGGAAATAAATGTGTATTTTATACTATAGGAATTGGGCAAATGAAGATGTATTTTTGCCTGTGTCCATGATATTAGTGATCTGGAATTATATCGTACTCGCATCCCTTCCTGGCTGTGGTGTGCAGAGCCACCCAGATGGCTGCTATGTAAACCACTGGGAATGTGCTTGCTCAGATGTCTTAGGAAAGCTCAGGGGTTCCCAGTCCCAGGACGTACGTTTCCTGCCTCGTGCTTTCCCACCATGCATACTTGTGCTTTCATTTTCTTCACGTGTTATGTGGCCTTCACCTGCCTTATGATGGGGTAGAGATCTCCACGGCTGTCCTTACCTCCCTGCACCATTCGGTACTCTTTTGTAAAACTGTGATTAACCTGACCTGCCTTCCATTTTACCTTTTTAAAAAGGCATTCCTAATTCATTTTTTCTCTCATTATTGCTATTCTCAAGATTAATGCATCTAGGGCTGGTGAGATGGCTCAGTGGATAAAGGCACTTGCCGTAACAGTCAGATGACCCGAGTTCAGTTCCCAGAAGCCATGGTAGGAGGAGAAAACTGGTTCCCCGAAGTTGTTCTCAGAACTCCACATGCACTCTGTGGCATGAGAATGCCCTCCCCAACATAAACTTTCATTTAAAAAAATGAGAAGTAATAAACCTGAGTGTGAAGAGGAGACACTGATACCACAGGCTTTGCAGTGTGCTTTGATTTTCCATGCATGTGCCAGTCAATATTTGACCTCGGATGGTTGCCTCAGTTTCCTCACTCAGGAAATGGAGTAATAAGATAAAACACATAAGTCGCTGAGCGCAGATCCCAGCACGATGTGAACACTGTCACTGTTATTATTAAGACAATTTTTTTTGGGGGGGGAACCCCCTCACAGTTACAAAAGCACATTCAGGAGCTAATTCACATGCCATTTTTGAGTTTCATACAGGTCTTCTGGAAGGACTCACCACGAGCAAACAGTATGCAGCTGTCATTGTACGACATCAGGGTTGACACTCATCCTTCTCACTGGATCCCAGAGGGCCTGAGGAAAGCCTCTTGTGGTTCCTGTGTGGACTCTTTATTGACCCTTGTTACATGGTGATCATGTTGGAACAATGCCCCATGCATGCTGCTCTCCCTGGGGAGAAAGGCATAATACTTATCCAGGCCAGCTCCTGTCCTGCTGTAGACATTGCAAATAACCTTCTTTATAGCCCTGAGGGCTAGGCCATTACTTAAGTCCTCATTCTGTGCACTTCTTCTGAATTAAATGTCAGCAAATACAACTTTTAAATATGCATGTGCTTAAGCTGGGCATGCTTCTCATACCTGTAATCTCAGCACTTGGGGCTGACACAGTAGAATTGGCAAGAGTTCAAGGTCTATACAGTGAGTTCAAGGTCAGTCTGGGCTTCCCAGTGAGATCCTGGCTCAGAAAAATGAAAACCAACATAAAGTAGAGTGAAATAAAACAAAAACAAATGATTGTACTTCAGTAGCCAACGGACTGATACATGTAATTACTTAGATTGCCCTGAAAGTTTAGCACACAATGGTGGTATCTGTGTGGTTACAGTGGAGAGAGATGTTTTGAAGGAATAATTGCATACATAAGCCTGTAGATCTGATAATGAGATTCAGAAATGTCTTTTCCTCGAGCGTGTGTGTGTGTGTGTGTGTGTGTGTGTGCGCATTGCGTGGGTGTCTCTCTGTTGGTATGTGTGTACAGCTTTATGAAAAGTCTGGGGATGAGCAAGGTTGTGCTGTCTGGATGGACTTTAAAGGAGTATAGTTGTATAAGTAATTTGCATATTAGCCAGTTGATTGGGCACCAGTACAGCCGCTTGATTGATCCAGACATCTTATTTCCAATTGCTTTACAATACGTTCCTCTTGAAGTCTGTGGAAGAAATAACTAAAGGCTCTTGGTTAATGTCTTTCATTTAGCAAAACATTAGAATTTCAAACTGGATCACCTCTCTAGGGCACATGATAATTACACGGAAAGCTCCATTTGTAGTCTTCAGTTCAACACCCTTGAACTCTCATCCATGATTTGTAGAATGAAGCTTTATGCATATAATCATCTAATTCCATCTTATTTAATTTACAGTTATGGCTTCTGAGGTGAGGAAAGGCTATGCATAAAATCACAAATTTCTGAAATCTGAAATAGGGACTTTTATTCAGACAGAAATCAATCCTTTACTCTTTTTTTTCACTGTCACTTGATAATAGACTCAGCATTGTCTCATAAAGCCTGACATAGATCTTATAAAATACAGAGTGAAATCTTTTCCCTCCTTGCTCTTCCCAGCCTCAAAGGGTAACTGTTTATAGTTCAAGTATGACTAGGTGGTGAATGTTTTTTTCTGTGCTAGTGCAAACATGTAGTAGATGACTTCCTGGAAAAAGCTAAGCTCACATTCTTGAGTCAGGAGCAGTGCTGTTCAACAATCAAGTTTGCTGTTGTTCCTACACCGAAGGGAGTGATGTTAATCTCGCTGACAGGTGACTTTGAGGGAGGTTGGCTTTCCAAGACACTGGTTACAGCAGGGGTAAAATCAAAGGCACTTAGTGACATGGTCTGTCCTCCATTTCCTGTACCATGCTGTGTCTGTAGCTAAGTTGTTTACAAAGAATGCAGTATTCAAGGAAGGTGGGAAAACAGCTGGAGTCCTCTAAATAAAACTGAGTTCATCCCAAGTTGACCCTCTAAACCTCTTTAAAAATCCCTTGTTGTACTGAAGGCAGTGGAGGACCAAACACCCTGTTGGTTGTCTTGGTTTGTTGTTATCATCAGTGGACCTCTTAAATGGCTCCATAAGCTTCTGTGGTGAACTTCTTTGTTGTTCATGGAAATTCCTGTTGCTGGGAAGTGTAGCACTGGTTTGGAATTTGATTCTGCAAGTGGTTGTGGCTAATGGGACCACAGGGAGATCTGGCTCTCTCTGAGGTTTACTTACCTGGTTTGCATGCTTTTATTTGTCTCCGTTACTCTAAAACTGATGATAATGGTTTCCATGATGGATACAGAATAAATATGGTATCATGTTATCTTCATTTAAAATGTTTGTTCAAATGATAATTTAGAAACGCTGTGACATGTAAGAATATTTAGACTTCAACTGATCCTATGGGAAGCAAGACTGTGTGACTATTTTAATTTAAATCCAAGGGTTTTATTTCAGATAATGGCTATTAGTAAAATTAATGATGTTTTCTTCATAGTAGTTTTGTTACATCTTCTGTCATTTACCTTTAAAGTTTTATTTAAATTTTGTATACTGCTTGTTCTACTGAAATTTAGATAATTATGTTTTTGCCCCTATGGAGTCTATGGTCTGTCTATCCAAGACAAAGAAGTTGACTACTGTCCTGGGTCATGCTTAGGAGCTCAGGACAGTAGAAGTCCCTCTGTCACATGTGTGTGCAATTGAGAAATTATAGTCAAAGGAGGCTGCCCAATGAGGAGTCTCAAAGGTAACACCTGACAGGTCAGCACATACCAGCCATGCAGTGAACTTGGGCTGTAAGTAGTAAGAGGCCAGCAGCATCTTCAGAGGCCTGGTTACGAGAGTGGTGAGGACAGTCAAGTACCTTGGTAGGTGGGTGGTGCACAGCAGAATCCCAGACATGAACTCATGAAAGCTATACACAGTCATTTTGTAAATTTAGGCAAAAATAAAGGAAACATGAGAAAGCATACATCATCACTAATTGCAAGTAGTAGGGTTAGGTGCTATAGGAATTTGCTCTATTGTCTTGCTTTACATTTATACTCATTGGAGTATGATTGATATGGTCCTGCTTTGGTGCTGGTGATAGAAAAATGTGGCTGTAACAGCACATGTATATGCAAAAGCATATCACGGAAAGTTGGGGTCATGCCAACATGCTACTCATACCTGCTTTTAAGTAACAATATACTTAGACATTTTGTTATCCATAACTGTAATTGTGTTTTAGATAGTCAATTTATTTTGAGTGGAAATGTTTTATCTCTGTGAATGGAAACATGTTAAAGTCACCTGTTTTGATTTTTCTGTAGGAAGAATGTTTCTTGAACTTAGAGGCTCCAATATCTAGAGTATGTGGATATGACACCCCGTTTCCTCACATTTTTGAGCCGTTTTATATCCCAGACAAATGGAAGTGCTATGATGCCCTACGGAAGATGATCAACTATTGACTACAGAGGTAGGTGCTACCAACTTGTTGATGTGCGGAATGGCATTTGAGTCCTGTTACCTAGGACCAGCTACCACCCATGTCTTGTATTCTGATAAACAGTAAAGTTCAGAACAAAGTGTTTGCTTCATAAAAAGGTCAAGTTTCTGCTAGCATATTTACACCCAATAGAAATGTGTTGAGAGTATTAAGATTTATAGACGGTACCCAATGTGCTAGTATTAAATAATCAAATACACTCTCTTTTACTCTTGTCCCAGCTTTCCCCTTCATATTGTGTTGTTCCAGCTTTTAAAAATTGCCCATGTAGAAGCATAGTTTCTGTTGCTTGAAAGGGACCTCTCACAGATCCCTGACTCAGGCTCTAGTTGTTTAGAATATGTTAAATGACATTCAGACATTTATCTTCATGTTATCCAGAAAAAAAAATTCTTTTAAGAGAAAACCTATTTAGATAAAGTTTTACTAAGGAATAAACAAAACAAAAGACCAAATCCCCAGCATTGCTGCTATTTCCAGGACCTTTTATGACAAGTGAATGTTTTAATTGACAGGAGGCAGAACTCATTTGTTTGGTTTTGAAATGAGATCTAATTCTAGCTCAGGCTGGCCTTAAGTCTACTATTTTCCTGACTCTGCCTCCCAAGTGCTGGATTCACAGGCGTGTGCCATCACATCCAGCTTGCGAATGTCTTATAAATATTGGATGAGAGATTGTATTTATTCATAGTGTTTTGTAAGTTGGACTTATCAAGCCTGTCAGCAGTGATGTTCTATGGGAAAAAAAAGGATATTGTTACGAATTACTTGGCTTTCAAGTTTTTAATATAGAAGTTGCCAACACTGACACCCTGTTTTTCGTGTGTTCCAAAATGAGGAGATGAGACTAGAGGCTTTATATTTTAATATCTTAATTGTCCACAAAGTAATAATTATGCATTTTGAGGAACCAAGATTTTCAGAAGACAAAAGGAAAATAAATGTGGTGTGGTGGCAACATCCTTTTCCTGTTATAACACAAAATGATGCAATTCTTAAATTCTGTTAGTGGGTTGCAGAGCTAGTTTACAGAAGACCAGAGAAAGCATTTATGTAAATAATGTCCCCTTTTGTCACTATATCCCCACAATCCCCACAGTTTGACTGTGTTTTGAGACTATTGTTATACGTGTCAATTAGGGGTGTTGGCCACACTGCAGGTACAAAGACTGTATTTCTGATGCCTCTTAATGCCTGTGAAAGTAGTGGGTTCCTGTGGTCAGTGACCCTTAGGCTGTTTGGAGATCCTCCTGATCTCTGGAGGAGTCTCTCCATGGGCTGGGTGCTGGAGGGTGAAGGACATGTGGCAAGATGGCTTACTTCTAGTTATAAAATAGTTTAAAATCATTTTTGTTGGCTTTAAATTTGGTTGTGCATTGGATTTTAAATGTAAGCAAAGTATGTTAGCCTATGCCAACAATATGATAAAAGAATAAAATAGCTTTTCTGTGTAGAAAGTTAAATATGTTATTAAAGAAATTAAGTATGCACGAAACTAAGAATGCTTATTATTGTTACTGGTTTCTTTTACAGCAAACCTGGAAGATTATGACTAGATATGGAAATATTTTTCTGATTTTTTTTTATATTCCTTAGACTTCTTTCTTCTTACATATACTTTTATATGAGCTATCATGAATATTGGCTGATGAGCTGCGAATTACTTATTGTGTTAATAATATAAGTGGATTGGGGGTTGAGTGACAGTTTAAAGTGCACTGTAGGTGATGGCCTTATGATTGTTTCCTAACTATAAATGTTGGGTGGTGTTGTAGTCAATAAAGCAAAATCACATTGCCTTCACATTGTGTGTGTCTTCTTCAGTTGGTAAAAAGAGATTCTCACTGCAGAATAATGGGTTGTTAGATTGCTAACTGAATTTGAGTTATAGTAAAATATTTATTCTAGAAATGCTGACTTTGCCACTTTATTGTATTTGGTTTAATTCTTTATGGCCAAGATGGTTTTGGGGTTGGCAAACTTTTGGAATCTTTCTTCTCCATCCCTCCCTCTTGGTTCAGCAAGTTTACTAGTGGACCTTGTTCCTCTAGACTACTGGGTTTGAATCATCCCTGTTACTATCCCTTCTTCCTTGGGGAGGTGGGCAGTGTGATCCTGTTTACTATAAAATTGTTAAGCTCTAGCTGCAATTGTAGGTGTTTTTTTCCCCCCTAAGACTTTGCAAAACAAATTACATTTCTATTTCTATTCTTGTTTAGATAGGAGAAGAATATTAGAAAGCAGCGATGGCTTCAGTCAAGTGGAGCCTTTCCTGGGGTTACTGGAAGGGCTTCTTTTTGCCTTCTCTTCCCCTCATCATAGTTCTGGAAGATCTGAAAACATCCTTAGGAATTTCCCACAGAGCCATCGCCCAGGTCTACTCTTGGTAATTGAGCAGTTTGACTCCTCCTCTCCTATGGTCCCCGAATGACTTCCCCATTTAGGTTCTGGCAGAAAGGTTCATATAAAAGCAGTGAAACTATATTCTCCCGTTTCCCTTTGCCCATTAACACTTAGAAAAATGGGCATTTCCTTATAAATATATTTCTACATATTTTTCTTTAGAACTGTAATGTAAGGGCTGCACCCTAATTAATTTTGCCAATAATTGGAGAAGGCTACCGAAGGTAACTGGTAGAGTGTCCTTAACTTGGAGGCACTTTGCCACAGGTTCTGTGCAGTGGGCTGGTGGTTTGTTAGGGGTGAAACAGAGCCCTGTCCTTGGGTCAAAAATAGAAAGCCCTGTGCAGATAAAATGGGAAAAGATGCAGGTTGTCGGCCACAGTTTGGAAAAGAGCAAGTCCAGTTGGCCTGCTGAACAGGACATTCTGGGTTTTAGATGCCAGAACTCTGTCTAGACCTTGGCTTTGCTCTTTATTCTCCTGCAGACTCAAGAGTAGGCCTCATCTACTAGCCTGGTCCAGCGGAACAAGATATGTGCCCCAGTCAGCCTCATGTTGCCCAAGGACATCCTATGAGAACATGATGTCTCTAGTTGAACTTGTCTCTTCAGTTGATGTTACTTAGGATTATGTGAACCTCTTTTATTAGTCACTTTGCTACTGTGTCTATTAATACTAATTTTTCTACTCATTGGTATCTTGATAATTTTCCCTTAGCTACTTAAGACTTAATTTCTTTAACTTTATTTTACAAATGGAAAGTACAGGGCGAGTCTGGGGACAATTTGTGCATTAAGTATGACATCTGAGAACACCATCTCTGCTCTAAGTGGCCCTGCAGGCCCTAGCAGTAAATAACCCCTTCCTAAGACAGTTTATAGATATGCTCAAAATAAACACATCTATGTAACTGTAAATTCTTTTTTCATAAAACAAATGCTGTATGTTGTACAAATATGGAAAATAGTGTCAAGTGGCACATGGGGTGTTAGATAAATGCCAGTCTAATCTCCCACTGCTGTAGACTGATCTTCAGCATAAATGAGCTCCCTGTGACAGCATGGATATATATGCTATTAACTCCCCATTGTTCCAATTGTTCTAGTCTCTTTAAAATATAATATCTTATTGCTGAAGACACCATGTATTTCAGACAGTGGACCCAGAGGCCTCTCAGCTAGAACCGACATGAAAGCCTCTTTCTTGAGGACTAGTTTGTATGAAACTAGAAGGTACCATGTAAGCTTCCAAAGAAGAAAAGCAACCAACAGTCTTATTCTTTGATCCACAACTACCATCATGGAACAATAATCCCAAGGGTGTAGTGGTGACACACATGCCTTGACAGTAACCAATAGTTCTCCAATTGGACTTAAGACCTGCCCAATAAGAGGGAAATCATGCTAGGTACTAGAAACCTACCCAGCTCCCCAGGGCTACTGAAGTCATGATCTTGGAGAACCTACAGCTGCCACTTTGTTCAATTACCCAGAGATAAGTATAGTCATTACCCCTCATCAAAGAAACTTCTCTTTGTAAATAGATGAAGATTAGTATAAGGTAACACTACATGTAATAAAATGTAGAGTTGTGGATATGGAGCCCAGTCCCAACTTACACACACACACACACAGACACACAGACACACAGACACACACACACACACACACACACACACACACACACACACACGCAATAACAGTTAAGGAAAAGAGAGGTCATGAATTTGAAAGAGAGTAAGGAGGGGTATATGAAAGAGTTTAGAAGGAGGAAACGGAAGGGAGAAATGATGTAATTATAATCTCAAAAATTAGAACTTATAAGTGCTTTACAAAACTGATAGATAACCTATGTGAACAGACCTGTGTACATTAGGCCAGGAACCTAGGGGAAAACCAAATACTACTGTTTTACTAAAGGAGCATAGCAATAAAGTGACTCCTAATGACACTCTACTATACTCATAGATCAGTGCTTTGCCCAGAGAAGCTTCCTCCTGCAGCAGATGGGAGAGAATACAGAGATTCACAGCAAACATTATGCAGACAGTGAGAGACCTTGGAACTCTCAGTCCTAAGCAGGATGTTTTCATCAAATCCGTCTCCTCAGGGCCCCCTCATGAACCCTGTGGAAGAGGTGGCTGAAAGACTGTAAGATCCAGCATGGATGGAAGGCACCAGGGAAACTCGGCCTTCTATATACAGCAGAAACGACACACAGATGAGCTCACAGAGACTTGGCAGCATGCAAAGGGGTCTGTTCCAGAAGAAGTGGACACAAGCCCTCAGCCCTAACCCAGAAGCTATCTCCAAGTGGCAACCACTTGCAAATGAAACAAGGGAGTTGCAGTAGGGAAACAAACTATTCTTAACGGTAGGCCCCTTGCCCAGCAGTAGATGCCAACAGAAAACTAACTCAACACCTTTGGAGGTTATTTGTCTTATATTGTTATGACAAGATTTTTTCTTTTTTAATCCTTGCAGGTTCTTTGCATCTGTGTTATCACTTCCAGTTTTGGGTTTTTACGGGATTCCTGTTTGTATGAACATGTGTGTGTCTGTGTCTATGTGTTCCTTAAGCTTGTTCTTTGCCCCTTTTCCTTCTGTTTTGTCCTATTCCTATTGGATTTTGTTTTGTTTTATGTTTTATTATTGTCACTTAGATGTCTATTTTCTGATGAGAGCCCTAAAGGGAGTGGATCTGGGGAGGTGGGGAGGAGCTGCAGGGGGGAACACCGTAATTAGAATATATTGTGTGAAAGAAAATCCATTTTCAATAAAAAACAATTACAAATATAATTAAAACCAGTGTATGTCTTTTCTACAACATCGCATACTTATGCCTTATTAATTTCCACAAATTTATGGTGAGTATGGCCAGTATTAGGTAGCAGTTTTCTTGGGAATAAAACTATTCATGTTGGAGGGAAGCTTGTTGAGACAAAGGATATTCCATGTGGAGGTTAAACAGTCCATTCTGCAGTGAAAGTCTATTTAGCTTAGGACACACATGACCCAACAGCTTCAGGAGTCACTGAAACAGACCAAGTTCATTTGACTCCTCCCTCCCCAAGTATATATAAATAGAAAGGACTATTGACAAATACTCTCAGACCATCCAAGTTAACTAGAAGAAACTCAAGCCTGGAAAGAGAGGTCAAGCCAATGGAATTACTTAGAAAAGTCACTCTCTCACTTGCTGTCTGCAGGTTGCACAGTGTGCTCCAGGTTTCTAGCTTTTATGGGCTGTGACCCAAGCTAGGGTGAGTGCAAATGCAGCTATTTCCGTGTTATTTCTGTTTCTGTGTGTAACCCATCACCCATACCCCTGTACTGTAGTGAAGGAGAGGGCAGCTGTCGCACTCCAGGCTGACTTCTTTCTGCCAGGTTCACTATCCAGAGGTCTATGCTTACATTCTTTGAGTGGTCACTTCAAGGTCGTTGTAATAAGTCATCATTACCTTCATTCAAGTTGGGCCTCTGTAGCTTGCAACCAAGAGCATCCTGATTCAACCATCCTGGTAATTCAGCACACATTGAAGCTGAAGAGGGAAGCCCACATGTGTTCAATAATGTATATTTGAGGAAATCCTCCACTGTTGGGATTAGTTTGGTCTTGTGCTTAAATTTTCTTTTTGTATCTATGACACAAAAATTAGCTGCAGATACTGTGTTAATGTTGAGAGTCTTAGCCATAAAACAAGTGAATTCAGAGTGAACTTGAATACTGCATACTGTCATCTCCTCCCAGGGAAGGAAGTAATCTCCACAGCAGCTGTCTTCTGGGCACCTTGTTGGTTGGTGACTTGTTGCCATGATATCCCTTACTGCAGTCATGAGATCTTAGCACTGTCGCTAACCTTAAACAGAGAATTCAAACACAGACCTAGGAAATTTTGTTTTACGAGGAATGTTGATGTTGCCAGTTCAGCATGACATTTTTAATAAACTTTGTGTAAACCCCAATTCACCCTCCTTTCTCTGAATGGAATGTTTATTCTCACCCCAGTTTATTTTTTTACATGAAGATTTCAAAAAGTTAGAGAACAATGAAGTTTCTGTGGTCCCATCACCTAGTCTAAAACTTATACAGCACAATTTATCTTCCCAGCCTTCCTTTACCCAGAGAGAAGTTAAGACCCTAATTGTTAGTAATAAGTAGTACTTAAAAAAAGTTCTGTCCTGACAGCTAGCTAGCTTTACGAGGTTGTCTCCAGTGAGATCTGTCCCCAAAGCTGGCTAAGTCTTCAAGGGTTTTTCCACAGTTATTTGGGGGAATTTTAAACCCTGGTGCCTGAGAACACACACAGAGTTCATGCTTCCCTTTGGTTCCAATGGCCTGCAGAAATATAGTCTGAAGCTACAGAGACAGACACCTCATGTCACTCCTGCCACAAGGACCATTGAAGTTGTGCCCCAAAGCAGCCCTCCAAACTGCATATAGGGCGAGCCTGATTGACACTAGTTCTCACTGGGTTTGTGGATCTCTCCAGAAAAGAAGAATCTATTCTTTTCCCATGGACACAGATGGCTCCCAAAAAGTGAGCTATTGCTTCCCCCAAGTCTCACCTGTATTGGCTCATAGAGTTATATGTCATGACCATTAACTAGCTTGTCAATTTTTATATCAGAACCTCTGTCTCTCTCTGGGGCACAGGTACTGTTAGCAGGCTGAACATGGGTTCCAGCTCCCTTTCCTCTGAGAAGTGGCTTCTCCATGGGACTCAACCATCCCAGAGGCCAGCTTGGTCCTATAGCAAACTAAGACCCAACTTAATGTACTCCCATAAGGAAAGAACTCAGGCCTATTCAGTTTATTTCATGTTTTGTGCATAGTAAAATTTCATATAGATTATGGGGAAACTGCCTAGGATAAAAATGAAACAGTGGTGGTCTGTGATTCATGGTGTAGTCACATGATTAGATAGAATGTAGAATTTGCAAGTAATGATTATGAAAATGATGTGGAAACATGGAAACCATGGTCATTACGTATCGTTAAGTGGAAAAATCAGGGTTCAAAATTATATGTGTATTATGAGTGTAACTGCTATTTCTTGTGATTACAGTGATTATTACTTATGATTTTCCTTGTAAAGGAGTCACCAGAGCACAGCAGCTGTGCTAGGGTACATACCATGGGCAGTTCCACACTAGGACGTAATTCAATTGTTAGCATGTTTGGTACTCATAGAGTGAAGCACCTCCCAAGGTGTACTTTACCCAGTGTTGCCAAAGGTTGCCGTTGCATAGCTCTGCCGTTCTTCAGAGGGTCTGCCAGTGAGCACCAGCACTAGGGAATCCTTTGGTTTTCCATGTGATTATGTCTGAGACAGGAACTAAAACACAACAGTTTCCTTCCTCCCACTTTCTCTCGTATGCATGCATGCACCCACAAGAACTCTGCTAGACAGACTCAAAGGAAAATCCAAGAAAAGAATTCACCTTCTACAAATACTAAACTAGGGGCTGTGTGTGTTTAATCATTTTATTCGTATGCAAATGTTTACTATTCGAGACCACTGCACACAGGAAAGGTCACACTCGTAGCTTTTAATTGAATGGATCTTAATAAAGGGCCTTTGAGAAACATATAATAGACAGGTTAAAGGCACTAGAATGGAGAGGTGGGGGGCACCCAGGAATGAGCGCCTTAGCCGAAGCCAGGATTGTTTTTTTTGTTTTTTCTGGGCCCTGGAAGAGGGAAATGCTGCCGGATGACAGGTGACCACAGAGACAAAGGTACAGCTGACGCAACAGCCTGGGCAAAGGGGACCCATGTCACTGGTCCTCCATCCTAGTTCCCCAAGGCCGCCAGTGCTTCCCATTGGCCTAACCTGCCTGCACAAAGAAACCATGGAGCCTGGTGCTTCTGTCCCTAGATGCCAGCCCCTCTGGGAACAGGGCTGGGCAGGGTAGAGACAGATTTGAAGGGTAATTGAGGAATAAACAGGACATGGCAGATGTCCGTACCTGTTCAACCATGGGCTCACTATTTGAACCCTGCTGGGTACCATGTATCATTAATTTTCTAGTGATATTTAAACTGGAGGGGATCACGTGCCACAGCGTACCTGGAGCGGATCATGTGCCACAGTGTACCTGTAGGGAACAAAGGACGGCTTTTGGGAGTTGGTTCTTTCCTTCTACTAGGTGGGGTCCAGGAATCGAACTCTGGCTGTCAGGCTTTATCAGCAGAATCATTTCACTGGCCTGCGGATCCTTCTTGATGTTGTCCCTTGTCCTGGGCAGGTCTGCTCAGCTGGAGGAAGTTCCCAGCAGGGTCTTCTGTAGCTCTTTGTACATTGGTTCTCAGTTCCCACTCTTAATGAAAAATAAAAAAAAACAAGCAGAAAATGTACCTGGCTGTGCCATCAGTGCGGGACTCGGTGGCTTTGGTTAGAGCTTGTGGCTGCTTGCAGTGGCTCTACTCACGTGTCACTGCGCTGGATATCCCTGGGAATAGTTCATGTCTTAAAGACCTGACTGTAGTCCTTGCAAAATACTTTGGCTAAGAAACCCATATGGTTGGTGGGTTTTTTTTTCCTTTTTTTTGTCTCAGGCTTCTTGGGGCTTTGTTTCTCACACCACACCCTTCATTTGTCTTTTATTTGTTCTCACAAATATTTTGTATCCAGCCTGGCCCTCTAAGACAGCCCCAACATTCTTAGTGAGAGGACTCCCTCCGGGGCTGTTGCAGAGAAGAAAACATCTTACCTTGTCTCCCTATGCAGGGTAATAGACTAGGTTCTTCACTTCTCTGAACTTGGCTTTCCTGACCCTTTGGCTCCAACTTTCTCCTCTGGTGGGCCAGCAGAGCCTTGTACAGGTAGACACCTTGGTTTTCTTTGCTCTTCATTCATTCCCTCAAGGATGCGGTCAGCCTTGCAGAAGGTTTGACAGAACAAACCTACTCCCAATCCCTCTCCCTGTTTGCCCCACCTCCCCTTCTGTCACAGACTGGGATTTCCTCCCCATTTGTTAACTTCTAATACATACGCTCGTGTGTTCTGCTGTTTTGTCATTGGGATTTATATTTAAAAGCAACCCTTCTCTCCATTTTCATCATCAAATCTCCTCAAGAAGGGGAGGAGATATGCCTCTGTGGCTCCATAGTTAAAATACTGTACTAATTACTTAAAAAAGAATCTTGTTGCTGGGCGTTGGTGGCACACGCCTTTAATCCCAGCACTCGGGAGACAGAGGCAGGCAGATCTCTGTGAGTTCAAGACCAGCTTGGTCTTCAAGAGCTAGTTCCAGGACAGCCTCTCCAAAGCCACAGAGAAACCCTGTCTCGAAAAAAACAAAAACAAAAACAAAAAACAAACCACCACCACCAACAACAAAAGAATCTTGTCACTGGAAGTTTACCTCAGAGGGAAAGAGTGCTGCCCAAAGTTCAGGTCTCATCCTCCCATCCTCCCTCCTCATCCTCAGCCAGATTGATAATCTGCTCAATCTCTCTTGAAGTCTGGTTTTTAACTGGTAAGGGAGGAAGGAAAGGAGGCGGTGGTAGATAGCAGGTCTCGTCTACGGCCATACCACCCTGAACACAGGGTGGCAGGTCTCTGAGAGGGGGGTCTCAATGTTACTAAGCTCTAATTATGTATCAAATGAGCAATCTTTATGCCCTCAATCTTCAGTTCCGAATTACAGAATTATGCTTACTTTTAGCTGTATGGCGTGATTGTTTTTACAAGGTAGAAATTATAATTCTCTTTGAATTAAGTGAACATTAAATGACACCATGTCTTCTGAAGCCGCTCTTAAAGAGCCTGTGCCTCTATAACAAGTTTCTCACATGATGCTGTCATCATCTTCTGTATCATCCGTTCCCAGCAGAAAGAAATCCTGACACACTCATCACCGTGGGCAACGTGTGCAACATGGGAACTTCCTGTGACAGTGAATGAAATAAAACAAGTTGGTAAATGGATCTTAGAGCTGAGGGTCAGCTGTGACTAAAGCTAACACCCTGATGTTTACACCTTGCTGTTTAGTCACCCCATTTTTATTCGAAGAAATGGATGAATCCACAAACTTTTCACTGTGACAAACCCATTCGTGTTCATTTAAGGAAGGTAGATTTTATTCTAAAAAAAAAAAACCAATTTTATGAAGAACCTTAAGCCTAATAAAGGAGAAAGTCATCATGTAGCCTTTCTTCTCTCTCCCTTTCTGGCCTTCCCTCCAGCTCTTGGGCCCTCCGTGTCTCCTCTGCATTGCAAGCCAACTTCATTCTTGTCTTTCTGCTGACTGCTCCTCAAGTCACTAATTGTCTTTCATTATGCTCCCTGAAGAATGGCTTCCTTACTTTGCTTCACATTGCAAATAAACTCAGTATTTGTCTATATAATTCCAAGTTTCCTGGAGTGAGAAGAGTGGGCCAGCTTAGGTCAGGCTCCTTGTCCTGGACCACAGCTGGAACCAGAAATATGTGCAGGTATATAGCATATGGAAGACTGGGGGAAGATGGCATCTCCATACAATATGCTTGTTAAGTCACTTTCTCTCACAGAGGAAATTGTTTAAGAAAGTGTTTTATCTAGATGTAGCCATGACGGTCAAGGTGAAGTGTGGCTGACATGTTCTCCTTTAGAAGACTCTATGCAGAAGGAAAACAATTGGTGCTGGCAATAGGAGTTCCTTTCTGTTCCTTTGGCACTACCTTTTCTATCATCAAACAGGGCACTTACACCACCAGACACTGTGCTTATTCTTTGCTTCAGCGAAATTTCTTAAATGATCATTAAGAAACAACCAGCTGATAAAACTATTACAAGGCAAGTCTGGCAAATGGAGTTCCTGTTACACTAAGGCTTGGAAGCTGAAGGTGGCCTGAGCTGGGTGAGTTCATGTCTCTCTGATTTTCTCCTTTTGCACACAGATCATACATCATGGATACAAATGGGAAGAAAAGAGATGCTTTTCAACTTGTAGAAAATATCAAGCCACAGGCTTGTCAGCGGGCTAGAATGGCATCAAAGAGCAAATCCACAGAGTATGTATCAGGGTTTTAGGTGGTTCCTAATTAAAGCAGTTACTCGTTAATTGATTGTAAATTTCTTTAGCTATCTATGTAGGCTGAGCCTTTTCTGAGTTGCCTTGAAATGTGACTCTGAATCAGGGAGAAGTGATGGGTGATAGCAAAGTCAGGTATGCACTTCATGGAAGTCTGTTTGGAGATCACACTGGGAAAGCAGAGACTCTCAGTTTCTTCTGATGCCTAACTCAATCTTGTTTTCATGTTTCTTTATTTATTTGTTATTTTACTTCTAATCCCAAGAAAAGAAAATCAAATCACATTTTGACTCAGAGTGACTCTAAGGTCCCAGTCCCTGGTTCAATCAATTTCCTGTTGGCAGAAGACCAGAGCCTGTATCACTGAAAATATACTGTTTCTTTCCTCTACAAGGGACTATGGGAGCTGATATGTGGCGATGCTCACTGAATTGTGCAATTGATGTCATTGATGTTTCCATTGTGTGGCCATACAGCTTCAGAGAACAGCTGTTCTGATAAGAATAGTACTGGGTCAACATTGTCCCTTTTCTGGGAATACCCAGCTATCAGGACTGCCACAGGAAGTTTCAGGAGCTCTCACTGCCTCATAGGGAGGGACACCTTTTCTTAGGATGTTCCCTAGATGTGCAAGTTTTGAGCAGATGTTGGAAGCCAAGATCGACATTTATTCTGCAGGAAAGAACAGAAAGCCCTCTATAGGCTGGGAAACATGGAGCATTGGATGCAAGAAAATGCTACCAGGTGGCTTGTAGTTTTAAATGCTTCCCTCACAAAGAGCAGAGGTGACTTTGAAGAAGGGCTAGGCATTGTAAACTCTAATATAGATTGTAAAATCATCAAGTCCTGCTCCATCCCATCAACTTCCTCACTTCCAATGAAAGTTGTGTTACCCAAAAGCCGTGCCTTTAGATGTAAGTTTAAATAAAGTACTTCTCTAGAAGATGAAAATTCTATGTAATTTCACATAATTAAATGTAGCTATTTTGTCACGCTGCAATTTTCTGCTCTACTCCTTATGTCTACAATTTTGACATTCGTCGTGGACTCGGGTGGCTTATTTCTGTGCAGGCTAACTTACATTTGCAGGGTGCGGATGGTAATTACTCTCTACCCAAAACCAAACAAGATGCCCCAGGTTCTCAGTCTGATGGCACTTGAAAAAAAATAAGCAAAGAAAACAGGGACTGTTCCTCAATCTGAGCACAAGTGATGTCAGCTTCACAAAGGTCGCTGCTTTTTCTGTCTGTTCTGCCCTTTCTGCTCCATCCATCTTTGGTGAGAATTTGATTGTGCGCATCATGACATGAGCATCTCTGGAGGGCTGCACATGGCACCCCGTCCTGAAAATTAATATTTCCTACTATAGACAGCAGTGTTTTCAAGGATGTCTCATTACCAAACACCCATTTCCATGTCTCTTCAAACAGATTATACAGAACATCAAAGCCTAAAGTCACAGGCCTTTTGTTTCTTTTCATAACTGTTCTCTCATTCACACAAAATTTTGAATTGTTCAGGTTTTCTGTGTAGAAACTATTAATATGCTAAGATATGTGAAGTCAGAAAATCTGAGCCCATTCTATGAACACTGTATGGGTTTTATCAATATAAGCATTAAACTGGGCCAGAGACCAATGACATTACAGAAATATAGACTGTTTACACTTCTCAAGGCACAGCCCAGTGAAATGGAAGCACAGTGAAACCTTAACATTTTCTTCTAAAGTGATCTTGGTTCTCTTACATCTGAGGAGATCTGTGCTAAAAATATTGATCAGCAGTATAAGTTCTGTACTGATATGGAAAATCGTTTAGTAGCTCATGAATGACACACTTGCACAATCCCTAGCTTGCTGGAGATTTTGTGGTTTGGCGCTGCTCCTAAAGACCGTCTCACTGCTATTTTTCTGAGATGATCCTGGCTGGACTGGGATTCTCTATGTGGACCAGGATGGCCTCAAACTCACAGAAATCCACCCGCCTCTGCCTTCCTTCTGAGTGTTGTGATTAAAGGCGTGTGCTGCTACCCTTGGCTACTGATGTTTTTTAGTCCATGGATAGGAAGACAGGTGGTGACATAAATATTAGCAACAGTTCATACATACTTGTACACACAGTCCAGGCTGCTTTCAAACTCGCTGTGTACCGAAGATGACCTTCAACTTCTCATCCCCCTGCCTCTACATTCTAAGCGCTGGTATTGCAGGTGCTAGGAACCATGCCTGACGCTCTGTTTTTTCAAGTAATTGTGAGCCAAGTATTATTATGCATGCCAAATGCCAAATGAGTTTCCCGGTCTATTTCAGATGTAAATAACAATCTTTCCCTCACTATTTTTTCTTCAAATCTTTTGGCTCCAACCACTTATACTAGAGTGAATAAGCTGATTCATTTGTCAAAAGTGTCAAAATCTGTGGCTTACGGCTGAGATGAAATCCCAACTTGTTCACACTGTAGAAACAGCCTCCTGATGGTGGCAGCCAGTGCTGGCAATTCATAGAAACAAATTTGCTTCCGCTCTGGCTTTGCCTGTCCGATCAGTAAACCTGCTGAAAGGCAAAGCCTCATCCAGGAATTAGTTCTGAGTAGGAGGCTATAATATGACTCTCTGGGAAACACTTGAAAATCTAACAAGCTCCATATAAGCGGTATTAGTTTTTAGGTATAATCACTCAAAGATGTCTCATGGTATGTGCAGTTTGTGTTCTTATTAGTGCATGGTGTGTTTTGGTTTTCTGCAGGCCAATTTTACTTTCTAGATTAATGCTTTAACCTTGAACCTCAGATCATAAAGCCAGGTATTTCCCTCTTCTCTGGTCCTGAGCTTTTACTCATTAGCTGCTATTGAAGCAATGGTTGTAGAGTTGAGTCCCCTGTGGGCCCGTTGGCCTCCTGTTGAGAGAGAATTTCTCAAGACACAGATGAAATTCCTGTTTCTAGGCAGCAACAGGCAGATGTCTATCACGGGATATAATGTGATCTGGAGGAAAGGCTGAGGGTGTTTAATGTATTGCAGCCTTCAGCTACACTTGGAAAGAAGACCGAAGGTGCCATAGTGCCAAGAGCCGCCTGCTGTGGTGTGCATTGACATATTTGGAAGCATTTTGTCTTGATGACAAAGAAAACTCTAAACAAAAATAAAAGAGAAAGGAAACAATGTAAGAGCTTCGGCACAAGGGTGCTATCCAGCCTGAAAGGGATATTTTGTTCTGCACAGATTGCTTTGCACAAGATTTTAAGTATTCATCTTGGCTTTCGTGTGTCTTTTTCTTTTGTGGTAATGGAACAGAAACCCAGGGCATTGTGCAGGCTAGGTGGGTGCTCTACAACTGAACTATCTACGCCCAGCCTGAGTTCTTTCTCCTTTCTACCAGTCTCCCCATTTCACATTTCCCACTGTAGACAGAATAGAAAGCACACATCACCTCGTCAATCCTCCCATCAGATTTGGACACTCGTAAATTACTCTTGATGAATTAACCTTCTCTTTGCTCATTCCCTGACCTTCTGAAATCTGGCTTCTCACTAGTGACTCTTCACATACTACTTTCTTCAAAATAGGCAGTGCTCACTCAACCTGCACATTCAACATCTGTCTTCAATCCTCAGTCTTCGGGCAGACATCAAGAAAGGCAGTCTTGGGAAGTGAGTGATGTCCCTTGGAGTCCTGGTCCTTTGCCATTTGGGAAGGCAAACATGGAAAGTCCTGCCCTCTACCTCAGAAAGAGAGCTGTATTTGTACAATCTGTGCTAATAACCCTCCCTGGACTGGCTCCATGATTGGGAGCCCAGAGCAAATTAGAAACGCAAGTACTTTTGCTCAAAATGTGTTATAAGTGATCACTAAAAATAATGCACATATAAAGCACTTCTTGCTTTCTTAACATGTCTTGGCAACTTTTTATTTGTTATTTCATATCCATCTAAGTAAGAAAACAATTAAAACTGCAAATTATTAGCATGGACTTGGGATCAAATTGTTATATTACAAGGCCAATTTCAAATTCAAATGCTAAAGCGTTCAACTCAGAAAGCTGTTACTATGTACCTCTCAAAGTCTGTGTATTCTATTCCTCCAAGAACAGTGGGGCCACTGCAAACACATGTTCCGTTGTGCTGTTCATCTGTATATGTTACACATGTGTGAGTTGACATGCACACACACAGCCAACATTGCAGTTAGTTGATTGATGAGTATGAAACATTAGTAGGACTGCCCTACTCTCTCCTCCATCGCCATCTCTTTCTAAGTGTTTTGCTACTATAAAGAAGCAACTCACTTAAGAAAGACTCTTTGGTTTTCTTGTCATTCTTCTCTTTGATCTAACCAATACGTGCAGACTGAACAACAACATGGGCCAGCCTTTTCCTTTCTCTTCCCTTAGTTTAAAATAGAAAACATTTGTATTGTATTGTATCATTGCTCCCTCCCCACACAGTGAACTCACTGCAAGTTTAAGCTTGAGACGTTATGAATGTATGCAGCACCTGACTAGGGAGGCAAGAGCGTCAGATGTACAGATAGGTGATTCTTTTCCTCCCATACACGCCCCATTGCATCATACAACTTTACCTACAAAGCACAGACTCAAAGATAAAGTTATTCAGAATTTCTAGATTTGGAACCATCGTGTTAGCTAGGTTCCCGTCACTATACAAGATGCACAAGATGCTCAACTGAGGAGGAGGCGGAGGAGGGGAAGAAGAAGAAGAAGAAGAAGAAGAAGAAGAAGAAGAAGAAGAAGAAGAAGAAGAAGAAGAAGAAGAAGAAGAGGAGGAGGAGGAGGAGGAGGAGGAGGAGGAGGAGGAGGAGGAGGAAGAGGAGGAAGAGGAGGAAGAGGAGGAAGAGGAGGAAGAGGAGGAAGAAGAAGAAGAAGAAGAAGAAGAAGAAGAAGAAGAAGAAGAAGAAGAAGAAGAAGAAGAAGAAGAAGAAGAAGAAGAAGAAGAAGAAGAAGAAGAAGGTTATTTGGGGTCAAAGATCTGAAGGTTCCAGTTCATGATCAAAAGGCTTTGCTTTTGTCCTGTTTCAAGGCGGCAGTTCCTAGAGGGAGTGGTGGCCAAGGAAGCACTGCTTACCTCATCAACTAGGCAGCAAACATTGTTATGGTGTAACCAGAGTGATATTCTTGTCTAATTCCTAGTAGATGCTTCATTTAATTGTAAACGGTGTGAGTGCATGCAGCTTTTACTGCCCACATATGTGTGTGTGTGTGTGTGTGTGTGTGTGTATGTATGTATGTATGTATGTACATATTTTTTTTTTGGAGACAGGGTTTCTCTGTGTAGCTTTGGAGCCTATCCTGGCACTCACTCTGTAGACCAGGCTGGCCTTGAACTCACAAAGATCTGCCTGCCTCTGCCTCCAGAGTGCTGGGATTAAAGGCGTGCACCACCAACTCCCAGCTACTGCCCATATTCTTAATAGCATTCTAATCTCCTGTGGCCAAAACAGAGTCACCCATTAATCTCAACTCACTACATTTTAGGCTTTTTCTAGTCTTTCCTTACTACTTCTTAATGTCAACCAAAGACTTCTCCATATCAACAAGGATCATAGTTACAGCAATGATCCCAATATGTGCTACCTGCTTTGTGTAATAGTCAGTTTACCATTACTGTTACAAAGTACTTACAGTTATAAACTTGCAATAAGAAAAAGCTTGCTTCAGATCCTGATTCCACAGGTTCCAGTCTGTGTAGTCAAGCAGTCTTGCTGGTTTTAGCCTCTGGAGCAGCACCATATAGAAGGCATGTGTTCTGGGGGTGGGGGGAGAGACACTCCTGTTACCAGCCAGAGGCAAAAAAAAAACCTTTGTGTGTGTGTGTGTGTGTGTGTGTGTGTGTGTGTGTGTCCCTTATCCTATTTAACTATTTAAGAGGGTGGTCCCAATGTCCTAAGTTTCCCTTATAGGTTCTGCTCTCACCTCCCAATGCCACCTCCATAGAGGCCAAATCTTTAACAAATATACCATTGGGGGACATCCAAAGTATAGCAGAATAGCAGAGCCCTCCTAGCACGGAGCTTTTCAAGGTAGCAGTTCACACACTCATGGAGTTGGCTCTGAACTCACTCACTGTGGCTGCTTAGTTTCACCCCATCCATATAACAACTGCCACGTGTAGCTCTATCAGCATTTTCCCTTCCTAGATTTCACTTACCATTATAGAGTAAGTTAACACCGTCTTGCTCACAGGGTTTCCCCAGGCTCCAACGATCTTATTGCGTGTTGAACACGTTTTAATACATACCAGGTTGGAAATAAAACTTGCCATTTCCCCCCTAAATCTGTTCTTCCTGGTTTAGTTTCTGGAACCAAAATTCTCTGTCACTGGAGTTACAGACAACAGGATATTGTCAGCAAAATAATTGCTCAGTGAGCACTTGTTTATTGACCATATTGAAACTCTTCCTGGAGTCACAAATGCCAAGAAAGGATTCACTCTTAATTAATCCAGAATTCATCTTAGTTGTAAATTTCCCATACTCTATCTCATTGATCATACCTTTTAAAAAAAAGTGTTTTTTTTTTTTTTTGTTTTTGAGACAGATGGAGACAGAGATAGAGTGTAGAGTTATCTACATGAGTACAGGTGCCTACAGAGGGCAGTAGAGGGCATCAGATACCCTGGAGCTGGATCAGCATGCTGTACTAAAGGAGCAAGTGCTTCCGTTGAGTCATCTCTCCAGGCTCTGACCATATGTTTTGAAATCATTGTTTTATTATAATCTTGAAGATACTGGACAGAGGCAGGGAATGAAAGTGATATCGAACTCCACTTCTACCCAACACTAGCCACAACTTTTAAAAGGAAAAGCATTGATATCAATCATAGCTAATGGGTTCCTTTCAATCATCCCCAAATATGCAGTTGTATTTCTTCTTTTTCTTTCCCTCCTTCTCTCTTCTTCTCTCTCTCCGTGTGTGTGTGTGTGTGTGTGTGTGTGTGTGTGTGTGTGTGTGTATTGCCAAGGGCCTTACACTCAGTCCATGTCAAGGCCACGTTGGCTACTGCCTTGTTTGCATCTTGAAGGGACTGTAAGTTGACAGACTTTAATTATGGTGTCTTGATATTTCCACTGTTTACTACTTCTGGTTAAACCATAAGTACGGTGGCAGTATTTGTGGTATTTTTCTGGCGCTTTCAATTTAAACTAGGAACTAGAAAAACCCAAAGGGTATTAAAAACAGTGATTAAAAATAAAGACAGTTTATAAAGAAAAACAGGGGCTTAGGGAATTGTACACCTCAGGGTGCTATTTGGATTATATTCAAGTGAGGTTCAAGTTGATTATTCTTTGGGGATCACCTCCCAGGTCAGGTTCACAAATCTTTGTTTTAAGCTTGGCATTATGGAAACACCAACACTGCTTTCTTGGATGGCTAGGAGCATCCACCAACTGCCTGCAACACCAAAGAAGAATTTTCCTTATTCAGATGGCCCAGGCACTGAAAACAGTGAACTGCTTGTAATATAAATCCAAAGACATACCAAAATAGCATACCCTGCCTGAGTGGCTCAGAAAGTGTTATATCCAAGAAATGAAATCCAGCTTAGAATCCACGACGAACTTCTCCATCTAGTTGCTCTCTGGTAGAAAAAAAAAGTACTATTTTAAATAAAGCTTGACTCCAGACTTTTCTACATTTTAAGGAAGTGCTAATTATAGTAATAATGTAATTCAAAAGTGATCTCCTTCGTAGCACTATTTCTAATACTACGATTCAGCGACATTATATTGGACAACATCAAAGTAAAAAATGTAGTATATTGATCAAACAAAAATTACTTAGATTTCTTTGATGCAATTGACACTATGAGTTTAAAGCAGAAGTAAAAATGAGCAACTCCTACTTTCATATGATAAATCCTTTTGAGGTAACAAGAGTATATGCATGTAAGCAATTAAAGGAAGACACAGTATAATAGGTAGCTTTGCAAAGGAGAGCAATTAGAGAAGGAAGAAACTAGAGCCCTGTGTAGGGAGTGAGAGTGATTGAGAGAACAAGAGCAAGAGAGAGAAGGCTGAGAGGGGGAGGAAGAAGAAGGGGAGAGGGGTAGGGAGAGGGAGAGGAGGCAGGTGGGGACTTGAACTGTTTTTCTTTTGGGGAACATGGTGAGGACCACATTTGTTCTGAGGGCCTTTGCAAGATAAAGTATGCAAGAAGCTTCAGATATTGATGATTCTGTGCATAATTTCACATTTCTTCAGCTTTGAAAGCACATGCCAATTGCAAAGATGAGACTATGAGGAGCAATGAAGACTTGGGGCATACTCAGTTTTGCAGGGGCTTACAAACTTTGAAGAAAAAGCTTGTCTTTAAGAAATTACTTCTGAGGTGGAATGAGAGGCTGAAGGGATAGGAGAAATATGTTTGTGCCTTCCATGTTTTAACTGTGTGTTTGTTTTCCAATATTGAACAATAGAAGAGCTCTCTCTGTAGATAGAATCTTTTATCATGTGTAATATTTTCATTTTGGTATTTTAATTAATTTGTCTTATTGTTTGACAATTTCATACATGTATACAATGTTTTCTGATCACTCTTCCCTCCACACCCTCTCTATTCTCCCTCCTATCCCTCTTAACTCCATTGTTATATCTATCAGTTCCTTTCCCAGATTCATGATGTTTGGTTTGGTTTTGTGATCCATTTAGTGTAAGCAGGGCCATCTGCGTTACAGTTTGGTGAGTCACTAGTGAAAACACAATTGAAAGGCAATGGTATTCCCTCTTCCTGAATCCATCAGTAAATAGCTATGAGGAGTGCGGCTATCTAAGCCCCTTCTCCATCCATGGCTAGCTGTTGACAGGTCCATTCTTATGGTATTCTCTGAAGTATAAAATATTTTTAAAAGTCTAATGTATAGGTTCTTATTTCATTACTTATGTTTTTGATGTCATAAGAATCCTTTGCCAAAATGAGGTCATACGCTACTTCTCTTGGTTTTTTTGTTTGTTTGTTCTGTTTTGTTTTAGTTTTTTTCTCGAAGTTTTAATTCAGCACTTACATCTCCATCTTGAATCCATTTTTGAGTTAATTTTTATGTAGTATGTGAGGCTGTAGAATGAGACTGCCCTCTATTGTGAGTAGCTCTAGAGTGACCCCCACTGTCTCTTCTAGCACTGAATGGCCTGGGCACACGTGTCAGACATCAACTGACTCTGGGGGTGGGGATGTGATCTACCACTGTCCCTGGAGTCCTGGCCATGCTTCTGGATTCTCTTGGATACCCTATTCTATATCAAATCTTTATGTCAACATCATAAGGTTGGAATACTTTGCTTTGTATTCAGTTCTGAAATTAGAATGTTTAAAGACCCCTTCTTTGTTCTTCTCTAGAGGTATCTACTACCACAGTTCAGTTCCTGGAACCATATTGTAGAAAAAGAGAGCCATGGTAGAAGGAGAAAGCCAACTCCTGCAGGCTGTCCTCTGACCTCAACATCACTATGATGCATGTGTCTCCCCCCCCACACACCACTAAAATAAATGTAAAAAAATTAAAAAGTTATTCTGAGCCTCTTGCGATACAATCAGATTTTAGGATAAGCTTGTCATTTTCACAAAGCAATTAGCTGTGATGTTGACGTGGACTGTATCTCAATTTGAGGAGTGCTCCATTTTAACAAGGTTAAGTCTAGAGGTCTACGTACATGGGAATTTTCCACTGCTTTGTTCCTTACTTAGCTTTTGTCTTAGTGTTTTGCAGTGTTTAAACTATATTTTCCCTTCCTTGGGAAATTTATTCCTAATAATTTCACTATTTTAATGTTCTAGCCCTTTCCATGTCCCCTCTCTACAACTTGTCCCACACTTCCTTTTAGACCAATAGCCTCTTTTGCTTTGATTATGCAAAGGTAAATGGGAACCTACAAAAGATTCTATTAAGTGAGGTAACCCCGAAGCATAAAGACAAACACCACATGTTCTCTCTCATCTCCAGTTCCTAGCTCCAAATCTTCAGATGTGAGAAGATAACAGTTACTGCCGAAACCAGCAAAGTAAAAGGATTTACTTTTAAGTCTATGTGCACACATGCTTGCCATAAGGAACTTAACATGTACCGTGTGTGTGCAGGTGCTTGAGGAGGCTTACAATGGAGTTTCAAGTGGTTGTGAGACGCTCAAAGCAGACGCTGGGAATTGAACCTGGGTCCTCTGCGAGAACATTAAGCATTCTGAATGACTGAGACATTGTGACAATCCCAGGATTTCATTTCTTTTGTGGCTATACAGTATTCCATTTTGTATATATACATTTCTTTATCTACCTATAAGTTAATAGACAGTTTACCTATTCCTGTTTCTTGAAAATTGTGGATATTGGCTCAATACACATTGGAGTACCGATGTCTTATTCATGCATTGATTTCATTTCTTTTATATTATACCAATAGTTGGATTGTAGGGTCACATGTTAGTTCTGTTTTATATATTATGAGGATCCTGAGTGATATTTTGCATAATGAGTGCATTAATTTGTATTCCCATCAACAGTGTGCTAGGGTTTCCTTTGCTCCACAACTTCAATAGTACTTACTATCACTTCTGTGTATCTTTTTGGTTAAAAAAAATTCTTTGTCATGTATATAGTTGGCAAATACTTTCTTCCATTCTGTTAGTCATCTCTTTGCTTTGACTCTTGTTTCCTTTGTGGTTTAATTTATACTGCCATTCTTGATTGCCTTAATTTTCTGTCCTTGCCAATTTCAATGTTCTAAAGCATTTTCCATATGCTTTCTTCCAGGAGTTTTATAGGTTCAAGTTTTACCTTTGAGTCTTTAGTCTGCTTAGAGTTGATTATTGTAGTCTGTTTAGAGTTGATTATCTGATGAGAGTTAGGGAACCTATTTCACTCTCCTGAATGAAGATATCCACATTCACAGCACCCCTTACTCAGAAGTCAGTTCCTTCTTTCCGTTGTGATCTCTGTAGATCTACTGAAAATCAGTAGACCGTATGAAATGGGTGGCTTATTTCTAAGCTCTCTCATGTGTTATGCTGCTCGGCTGTCTTCCTTTGTGTGCCAGTACCATGCTGTTTCAATTACCGGAGCATGCCCATTATTGAAAGTCCAGATGTAAGACACGTTAAGTGATATCAGGAGATGTCCGTGCTTTTTGGGTTGGAATCGAAGCTTTTCTAGAAGCCATTACATAAATATCAATTACATAATTGCTTCAAGAATTCTCCTCATGCCTATGGTACAGATGCTGTTGTGCATAGTGACACCCATCAGCTCACCAGTCATTTATAAATGTTTGCTAGCCTAAGCCTTTATGCTTATAGATTTGGTACATTTAAACCTTTTCTTTATGACATTATGTATAGATATAAGACTTTCCTCTCCACCCCCCTTGGAATGTTTCTCTTACAGTCTTTTTTTTGAAGAATAATCTAATGATCTTGGACAGTTTGTACATTCATAGCACACTTCACAAATCAAAAGGTGGAAAATTCTGGCATTTTTTTCCTCCTGTGGCTTATATCACATACCATAAAAGGGGCTAGTCCTGGGACAGAGTCACCTCACAGGGAACATAGCTCATCTCCTCTAAATGCCCGATCTAATAGCTAGCCTTTGCAAGACAATGAGAGTGTAGTGTAGTTTTCTTCATCATCCTATACTAATAATTATTATTGTGCATTTAGTTGAATAAGAAGGTATTTTAAAATATTTAGAAAATATTTTCTTATCTGTCAATACTTTAACCAATACTTTTATACATTTATTATTTTTTTATTCATGAGTTATCCATTTAACACCTGGAAGTAAATTTTCCATTCTTTGGATTTTTTTCTAAGCAAACAAAAGCTGTATGTATAGTGGGTGAATTGTAGCATATAGGCTATGTCTGCAGAGCAATCCCAGAAATGGTCATATCTCGAGTGGCAAAGCATATGAATGTGAGATTCTGTTGAGAATCCAGTGAGGAAGAAGTAACCCAGATTTTCCTAGGTGTTTTAATGCACATATAAGGTGAGAGATTTGCTGAGTTTGGAGGATGTGGCCGCTCTGTCGTTCCTTTCAGGCTTGCAGCCAGCTGTCATCAGTGAGCAGGAGGCAATGAATGGATTCCTCTGCTGGTGATGCAGTTCAGTCTAGACCTTGGCTCTGGCCTCCTGGCCTCCATAGTGATGAGAGAAAGATATCCATGGTTCTAAGCCACCGAGGCTGCTTTATAGTCCTGGCAAGAAGAGTAACACTCTCTCCACCTTAGAGTCCGAACAGTCAATCTCAAGCTATAAAACTCAGGGTTAACTTATTAATGTCCAGTGTTCTCTCATTATCTTCTCTCTTTCTTTCTCTCTCTCTCTAAAGGGAAACACAGCCTTTCCCCATGCTGTAGGATTAAAAAATTCTCAGGATGTGCTTCTTCCTTCTTGATTACTTTTTTCCAGACAGGATTTCTCTGTGGCTTTGGAGGCTGTCCTGGAACTCTCTTTTGTAGACCAGGCTGGTCTTGAACTCACAGGGATCTGCCTTTGCCTCTGCCTCCCGAGTGCTGGGATTAAAGGCGCATGCCACCACTGCCCAGCTCCTTGTGGATTACTTTTTGTCATCCAGTGAGCACACATGAGTTTTCTCACTCTTCCTTTCCCCAAAGTTACCTCTTTGTGTGTGTGTGTGTGTGTGTGTGTGTGTGTGTGTTTGTGTGTGTTATGACCCCTCTGCCCTCAATTACTGCTAAGACCAATGTGAAGGAACATCTTCCCTGTTTTCTTTTAGGGATTTTTATGGTTTATAGTTTTATATTTAAAATTTAGTCTGTTTTTTTTTTGGCATGGTATAAGTGTCCATATTTTTCCTTACTAGCATGTGGATATCCAGGTATGCCAACAACGTTTATTAAAGAGACTCTGTTTTCCATGGTCAATTTTTTTGTTCTTTTGTCAAAGATTGGTTAACCATATATGCATTGTCTTATTTCATGGTCCCTCTCAATTTTACTGACCTATGTGTTTTTTCTAAAGTACAATACCAGACTTCCTGGTTTTTTTGTAGTATAATTTTTTTTTTTAGAAAATGAAGATTCTGTAGTGATCTTTTTTCTTATGCAACCTTATCTTGTTTATTTGAGATCTTCCTGTGGTTTCATGCGAATCTTAGAAATGCTTTTATTCCCCTATTTTGGTGCAAATGGCAGTGCATTTGCAGATTGCCTTGATTAGCATGAACATTTTAAGGATATTAATTATTTTAACACATAGCATTGTGTATCAATCCATTTATATTCGTCAACTTTAATTGTTTTCTAGTTTTAAATTTTAAAGATAATTTACCTCCTTAATTAAGTTTATACCCAGTATTTAACTTTTTGATGCTATTATAAGTGGTACTGTTTTATTAATTTCCTTTAAAGTGTGAAACTTTTAAAATTTAATATTTGTGTGTGTGTGAGTGTGTGTATGTGTATGTGTGTTTGGGTGAGTGTGAGTCTGTGTGAGAGAGAGTGTGTGAGTGTGTGAGAATGTGTGTGTGTGTGTGTGTGTGTGTGTGTGTGTGTACATGCCATAGTGCATATGTGAAGTTCAGAAGACCACCCTCAGAAGACCACATTGGTTCTTTCCTTCCACTTGGGTTTGGCAATTAAAGCCAGTCAGGCCTGTGATACCTGCGCTTTTACCCACTGTGCCATGTTGCTGACCCTAGCTTCTATTTCATAAATTAATGATAATATATGGAAATAAAACTTTTTGTCAGTTGATTTTATACCCTGATTTTATACTTCTATCCTTAACTCTTCTAGATTAATTAATTAATTAATTAATTAATTAATTTTTATTCATCTATTCATCTTGTATCCTGGTCACAGTCTTCCTCCTCCCTCCCACCCCTCCCCCATTTCCTCCTCCCACTCTCACTTTCCAATCCCCTCCACTTCAGTCTCCATGCAGGAAAGGGCAGGATTCCCATGAGTACTGGTAAAACATGGCATATCAAGTTGCAGCAAGACTAAGCACATCCTCGTGTATTAAGGCTGCGCAAGGCAATCCAGTATAAGGAGTAGATTCCCAAAATCTAGTAAAAGAGTCGGAGGAAACCCTTGCTTCCACTGAAAAGGAGTCCCACAAGAGGACCAAGCTACACAACTGTACCATATTTGCAGAATGCCTATGTCAGTCCCATGGAGGCTCCATGATTGTTGGTTCAGACTCTGCCCTCGTTAGTTGATTGCATGAGCCTTTCTGTGGTATCCTTGATCCCTCTGACTCCTACACTCCTTTCTTTTCCTCCTCCTCAGATTCCCAAACTCCTCCTAATGTTTGACTGTGAGTAGCTGCTTCTGCTCCCATCCACTGCTATATGGTGCCTCTCTGATGACAATTGGGCCAGGCACCAATCTGGTCACTGATTTTTTGTTTTTTAATCTTTACAAGCTTCTGTATATAATATTATGTTATCAGCAAAGAGACCATTTATTTTATTTTTCCTTTCCAAAACTTTTAATTTCATTTTGGCACCAAGTGCTCCTGCTAGAACTTCTGGTATGGTGCTGAGTAGGAACAGACCTTCAACCCTTTTCCATCACTTATGATGTGAGCTGCGGGTGCCTTCCATATGGCTACAATCATTTTGTGAGTGTACATTTCTTCTGTCAGTCATTAATTTTTGGAGACTTCTTGTCCTGAAGGGATGTTGAATTTTGTCATATTCCTTGTATACTTTATTCAAGATGACAGTATGGTAGTTATATTCTGTTAATATTGTCTGCCATGTTTATTGATTTATGGTACATAGTAGTGCTGGGAGTTAGATTTAGAACCTTGTATGTGACAGGCAAGTACTCAATTACTGCCTTATGCCCCATCCCCCAGGATTAATTTATGTGTATATTGAACCATACTTGCACTTGAGGGATAAATCATGCTTCCTTATGGTATGATCTTATAAATACATTGTTGGATTTAACTTATTCATGTTTCTTGGGAATACTTACATGTGTGTTCATTCGTGGTATTGGCCTTTAATTTTCACGTCTTATAAAGTCATCAATTGGCTGTGGTATCCCAGTAATACTGGCCTGGTGTTAGATATTTAAAAGTGGCTGCTCCTCTTAATTATTTTTAGAAGAGTGTGGGGGAGGGTTGGCATCAGTTCTTCAAACATTGTTAGAATTTAGCAGTGACATCATCAGGTCATAGGTCTTCCTCTGGTGGGTGGGTGATTTTTTTTTCATACTGATTGAATCAATTATTTGTTGGTGGTCCATTCATTCTCCTATATCTTCCGTCATATCACATATGCTTCTAAAATTCATTTCTTCATATCTCAATTTACTGAGATGCAATTTTTCGCAACAGTCTCATATGATGCCTCTGTTTCTGTGGAATCTGTCATGGTATCTTAGCCATTCAATTTACAAATGTATCGATCTTTTCCATTAAGTTAGATGTAGGCTTTCCACTTTTACTTATTTTTATTCAAAAGATAAACTCAGTTTGTTCACTTCTATTATTTAGTGGCTCAGGGAGCATCATAGGAGAAAGACCAAAGGGGACAGAGTGTCAGGAAGCCTGCTGTGAAGCTCTCTCTCCTAGAAATGACTGCATAAGCTAGAACAGAACAAGTGCAATACCAGTGTGGAATACTGGAATGTGGAAATAGCGATTGCAGTGTTAATGTGAAATGGGAAGAATTCAGTGGGGCCCCACGCTCAACAAAGAACTGTAGGCAACTCTTGACTTTGGGAGAAGGACAAATAGCCTCACCCAGGGATGAGCTCCATTATTGGTTGTTAGTGCAGAGCAGTCAGCCTTGAAATCATATACACACACACACAGCAAAGTGGATTCAGCAGGCTATATCTATATTCATGTGTGCATACACACACAAACACACACACGTATGTATGTATGTAAGTATGTAACAATATTAAATAAAAAGAGACAATTTGAAAGGGGAGTGGCACAGAGGGAGTTGAGAGAGGAAAAAGTTGGGGGGAAGGAATATAATCCTGTTTCAATTAAAATAACATTTAAACAAATAGAATTGTAAAATAATGTGTTTCCTTGAGGTCTTGACTCCCTTATATTTAAAGTAGTTACTGATAGAGATGCCAATTTTTAGTTCCTGTTTTTTTATTTCTTTTTTCTCTCTCTCCCCCTTCTCTCTCATTCTTTCTTCCTTTTTTTTTGTAGTGGTATGCTTTGAGTTCCTTTCTCTTTATTTTTTTGGTCTCACTCAGTGGCTTCCATGAGTTTTACATTAAACATTTCATAGCTGTAAAATCCTACTTTAAGTTGATAATTTAATTTTGTTTGCAGATTTAAAAGAACTCTTGAATTTTATATCTTCCGTATGTTATGCTGTTTTCATAATTTACATGTCATATTTTTATTCCTTCATGAGCCTTCATTTGTGACTGTGTGTCATTGCTTAATTAAAGTTGATTTCTATACTACCACCTCAGTAGTACAATTTGAATTTGATGGCAGTTAACTACCTTATGAGTGACTTTTATGTGTTAAAATGTTAGACAAAAAGTACCTGCTCCCTGGAACGCCTAACTTCATCAGGTGCTTTGTCTTAATATATTCTTCCTCTTACATTGTGAAACTTGGTGAAGTCAATTAGGTCACAAAGTCACCCCCACTGTCTTCTCATTTTTTCTGGGCAGACTAGTCCCCAGTAAACAATTGCTCCATGTTCCTTGTATTCTGTTCTCTTCTGGGTTTTCCTCGTCTTTGTCATAGTAATTCATTTTTTGTTCATGTGAACTTAAAGTAGTAAATACTGATTTATGGTTCCTTTTTCCTTCCCTACCAAATACTTCACATAGGAATTCTATCTGCCCTTAAAGATGTGTTGTGCCCAGAAATTAACTTTTATTTTGTGCCTGGTTGTCTCTCAGGAGTGTGCAGTACCTGGAGTTAGACAAGGGATACTCAGATTTAGAAAATGTTTTGCTATAGAAGAGACAGATAATTTAGTTTCCTGGTTTGCATCAATTCTGTTATTCTTTCCACTAATTGTTAGCAATTCTGTTGCATGAAGCAAAGTTAGCATATCAGAAACTGCAGCTATATGAACTGCCTTTAGTTAGTGCTAATTCTTTTTACGTTGTTGATGTTGCCCAGTCTTTTCTATTTTATTGAGAATTTTCATTTTTCTTCTGCAGCTGTTAGTGAGAAGCTGAGCTAAGATGATGGGGGGATTGCCATCTGGATTCCCTTAGAGCCAAAATTCATGTCCCATTAGTAAATATTCTTGTGGTTAACTTTAAACTTCAACCAGACACTGTGGTAAATTGGATAGATGAGAGGTAGGAGGAGTTGGTTAATGGATACTGTGTTCCATTAGTTAGGTTGAATGAAGTCTGGTGTATAGCACAATAGGGTGAATATAATTAACAATAATGAAGTGAGAATATTGTAGAATAGTTATGAACAGAGCTACTGTAAGAAAAACAACAAGATTCAAGGTGTCAGATAGATTGTTTGATCGTTGCCTAATGTACAGATGAGTCAGAGGAAGACTTTGTGTTTCATAAGGTTACAAGTGTTCAACCATAAAAAATGCTAATTTAATAAAGACGTCTCAGCCTACAATTCTCAGATGTTTTTCCTAATGTCAAGACTAAACACACTTATTTGTATCCCAACTTGTTTCTTATCCCTGTGATTATCCTACTATAGGCTACTACTATAGGCTAATAATTATTTTTCGACATTGCATCCAATATTATGAACATTCACATAAAAACTCCTTTGTGATTCATGTGTCAATATTTATTTATTTTCCCTTTTTATTTAAATTAGAAACAAGCTTCTTTTCTGTTCTTTCTCCATGCCCTCCTGCCCTACCCCCCCCCAGTGACCCCCTATCCCATCCCATTTCTGCTCCCCAGGGAGGGTGAGGTCTTACATGGGGAATCTTCAAATTCTGTCATATTATTTGGAGCAAGACCTAGACCCTCCTCCACGTGTCTAGACTGAGAGACTATCCCTCTATGTGAAGTGGGCTCCTTAAGTTCATTCATGTAATAGGGATAAATACTGATCTACTACCAGAGTCTCCATAGATTAACTAGATCTCCAAACTGGCATCTTCGTTCAGGGGGATCTGGAACAGTCCTATGCTGTTTTCCCAACGATCAGTCTGGGGTCCATGAGCAACCCCTTGTTCAGGTCAGCTATTTCTGTGGGTTTCTCCAGCCTGGTCTTGACCCCTTTGCTTATCACTCCTCCCTCTCTGTAACTGGATTCCAGAGTTCAGCTCAGTGTTTAGCTGTGGATCTCTGCTTCTGCTTCCATAAGCTACTGGATGAAAGCTCTAGGATGGCATATAAGGTAATCATCAATGTCTTTATCGGAGAAGGCTGTTTAAGGTAGCCTCTTGACTATGGCTTAGATTTTTAGTTGGGGTCAACCTTGTAGATCTCTGGACATTTCCCTAGTGCCAGATTTCTCTTTAAAACTATAATGGCTCCCTTTATTATGGTATCTCTTTTCTGCTCTCCTCTATTCTTCCCCTGACTCAATCTTCCTGCTCTCTCCTGTCCTCTCCCCTCCTCTTCTTCCTTTCTCTGTCTTCTAACTCCCCCTCCCCTCTCCCATACTCCCAATTAGCTCAGGAGATCTTGTCTTTTTCCCTCTTCTTTGGGGAGACCATGTATGTCTGTCTCACTTAGGGTCCTCCTTGCTTCATAGCTTCCCTGGAGGTGTGGATTGTAGGCTGATACTCATTTGCTCTACGTCTAAAGTCCATATATGAGTGAGTACATACCATTTTTGTCTTTTTGTGACGGGTTTCTTCTAGTTAAATCCATTTGCCTGCGAATTTCAAGATTCTGTTGTTTTTTCCAGTAAGTAGTACTCCATTGTGTAAATGTACCACATTTTCTCCACCCATTCTTCAGTTGAGGGGTGTCTAGGTTGCTACCATGTTCTGGCTATTACAAACAATGCTGCTATAAACATGATTGAACATATATCCTTGTTGTATGAATGTGCATCTTTTGGGTATATGCCTAAGAGTGGGATTGCTAGATTTTGTGGTAAACTGATTCCCATTTTCCTGAGGAATCGTCATACAGATTGGCTGTACAGTTGGCACTCCCACAGTGGTGGAGGAGTGTTTCCCTTTCTCCACATCATCTCCAGCATAAACTGTCATTGGTGTTTTTAATTTAGCCATTTTGACAGGAGTAAGATGGTCTCTCAAAATTGTTTTGATTTGCATTTCCCTGATGGCCAAGGATGTTGAACACTTTCTTCTGTGTCTCTCAGCCATTTTAGATTTCTCTATTGAGAATTCTCAATTTCGTTCTGCACCCTACTTTTTAATTGGATTGTTTGGTGTTTTGGTGACTAGCTTCTTGAGTTCTTTGTATATTTTGGAAATCAGCCCTCTGTCAGATGTGGGGTTGGTGAATATCTTTTCCCATTCTGTGGGCTGCCTTTTTGTCTTGCTGACTGTCCTTTACCTAAAAGAAGGTTCTCAGTTTCAGGAGGTCCCATTTATTAATTGTCAATCTCAGTGTCTGTAATACTGGTGTTATGTTCAGGAAGCAATCTTCTGTACCAATTCGTTCAAGGGAACCTCCCAATTTCTCTTCTAAGAAGTTCAGTGTGATTGGATTTATGTTGAGGTCTTTGATCCATTTGGACTTAAGTTTTATGCATGGCAATAGACACAGATCTGTCTGCAGTCTTCTACATGCCAGTATTCATTTATACCAGCACAATTTGTTGAAGATGCTTTCCTTTTTCCATTGTATAATTTTAGCTTGTCTGTTAAAAATCAAGTGTTCATGAATATGTGGAGTAATATCATGGTTTTCAATTAGACTCCATTTGTCTCCCTGTCTATTTTGTGCCAATATCAAGCTGTTTTCAAGACTATAGCTCTATAATAATAGAGTTTGAAATCAGGGATGGTGATGTCTCCAGAAGTTCCTTTATTGTACAGGGTTGTTTTGGCTATCCTGGGTTTTTTGTTTTTCCATATAAAGTTGAGTATTGTTCTTTCAAGGTGTGTGAAGAATTGTGCTGGTATTTTGATGGGGATTGCATTGAATCTGTAGATTGCTTTTGGCAAGATTGCTATTTTTACTATGTTGATCCTACCTATAGGAGCATTGGAGATCTTTCCATTTTCTGGTATCTTCTTTAATTTTTTTCTTTAAAGGCTCAAAGTTCTTGCGATACAGGTGTTTCACTTGTTTGGTTAGCATTACCCCAAGGAACTTTATGTTGTTGGTGGCAAATGTAAAGAGTGATGTTTCTCTGATTTCTTTCTCATCCCTTTTATCATCTGTATATAGTAGGGCTACTGATTTTTTGAGTTGATCTTGTATCTGCCACTTTGCTGAAGATGTTCATCAGCTGTAGGAGTTCTCTGGTACAGTTTTGCATCACTTAAGTAAACTATCACATCATCTGCAAATAGTGAAAGTTTGACTTCTTCTTTTCCAATTTGTATCACCCTTTATCTCCTCTTGTTTTCTTATTGCTTTAGCTAGAATGTCAAGTACAATATTGAAGAGGAATGGAGAGAGTGGACAGCCTTGTCTTGTTCCTGATTTTAGAAGAATTGTGTTGCATTTCTCTCCATTTAGTTTGATGTTGGCTGTTGGCTTGCTGTATATTGCTTTTATTATGTTTAGGTATGTTCCTATTATGCCTGATCTCTCCAAGACCTTTATCATGAAGGAAGGGGTGTTGGATTTTGTTGAAGGCCTTTTCAGCATCTAGTGAGATGATCATGTGATTTTGTTCTCAGATTTTTTATATGGTAGATTACATAGATGAATTTCGTATGTTGAACCATCTCTGCATCACTGGGATGAAGCCTACTTGATCATGGTGGATGATTTTTCTGATGTGTTCTTGGATTCGTTTTGCCAGTATTTTATTAAGTATTTTTATTAAGTATTCATGAGGGGTATTGGTCTGAAGTTCTCTTTCTTAATTGTGTCTTTGTGTGGCTTGGGTATCAAAATTATTGAAGCTTCATGAAAAGTGTTTGGTAATGACCCTTCTGCTTTTATTGCGTGGAATACTTTGAGGAGAATTTGTCTCAGTTGTTCTTTGAATTTCTGGTAGAATTCTGCACTGAGCCCATTTATACCTGGGCTTTTTTTGGTTGGGAGATTTTTGATGACTGCTTCTATTTCATTAGGGGTTATAGGTCTATTTAAATTGCTTATCTGTTCTTTATTTAATTTTGGTAAGTGATATCTATCCAGAAAATTGCCCATTTCCTTTAGATTTTCAAATTTTGAGGAGTACAGGTTTTCAAAGTTTGACCTGATGATTCTCTGGATTTCCCCAGTGTCTGTTGCTATATCTCCCTTTTCATTTCTAATTTTGTTAATTTGCATGTTCACACTCTGCTGTTTGGTAAGTTTGGATAAAGTTTTGTCTATCTTGTTGATTTTCTCAAAGAACCAACTCTTCGTTACATTGATTCTTTGTATTGTTTTGCTAGTTTCTAATTTTTTATTTCAGCCCTCAATTTGATTATTTCCTGGCATGTATTCCTCTGGGGAGACTTCTCTAATGTGACTATTCTCCAGTTTCATCATGTGGGTACTTAGTGCTATGGACTTTCTTCTTAGCACTGCTTTCAAAGTGTCCCATAAGTTTGTGTATGTTGTATCTTCATTCTCCTTGAATTCTAGAAGTTTCTAATTTCTTTTTTTATTTCTTTCTTGACCCAGCAATGGTGCAATTTCACATTGTTGAATTTCCATGATTTGTAGTATTCTGCAATTTGTGTTGTTGAATTATAACTTTAAAGGTTGGTGGTCTGATAAGATACATGGAGTTATTCCAATTTTTTGGTACCTGTTGAGGTTTGATATGTTGTTGAGTATGTGACCGATTTTTGAGAAGTTTCCATGTGGTGCTGAGAAGAAGGTATATTCTTTTGTGTTTGGATAGAATGTTCTATAGATGTCTGTTAACCTCAGTTGAGTCATAACTTCTATTAGTTCCTTTGTTTTTTGTGGTCCTGTCTAGTGGTGATAATGGGGTGTTGGAGTCTCCCATTATAAGTGTGTGAGGTTTTGTATGTGGTTTGAGTTTTAGTAATGTTTCTTTTACGAATGTGGATGTGTTTGTATTTGGGGCATAGAGGTTAAGAATTGAGACTTTATCTTGGTGGATTTCTCCTGTGATGTGTATGAAATGACCTCCTTCATCTCTTTTGATTGATTTTAGTTTAAAGTCTAATTTGTTAGATACCAGGATTGCTACCCCCACTTGTTTCTTGGGTCCATTTGATTGGAAAATCTTTTCCCAACCCTTACTTCTGAGGTAACATCTGTCTTTGAAGCTGAGCTGTGTTTTTTGTATGCAGCAGAAGTATTGATTCTGTCTTCAAATTCATTCTGTTAACCTGTGTCTTTTTATGGGTGAGTTAAGACCATTAATATTGAGAGATATTAATTACCATTGATTGTTCATTCTTGTTTGTTTTGGATTTGTTGTTGTTGTTGGAATTGTGTGTGGATTTCCACCCCTTTTTTCTTTTGGCTGTTGGTAAAGTGGTATTATCTACTGCCTATGTTTTTCTTGTTGTATTTAACTTTCTTGGGTTGGGAGTTTTCCTTCCAGAACTTTCTGCAGGGATGGATTAGTGGATATGTATTGTTTAAATACGGTTTTGTCATAAAATATCTTGTTTTCCCCATCTATAGTGATTGAAAGCTTTTCTGGGTATAGCAATCTGGGCTGTCATCCGTGGTCCCTTATTGTTTGTAGAATATCCATCCAAGATCTTCTGGCTTTCATAGTTTCCATGGAGAAGTCAGGTGTGATTCTGATAGGTTTGCCTTTATATGTTACTTGGCATTTTTCCTTAACTGCTCTTAATATTCTTTCTTTATTCTGTATGTTTGGGGTCTTGATTATTATGAGTCGAGAGAACTTTTTTTGTGGGCCACTCTATTTGGTGTTCTGTAAGCTTCTTGTACTTTCATTGGCATGTCTTTCTTTAGGTTGGGACAGTTTCTTCTATGGTTTTGTTGAATATGTTTTCTGCCCTTTTGAGGTGGGTTTCTTCACTTTCTTTTATATCTATTATTCTTAGGTTTGGTCTTTTCACGGTGTCCCATATTTCCTGTGTATCTTGTGTTAGGGATTTGTTGGACTTAAGATTTTCTTTGGTTGATGAATGTATTTCTCATAGTGTATCTTCATCGCCTGAGATTCTCTCTTCCAACTCTTGTATTCTGTTGGTTATGCTTGCATGTGTAGTACCTGATAGTTTACCCAGATTTTCTATTTCGAGCATTCCCTCAGACTGTTTTTTTTCTCTATTTAAGCTTTTAATTCTTACACTGTTTGAATTGTTTCTTGCAATTTTTGCTTTGTCTTTCCCTCAATTTCTTGAAGTTTTAGTTTATTTTTTCTTCTATTTCTTTAAGGGATTTTTCTAATATCCTCTTTGAGGGTCTCTATTATTTTCATGAAGTTGTTTTTAAGGTCATTCTCTTCTGCTTCATCTGCGTTAGGATGTTCTGGTCTTGCTGATGTAGAGTCTCTAGACTCTGTCAGCGTCATATTGGTTTTTTCTGTTGCTGAGTATGGTTTTTGTTTTTTCTGTTGCTGAGTGTGTTTTTATATTGTTCCTTCGCATCCCTTCTTCCAGTGGGTATGGAACCAAGGTTCCCTTTTTTGTGGATGCAAGCAAGTCCAATATTCTGGTTTTTCTCCTCTTCCCATGGATGGAGACAGTCCTAGTACTGGGGCCTTGGCAGTCTCAGGGTGGCCTGAACCCCATTGGGATGAGATCTACATTGTGCAGGCCTCAGCTGGCTCCAAGCAGGATACTAGAAGGTGGGCCTGAAACAGGCCCAGGCTTACCTAGTCCCATGAGCAGAGAAAGAGACTAGGATGCTGGCAGTCTCTAGGCAGGCTGGACCTTGTCTGGATGGGATCCGCAATGTGCAGTCCTCAGGCCTCAGGAGGTTCTATCTCAATGTTTATTTTTAATCACTATTTTTATTCCCAAGACTCCTACTGTCGAGAATACTGATTTATTCTCTTTTATGTAGAATATAATGTGAAGTGAGCAATTTTGGAGTTTTTTTTAAAGCATCATGGCATTAACATATGACTAACATACAAAATCTACACTTTATGTAATATGGTAAATTTGGATATAACTACTTATTTCTGAAAATATTACTACACTATCCATTATATCTAAAAATTCTTCTTATTCCTTATGATGATGATGATGATGATAGTGGTTGTGATAATAATGATGGTGGTAGTGGTGATAATGATGGAATGATGATGGTGATGATGATTACCATGACTAGTTAGCTGTCATAACAACATTTTTGCAAGCTCTGGTATCTTAGCAAATCATTAAGCTATATAATACATAGAGAAATTTTTTGTTTGCTCTTTATTTCCTTTTGTGAGGTTCTACTTGAGTCAAATATTTCTGAACTATGATATATCTGAGGATTTTATTCTTTGATTCATATGCGTGATAAGTTTTGGTTCTGTTTTAAATCATTCAATTTTTATTTTTATCCTTACATATGGGTGCCTATGTATATGTATGCATAACACATGCATTCAGACACCTAAAGAGACCAGGTGGATCATCAGATGCCCTAGGATTGGAGTTACAGGTGGTTGTGAGCCATCATGTGGAACCTAGGAACCGATGCAGGACCTCTGGAAGATCAGAAAGTGCTCTTATCCCCTGAGCTGTCTCTCCAGACCCCAAAGTTGATTCTTTTTGTAAAAATTTTTTCAAATAAAATGTTAACACATTACCTGTTCCCATATCATGTTGTAGAGGAAGAAATATTTGTTAGAATGATATTTTTTGCTTTGTTTAAAATCTATTGTTTATCTGCCTGCTTGTAATCAATCTTGAAGATCTTATTTATATTTTCCTTCAAATTCCAATTTATATCTTTTGTTTTAATTTAGTTAATCATTTCTTATTTTCCATATTTGGTTTTCTTTCTACTTTTGAAAAAATTTCAAGAAACAGCTAAAAATATCATTCCTCAAAGATCACTGGACTTGATGGCCACCTACATAGCTTCAGGTTCAATGAGACCCTGTTTCCAGTTATAGAGCTGAAGCATCATAGAGTAGGACACTCAACTTCCTCCCCCAGATTCCACAGGCAGACATGGGCTTCCACATATGTATACAATTGCCCATACACGAGACACACCATATCACACCATACAACACCCCCCCCACACAAACACAACGTGTACACATATATACACAGCACACAAACCATACTCATACACCAATCCACACCCATACCACACATACACACACACACACACACAGCATCTCTATAAAATACACAATGCATGTACAGACACCTACATACACACAGCACTATATATATATATATATATATATATATATATATATATATATACCTCACACCCCAAAATCTTCACAACTCCCATACTTCCTTTCCATACCCACACATTATCCTTCCTTAGTTCCTGATCCCAATCTCTTTCATCACTTTCTGGCCTCTGGGCCTTTCTTCAGTGTTGTGGGAAATATGAAGCATCCCAATTGCATCCTGCTATTTTATCTTCCCTCTTTGTGTGACTGTTATGTCCATTCCATCCTTCCTTATCTGACTCATTTATTGTCTCTGAGTTATTATATTTCAAGATTATGTGACTTTTAACTCAATCTCCTAGACACTGACTACGTGTTCTCCAATCTGTTTTATCTTTCTCTTAGTCCAATGTGTTTTCAGTCCTCTTTGAAGTTGGATATTTTCATACAAACAACGTCTGCCAATGGAATATTCAAAGAATCAGTCCAAGGCATCTCCAGACCTGGCTCATAAAACATGCTCCTCCTGTGCTCCTCATGCTATGGAAGTTGTGAGGTGACAGTAGTGGGTTATGGTTCCCTGAATGTCCGGGTGAAGGAGAAGTGTGTGTTAATTAGAAACTTCTGGTTCAGAGTCACAGGTCAGAGAAGTAATTCACTTTCTTCTAATTCTTTTTTGTTTTTTATTTTTTCAAGACAGGGTTTCTCTGTGTAGTCTTGTAGGCGAGGTGGACCTCGAATTCACAGAGATCCACCTGCCTCTGCCTCTGCCTCTCGAGTGCTGGGATTACAGGTGTGTGCTACCATCACCCAGCTTAATTAACTTTCTTGATTCCCTGAAATGTGTTGGGTTAATTTTTCATAGAGTAGTACTGTAATTAACATTTACAGTCTGTTTATTATGTTTTAGGACTTATGATTTAAAAATTTATGTCTTTGACATCCTTTTGAGGCGGTCAGTTTTCTCTAATTGTCCCTGAATACCATCTTATTCTTTGCTATGACCACCAGTTCCCCTTGTATGATGTGACATTCTATGGGAAGCTTGCCTCTGTTCATCTTGAAGAAGAATACATTATTCAGCAGAGAGGTTGCTAACACAAGATCTCTGTGGTTACTTTTACTGGGCTGTGCTCATTCTGTTCTTATTTTATGTTCAAAATCTTACCAGAGGTATTAAGGAGCAATTCTCACTTTCTGGCATTACTTGAGCCTTTAGTGACACAAACAAATGTTCAAAATGCTGTGAAACCCTGCTTTTCTAACATCTGTGTCACCAGGCTTTCCTTAGTTCCATGTCAGCTACAATGCTTTAGAACTAGTGGACACTTTCTTCATGCATGCCTCCTTTTCATGCCCTGTTTCATTCTTCAAGATGCAATTTCCCATGGTGTGGTAGTTTGAATGTAATTGGCCCCCATTATCTCATAGGAAGTGGCACTATTAGGAGGACTGGCTTTGTTGGAGTGGGTATGGCCTTGATGGAGGAAGTGTATCACCATGAGGGTGGGCTTTGAGGTTTCCTATGCTCTGGATACTGCACAAGGTCTCAGTCGGCTTCCTGTTGCCTGAAAGATGAAGAACCCTCAGCTACTTCTCTAGTACCATGTCTGCCTGCATGCTGCCATGCTCTCTGTCCTGATGATAATGGACTGAACCTCTGAAACTGTAAGTGAGCTACCACAGTTAAATGTTTTCCTTAAAAGAGTTGCCATGGTCATGCCATGGTCTCTTCACAGCAATAGCAACCCACACTAACTAAGACACATGGCCAATCACATATTGGTGTTTCAGTGACTAGTGCTTAGGTCGTCACTCTAATAGTACCCTCGTTAAGGAGAATGACATCAATACAGTTGTTTGTTAGTGTGAACTTGGGCTACTGAGGTAGGGATCAGAAGAAGCCCTGGGTAAGTGAAGTCCTGAATAAATGTGCTATTGACATGGCAAGGAACCTAGAGCCTTAGACCTATGGAGAAAATGGCAAAGCCTTCTCCCCAAAATGAGGCTCATAGGGAAAGGGCAAAGCCTTCTCATCTGGTCCATGTTTGGATGTCGACAATGTGTGCAGAAAATGTCCACTATTGCTTTCTCACCTGGATGTTTATGACTTGAAGACTGCCTCCTGACAAAGACCGATCTTTGGAGATACATACATCTGTATGTAATGACTTTGCCTTGTGGTTCAGTTGTATGTAATAACTCTTCTTCCTTGTTCAACTCTTGTTATATAGAGCTTATTATATACTGAGTTTCTAGGCTGCTATTATCTCTCCAACAGAAAGTCCTTATCATCCAATCCCACATTTTTTGTCTGTTTATCTGACTTTTCTTCATTCTCTCACCATCCCAGACAGGTTCAATTGCCTGGAAGCTGTGCAAAGACATGCCACACTGGTTTTCTGAAAATACAAATGGTTGACTCTATCTACTATATGACTTCCTACTGAGTAGTTCTGAGTTTGATTGTAGGACTTCACATTTTTAAAAGCTTCTAGGCATTTTCACTGTGTAGCAAAAAACATCATTTACAAGTCCACAAACAGTAAGATAATTTTTAAAAATTACAATAAATACACTGATAAATACACAAACCAAAAACATATGGTCTACAAAAAAATGTTGCTCATCCTTAAAAAGAATGGGAACCATGGCAGATGGTGTAATATGGGTGAAAACGTACATTATGCTAAAAGGCATAAGCCTGTCCAAAAAAAGACAAACATTGCATTATTCACTTAAATGGGGTATCCAGAGGAGTCAAATTCATAGAACAAAAAGAAGGGTTGCATGCTATGAATATTTAACCATAATTTAAAAATAACGAATTTTATTCTTATTCTACCAGCTGGAATTTTACTCACTAGAATTGAGTTATAAAAAAGATAGAGGTATAATGTTACTTGTTGGCATAATACATTATGCCAGAAAGAATTCCTGTACATATTCCTTGTTGTGTTTGACGGAAGGTTAACATTTCAAGATGGGATATCTCTTGTTTCTTACTTGCTAGTATGGAAGGTTTGTTCTGGAGGAAACACCATAATTTCCACCAGTCTCCCATTTGAAATAGGGAGTCGTTGTTGGTTAGAAGTGGTATGACAAACATTGTTTCCAGTAAGTTCAATAAATTCCTGGAGGTCTTGGAAGCTATTAGGTTATTTAGCAAAGGATTTAGGGTTTCTATGATCGAAGAGAACATCATAACCAAGGAGTTAAGGGCTGAGTCCTTCTAATGGCTCTGTGGTATCTGGAGTGGACAGCAAGTCTAGGGAATCTCTTTTTTTGTCTGAAGCTGTTGGATATGGATGCAGTCCCTGTGGTGTTTATTACTAATTAGATTGTATTTATGCAAAGAAAAAGAATAGCCAAAATTACAGATGGCTGTCTGAGAAAGACTTTTCCCAGACAGAAGAAGTGGAACGACTCACTGATACGGAACTTAACAAAGCACAGCTTGGAAGAAACCAAACAATGATGAGCTTCCCAAATTGCCACACACAAAACATTCTCCAAATACATGGGAAATAATGAGTAAGCCCAGTGTAAGGGACTCAACTGGGTTGTATATACGCCACAGATTTGGAAAAACAGACAGCTAACATTCCGTAGGCCACACTGGAATTCAAGACCAAAATGCTTAACTTACTCAATGGTTAAGTATAAACTGCCCAACCACTGAGCTACATTGAGTTTCCTCTGGTTATGACTTGGTACAAATGCAGCTGCCACACATCACTGAGAAAATCATAACAACTTGGCCTTGTCGACCAAAGAAATATAGATTCAAGGAATTTGCTCTTGACAGCATTTTTTCAGAGTGAACCACTGTGTGGTCAGTGGAGGTTTCCAGCTGGAGTGTCTGAAAATAAAAAGCATTTCATAATCATACATGAAAGATCTTAAAATAGTGTGTGTTGGGATAGGCTCTTTTGTTCTCCTGGAGGACCTAACAGCCTTGGGTGCTTAGTCACTTAGCAGCTGAGACAGGGAAACTTAAGAAAATGTACCAGCTCACTACAAGCATCCATGAAGGTCTTAATGACCACCACCTTAGGTGTTTGAGCTGGAGTCCATGTTTCCTTTTTAAAACAGTAACACCTATGATGTAGGGTCTTCTAAATGGAAAATGGTTCATACAAACATTTCTTAAAGTGAGACCACTTTAGTTGCACACATGGAAGATAGAATTAATCTTCTGCTTCATTTCAGACTTTCCAAGCAAAGGCATCACCTACACTATTCCAAACAGCTCAGTCTTTTCCTGCCAAGCTGTATTTAGCACAGAAAGGTAAATATGTATCCCACAGAAAGTTAAATATGTATCCCACATAAAGCTCCTGTTTGTAGAGTGCTCTACTTTTCAGTTGGATTGGTGGGGTACAGGCTTCTTTTTGGTGCTGGTTTTTCCTTTAAACAGGAAGAAAAATGTCATTTTCTCTTACAGATAAGGACAAACAGGGAGAATATTACCTGAATAATTAGTGAATGTTGCATGAAGATGACTTAATAGCACATCTGTAGAATTTAATTCATTTTTCTGTGAGCTGGGTGCAATCATGTCTGAAACTGAGAGCTTGGCTTCATTCATTTTTGCTTTTCTGCTTCTGTCTCCTATAACATTTGTTACTGTACTTTTCTATTTCATTTCAGCTTACTTTATTATTCTCTTTCAAGTTTATTAAGGCGAAAGCTTAGACAATTGATTTTATTTGAGAACTTCTTTTGAGTAAAAGTGTAATGCTATGAATTTCCCTCTAATAGTTTTGTTAGCTGCATCCCACAAAGGTTATGTATATGTTAATTTTAGTTAAATTAAATGTTTTAAAGTTTTCTTGTGATTTCTAATTTGGTTATTTGGGTATTCAGAGGCATGCTTTATAAATTTCCAAGTATTTGGGGGTTTTAAAAATTAATCTCATCACTAATTTTGAGTTTTGTTTTCTTATGATTAAGGAACATGTTTTTCATGAACAGTTTTCTAAAGATTTACTGACATGTTTGTGGCCCCAGATGAAAGGCTATTATAAAAATATTCTTTCACCTTCCTCCCAGTGATTTCATATCCTATTCAGACACTTTACTTCTACTAAATTATTACTGATTTTGTATTAATATTTTCTTTTAAAGAGCTTCATCAGTGAGAAAAATATTACCAAAAGAATTATACCTTTTCCATGTATTTACTGTTTTCAACATCTAGTTATTCCCTAAAGATTCCATTTCTGTCCTTGTTAGCTTTTTCTTAAATATGTAGCATAAATATATTGCATATAAATTTCTTGTGCTAACACGTTTATTGATATTGTCATTGTCCAGGTCTTTAATCAACCATTTCTAAGAGAGGCAGTCTCACAGCAGACCTCCTGGTATTCTAGCTCTTAAAATCTTTCTTTCCCTTCTTCCATGCTCCATGAGCCCTAGCTTCAGGAGCTATGCTACAGATGTGTCCACTGGGACAGGGCTTCCCAGGACCTGTTGACCTCTGAATGATGTCCAGTGTAGTGTTCCATGATGGTTTCCCTTGGCTGTAAAGAGAAGTTTCTTTGATGAGGCATGGTCGCTGTGCTTATCTGCAGGGATAAGAATAAGGTTTAGAATGTAGTAAGAAATTATTCTGGTCTAGAATAGTGGCAGTGAGAAGTTCTCTTCTAAGATCCAGGCCCTCGCTAGCCCTGCATAGGTGTCTAGGTTTGGAGAAGAAGGCATGGTTTCCCTTCAGTTGAGTGGGCCCTAAGTCCCACTTAGCATCTGTTGGTTACTACCAGCATGCGAGTGCTGGTGGGAATATGGACTCTTAGCCCCACTTCTGCTCTTACTACTTGTTCATTCTACTGCTTTCCGGTGCTTATTGCTGTGGATTTTTTAAAAAATGTATTCACAAAATATGTTTGTCTAAAACACAAAGATATATTTTATATAGATACTCAGAGATTGCTTTCTGTGCAACTTTTTACAGGTTCATTTATTTTGAACTTGCCATCCTCTTGTCTCTGATTCCAAGTTCTGGGATTATAGAGACTATGCTCAATTCTATACAAATTTTCCTTTTCAGAATTTTGACTCTAAATTGTAGTTGGCTTGGCTTTTTTGTACTCTAATACTCACATAGGAAGACTGCAAGTCTGTTTGGTATTTCTCATCACTATATGATGGAAACTCTTTCTAGGCGTTAAGGTAGAGAGATGGTCTTGAAGCTATCACATCATTTGTAGATCTTTCAAGGCCAGCAGCAGGAGAAGCCAGCGACTCATAATCAGATTTTACTAACTTTGAAATGGTATTCATAAACTTTTATTTGCTGCTTGAATTTATATTTAGGAGCTAATAAAATAATAGGAAAGTGTCTGTCTATGGACATAAGTAATCCAGACCTGAATCAAAACTCCTAAATATACATTAATTGTCCAATCCAATGACTTTATTCTTTATTTTTATAACACTTGTTGAACACATGCTTTGTGATGGACACTGTGTGCTATCTTTCAGTCTTGGTTTGTCATTTGTAAAATAGGAACCAATCATACTACTTCGTGATACCTTGTGGAAAATGACTGTGATTTCTTCTACTTTCCTAATGATCTTGAAATGAATCTCTCATCATAGGGACTCCATCCTTTACTCGTCAAGCTCAGATTCCCCTGTGACTGGCTCAGGTGGCAAGAGTGAGGTGGTATGTCCTCAGCTGGCAGATGTGCTATGATAGGAGGGTGGAGGGCAACGGTAAGAAGTGGGATTTGTGTGACCTGAGATGGTCTTTGGTACCTTTTTGTCTGTCATGTGAGTAGGTCTGAAGCTGGCACCCAGCAGAATGAGAGACAAGGAGGTAGGAGGCACTGGCTATTTTTGTACACAATATCATTTGGAATCAGCCTCCTTGTACACTGAAGCTACTTAATATCATACACTGTGCTTAGTTTATACATCTGTGATCTACTGAGATAGGTTGACCAAAACTTCTCAGTAGAGGCCAGTCTACATGGTTACCCTGACAAATTGGTAGCTAAAGTATATCTGCTGTTATTGTCACTGTGCCACTCCCCTCTACTCTGTTAGTTAGCAACACAAGCTAAGTAACAGATTAGCTCATATTGTTATAGAGTATGCCCATACGTACACATGCATACATAAATAAGCAAAATGTAATGAAAAGTTTAAATATTAACTTCACCATGGAATATATCCGTGAACATACTGGTTAGTTCAAGTTTTTAGTTGAATGGAAGCTAAGTTACCTACATTGTTGTATATCACTTTTTAGTTACTAAATATAGTTTAAATATTAAACTTGAATTCATTTTCTCAGATAAACTTCCATGGCATCTTCAACCAAATTGCATTTTTCAACTTTAGGTCTTCACTGCAGATCACATTTATTATGTGTAGCATTAGTTGCAAGTATTTTTAAAGAATTATTTCTGGGTCTTATAGTCAATTCCACTAGTTCAGGGATTGGAATTTCTCTCAGTGTTTGTTCTGGCTTTGAGTATAGCCAGATACTTTGTAGGTGGAAATTTAGTATGTCAGGGACGGAGAACTGCCCCTTTGGTCTAATAGCAAAGACTCTGAATGTGAGGACATTGTGCTCAGTGTGCTCATGGAGAAAGATGTAACCTCAGCTGATGAAGATGGCAAAAGGCTTGGAGACACGAGGATAGTCACCAACTGTGCTTCAAAATTTCAAATTCCTTTTACACTTTATTCCTTCTTTCTTTTAAACTAAGAAACATACTGTTTAAACATAAGTGTTGGGTAAATGATTTTATTAATTTGATCACTGATGCATCTCTGAGAATCAGGTCAGGGAGACTTTTGCAAGGGACAGGTACTCTTACAGTTTTGTACACAAACTGATTTGGAGCTCTTCAGAGTCTTGGCAGCCCAAAAGATATAAGCATAATGCAGTTAATGTGTTTAGGTTGGCCATGTGGAGTCATTGATGTGGCTGCATGAACACGACCATGTGAGTATTTAAAGAAAACATTTAAAATTGAATGATTATTGATCTTTCAGATCCTAGACACTCACTTTGTTTCTCTCATAACACACAGGACACATGCCTGAATATTAATACTGCTCCTTTAAGTGATTTCATTTTTCGAAGTGGCTGTTGTAGTCATCATATGACATTAGAAACAAGAACTGAATGACCTTTAGTTTCAGCACCATAAATATTTCAAAGGAAACAGACCTTTTCATTCAGGAAAGGGTGTGTCAGATGAACAGGTGTAGCTGCAGAATCATGGGCTGCCTTCCAAAACCATCCACCTGGACTGCAGCATGGACTGAGTGCAACATGAATATGGGATTGTCCATTTGAATTCTGCTTCTCTGCACTGACTGTCAACTAGATTCATGAGTCAGTAATCTGTAATTAACTATCAAGACTCCAAAGAGCTGGGAAGATATGACAAGAAGCCAGGCCCTGTGACAGACAGTTGGCCTGAACATAATTTTCTTCTACAGTTCTCATTAAGTAACAGATGAGCCCTTGGTGATAGATAAGTGACAGTCAGCTGAAAGAAAAAAAATAGCCTCAGGGACAAACCTTAGCAAGCCAAATGTAGCAAGCTAACAGCAACAGTAAATACTATCTGTAGGTAAGACCCCCTTAGGTATAGTTTCTATGAGCATGGAGAGAACAGTGTTTCTTAGCCTGTGGGACGTAACCCCTTTTGAGGTTGAATGGCCCTTTCACAGGGGTTGCCTAAGTCCTTAGGAAAACACAGATATTAACATTAGGATTCATCACAAAAACAAAATTACAGTTGTGAAGTAGCCACAAAAGTAATTTTATGGTTGGAGGTCACCACAGCATGAGGAACTGTATGAAAGGATCATAGCATTAGGAACGTAGAAAACCACTGTTGGAAGAGTTAGATCAGTGTAGAGCAAGATACAACCATCTCTGGGAAAATGAACAAAGTTTCTGTAAAACATCAAGCTCTCAAAAGTACATGCTAATGAAGCCATCCATTCGCTCTTAACCTTTGGTTCTTTTTATATGACTTTCACTTATTATGACTGTACTTAAAGAAGCCAGCTGGTAGAGTTAAAGCACCTACACCTCTCTGTTTCCTGTTGAGTATTTAGTCATTGTATCACCTTCTACACAGTCCTTGGCTTATGGGTGCATTCCATAGACGACTGTGTTTAAAAGAGCAGAATGAAGTAGGCTGCAGGCTGAATGCTCACATTTACCTTTATTGGCATTTGTGGGCACTCTGCTCATCTGAAACTATCACCCCAGCTTCAGGAGAGAGGGACAGTAGGTCTGGAGCTATGGTAACATTTCCAGCAGTGAATCTTGACCACATTTATGTCTCATATTTCTGTCATTACTATATTTCCAAAGTGTCTGTTTCACGTGGCCATTTTATTACTCTCTTTAACTTGCCAATGCTCCATATCTCAGTGCCAGAAATGGCATTAAACTATTCGGCTGGTCTTATTATCTTCCAGAAAACAACAAAGGCCCTTTTGTGTTGATTTAGTTAAATTCGTTCTTTGTGCCAACAAGACAGGAGTCAGGCATGCCTTACAGTCCAGGCTGATGTCCAACTAGAGAGGATTATGGCTTTCTTTATTCTCCACCCCAGGTTTTGGAATTGACTTCTCCCTACTGCAGAGCACATATTTGGTTAATTTTATTTATAGATAACAGACTTCTCTTAAGCTTATACATTGCTGATTTAAAAATCTTAAGTAATCACAAATTTGTTTTTGTTTAGTCTTTTTGAAAAGATGACCTAAAGTTGAAAAATTAAAAGATGAATCTATCACAAATAGGAGAAAGAGTTATAATTGGCAGTCAGTCATGACAACTTTGTTCTAAGTCATTGCCACATTCATTTATAGAGCTTAGGAGAACTAGTTAGTTATTTAGTTAGTATAGTCAAGGGTGCACACAATAGTAGTAAACACAATTAAGAAGCATTGTTTGAAGAATTCTATGTAATTTATGTAAAACTATTTAAAAATTTTATTTTTAAATGTGCATGTGCACACACACAAGTGTGGATTCCAGTGGAAGAAGACAGAGGCATCAGATCTTCTTGGAATCGGAGTTACAGGCAGTTACAAACTGTCCAATGTGAGTGTTGGGAACTGAACTCAGTTTCTCTGTAACAGCAGTACATGCTCTTAACCATTGTACCAGCTTTCCATCTCATTGGAAATTGTATTAAGAAGAAATTTTATCTTCTCCTAGACTTAATTTTAAGAAATGGCATCTTCTTAATTTTGTCTAATAGTATGAATCATACTGTGATATTTGGGGATCTAATTAGTAAGACTGATAGTTTCACCCAAATCTGTTTTGCCTTTCCTCCTGGACACAGAGATGTAGTTGTACACAGATCTGCAAACTAGACCTTCCCTTCCAGCCTCCCTTGAAGCTAACTATGTTCTTATTCATAGAATGAGAGCAGAAGTAACTTTTCTGGGTCTGGATATCAAGTTCAGGAAAAACTCTTCAATATTCTATCTGGATATAGCTTTATTTGTGTTCCAGAATATAACAGTCAGCTTAAAGGAATCTGAATCTTGGAATTATTGCATATCACAGATCTGCCTCATCCATTCAAACTATACATTTCCATTCTTTTCTGTGAGAAGATAAAAAATTCAAGGGTTCATTGACCCAGCCAAGAATGGTGGTACTCACCTTTGACTCAAGACTTTGGGTGGCTAAGGAAGGAGGATTTTGTGTTTGAGGCCATTCCAGGCTGCTCAGAAACACTTGCCTTTTAGACAAACAAAGACAAAATCAATTAACCCATAAGAACTTTTACTTCTTTTTTTGTAAAAGGAATCTGTCCATCAATATAAAGAGCATAAGCACACCTTTGATGTGTGCTGGTTATATTTAAGTTTTTGTGGTTTCAGAATTTCATCAGGGAGTAGAATTTTAAATGTGGCTTCACTGATTGCAGGTGCAAACACAAATGCATATTTTAGCATGACTGTTTTCTTTTGATTTATTTTTCATGGCTGGTGAAACTGTGGAATCTTAGAGTCATTTGTACAGTGTGGAAAATAACTAAGGTCTTCTTAAAATTAATTGGTGCTATCTATTGAAAGCGAAAACGTATGACTTGTGGCTCCCACTTCTTGAAATTAGTTACATATATATGACCCATTATGCAAAAATACATTAATTGTAAATACGTATTTTGATAGGGAATACTATAAAAAGGCTAAATATTGAGCAATATAGGAATGGCTCCATAAATTATAGAAGCAGCCATTCTGTGACATCTTCATTAAGGATAAGGTGGTAGAATGTTCAGATATGAGACAATAATTAGACTGTAATAAAAAAGTTCCAGAACAACGGTAATTTTATGATCATCATCCATTTAAGTGAACAATGTGTATGCATTCCCATGTGATACTCTAAGTGTGTGATCAGAGGAAGAAAGCACGGCTGAGATAAGAGTGCAATTTCATCTTTGAATTCCTTCATTTTTTTGTAGCATCCAGCACATAATGGAAGCCAGATGTTGACCCAGATATAATGAGTTTCACCCCTATATCATCTGTAGTGCAATAACCAATAAGTGTATCCACATGAGTATAAGTATATACGTGTGTGTGTGGTAGGCATAGGAGATCATGCTCCAAGGAAGCAAAGAATGATTTGCAGCAGAGAACAATAGTGAAGGGGACTATCATTTTTCAATTCTGTACTTTCCTCTTTTTTGACTCCTTAAGTGTATCCCATGACTCCTTGATTCAAACAACACATTACATTAAGAATCACAAAGCCATTAGCTATAAATCTTTCCACCATAGGAGTTTTCAAGATGCGAGTGAGGCTGTGGGATTTACCACTTTGAAGCCCTGGGCTTCAAAGAAATCAGCATTGATCTAGAAGGGAAGCCCAGGGTCAGAAAGAAATCCAAAGTCTTCAAGAATGTCTGAGACTTTTGTGTGAGAATACTGCAGACTTTTTAGTGGGAAATTTGGGGATTATGAAGTAACCTGTGGGCTTCAGCATCTGGGTTGAGAGCGGTGTCTATGGCTGTGAGATTGTTCTAGAACAGAAGGTAACATCAGGTTACTCTTGAAGCACAAGGCTCTGTCTTAGTTTCTTTTCTGTTGCTATTCTAAGACACCACTATCATGGCAATTTATAGAAGAAAGACTTTGTTTCACAGGATAGTTAGTGAGCATTATGGCAGGAGCATTGCAACAGGCAGGTGACATGGCACTGGACTAGTATGAGGCAGAGAGAGAGAAGGAGAGAGAGAGAGAGAGCTGAAAATGATGTGGAGCTGGTCCTAGACATAAGCCCTCAAACTACATGCCCCATCTCTTAATCCTTATCAAGTCATTCCACCAACTTGGGACCAGGCATTTAAATATATGAGCCTGCAGAGACCATTCTCATTCAGACTATCACAGACTCATATCCTAAGGTGATTTTAAAAGATTTTATTAAGCTCAGTTTATGACACAGACAGTTCAGAGATAATAGGGTATACATATTTAAGAGCTCAGTTGCAGTGTCTCAAGAGATGTGTGAGTGGTTAAGCTTCCCAGGATCCATGGCTCACAAATTCTTATAGCTCCAGTTCCAGGGTATCTGATGCCCTTTGATCTCTTTAAGTATCTATATAAAAGTAATACACACAAAACATATGTTTGCATACATACATACATATAAAAATAAATAAATCTATCTCAAAAATTCATTTATATCACGTCAAATATTTTAAATGTGTATAGTCACCAAGTCAGATAAAATAATTACCAGACCTTCCTTTTCTCACTTGCAAGCACTGGGAATATAATTAGTTTTTTTTTTTTTTTGGTTTTTACGAGACAGGGTTTCTCTGTATTGTTTCGGAGGCTATCGGTCCAGCCCGGCCTCGAACTCACAGAGATCTGCCTGCCTCTAGTTTTACAAAATTAAATGAAGCTTACACTCAAAAGTTATTTCACAGTCTGCTTTGTGGGATACCAGCACATGGCATGAATGATTCTGGCCTGTTCTACTGAAGCGTTTAGATGAATAAGAGTCAAGTTGCAACTCCTATTGTCCTAGTACCTAAAGGGCAAGCCTAATATTAAACTTAGGGTTACTATTGCTATAATGAAACACCATAACAAATAGCAACTTGGGGTGGAAAGGGTTTATTTCACTCACAGTTCTATACAACAGTTCATCATCAAAAGCCGTGAGAGCAGGAACTCAAGCAGGGTAGGAACCTAGAGGCGGGAGCTGATGCAGAGACCATGGAAGAATGCTGCCTACTGGCTTGCTCCTTTTGGCTTGCTCAGCCTGCTTTCTTACACAACTCAGGGCTACCAGCTCGGGGATGGCACTACCTGTAATGGGCTGGGCCCTCCCACATCAATCACTAATTAAGAAAATGTCCTACAGGCTTGCCTACAGCCTGATATTATGGAGTTATTCTCTCAATTGAAGCTCCCTCCTCTCTGATGACTCTAGCTTGTGTGGAGATGACATAAAGTTAGCCAACACAGCAGGCATATGTTCACCACAGTCATGGATCCCTTAAAGGATTCAGGGAAAGAAAGAAAAAAACTAAAGTTGCTCACGATACAAAAATGATTTTAATAAAATATGTGTACTATAAGAACACTTTCAACAGCATTATCAGAACCCTTCGGAATCACAAAGAAAGAACCCCAGCTCCATCACAACTTTCCCTGTCCTTGCCTCCCTTACAGACTGAGGTAGATATTTGTTGAACCATTGTTTAATGAGATGTAATTGGGATTTTCTTAGAGAGCTTTTGTTTAAGGGTTTTTACAGAAGGTATGAAATGTAGCTAGGACCCCTCTTAACCCTCTCTTCTGTCTTGAATGTAATCGTTCACCTGGAACAGCCATTCTTAGTCCTTTGAATTCAAATACGAAGATGAAAAGACACTAGTCTGTAAATGCCTGTCATGTGGGACTGGAGTTTCATCCCAGGAACCTAAGTAAAAGCTTAGTGGATGTGTGGTCACAGCACATATATAGCAGACACCCGAGGTCTTCCTGGCCCCTTGCCCATGTAGACTAGCTACAACAGTGAACTGTGGGTTTAGGTATAGAGCCTGCCTCAGTATGTAAGATGGAGAGCAATCAAGGCAGATTCAAAGTCAATGAAAATAATTGAAGTCTCCACATATGTAGACATTTTCCCCTAAAACATGTGCACATATATGTTCACACATACATAATAAAGAAATCTGAAAAACAAATATACTGACAATATAGAGCAAAAACTATAAAGAACTTATTGTTCATATGATCATTGAGTGATTAACCTGCTGTGCTGGGTGACTTTTGTTAACCTGACACAAACCTAGACATGTTCAGGACTTGTGAGTTTTAATTGAAAAAATGCGTCCAGATGATTAGACTGTAGGCAAGCCTGTGGACATTTTCTTGATTAATGATTGATGTAGGAGAGCCCAGCTCTCTGTGGGCAGGGCCACCCTGGGCAGGTGGTCATGGATGGACTGAGAGAGCAGAATTAGCAAGCCAGTAAATAGCACCCCTCCATGGCTTTTGCATCAGTCCCCACCTGCAGGTTCCTGTCTGGAGCTCTTGCCTGACATCCTAGGGTGATGAACTGAGATACGTAAATGTAAGATGAAATAAATCCTTTCCTCCCCATGTCGCTTTTCGTTGTTGTACTTTATTATAGCAATAGAAATCTGAGACACCCACTTATTTCTAGGGTTTTATCATGTAAAACAAACCTTCAGTCACATTTAACTATATTTTCATAATTTTATTTGTGCCTCAAAATTACAATTGCCTATCTGGCACTTAAATCTACTAAGGGCTGACAAAAGGAAATACAAAGGGGACAAGGAATACAAAACACTGAATTTGAAGAGAGAAGGCACATTAGGAAATGTAAGGCTGGAGCCTGGTCTTGTGCTGAAAGAGATAAAGAAATCAAGAGAGGCCTGACCTACAATGGACTAAAACAAGGCTGCCCTCAGCACAAGATCCCACCCACCCAAGCTCCCAAATGTTCCTAGAATGACAAAAGAAAGCCACTGTAAATATGGTTCAAGAGGGTCAGGCTACATCCCAAGAGGGCAGCCAAACGTGGTAACATTATTCATGTGATTCTGGCTTTACAGTCACGAAAGACACAAAGACGAACTTCTGAAGCCAGGCAATGTGTGGCAGGGACATTTCTGTATGAAGGCCTTGAGGAGGCAAGAGGCTCTGAAATGCCATTGAATCTGGATTGAGTTGGAGATCCCAAAATGTTGGACATGCTAGAGCTGTGTCTACCAAGGACACCCTCACACAGACAACATGACAAGCTTCAGAGAGAGAGAGAAAGAGAGAGAGAGAGAGACAGAGACACAGAGAGACAGAGACAGAGAGAGACAGAGAGAGAGTATGTGTGTGTGTGTGTGTGTGTGAGAGAGAGAGAGAGAGAGAGAGAGAGAGAGAGAGAGAGAGAGAGAGAGGTTTTTCAGGCAACAAAGCTAAAAGGACAGTGACATCTAAGTCCTTTGACCTTGAACACAGTGCTACAGAATTTGTAGTGTGCCCTGTTATGTTTCTGTCTTTCTTCATTATGCCCTGGCTTTTCTTTTAGAATGACAATGCATACTCTGTGTCATTGTATGCTGGAGGTATGTGGTTTGCCCTTTGATTTTACAGGGGGTTACAGTAAAGAGATTGCCTAGAGTGTCAGAAAAGTCTTCAGACTTTTAAAAAGTGTTGAGACCATGAAAGGCTATGAAAACCTAAATGCATATTGCTTTATGATATGACTGTGAGACTGTCAGAGGCAGGGAGTGTAATGTGGTAATTTGGTATCTCCCATAAGTCTTCGGCATTTGAATACTTGGTGCTCAGTTGATGACCATTTGAGAAGGACTAGGAGAATGTGACCTTCTTGGAGGAGGTGTGTCACTGGCAGCAAGCTTAAGGTGTTAAAAATGTTCCACCATCCACTTTCTTTGCCTGTTTTAGGAGATAAATATATGATCTCTTGGCTATTGCTGCCGCCATGCCCAGCATGGCTCCAGAGATGGACCTTATTGGAGTGGGAAAAGGACAAACATAGACACATACACACACAAGAAAGCTGGGATTGTACTCTCTGACAGAGAAACTATAACATACAGAAAGCTCAGGGTGTGTGTAACGTACATTCAAATGGGGAGGTGAAAGAGGTAGGGAGTTTATGTCTGAATTGAAGAAGCAGGTTTCCCTAATCTCAGTGGGAGCGGTCTCTGTAGGAAAAATAATTTTCAGTTCATAACTATCAATGGAAAAGGGGAGAGACTTATGGTAGAAATTTTCTGTGCACACCATCAGCAGCTGTACATGGGCAAGAGAAAGGCTTTGCCATTGCTCTGTGTCACTCCCCAGGGGGAAGGCTTTGCTATTTTCCTATGGGTCTGAAGCTAGGCTGGGGTCCTTGACATTGTGGGCTCCTGTGTACAACACACATTCACTCAGAGTTTCACATGCTCCCCACACCTTGCCTGTGCTCCACCATCATGGACTCTACCCCTCTAAAACTGCTTTCTTTATAAGTTTCCTTGTTTACAGTGCTTTAACATAGCAACTGGAAATAAACTAAGACACTTACCTGGCAGGGTGCCATGATCATAAAGGTGGTTTCCCCAGGCTGGGCTTATCCATTGAGTTCTAGATGTGTTGATCTCTGTGATTTTCCCAAATTCAAGAAACTTGACTACATAATTTGGAATAGTTGGGAGACTGAGTTCAAGTCCCCCCTCCTGCCCCAAGCAAAAAGAAAAGAAAGAGATAAAAGAAAAGCAACTAAGATAGTTTTGTAATAAATCTGTGGAAGCATTTAGACAGACCAACTTAGGCTGCAGGAACAAAGCCTCTTTAAATCTCAATGGTTAGAAAGAGCACAGGTGTATTTCCTTTTCCTGCTTGTTTCTGGTATGGATAAGCAGGGGAGGAGCTCTCCTCATCTGTTCATTGCTCCTGGCCACTGAAACCCGAGCAGTAAAGGGAAGGTGGGAAGACACATCTACTCTGAAGTCCCTGCCTGCATGGTGAATGACATTTCTCTCATTTCATGAACTAAGATAATCATATGAGCAAGGGGTATGACAAAAACAAACAAGAGACATGGAAGTGAAATCTTCCTACATCGCATGTCTCAGAAAAATTAGAGATATTCGGCTTTGGTGGATGGTGTTAATGACCAACATTGTGGCTCTATGGTTGAGGCTTCCTGAAAACTAAGAACAGCTTTGTTGGACAGTCTGATTGGCTCTGAACAACAAGCAAGGCTGTGAGGTAACAGGATACCAGTTTGAGCAGTTCCACACTGAAGCTAGGCTCTTCTTGGAATTCCTTCTTTTCTTTATGTGGTGCCCTGTTATGGTGTGACAGTGTTTAGAGCAGCAGCGGTTCTCAACCTGTAGATTGAGCCCCCTTTGCCAAATCCTATCTCCAAAAAATGTATATTACAGTTCATAAGAGTAGCAAAATTGCAGTTAGAGGTAGCAAGGAAACTAATTTTATGGTTGGGGTCAGAACACCTTGTGGACAGCAGTACTAGGAAGGATGAGGCTCTAGAGAAAGGAGTTCATAGGTCATGGATTCCTAAGAGTCTGCTTCACAGGCCATCAGATTCACCTTCCCTTCTTCTGTTTGGAAGGTAGTTTGGGGATTAGAAATTGTAGGAGGAAGTCTGATGCCGCCATAAAACATGTGACTTACTAAGTCTATGCCGCCATTAAACATGTGACTTACTAGAGGCGCATACAGATGAGGTAATAAAAGGGCGGTTTACCACACCGCTAACCACACCCACTTTAGGCAGGACTAAAGACGTATACGGCTGGACGTAAAGACGTATACGTACGTAGGCGGAACTACGTCACTAGCCAAGCCCACTTTTGGGCATGGCTAGGGGCGTTACGGGGGGAAGGCATAAAAGACAGCGCACAGGAAGTCTCGCTCTTTTTTCCTGGAGTTCGGCTTCCGGTCCAGTCGCTAGCTGAGATCTGCTGGGCTTCTCTGGGTTTGGTAACTTGTGAGTAATTTTCTACATAAAATACTTAGCGTTACTTTCAGTCATTGTGTGTCGCCTATCGTTACAGCGTCCGTTGAAGCCAACAATTTGGGGAGTGCACAGGATGGTGCAGAGGCAGCTTTGTCAGAATAGGAAAGAAAAGAACAGCCACACAAACACAGAGGAGAATTCAAGAAGCAGGGCCCAGGCTAAGTCAAAAGTGTGAAGAGATGGATTACGACTCTCTTGAGACAAAACCTCCACATGAGCTATCCTCCTCCCACCCTGGGCCATTGTTCTCTCTAATTGCAATTAGTCACACTTGGTTCCCCCCCCCCCCCCCCATTTGTTGGCCTGACAGAAGCGGTGGCCACACACTGCCAAGGCATGGTAATTCATTGATCTGGAAGGCATTGCTACACATATGCGATCCACTTTCTTCTTGAAGATTGCACGTTGTGCTTATGGAAGCTGTGGGAATCTTAGGCTTGAAGCTTTTTTTTTTTTTTTTTTTTTTTTTGGTAAATGGACTGAAGTGCAGTAAGTCTGGTAAATAGCAGAAGTCAGGACTACAGACCTCATGACCTCTAATCTTCCATAGAGGTCTGGATGGAACTGAGTGTTGTTTGCAAGTCTGGTCGCTCTAACTAACTTTCCAGATGGAATCTCAGGAGGTGAAGCCTGGAGACCTTTGGAATATGTGTGTAGATTTGTCTGTAAGACCACACAGAAGCAGTAGCCCCACCCTGCCGTTTCAGGCCAGGTCCTCCAGTGTCGACTCAGACCATCCTGTGCTGTGCTTTTAGGGGTATTTGCAATCCATCTTCATGTTCCTGGACTGTTCTTTATCTGTGCCCCAGGTATTTACCTTTGACTCTCTGTTATGATTTGAGCTTCCCTATCTTACTTATACATGCCTTTTAATTTCAACAAATCATTATAATTCTAGTTGTCCTGCAGGGTTGAGCTTAGGGGGGTCTCACTTTTTATATCTTTTCTAATCACACCTGTTGGGAAGAGCCTTGCCATCCATCCACCAATCCACCAATCCATCCATCCATCCATCCATCATCTGTCTGTCTATCTAACTTTTCATCCACCTATCCCTTCTTACATTTATTTCATGCACATACAATCATGTGCTTTTAACATTGTGAGCATACATCTTGTTCTTATCCTCTCATGAATAATGGACTTCAAGACCAGGATTGTTTGTGTGGGAGGTGGGAGGGAATGTATATTGATGCAAAAGTACTTTTACGGATTTCAGTTGTGAGATGAGGTTATCGCATCTGCTGAGATAGATACCATTGTCTCACATCCCTTGGGGATTTCATGGTCACCCCAAGAGTTCTCTAAATTCTTGGAGTCTTACAACATTATAATCATAGTTATCCACTTCCATTGTCATTCTCCCATGTCTTATTGCCTAAAGGCAACCTCACTTTCAACCAATTGGACTTAGGAAGTGTTTTTTCTTTCTGATTTCTCCCATAGTATTAGTCATTCAAGGCATTTGTAGTAGCAGATAAGAGTTGCACCTTCACAGTAATGACTCATTTTTTGAACATTGCTTTTTAGTTTTATGGCAATAACATTTAATAATTTAATATTAACAATATAATGGATTTGTTCTGATATTTTCATGCATTCATATAACTTTTTTATCATACTTGTATTACCCTCCCCTATATACTCATCTCTTTTATCTAATATTCATGTTTCTACTTTCATGTCCATTTTAAAAAAGGTCTACATTCTGTGTCCAAGAGAAACATGCAGTATTTATTTTTCTGAGTCTGGCTTAATTTGCTTAAGGTGATGACCTCCAATTCCATCTGTTTTCTTGTAAAAAATGTAAGTTTAATCTTCTTTAGGGTTTCCTGCATTTTTTTATTCATCCCTCTTTTGATGGGCAGCTGGGCTAATCTCATAATTTAGATATTATGAGCACCACTGAAATAAACAGGGAAGTGCAGGTAGCTCTGTTTGCACTAGCTTTGATTCTTTGGGTCGACACCTAGGAGTGGTAAAGCTGGATCACGTGTTTTTTAGACCCTCTGTACTGATTTCCAAAGTGACTGCAGTAACTTGCATTGCCACCAACTGTACATAAGTATCGTACATTCTCACAGTTATTCAATGTTATTTTCTCGATAATAGCTATTCTCATTAGGTGAGATAGAATCTTAGTGTGTTTTTTATTTGCATGTCTCTGATGACTAAAGATGTTGGGAATCTTTTCATGTGTTATTGCCATTTGTAATTCTTGTAAAAAGTATTTGTCTTTTTGTACTATGCAACAGAAGGAGGAGATTTGATCTTACCTTTCTTTATTGTAGTATTAGTACCTTTAAGCCAGGGATTTTTCTCATTAGCTCATTTTTCTCCATTAGTCTTGCACTGATGCCAATTCCCCTTTGGCGTGCCTCTGAGTGCATGCATATCTTCTTCTGATTTCCCCCAATTTTAAAGAACCACTTCATTGTCTCTTTTCTTGGTATTATATTTCAATCATATATGATGTATGTTGTCTTTCTTATCCAAAATAGCCAGTCAAGGTGGCTATAAAGAGACCATCTATGCTGTACAGCAAAGATGCTATGTTATTCCTAGGAAGAATAGCTTGGTAGTTGTTTTCCCAAACAGCAAATATTTATTTGCTTTGCCATCACATAAGTGTATGCAATTTAAAACAGCCAGAATATGCATTGCACAAGGCAGGCATTTGACATTTGTGTGCTGAAAGTGTGACTGTACCAGAAACAAAATCAGTAATTCTCTGCTTAGCTGGGGAGGCTGTGACCTCTGGAAAGCTTTTGTTTTTGGACCTCCTAGGTTGTGAACTTCTTCACCCACCCCCCTTTCCTGGTCTCCACTTTCGTATCTGTAGTAGATTGCTGTTAGGTGATTGTCATTCACTCATTAGTCAATATCTCTAATACAATGGCCTAAAGCATACCTAACATCCTATTTCCTTATTACCCACCAGAAAAGAGAGAACTTCAAACAAACAAACAAACAAAACCCCAAACCAAACAAAAAGCATGTACATGGTAATGTATGAAGATACTTTGGCAGTTCGTTGTTCCATAAATGCTACATCCCACATATCCTAATAAACATAAGACAGTGGCACTTTGAACACTTGTTTAAAATATATACTCTTGGCAGTGGAGGCATGACTCAGTCAGTAAATTGCTCATTATGAAAATTTTAGGACCTGGATTCAATCCACAGCACTAATGTAAAACGCCAGATACTGTAGCTTGTTTATTTAATCACAGTGTTGGGGAGGCAGAGACAGGTGGATCACTGGGTTTGTCTGAACAGCCAGCCTAGCCTAATCTATGAGTCCAGGCTCCAGTGAAGGTCTTCATACCAAAAAATAAGGTGGACAGCTCTTAATGGCCAACACAGGAGGCTAACATCTGAACCTGCATACATAAATAAAAATGAAAAAGATACAGGTTCTTTTTGAATTTGAATATGTGAAGATTCTTTTTAAAGATTTATTTTTATTTGTGTGTATGTGTCTGTATGAATATATGTCACCTGTATGTGCATCCAAAGAGACTGGAAGAAGGTGTTGAGTCTCCTGGAGCTGGAGTTACAGGTGGCTGTGATCTGCTTGATGTGGGTTCTGGGAAACAAATCTGGGTCCTCTGGGAGACCGATAAGCACTCTTACCTGTTGGGCCACCTCTCCAGTGCTTGTGAAGTTTATTTTATTCTTGATGCATCCTTAGCAGACTTTATGCTTAAAAGTAGGAAAGATACAGTGTAAATGCATTCGTTTGTTATCTGTGTTTAGAAAGGAAAGGATTCTTCCTTTCTTGGGACAACTATGTCTTCTGTCATGATCTACCTGCTTTCTTGTGGGGCAAAGGATGAGTTTGCTATGCTATGATGGCAGACATACACTTTCCCATTTTTTTTCTATGTTTGCCACAACAAACTACTTTGTTGTTCTGGGGAATAACTCGGCTAGACTTGTTTACCACATGCTGATTCATGGACCAACCCCACAGACTATAAACCTATTTCCCACACTCCTTGACTCCAATAGTGAGTAAACAAGAAGCATGTAGATGAATCTGGTGACTTGTTAAGCCACATGACAAGATGGGCCACCAAAAATCGCATTTGAAATGTGACTTCAATGAGAACTATGGAATATCATTCTAGTGGTATCATTTTGGAACATCTGAATGGGGACTCTGACGGAGATTTGTGTATTTTGGAGGCCAGACCTAGAATCTCAGGGCCATGAGAATGTAGTCCTTGACAAAAGTAGAAGGAATCCTAACCACTTATCTGACACTGCTGGGTGACTTTTGAATAGCAGCAGACTTTATGTGCTATGTAAATCCTGACCCTGCTCAGATCTGGAACTCTGGCACACCGTCAGGCAAAATTTGGCACCCTCTCCGTTATGTCTGCATGGTGACTCACTGAGTTTACAGAGCATATTTTCCCTCCTCTGTCTGCCAGCTATAGCTACTCACTCATTCTCTCTTTGGAACGACTCAGCTAATGCAGTCACTTAAACTGATGTTTAATTGTGTAAAGTTCTGCAGAAGACTATAAAACTCTAGTTACCATTGGCTAAAGGCTGGGACCTGTCACAGTTACCAGGACAACTAAACATTGCTACCTACTCTGCCTCCTTCTGCTATTTGTGACCCATTTCTGACTCTACAAACTGTGAAGATACGGAAGTGTGAGCATTCAGGAAATCAAAGGCCAGCGCTTTCCCCTCTCATTTTTTCTTAAGATGAGAAACCAATATCTTGTACATCCTGTAATGTGGGCAGTTCATTCTCCTCTCTGCTAGTCTTAGCATTTATGAGTAGTTCGAAAAGCATTGCATTTAGCTTGTACATGGACACTGGCTTTAGGTAAGTTGATTCCCTTTCCAGATGACGAACTGTCTTTTTACAGAGCAAAGATGCAGTCTTCACCCTCTTTCTGGTTTTCCCTGCAGCTAGTGTAGGTTCAGTTATTGGCAATTGGCAGGGCTTGCTGAAAGAATGAATGGGGCATGCTCCCATGGAAAAGCCAACTGTGTTGAAGGAAGCGCTGATTTGCCAGTCATGTTAATTTGTTCCACACACTTTTACAACATCAAAGGAAGCGTCTCTTATTCTTGGATGGGAACGATGTTATAATAAGTCCGCCTGCAGTAACCTAATTTCACATCATGGGCTGAGCAAAGAGCCAGAATGAAGTTTTGAAGAAAAAGCATTTGCGGGCACCTGGCGTTTAACAGAAGCCGACATGTGAATTTGAGCATGCTTGTGAATGTATTCATTTGACGGTTACAATTTAGTGGACAGAAAAGGATTCAAGATCCCTGTGGAGACAGCAGTGTAATGTCATGTCTGATAGTATGACCTCCGCCGTTCAAGGTGGGATACTTGATGAGTGAACTAGAAGTATGTTATTTAACCCTTTTAAACTTTGGGTGTTTCATATATCAAACATCTGTAGTAGAAAGTCCACTTATGGTTGTGACTACTAATAAACAAGATCAACTGATACATAGTAATTAACGAATGATATCTGCTGTCATTGATAGTGTTTGGTTAAATGTGGCAATGAAAGTGAACAAAAGGCTCATGTTTGTCTTCATTTTTTCCCATGTCCAGAAGTCCTAAGTAGTTCACTGGGAGAGAAAGCAGAAAGTCACTAAATTCTCAGAAAACAAAACAAAACAAAACAAACCCAAAACTAAGCTAGAAATTCGTATCTTCGTCAGTGTTCTATTGTTTTGAAGTCACACTATGGCCATAGCAATTCTTATAAATGAAAGCACTTAAATGTGGTTTGTTTACAGATTCAGAGGTTTAGTCCATTGTCAACATGGTGGCCACTCAGGCAGACATGGTGCTAGAGAAGGGGCTGAGAGTTCTACCTCTGGGTCCTCAGGCAGTAGGAAAAGAGAGAGACCCTGGGTCTGGCTTGGGCTTCTGAAACCTCAAAGCTCTCCTCAGTCCCCAGTTACAAACTTCCTCCAACAGGGCCACACCTACCCCAACAAAGCCATATATCTTAATTCTAGATAGTGTCACCCTCTGATGACTGAGGATTCAAATATTTGAGCCTATGGGGGCCATTCCTTTTCAAAGTACCTACAATTAGTGTCACTAATTTTTGGAGAATTGCAAGTAAGAAATGGTAGTGTGTTGTTATGTCATCCCTTCCAGGATGAGTATCACCAAGGAAAGCAAACATGGACGCCGAGAGTAAGTTAAGTGCAATGTGGTACACCACTGCTAGGAATAAAAGATGGTCCAGCTGCTGTGGAAGACAGCACAATGGTTTCTCAAAAAAGGAAAAGCAAAATTTCCATGTGATCAAGCAGCCTCAGCTGGAAGGGTTTCAAGTAGATAGGAGCACTCATCTTCTTTTCAGCACTATTTCACCATAGCCACAATATGAAAACCCCTAGAATGCCTGTCAGTTATGGATGAACAAAAGAAAATGTGGCCCGAAGTAAGCCACAGTATTATTCAGACTTACAAAAAGGGTTCTTAAATTTACAGCAGAATGGGTGGACTCTGAGAACATGGTGCTAAGCCACCACGACACTAAGAGGACTTCATAGTTTCACTTGGGTTAATATAAAAGTCTAATTCATAGATTCAGAGCATCAGATGGTGTCTGCAAGGGGTTAGGGAGAATAAAGCTATCCGATTCAATGGGTAATGCAGCTCCAGTGGAGAAAGGCGAGCCTTGAGGTCCATTGAGAAGCAATCGCTTGCCACAAATGTTGTTGTATGCTTGAAAACAAGGCGAGAAGGCAGACATCAAATAGATACTCTTATTGCAACAATAACTTTGTGTACTGTAAACTAAATAAATTCAACTAAGTATACATCATAATTTATGTGCTGCTTGGACCATTGATAATACTTTTGTGGAAAGCTGGCAACATGAGGGTTTATGGAGACAGAATTATGGCATCTCATTTATTTTCAAATATGTAACCAAGATTCTTAATTCTTTTGCAAAGGTCAAATTTCAAGCTTATGTAACTTCATGGAATCCCTTGATGAGTTGAGTGACTCCAATTAATTGTGACAACTTGGATCCATAAGTCATTTCCTACGCCATCCCAAATAGATAAAGATCATCTACTGTCAGTGGAACTGGAATGCAAGACAAAAAAAATTGGCAGGAGACACATTTTCCTATGTGCTCCCATAGTTTTTGAGGGCAGATTCGTATTGAATTGGGAGGAAATAATGGCTCGCATTAATAGCTTCTGTGTGTGAAAGGTTGAAAACTGTACTTATTCCTTGTCTGTGTTATATGCATTAAGTGCCAAGATGCACAGAAGAAAAGCTTTGAACTTTTTTGAAAAAAAACATGACCTGATTTTCCAATTAAGTTATCACCAATCTGATTATGCCTCACACAGTTTTGCATCAAAGTTCACATACTTTAGCTAATCATAAACTTGTACATGCAGCTTTCAAAACCAAACTTGGCTAAGAATTTCCTTTATTAAAATGTATATGCAAATACTAATAAAATTATTAACGTGGAAGTTCTTGCCTAAATCATAGTTCCCAGGGAACTCTACTTGAACTTCCCTGCAAGGACATGTAGCAAGAGAGACTGCTGGAATACCTCACCCCAAACAGTAGATGACTTTATTACATCTCTGAGTGAAGAATGACCAAGCACTGGCTCACCACTTGACAACAAAGGAAAATGAAAATATCCCAAGCTCTTTTTGTTAAAGAATAGTTCAGTTTTCAGGTTTATCTTCAAAACATTAATGTCAGCGAGACTTATAGCTGTGTGACCTGACAGTTTGTCTCAGTTGTGAGTAACAAGTGACCTGATGCATTTGTTGCTGATGTGGAAAGTTGATGAGCTGTATTCCAGATAGAATTGAAGTCAGCTGAGATGGAGCTTTTGGAAAAGGACTTGTCATCTTGGCCAGAAACAACCCTGAGCCAAATGGACACTTCTTAGACCTTATCTCACTTGACCGCCCTGCAGCACTTGGCATTGCGGCCTGAGCCCTTCTCTGGGAAACTCTTGGCTTCTGAGATTTTTTTTCCTCTCATGGGTAAATTTTCTACTCTGATGTGTGATAGCTCTGATTTCCTGACTGATCACTCAGTAGTTGGCCTTTCTGCATTTTGTCATGATCTTGTTACACAGCACAAATGGACCTCAGTGATTTCACCTAATTATCGAAGAATCAATGACATCTATATTTATGGGGGTTAAAAATCTGTATTTACAACTTACTAGATTTTTAAAAAATGGTATCCTTCTGGCACACCAAATTAACGTGTAAAAAAATTCATTATTTTCTGCTTTGCTTCTCCCGATTTTCCTGCACCAATGAAAAGCACCATTTAGTTGCTCAATTTAAAAGCCTAGGTCTCTTTCTGGATTCATTTGTCTCTATTATTCTTTACAAATAATTTTTAAGTCTTAATGTTCTAGTCATCTGTTCTGTTTGTGTATCTCTGTCCATGTTCATTGTTAATGTCATAGCTTAGGTACACAAACACACACACACACACATGACTTTTGAATCACTGAAAAAAATCTGACAGAAAATTTAAAGGAGGAAGGATTTATTTGGACTGACATTTGTAGAGTGTTCAGTCCATGTTCACGCGGCTGTGACATAATACCTGGCAATAGCAGACTAATAAAGGAAGGTTTTATTTTGGCTTATAGTTTGAGGCTGGGAAGGCATGGCATGTCAATCAATAATAGCTAATCATCACCAAGTCTGAAATACCATCCTTACCCATCAACTTTCTCTAGATAGGTTCTGCTACCCAAAGTTCAATAAACATCCTAAAAAGAAAACATCCTAAAACCCGTGTTACAAATTCAAACCATAACATCATACCATGTGTCTTTTTTTTTGGTCATTGCTCCAGTCTATGAAGTGTTTTCTCTGGCTCCTTCCATATCCCAAAGTTTTATGACGTACACATGCAACCATTCATTTCACCTGATTAAGAGCCTTGGAAAGTTTATTTCATCCTTATAAAGTTAAAACATATGATAACAGAATAAAATACCCTGGACACTGTTATTCCTTTGTTCTGCTTTCAGACTCGATAGCTTCAGTTCTTGCCCTATTTCTCACACTCAACCCAACCCTTGTATTGACATGCTTACTTATTAAACTGCTCATTCCCTTATTTTTCCCTTGTGACATTGCGTATGTTCTTCCCTCTGTGTGAAGCAATTTTTGCTTATTTATCTGCCTGTTCACTACCATCCTTATCTTTTAAGATTTGGTTTACATGTACTTCATTTTTTTCTAGAATAACACCTGGTATGTTTATAGTTCACAGGATGTATGTAAACACAGTTGTTTTTCCACATCCCAACTGAGAGCTATCTGAGGATAGGGATTATGGTTTTTGTTTTGTTTTGTTTTGGTTTTGGTTTTTCGAGGCAGGGTTTCTCTGTGTAGCTTTGACGCCTATCCTGGCACTCACTCTATAGACCAGGTTAGCCTCAAACTCAAAGAGATCCGCCTGCCTCTGCCTCCCGGTGCTGGGACTAAAGGTGTGCGCCATCAACGCCCAGCAGAATTACCTATTTTCAACATCTTGCTCCTAGAATATTGTTCAGCATTTGGTTCATTGTTGGCACTTGACAAATAAATATTAGAATAAGCTATTTTTCTGTCTAATTAAAAACTAAAAGGGAAGTCAATGATCTTTTTTATTTTGGAACCACTAAGAGCCAGATGAGACTGGTCATCTCTCTATAGATGATATACCCTCTACTCCTTTGCCATTCATGGGGTTAGTTGGTGGGTAGTTGATAATTGATCAGGGATATTTGAAAATTGGTGTTCCAAAGTCCACAATTGTTGTTCCAAGAGTCTTTTCTACGTATTTCTAAAATACAATGGAGTGTTTTTCACTATTCCTGGAGCCCTTATGCGCCTATGGTATTTGAAGCCCTGGAAATGCTTAACTCCGCATTCACAGCTTTGGGGAAGAAGGCATGTGGAATCTAGAGTGCTGGCCCTAATGCTTCCCATTTGTGGGGAATCAAATCGGGGTTGTCAGTGGCTACAGATTGCCAAGAGGACTCGATCATTCCGTAAAGTCTCTTTTTCCACACGCACCCTGAGATGATTCTTCTGTAGTTCTGCCAGGGGTCTGTAAAGACTGTGGAGTCCTATGAGCACACCACCACAAGCGTCTTCTCAGGTCTCCATCCTGCAGTTATTGCATGAGGAATAGGCTTCGTCAACTGCCTTGGAGTCAGCCTTTCTGAATTCTACAGGACTCCTAAGAGGGCTAGAAGTGACACCCATCTACAACTAAAACAAAGAAGGATGAGTAAGGAACGGATAGCAAATCACATACTTTTGCAAATTAAATTTATCTGTAGGCTTTAAATATGTGCTTTAAATATTTTGAGTAATCTGGTATGGATTATGGTTTTGTTATTAAACAGCCATTTTGTCTCATCCTTATGTGAGAAGTAAAAAGAGACATGTTTGCTGCATTTTTCTCTTTGGAAAATATTGGATTTTGAGGAGGATATGAGTCTTTCCAGTCAAATTGAAAAATTGCTCAGAACTGAAAGGCTATTCCATCTGAGCTCAAGCTGTGTTAGAGTTTGACAGCATCTTTTCCATTGGCAATAAGAAGGACGTGTGATTCGCATGATTTTAAACAGACTCATTGTCCTCAGAATACAGATATGGATGCATTCTGAACCTACGGGATGAACAGAAGCCTCATCTCAAAATAAAGAAGACATGCAGTGTTTAAAGGGCATGGATGGCCCAACTTTAACCAAAAGCATTGAGAATTTCTAGCGTCTCATAATCTGAATGTATTTGCATTGGAAAAATCTTAAAGTTATTACATTTTCCAAACCCCATTGCTGTTTACTCCAGGTCCTGTCTATAAATAGCAGAGAGAATGTTGTTTGGCAGCTCTCAAGGCTTAGAGAAGAACAACTGTTACCTGGAAATTACATACCACAGCTCTGAGGATGTATCATCTCATTTCATTTTACGATTTCCTTACAGATGAAACTCAGATAAAATAATGTGTGCTAAAGTGTGTAGTTAGCAAGCTTCATTCTCTCTCTGGCTGCTAGTGTCTGTCTGGAATATTTGCCTGTTACTATCTTGGGGTCCTTCCTCTTTACAATAAATTCTTGTCACTCCTACTTTATTTAGTTATCTCATATACCATTTAAAACTCATCCCTCTCAAGAGGCTTTCCCTGTTTTTCTATCGATAGCTTAGTTAGGTGCCTTCGCATGCTCTGGAGTCAGCCTCCATCAGGCATACATGACTCCATCTCTCTCTAGTCTGGCTCATCATCCAGACTGTTAGTCCCAGTTCACAGCTGGAGCCTTGTCAACTTTGCATCTCCAGCAACTCCACAGTATTTGATGAGTTAAAAAAGTAATACATCAGCACTGCCTTAAGATAAGGATGATTGCTCTGTTGCAAACAGAAGAAAATTGCAGTGTCCCATAATAATTATACTCCCCAGTACTGCTGAATGGAGACTATTCAGGGATGAGTGGAAGGAGATCACTATGTCTTGCTCTCAGGTTGCCTCCATCATACTCTGTGTCTGAAGAACTTTGTCTCAGACTATCCATTAGACATCATAATCATCTTCCATATTGCTTTCATGGCCTAGCTGCCAATAAGAAGATAGTGCCTTGGGTAGAATTAAGTACTAGTACTCTTTTAGGGTGGTAAACCCTGGGTAGTCAGTATGAGATGAAAAGTGCATGATCATTTTTATGGTTAAGAGGTACTGAACACTACTGTTTGGTAGGCGCCTACATGTGACCACACAGCACATGTTTAGGCAGCATACTCTGGAGGACAAGGGAAATGACATTGTCCTGTTAAATTTCTCCTCCTTTCATATTTTGTCCAAAATAACACCAAGGAGAGACAACTACTCTGCATTTCAGGGTGACTCATCCAGATTGTTTAGTATCCCCTTAACACTACGTGGGAAGACAATTTGCTAAATGTAAAGGAAAAAAGAAGGACGGGAATGGTTGAAAAGGATGACTGTATTGTCCTGCATAGTCCTGCTGCGTTGGTAGAAGTCTACATGAAGAATGCCCAACCAGACAAGGTGGAGAGACACTGAATGGGCAAGTGGATCCCATTGACACAGTTTTATTTTGTGCCAACCATTTATGTCTCTTTTCAAATCTTCAACCTGTTGGCCTTACATATGATGAAAAAACAGACCCAAATACCAGAAGTTTGTCTTCTGTTGGACAAAATGCTGGCACACCAAACACTATTCAACATGTCTGAAGTCTAAAAGATGTTGTACTTTTCCATTGAGTACTTTCCCATTTCTGGTTTTCATCATTTCTATTTTCAGAAGTATCAATACTTATACTCACTTTGGTTGAATTAAGAATAACAGCTGTCTCTGATTCTATGTCACCTTCCTTACACAGGGAGGCTCCTTCATATGCATGTATCAGCCATCTGTTCAGTGTGGCAAGGGCATACTCTGGCACAAATTACACATTTAGGTGGTGTATAGATATGACAAATGAACTGCTTTGCTTTCTGACTTGCTGATATATTTGTGCAGTAAATGTTAGATTTTATGATGGTGAATTGGGAAAGGATATAGAGGAAGCAATAAGGCAAGTACAGTTCACAGCACACTAGCCAAACCAGACACAGAAGCCTGACCTGGGAGACTGGAAATGAATGGTCTCCATTGCTCCAGCTGCCACAACTTTATCAACCTGACTCTGGGGATGGAACTGAAGGGAAAATGGAAATAAACCAAAAAGACATAAAAGAAGGACTTTAAAAACATATGATTTAAGTTAAAGGTCCTTTTACACACATTGCAGAGCTGACATTTTGTGAAATACCTTGCTCCCAATAGATCATTTCTGCTTTTTCTGTCAAGGCACGGGGTGAGTTCCAGAAACAACAATGTGTGGTTCTACACACACACACACACACACACACACACACACACACACACACACACACACATACATACACACCATGTATTTACCTTTAATTAGACATATATTTGAATTCATTGGTCTCTTCTCCATATGTATTATTTACAGTGGGATTTTGGAAAACAAAGTAGGAAAAAAACATGCCATTGTACGAAATTGTATGAGAATGTGCAAACTAAATTTGGGAGCCTTCAAGTTTTAGATACTGTTAGAAGAGGTAAATGAAGACTCTCCTATTAACTGTAGTTGATAAGGCTTGTATCATAAAGCTAGATATTGTGCTGTATGCCTTTTAATCCAGGCATTTATTAGACTGGCCCTTGGGTGGTGATTAGATCTCACAGTTTCTGGACCAGCTTAGTAACACAGCAAGAGACCTCGTCTCAAAAAATGTATCACATGTTTTATGAAGTAACTAGATCTCCTGGGTTTCCATCATACATGTTCACACAAGTGTAACATATGAGGAAATAGATATGTCCTTTAGGTTAATTGGGACAGTAATTTCATAGTGTGTACGTTCTTTCAAAACATGCTGTAAGGCTTAGATACATGTAATTCTTACTTGTCAATCATGCCTCAAGAAAGCGGGGAAAAAAAAATCTCTATTCTAAATTTCAAAATCTACTTTTCAGGAATGCAGTCTAGGGGACACACCCAGGTTCTTTTCTGTTGCTACTGAATATCTGTCCATAGGAAAACTCTCTTTGGTGACAAAGAAAATTAGACTCCAGAAGTGATATTTTGCCTGCAAATTATCTAATGGCCTTTTCATTTCCCCACTGAACTCTGTAGCTATGGAAACTTTAATTTCTTTCTTGAATCAGCTTCAGAAATACGTGTGCTAATGTTCCTCAAACTGACTTATCAACTAATGAACTGAGAAATGTTATATTTTTTGAACTATGCTTAGAAGTGTTTTGCTCAGATTTTAAAGGTCAGGGCACTTTAGGGTCATGTTTTTTCCATAATTTTTCTATGTAACATATTCACTGTCCATTAAAATCCAATTTTCTCTACCAATAAGATGCTAGGCTTCTGATCTCTCATGGAAATTGTACTTTGCATGAGTCACCTCATCCAAATGTATGCTCTCAGTGAACCTGTCATCAAGTAGACTTGATGCCTTAATTTTTCCCTTTTGTAGTGAGATGCTGAACTTGTTCCTTAGCTAGCATGTTGTTACTGGAGTTGGGGAGGGGGTGAGGTAAAAAAGAAAAATTATATAGCAACTGTTGGAGCTGAGAATGACTGTTAGTGAACATCTGATACTGTAATTTCAGGGCAAACCATGTAATCTCTGTAGAATTAAGGATGAGGGCAACTGGATTCCATTAATTCCTTCACCACTTTGATCACGATACAAAGGTAACTATGGCATAGATTTATCCCATAAGGGTGGGATGACATGTGAATATTAGTGTATTATTTTAAAAACACTTTCTGTGCATTTTTTATGAATTTAGGTAGGCTTAAAGTTGCAACAAATACATGCCACAAATTCTTGCAAGTACTAACTTGCAAGAACAGCATGGTTCACCTGTAACCAGTGTTCAGAAGGTCTAGTAAATAGCCATTGGCATGCGGGCAGCAGGAAGAGCTCCATAAGAGAGTTAGAATTAGTTCTGGGACATGCATAGCAAGCAAGACTGGAAATGTGGGTACAGTGAGGAAAGTTGTTAAAACAGAGGAAATCACATCACTGACTTTATTTATCAGCTGTGTGGTACTATAAGGAGAAACTTGAGACAACTATTATAAAAGAAAACTTATTTGGTTCACAGTTTTGGAGATTCATGTTCAAAAAGGTATCTTAATTTATGTGGTCTTTGATGAGGGTGTTGCATCATTGTGAGTGCATTTGAGTAAATGGTAGAGTCTTTTTTTTTACTTTTTAAAATATTTTGACAGTTTCATGCATATGTCCAATGTATCCTTATTATATTCACTCTCCACTATCCTCTGTTATCCCATTACTTTCCTTATGAATCATTTCTACTTTTCTAACAACCCAGAGGCTACAGCATCAATTAAATGGCACACCTTTCTCTAGCAACTATTAGTAGGCCATAACTCTCCAGGAAGGGATGACACCTCAATGGCACCTTATCTCTCTACAGTGAAATATTGCATGCCCAATGTTGCACACGCATCCATTGCTGCTTTGTGTTCATGATTGTAATGCTGTGTCTTATCTGGACTGCAGCCTTTTCATGACACTTCTTCCCACCCTCCAACTCTTTTACAATATTCTCTCAAGTCACACCTCTCAAAGACTCACATGTCCCATTACCACCATGCTAAAAACAAAAACTTTAATATATCTACCCTTGGGAGACAACATTCATATTCAAACCATAACACTGCTCCCACTATAATGTTTAATTATGTGATTCCAAGCTTAAATGAACCTTCTTGTAACTGTGGCAAATTGAAGTCAGTGATATGAATTCCAAGGAACCATAGTACCCATGCCACTATTGTAATATTAGATACACTTTGCCAAGTCAGTTATTATTGTAGCTGCTGGGGCTCACACCTGGGTAAGACTGATGATGAGTTTTTCATCTTCACTTTTTTTATTTCACCAGAATTTTTAAAATTTAAATTAAAAACAAGCTTGCTTCACATATCAATCACAGCTTCCTCTCCTCCCTTCCTCTCCCTCCTCCCTTCAACCTATCCCCAACCCCTCACCCAATGTCCTACTCCACTCTCTAAGGAGGGTAAGGCCCCTCATGGGGGAATCTGGAAAGTCTGTCATATCATCTAGGGCAGGGCCTAGGCCCTCCCCCATGTGTCCAGGCAGAGACAGCATCCCTCCATCAAAATATTGGCAAACTTCTTCACAGACCTTGAAAGAACAATACTCAACTTTATATGGAAAAACAAAAGATCCAGGTTAGCCAAAACAACCCTGTACAATAAAGGAACTTCTGGAGGCATCACCATACCTGACTTCAAGCTCTATTATAGAATTATAGTCCTGAAAACATCTTGGTATTGGCACAAAAATAGACAGGTAGATCAATGGAATCTAATTGAAAACCCTGATACTAACCCATACACCTATGGACACTTGATTTTTGACAAAGAAGCTAAAATTATACATTGGAAAAATGACAGCATCTTCAACAAATGGTGCTGGCATAACTGGATATTGGCATGTAGAAGACTGCAGACAGATCTGTGTCTATTATCTTGCACAAATGGACCAAAGACCTCAACATAAATCCAGCCACACTGAACTTCTTAGAAGAGAAAGTAGGTGGAACCCTCAAAGGAATTGATACAGGAGACTTTTCCTCAACATAACACCAGTACCACAGACACTGAGATTGACAATTAATAAATGGGACCTCCTGAAACTGAGAACCTTCTTTTAGGCCGAGGACAGTCAGCAAGACAAAAGGGCAGCCCACAGAATGGGAAAAGATATTCACCAACCCCACATCTGACAGAGGGATGATTTCCAAAATTTACAAAGAACTCAAGAAGCAAGTCTCCAAAACACCAAAGGATCCAATTAAAAAGTGGGATGCAGTAAAAGGCGAAAGATTTATACGATCTGTAGAGAAACCAGAGCAGAGACAGCTGATCTGAACAGGGGAGAGCTCTTGGACCCCAGACCGACAGCAGGGAGGCCAGCATGAGACTGATCCCGACCCCTGAATGTGAGTGTCAGTGAGGAGGCCTGGGTAACCTATGGGGCCCTGAGCAGTGGATCAGTGTTTATCCCTGGAATACAAACAGACATCGTGTGTCCATAACACAAAGAGGGATGCTCTCTCAGCCTGGACTTTTAGGGGAGTTCCTGGACCCTACCCTGAGTGAAATGACAGACTCTAGATATCCCCTATGTGGAAGGAATTGGCAATAGGGAGGGAGGCTGGGGGTTGGGGGGTGCGGGAGGAGGGGAGGGAGAGGGAACTGGGATTGACATGTAAAACAAGCTATTTAAAATTAAAATAAAAAAATTAACAAAAGAAGTGGGCTACAGAACTAAATAGAGAATTCTCAATAGAGGAGTCTAAAATGGCTGAAAGGCACTTGAAGAAGTGCTCAACATCCTTAGCCATCAGGGAAATGCAAATCAAAACAACTCTGAGATACCATCTTATTCCTGTCAGAATGGCTAAAATCAAAAACACCAATGACAATTTATACTGGAGAGGATGTGCTGGAGAGGATGTGGAGAAAGGAGAACGAACTCTCCTCCACTGCTGGTTGCCGTGCCAACTCATACAGTCATTTTGGAAATCAGTATGGAGATTCCTCAGGAAAACGGGAATCAGTCTACCACAGGATCCAGCAATTCCACTTTTAGGTATATACCCAAAAGATGCTTATTCATACAACAAGGACGTCTGTTCTACTATGTTCATAGTTCCACTATGTTCATAGCAGCACTATTTGTAATAACCGGAATCTGGAAGCAACTTAGATGCCCCTCAACTGAAGAGTGGATAGAGAAAATGTGGTATATTTACACAATGGAGTATTACTCAGAGGAAAAAAACCCCAAAACAATGGAATCTTGAAATTTGTCAACAAATAGATGGCACTAGAAGAAACCATCTTGAGTGAGGTAACCCAGTCACAAAAAGACAAGCATGGTATGAACTCACTCATATATGGATTTTAGGCATGAAACAAGGGAGTGCCAGCCTACAATTACACAGCTAGAGAGTCTGGGATACAGAGATAATGCATGGTACCCCAGAGAAAGGGAACGGGACAGAATCTTCTGAGGGCATCTTCACTTTTTATCCTGAAGTCTTCACCTGAAATGTGTATGTGTGCATGTGTTGTATGTGAGTGTATGACATAAACATTGAGTTTCATTTTTCTTAGCTGTAGATCAAATTGTCCTAACATTGCTTTGGAAAGTTATCATAGCATCCATGAACTGTGGGGCTTAGACCTGGTTAATGTGGATTCCAAGGGTAAATCGATCTGTATTTGGTGTGACTAAGCACAGACTCTGCTGTAGCTGCGGTTCCTGGGGAATGGAACAGTGACACCAGCATGGTTTTTAAGGACACAAAACCCCCTGAGAAGCTGGTGTAAGACTTTTTTTCACAGTCCTAGTGCAGATACTATCGCTATTGCTTTACTTTGGAAGAGCAGAGTTCCCACTGCCAGGAAGGTGAGGCGATCCTTGTTAGCCTACATTGTGTGAGTTTCCCTGCAAATTCTGATGGGAACCCAGGAGGGCATGATCTGAAACCTTCTCTGATAGACTGGAAAGCCCATTTGTGTGTACATGTGTGTTCCCTTTTCTTCATCAGTATTTTCAGAATTTTGTCAGTTTTAATAGCCTTGTGGAGAAAATCATTTGTGTAGGTTGAAGCATTAATTTCTCCATTTTACTTTTTCCTTTTTTATTTAATATTTCCTTTATTATCTTTTTGGGTATTTGAGAGTATTTTTGTTCATTTTCTAACATCTGGAGGCAGATGCTTAGTTGATTTATTTTCATTACTATGCCTTTATTATTCATTTAAGGTTATATGTTTATTTCTAAGAATGCTATTGTCACATTGTAGTAGTATTGACATTGGTAATTCTTTCTTTGAAATATTTCAGTTTCCATGATGCTGACTTTTTATTTTCAGTCATGGCATATTTAGGAGTTTGTTTATTAATTATAAGAGTTTGGAGTTTTTCTTTAGTGTGTATTTTTATCATTAATTTCTAATTTAATTTATATGGTATTTTGAAAAATTTTGAGATTTGATTACATTTTTCTAGATGTTTTAAATGGCCTCCAAAGGACATTTAAATTCCAAAGAATTTTTCTCTCCTTCTTAGGGAAGGGTCTTACATTTGCCCATTCTTCTGAGTTTATTAATTGTGCCTGCGACAGTTTTGCTGTCATGAAGTTTATTCCTTTTCTCTCATTTCCTTTTGGGAAGCTGAATGAAGAAGGCCCAGTACACTCTATGGGATTCCAAAAACCACTGATCCTTGCTGACTGATGAATGAGAAACATGCTTGTATTGAATTATCCTTGCAATTTTAAGGCCTATTTGTTTCTGCACTGTAAACTCACACAACCAGACTGGTATGGTGTTCTGTGTCTTCAGTGTTTTATCTGTTTAAACTAGAGACTGCCAAAAGGCCATAATAAAATATTCTGTGGCGAAATGAATTTTTTACATTTCTTCTTGAATTTCTACTACTTTTTTCTTTTTATATTGGTTGATGCATATAACTATAGAATAGTGTCATTTTCCTGGCAAATGTTGCCTTCTATTGTTACATAATGATATTTTATCTAGCTTAATGCCTTTGCCTTGAGTACATTTTGACTAACTCAAATGTGATTATTCCCAATTTATTTTGCTTTGTTGAGTACGGTATCTTTTTCTGCACTTTTACTACTCCCACACTCTGCGTGTGAGCCATTAAAGATCTAGTGAAGCATTTTAGTTCAAATGATACATTTAATTTTCGTGGTTGTTGTTGATAAATTGGAATTTATTTGTAACGGTTAAATTTTTATCTTTTAATATGTTTCTTTTAGTGCATTTCTTTTTAAAGCTTTATTGGCTTTTAAAACATACTAAAATATTTTTCTCATTCAATTTTGTTTAATCTCTGTGAGTTTGGATGGAAAGCCTTTTCCTCCACTGATAATACTTGCTTTACAATGTTCTGCTAAAGCCATTGCTCTTTGGTTTTTGCTTATCACTTTTTAAATCTCAATCTTTTAAAACTAAAATCTTATTAGAATTCAAGTCTAGATGGAAAGCTTTGTTTCTAGAATTTTAGATTAGCTCGTATAAAATCAATCTGTATTCTGAGAACAAACCACAGAGCTGGGGAAAATATGAAGTGTGGTTGAATGCATTGGCAAGGTACCCAGGCAGCCAAGCTGTGAGACCTGAGACCCATAGATACTGAACTGAGGTTAGCCAAATGCCACCCAGTGCTTTCCTTTCAATTACGTTTGGAGGTCCTTAGTGCTGCAATGTTGTGTAGAGCCTTTGTTAGTGTCCTTACTTGAAAATTGTGGAGTTGGTGGTATTCAGTAAAGAAACAGGAATGATTGTACCACCTACACGGGAACAGGGGAAAGAAAATGGGAAATAGTTTGCTAATCTGAAGGAGAGAAGGAAGTGAAAGAGGAATGTAGGCAGGTGAAACAAACGCAAACCAACAGGAATACACTGTATCATGAATCACAGCAGTGCTTACATTTCCTAGAGAAAAGAATAGGAACTGGGCCTTGTGAGAGTGGGGGTCTCATCTGGAAAGTGCCTTGTTAGCATGTATGAAGTTCTGCGTTCAGTCTTCAGAGTTACCAGAAAACAAAAACAAAAGCAGAAATTCAAATGTTGTAAGGAATGGAGGGTACTGTGCTGGAGAGAAATGTAGAAATCATCTCTTTGCTGTTAAGAAAAATACATCTGTTGTCACGTCTGCTGCGCGGCCTGTGTCCAAGAACGTGTGGAGGGTGTCGGGGATTGACAACACAGAGACTTGTTTAACGATGTAAAGAAAACTTTAAACAGGCTCCAAAAAGGTTCAAGAAAACCTCCTAAGAAAAGCTCCCACCAGAGAAGCTTCTGCTCTCTCCTCTCCCCTGGCTGGTTCTGCTCTCACACCAGAGGTGGATGTGTGTGGGTTTTGAAGGTGCGGTTAGTCTTTGGACAAGGTCGAGGTCAGGGCAGTTTCCGTGGGAAGGCCTTTTCCAGGAACTTATTGTATCGTTTTTAGTAAACATGTTTTTACTAAACATTGTCTTACAGCTGCCTACTCCCAGGCAGAAGGGGAAGTGGATCTCTGCTCAAGGTCTGGTGTTCCCACAATTCACCCCTTTTTATTTTCAAATGAGGCACTCCTGGCTTAGGTCAAGTAGGGTCACCCTCCCTTTCCCGTCTTTGGGGGACCTTGAACCCCTGTCTTAGGTGGGAGGGGTCTTCCCCACAGGTTGCCCATCATCGGAGACACCCCAATCTTAAATCATCTGTAACCAACCTTCATGGCTATCGGGATTGCCATGGGCTAAGCTAAGCAATACTTGGTTACGGATCTCTTGCCTCTGGAACAAGGCACGTTTGAGCTCGGCATAAAGCCAGAATGCCTACCGCCACTGCCACCATTTCCAGGACCCCCATTGACATAGCGCCTCTCCATCACCGTACCCATCACCAGATCTGGGCCATAACATTCTACCAGCCTTCATCTGTTACAAGGGTAACATGCACGTGATTTACATTCTGTTACAAGGGTAACCCGCATGTGACTTAGATTTACAATTTGATAAAGTTACAATTGTTCCAAGATCTGCTCAGGAAAGCATTTAGAAAGTGCACTTGCACAGATACATTAGGTACAATCATTGATGTTACACATGTAGCATTATGAAAAATATGAACAATAGGCTTGTTGCACTATCCACAGAGCACCAATTTGTTCCTGTGGTGATGCAGTTTGTTGATTTAACGTCAGCTGATTATGCGACTTGAGTCAAAGTCTCCTTTTTGTCGCATTAGGACAAGTTGCATCTCTCTAGAAAAATACTCTGGCCTAGTCGTGATTCCAGAAACAGGAACCATCAAGTCTGATATTTCAAGTGACCATGTCCTGTTCAATTACTGAAAAGAGGCTTTTGCCCCTCATCACAGTCCATACCAATGTCCAAAAGTTTTAAATGGGTCCTTTTTTTCTCTGTTGGCTTCACGATGAAAACTCATGGGTCCGGAAGGTTGATGCAGCAGGTCTGTTGAGAAACTGGAAATCTCGAACCAACTGTTTTCTTTCTTTCTTGGGCTCTAGATTCGATGACATCAAGAGTCAGGAACACTGATTTTGAAGATCTCACTCAAACTGGCTTAGGTAGGCTCCCATGGTCTCAGGTCCAGTTTTTTTCTGCTCCATGCATCTCACTAAATGGTCTGACAGTTGCTGAAGCTTTATTCTTTTCCTGCAAGAAAACACAAACATGCCCTCGACCCCAAATTAGGGTCTTCTCCACTGTCTAGTGTATGGATGTCTCCATTTGACCTGAGCAATGGTTTCTCAAGTTCCATCATGCCAGAATCTGTCTGAAGCTCACTGGCATTCACATTATAAAATTTTTAAATGAGGAGTGTATTATTTGATGAGTCATGTGGGGGCTGGGGGCATTATTCCCCCTTTTTTATTTTCTAAAAAAATTTTTTTGAACTGTTGAAGCTGGACCATAACAGTAGAAGATTTGTCTACCCTCCTTGGTTAACTATCTAGGTAAATTGGGATTACTACTTAGATTATTTGTAGATGCCCATTAAGAAGGACATATCCATTAAATATTTCCCAAAAACTTCTGAAAATCACTTAAAGATTGTAAACTATACTGTGTCCAAATAACTTTTGAAAATTATTTGAAGTCTGTGAGCAGTCTTTCCCAATCTAACCTGTAGAGCTCTCACTAGCTGACAAGGCCTCTTTGCATCTTAAATTTTTCTGTTAAAACATTAACAGACTGGCTGGTTGTTCCTTTTGGCTATATTTAAAGCAATTTAGGTAGCTTCTTAATTATTTTTGAAGGGATTTAAGTATCCTTTTAATCATATAAGCAGTTCACACTCACGCATTCACAATCACATTTCATACATACCGGTGTGGCCACACCATACATTCAGAACATACATGCATCTTTCAGTCATCCTTTTACCCTAGGTCATGATTAGTCTGTTGCAATGAGCTTCCTTAATTGAAATCTATGTAAAAGAACAACTCCAGCCAATCCTTGAACTAAAAAGGTTAAAAAGTCCTATATGTTTTTATCATTCCTCCATTTGAGCTACAGTCATGGGGTACAGCCGTACCTACTCCTTGTAACTCTGTAGATGCAAGGTGGAGAGGCCTGGCTTTTGGCCAAAAGTTTTTAGAGATGACTCACAAAATAGAACTTAAATGTAAACAAAAATTTTCATTCCATATACCTTCGTCCTTTTCTTTTTCTTTACCAGTACCTCTTTACTGTTACCAATTTTTTTTTAACGATGTAAAGAAAACTTTAAACAGGCTCCAAAAAGGTTCAAGAAAACCTCCTAAGAAAAGCTCCCACCAGAGAAGCTTCTGCTCTCTCCTCTCCCCTGGCTGGTTCTGCTCTCACACCAGAGGTGGATGCGTGTGGGTTTTGAAGGTGCGGTTAGTCTTTGGACAAGGTCGAGGTCAGGGCAGTTTCCGTGGGAAGGCCTTTTCCAGGAACTTATTGTATCGTTTTTAGTAAACATGTTTTTACTAAACATTGTCTTACAGCTGCCTACTCCCAGGCAGAAGGGGAAGTGGATCTCTGCTCAAGGTCTGGTGTTCCCACAATCTGTAACATGAACAGTTGAAGAGAAAATAATAGAAAAGTGCATAACATGTAAACACTGATATCACTTCCTGTCAGCATAATGAAGCTACTCTTTCAGTCCCTAAGAGCTTCAATGTGGGTGAAGCATTGCCATTGTTACCTGCCATTTACTATGGTTTTTCTATTCCTTTGAGTTTTCTTTTTTAAGTACATAGCTAAGAGATGTTAGACTGGTTTTCATTATTGTCTGGTAGACTTCTTATCTTATTTTTCATTATCTACTTACATATCCAGATGCCTGCACATAGACATCATTGGACATCAACACAAAATTGACCTAATTGCCCTTCATTCAGAACTCATTCAATCCTAATCCATGCGATCTCAGCCAAGAGCCTGATGATTTTTCTTCATCTATTTTATATCACTGTTAAATAGCTTTCCATCATTGTGATAGAATGCCTATGGAAATCAGCTTAGAGAAGGAAAGATTCCTTTTGGCTCCAGTCTCAGAGATGTCATTCCATGGTTTCTTGGATGTCTTGTTAACTGAAAAGCGTAGAAGGGGGCACATGGTAGAGGAGCATGATTATTGTTGCTTACCTCATGGCTGACAGGGAGCAATAGGGAGGGATGGAGAGAGAAGAGATACATATAGAGATTTCTATAGCAAAGCCTGCCCCTGAAGCTCATTAACCTATGAATATATTGAGGATTATTCCATCCATGAAGTCAAGCTCCTTGTAATGCAATCACTTCCCAAGAGCCCCACCTCTGAACTCTGCTGCACCAGAGTGTGTATAAGGAACGGGGGCGGGGGTAGGATGTAAAGTCTAAACCATAACACTGTTCATCATGTCTGAGAATTTCTGAGCTCCAAACCATATTTCATGGAATGGAACAGTAAGCTTTTCCCTTCACATGAGAGAAGAACAGTGTTTTCATAATAGAGAACTAAAGAAGGAAATTTCAGCAATAGTGTATTCTTGGCTTCTTTTTACTGCTCAGAAAGATCTTGTCATGAGTGTTTTATAGAAGAAAATAATGAAAGCGAAATTAAGGAAAGAAAAGAAAGGTAATGACATCTGGGTAGTTTGGTTGCTGTGTGACTCACTTAGAACCAGCCTGAGAGCAACAGCCTTCCTTTATGTCATAGGTTTCACTGGTAGCTAATCTTGGACATTTGTGGCAAAACCTTGAAACCTGGGGTGGGGTGTCATGAGAAAAGCTAAACTTAATCTTCTGAATCCTAACATAATAAAATTCCCATGAATCAAAATAACAGTGTACTTTGAAATAAAAAAGAGAATGAATGGACATTTAGAATGAATGACATCATTTTTAGAAGTGGCTCTTTTCTTCCTGTTTTCCCATTGTGGACTTGAGTTGGCAAAGCATGAAGAAACACTATGTTCTGTCATGCAGCATAAGGGGTTCTGCATGTCCCATCTCTTCCAACTTTGAGACTTCTAGGATAATGCTAGGTTTAACATATGAACAAAGAATAAAGTCACAGGCTGGGCAATTGCATCTTAATTGGAAGATAGATGGTTGAACTCTGGAGAGGAGACAAATGTGGAAAGCACTAGAAGAACTGTCTTTTAAGCTATGTGTTTTTTTTTTCTTGTAAGTAGAAGTTTTATCTCCTGTGAAGATTTAGTATCATGGTGTGATTATATAGTGTGGCTATACACCAGTACTTTATAAAGTGATATGACTATGTACAAAGGTGTATTTAGAGAAATCCTGCATTCGTACTATATCACATCTTTGACTATTCATCTCATATCAATGGTTATTCATGAAGAACCTTCTGAAGGATGATAGAATAAAGGATTCATATATATATATATATATAAATACAAGATCCTTAGAAAGTTATTTATTCACTAATTCATTAAAATATTTGACTTGTACACTTAAGTACTGTGATATGAGTTGGAAAGAGACATATTATGCAATAAGTAGTATAGACAATCTGGTGGATGATGGTCAATGATTTGGGGAAAAATAAATTTGAGGGGAAATGAATAATACAGGGTCATGAGGAAGTTTTTCTACAACTAGCTTATTTATTTAGACTTATTTCATTAAATTATCTTATGTATGTCTTAGTTATTGTGGAGAGCTGCACCACGCCACACCTTAAATATGGCACCTGCTTCTGCCTTCCACCATCCCGACGGTGAGTGCTCTCGGTAACAAACAACTCCGTATTTGGTGTGTTCCTATCCCGCCGGGGTCACGCCATTGTCATCAGATTGCTTATGCATGCTGGTGAGCCTATGGCTTGTGCACACGTGGCTGCTCAGTGTTGGCTGGCCTCGGCTACTTAAGAGCAGGAGGGGTTTCTCCTGCGGCTGCCTCCACGTTGTTCATCAAGGTCCTGAATAAACTGCTTGTGAGAAGGATTCCTGAGTTGTGTCTTCCTTGCTGGTCGAGGCGGTTGCGACAAGTTATTTTCTTATTGTTGTGATAAGACACCATAGGCAAAGCAACAGTTTCAGAGGGTGAGTTCGTGAATATCATGGCAGGCAGGCAGGCATGGTGCTGGAGTAGTAGCTGAGAGCTCCCATCCTGATCTATAAGCACAAAGCAGAGCATTAACTTACCAGGAATGGCTCACTCTTTTTAAAACCTCAAAGTCCACCTGTGGTGTCACATCTCCTCCAACAAGGCCATATCTTCTCCAACAAGGCCACACCTCCTAATTCGTTCCAAACAGTTTTTACCAACTGGAAACCAAGCATTCAAATATATAAGCTTATGGCAGGCATTCTTACTAAAACCACCACATTCTACTCCCTGGGCACCATAGGTTTGTGGCTATATCATAGGCAAAATGCATTTTGTACAACTTCAAAAGTCCCCATAGTCTTTCACAGTCTCAAACATAGTTTAAAACCCAAAGTCCAAGGTCTCTTCTTAGAATCAAGGCATTCTCTTAATTGAAACTCCCAGTAAGGTGAAAGAGCAGATTACGTACTTTCAACGTACAATGACACATGACATATTGTCTCAGTCTGGGTTGCTATTGCTGTGATGAAACATCATGACCAAAAGCAACTTGGAGAAGAAAGTATTTAATTGATTTACACTTCCACAACACTGTTCATCATTGAAGGAAGTCAGGACAGGAACTCAACGAAGGCAGGAACCTGGAGGCAGGAGCTGATGCAGGGGCCATAGAAGAGTGCTGTATACTGGCTTGTCCCTCATGGCATGCTCAGCATGCTTTCTTCTACAACCCAGGACCAGAAGCTTAGGGGTGAGCCCACCCACAATGGTGTGAGCCCTCGCACAAATTTAAAATTGTCCTACAGACTTATCTAAAGTTTGATCTTATATAGGTATTTTCTCAATCAATACTTTCTCCTCTCTGTTGACTCTAGCTTGTGTCAAGTTGAAATAAAATTAGCCAGCACAATTACCTTTTTCAAAAGGGAGGGATAGGGGTATAGTAATGAAATCCACCCAAAGCAAGTCCAAAAAAAAAATCCAGCAGTGGGAACTCCAAATCCTATAATTCTAAGTCTCATGTCAAAGGGTTTAGATGATGGCTTTTCCCTTCCTTCTTTGCTAACTGCAATATACTTCTTTCTCTTGAGTGATTTCTACTCCCTGCCTATAGTTCCCCTTGGCAGATATTATATTCCATGGCTCTGGTACCTCCAACATCTTCAAATTCAATTCAGGATTCATCTTCACAGCATCTCACAATTGGTCTCTCTGGGACTCTGTGCAGAAACTCCCCTGCACACATACCTGGCCCAAGTGGCCCTTCTTAACCTCAGAGAAAGAGTCCCCAACTCCTTTACTTGTGTACCCTTCATGACTATAAAACTAGAACTATGTGCCTGGTAGGTAGGCATAGAATCGGTCCCCGTTTGAATTACATTTGTATAAGCTTTAGCTTGTTCATGCTCTTTTAAGGGACAGATAATTTCTTAGGCCTTTTCTTTTTACAAGTTGGAAGCTTAGGAGTCTGGTTTTTACCCCAAGGGCACCACTCCTTTTATTCCATTCTATATCAGGTCATTCACCTCTTTCAGCATACCTGTGGTTTCAACATTAAATTTTCTGGTGCTATTTTTCTCCTAAAACTGTATGTTTTGTATTTCTTCTTGCTTTGCTTGCTCATGTTTTCATTGCAGACTGACATGACTGATTACTAATAACTATACCACAGAGTCAATATTAGGATCTATTGAAATCTACTCTGCCAATGAAATTAATTCAAAAGTCTTCAATTTAGTCTCAGGTAGGTTTTTTAAGACAAGTCAAACATCAGCCACATTATTTACTAAAATATCACAAGATTTGTCTCTACCCCAGTTGCTGATATTGTTACCCTCTCAAACTTCTTGAACAGGGTCTCTAAAATCCACATGGCTTGCAGTACTACATCTTCCAAGCTTCTACTAGGATGGCTCGCTCAGTTCCACTCAGAGCACTTTACTAGTCCAATGTCCCAAAGTCTTCTACATTCCTCCAAAAAATACAGTATGGTCAGGTTTTTTATAGCAATAGTTTACTTGCAAATATCAGCTTCTTAGTTACTTTTAAATTTCTGTGACAAAATATCAAATCAAGGTAGCTTACAGAGGAAAGAATTTGTTTGAGGATTACTGTTTCAGAGGGTGAATCCATGATCATCATGGCAGCAGGCAGGCATGGTATTGGAGCATGAGCTAAGAGCTTACATCTGATCCATAATCAGGAAGTAGAGAGAACACACTTAAGTGGAAAGGACATGCGCCCTTCAACAAAGGTACTTCTCCTAATCCTTCCCAAACAGTTCCACCAACCTGGGAAACAAGAATTCAAATATATGAGTGCCCCTAAGAGGCATAAACCACCACAAAGCTAGCTTATGTTTATTTGTCTGAATGTATGCACATATGCTACATGTTTTCAAGTGTCTGTGGAAGACAGAAGAAGGCAATGGCCCCTGGAACTGAAGTTACCTTGGTCCCATAGCCGAATAACCACAAACAAACACACAGAGACATTTATTAATTATAAACTGTTTGGCTGATGGTTAGGGCTTCTTACTGGCTAGCTCTTTTTGAATCTATCAATCTAAGTATTTCCACGTGGTCTTATCTTACCAGAGATCCCCGGCATGTCCAATCTTCCCAGTTTTTACATGGCATCTCTTCCTGGCATTTCCTCCCTCGCCTTCCCCTTCCCAGCCTTCTCCTGGTCTGGTAGCCCTGCCTATGCTTCCTGTCTGGTTACTGGCCAGTCAGTGTTTTATTCATCAACCAATAAGGAAAACGTATATACAGAAGGACATTTCCCGTCAGTTAGCATTTTACAATTTCAATGACAGGGAGAAACCCAAGCTAGAGACAGAACACATATAAGTTGCAACTTACTGACTTCATCTGTTTATTTACCAAAGGTCCTGAAGCTCTGACCCAACCAATAAAATGTACTGTTTCTTCTGAAAGTCCTTTATAGTTTCACTTGAACTCAGGAGTTGGTTGTAGTGATTTTGCTGAAGTGTTTGATCACAAATCTTTTATATGTAGTGAGTCAAGTGTGCCCTCAAATACTTGTGTGTATTTGTACTGTGGTTTGAAGTATAGCCTATACTTGATTGTCTTGAAGCTGTGTGTATTTGGTTATTATTACTCTTTGCGGGCTTGCTGTCTAGCTTGCAAATAAATATATGGAGACTTAGTCTTACTTATGAATTTCCAGCCTTAGCTTGGCTTATTTCTAGCCAGTGTTTTAAAATTTAAATTATTCTGTCTACCTTTTGCCTCCAGGCTTTTACATTTCTCTATTCTATGTATCTTTCTTTCCTTCTTACTCCATGGCTGGCTATATGGCTGTGTGACTGACTCCTGGTATTTTCCTCTCCTTGTCCTTTCTTATTCCTCCCTCTTTCTCTCTTTTTCTTCTATTTATTCTCTCTGCCTTCCAGCCCCAACTGTTTCCCTCTCCTGCCTAGCTATTGGCTGTTCAGTTCTTTATTTGACCAATCAGGTGTTTTAGACAGGCAAATTAAAAGAGTTAAACAAATGCAACATAAAAGAATGCTTCACATGTTTGTATCATTACAAAAATATTCCACAGCATAAACAAATGTAACACATCTTAAACTAATATTCCCCAACAGATGTGTAATGCCCTGGTCTATTGACAAGGGCAAGGATCTTAGGAAAATACTTTATCACAAGCACTGCTTTAGAATCTCTATCTGCAAAATAAAGGAATCAGACTAAAAGCTTTTATAAGACATGTTGGCTCTGACATCCAGTCTGATCTTAGTTCCCTTGTGAGCATTTAAAAGTTCTTACATGGTGCAGCTGTCCTGTAAAACTGTTCAATCTTGGTGTGATGGATTTTCACTTATTTTATCCTCAGACATTCTCCCATTCTCCTTCACTTACAGATTTGCCTATGGACTCAGTAGAAGAGATGCTCCATTAAAGGGTTTGAGGTTTTTATAAGGTGTCCATGGGTTTATCTTTCAAGCTCTTTGTGGTGTTTAAATCAGAATCAAGGCAAACTTAACTTATTTTTGGACATCAGTTACATTTAGAATGCTTTTAGGCTTTTGAGGCTTTGAAAATAAATATTATCTTGTGGTATATTCTGTTTTTATCATTGTTACAGCCCTCACCACTTTGTAAGTCTTTAAATCCCACATAGCACGCTATAATCTGTTGTTTTACTTCCCCACTCTCACCTCTTCCTGTCACTCAAAAGTAAGGAAGGCTATGTTTGCCAAGTTCCAGAAGAGCATGTTGGTTTTCTTCTTCTTTTAAAAAGTACATTTGAGTTATTTTTATCCTGTGTGTGGGCACGGATATGCCATTGTGTGCATGTGGTCGGAGGACAACTTGCAGGAATTACCTCTGTTCTTCCACCATGAGGGTTCTGGGGATCCAGTTCAGGTTGTCAGGCTTGGTGGAAGTGCCATCTTACTGGTCTCTGCTTTGCTTCTCTTAGTCTTTTGTTCTTTTCTATTGTGTGTTATCAATAAATCAGATGCATAATGATAGCCTTTCCTCTGACAAGAAATACATATGGTGGGTTGTGTCCAGAGATTCATCATATAAGAAAACCTAAGTGACTCAGTTAGTTTTTTTGGTGATCAGGCAAGTGATTTGATGCCACCAAGAAAGACCAAAAAAGAGGTGTCTCTTGAAACAGCCATGTCATCAGGTATCTCACTTAGCAGTTGGCTTGTGGTGAGTACTGAATAAGTACAAGTTAATAAAATCAATAACTTGCATAACACATTCTTGTGTACTCTAATAAGAATGCCCAGGTAAACTTTTGTACGTCCTGAAGTCCATGATTTGAAACTCCATGGAATACATTTTGGTACGAGGGTTTGTTTTAATTTATTTGAAACTTTGTGCTCAACTAATAATTGTGGTGGTGGCCCCATATAATCTTCTGAAATGAATTCTGTGGTGTGGAATGGATCATGTGAATTTCTATTTTACCCAAAGTTAAACAAATTGAGATGGTAAGGTGGAAATTCTTTAGAAACAGGCCAGAATTCAGTCTCTTGAATTCTGTAACCAAATAAATTTGACACAACAAGAATAATAAAACTATTAAAGAACCACTGGGTTGTGTTGCATATTCCTCAGCAGAATTAGAAGGAGAGATCTTCCACCCTGAAATATAAAACTGTGTTTGACAGTAACAATGTCAACACTAGCAGGGATAGCTCTGTTAACTGGCTGCTGTGTGATAGGTGTGAGACTAAGCCCATCTCCAAATATTATTTCATTTCTTCCTTACAACAGACATGTCAGGGAGGTACCATTGTTATTAGCTTCAATAAGCTATAGAGCCAAATTTTCCTTCTCATATTTACAATGAGACAGTGGTAAAGCTGTGACTAGGAAGTATGTGTGGTTCTGGAAGCTGCATGTTTACTTTTTAACATAGGGAAGAGTTTCATAAAACTGAAGAAGCAAGACTAGAATTAACACATACGAATCCAACAAATTCACTAAAATCAATATAGACCAGAACAGAGAGGGTTAAAATTTTGAGTTGCTAGTATAAAATGACTACTTGGAACTAGGATGGTGAGCAAAACTGATATGATAATGAGGGACATGAGGAAAGATGTTGATGTCAGAGAGAGGACTCTGTTCATAACTGAGCCTGCAACTAAAGATGTGTAGACTTAGGGAGAAGACTTTATGACTTAGAAGACTGAGATACAAATTAAAGGCTAGCTCAATTCCAGAAAAAAGTTATCAATGACAGTGGCCATTATCTTAGCTTTGAAACATTTTGGATTTGCAAAATAGATTTTTAAAAATAAAAACTCCTATAAGCATTTGGTAATGAAATTAAGAAGATTCAGTCCTACACTCTGCGGGTTCTCTCTTATGTGAGAACACTAGAGACAAATGTTCCAGACACACTTATTACATCCTTTTAAAAAATATTTGATAATTTGATATGCATTAATATATACTAATGCGTTAATAAAATGCAATGGATTATATAATGAACACATATAAACATTTCCCCTCCTATGTAGAGTTCTTATGTGTAGAATAATACATAATATCCTCTACAGTGTTTGCTAAAGTAAAATATCATAAATTAACAAAGAATCCCCATTGGAAAATCATGAGATATCATTTGAAAGATCATGAGATATCATTAAATCAATACCAAGAGATTTAGGTGGTATAGGAAAATCCACTCTGAGTTTTCATGTTGTTTGATTGCACCAAAGTAAAGACAAATACACTAAGTGAGGGTAGAGGGAAAAAGCTAATTTTAGTTCTGATCTAGGTACAGGAATTACTGAGCATTCCTGAAAGCTTTCTTGTAGTTTTTCATTCTTTATAGAAGTTCAATAAAAAGAAACAGAATAAAATGATGAAAAATCTAGAGAAGAGTGGGGTTTGATACCTTCATGGTTGAAATTCCATTTAGGAAACCTGAAATCTATAGATTGAGTATGGTTAATATTACAATGCATGGAAGTGTGAAGTTGCACGGGACAGAGATCACAAGCCCAAGCAATGAGGGTTCCATTTCCAGAGAAGAATATGGTCTTCCTTTGGAATATACAATATTTCCTTGTTCCAGCTTCATTATTTTTTTCTTCTTGTAACTGAGCTGGAAATTTCATTGCGTTTCCTTCAACCTGGATGTATTTTCAAACCACGAGGAGGGTCACATCTCAAATAACGGTGGGGTTCTTAGCAGTTAACTTCATAGTACATTTTTCAAAGGTAAATGTGCTTTTATTCCAAAGTCATCAAAATCAGTCCACTTTCAGCACAAATCTTTCCCCTCAGTGATATTTACATAGCATAAAAATTTGCTGCTTTATGCAGAATACTCTTCAAATAGACCAATTTATATCCCTTTTCCTAAAGTACTTATGCAAAAAGAATTATCATTTTTAACAAAGTATGCCAATGTATCTGTTTTTCCCAGAAACACTGAAAAGGATTTGTTGAAACGATGTATTGCCATTCCACCCTTTCCACAACCCAAGTGTTCATAAAACATAATGACTGGGTGGAGGGCAACAGCGAGGAATCCGACCATTGCTCGTTCCTTATGTTGATCTCGAGGGCTTTGAAGACACACATGATCAAGCATGGAGAGTCTGGAACGAAAAACAACCCCTATTTCCTGAATCCCTTGTAGTCATTTCTCAGTTTCTCTCATTTCTGTGAGCTGTCTTTGTATATCCCTTCTCTAATACTACCTTCACAGGAACAGCTCTGTCTCCTTCTTACGTGTGTTGAAGGAAGTGTCTGGTTTTGTAATCACTGGTGAATTACACTTTCTTTTCTGTGTGCTGACTTCACTTCTTTCCTTCTATCCCAGGCCAGGGATCCCATGAACTAGCAGGTAACAAAAATACTGACACACTGGTGTGGTGCTTCTAATAAAGATCACTGTCAAATTCTCCTAAGGTGGTTCATTTATGGTAGCATGCAATTTGTTTACACAAAGGCTGTGCCAAAACCAAACAAAACACAAAGTAAAACTGTGTCCATAGATAAGATGCTTTTGAGGGTCTAGAACCATTTATATTTAGAGACTTGCTACATTGCTTATGAAAGTAATAAATTGGTAAAATTGGTATGAGTTTGCAGACCCATGTCTCAATATTATTACCAGTTGGGAAAGTCATGTGACTTTAAAAACTCTGAGCCCTGAAGCAGATTGTTTACCTTTTTGAGGCATTGTAATACAGGGGCTAACTTTGTGGATGATGAAATCAAATTACTCAGGTTTTAGGTCTTCTTTCCACGACTATATAGTTGTGTCAACCCAAGTTATTTATTATTTCATGTTCTCAGGTGTAAAATGAAGGTCACACTAGCAGCATCCAGATTGTGGATAATCGATATGAGGTACTTAGAAGTGTACTGGACATGTGATAAGCTGTCCATGCTCAATGTTTTTAAAAAATACTGAAACCAGGATTTTCCTAGAATGCTTTAGGTATTAAAATTGAATTAATGAAATTATAAGAGGTTGTTGAGAGTGATGAACCAATGGTTCTTTAGACACTTAACTACCCCAAGTTGGGAGCTATTTCTAACAATAATTCTTTGACATAAAACAATATATATTATATATTCCCACAGAAGAGTTTGTCTATATTCTCTCTATTTTATGAGAATGATGTTAAAATTCTGATTCTTTTGTTTCTAATTTGTATTCATCTTGTGATTTCTACACCACTCAAGTCTTTTGTCCTTACTGGCCATATTATACCATTGTTGGTAGTGTCTGGAAATCATTAGAAAACATGTCTGGTTTTGCATTATTTTACTTTTAGGTCATAAATAGAGACCTGTTCAGTCTACTTTCAAATTACATCTGCTTTATTTACAAGATCTAGCAAGGAATGAGGGAAAAGTAGATAAAATTAGAAAAAAGAATGAAATTGTGCCTTAAAGAAAACAGCAGAAAATATACCTTCAGTGGCTTCTTCTTGGTTCATTCAACAACAATTAAAACAAGAAATGAGCTACATTTATTTACCCCTACTATACGAATGGACTTTGGGAGCCCATTCCACATAGAGGGATACTCTCTCAGCCTAGACACACAGGGGAGGATTTAGGCCCTGCTCCACATGATATGACAGACTTTGAAGATCCCCCATGGGATTGCCTCACCCTTCCTGGGGAGCAGAAAGGGTATAGGATAGAGAGTTGGTGGGGAGCAGGGGAGGAGAAGAGGGAGAGGGAACTGGGATTGATATGTAAAACAAGCTAGTTTCTAATTTAAATAAAAAGTAAAAAAAAAAACCAAAGAAATGAGCTACAAACCCTGGGGCCTGGTCATCAAGGTATCTGCCAACCCTTAAGAAAAACTGGGGGTACATGTTATTGTAGTGTCCTGTGTAGTATCAGAAACAAGTCCTGCTAAACACAGCATCAAAAGTGTAATTCTTGGTTCAGTCTACTGTTCGTTTCTTGAGATTGGGACTTTAAGCAATGCACCAAAGCATTGAGACTGATCATACTCAAATTTTATACTATGAATTTCATAAATTTTAATACAGTGATCATAATAGCTTTTATTGTGTGGTATCAATTTTCTCAGTTTATTTCATCTTATGGCTACTCTTAGGTCTCAAACCTAATATAAGTTTCACTCAGAATCTGTGGCTACTCCCAGCACTGCTCACCTTTCCTCTCCCTCCCCCTCTTGGGGGCTAGGCTTCTGCTTCCCTTCCCCTAGCCTGATCCCTCTATAATTCAGCCATTTTGCCTCAGGTCACCTCTCTTGTTCTCCTTCCCCTCTCCTCCCATCAATCCCCCTCTCTCCTCTCATGGTCCAGATTAGTCTGACAGCCATGTTCAGCCTGGATTCTTCCCTCTTTCTGCTTTCTCCCTCATATCTACAATAAAATAATTCTCCATACTTTAGGAGTAGTCACGCCCTCCTCCTTTTATTTCATTTTTCCCCATTCAGTTACTTATACAGAATCATAGAAAACAGAGAAATGTATCCAAAGTCAGGCATCCAGCTAGTAGTCTCCAAGACATAGGTCTACATAATACCATAGACTGAACACACATCATAGCCTGGTTCTTCCTTTCCTGGGATTTTACCTTGTTCTATCATCTTCATTTGAAATTCTCATTTATTTCTTATATTCTTACTTGTGAATCTCTGCTACTGTCCTATGATATTTGTGAGAAGAACAGTGTTATATGATCAGTGGGTTCTTGATAGATTTTTTGTTAAGTGAATGGACACTTAATTCTTTAAGGCAACACTAGATCATGATCATGTCCATTGTGGTGGTTAAATTACCATAGATTTGACTGGGCTAAGGGACGACTTCCTAGTTTGTTAGAAGGTGTTTCTTGGTGTATCTGTGCGATGGTTGAGATTATATTTGCATTAGTTGATCCAGTGATGTGATTGACATTGATAACGTAGACCTTTGTTTCTTGGGTCTTAGGACTCCAGAAATTATAACAATGCCATCATCTTCTCCCTTCCTGTTCCAGATGATTGTGGACTCTTCAATATCCTTACTTAATGAGCAAATCCTATTGTACATGGTTCTTGTTCTCCAGAGAGACACAATGCATCCTTCCATGCAGTATTATCTTCGTCCAAGTGGTGGAAAAGAACCAGATGTGAGGGAAGATGACATCCAAGGATCTAGTCCAACTTTGGATTCAGACTTGAATTTCCAAACGCCAACTTGTGCCTTTCCATCTACTCTAATGCTGTGTCCTCAGAAACATCCTTGTAATGAACTCCATTGGAGTAATAAAATAATGGTAAAGGGATAAAATTAAATGCTTAAAAATTAATGAATTTAAGGAACTGGATGGAACAGATGAGATTTGAAAAGCATTGTTTTTTGTCTGGCTATAAGATCCATTTTGTTCTGTGCTGCTCAGCAGTGATAATGACTCTATCGTGTGATTTATGCTCCTCCCTTGTGCTTCTGAGACAGTGATTATGAAATCCCACAAAACACACAGTTTTCACCCATGTTTGTCAAGATCAGTCCTTTGAACACAATAACAGATTTATATGTAACTGGTTACTCCTTGTGTGGTTCATGTTTTTGCCTTATATAGAGTAAAAGATAAAATATTTGGTATATTTTCCTTGTTATCTCTTCTTAAAAACAGAACAACAACAACAACAAATCCCCCCAAGCCTTTTATTACCTATGAAGAGAAATTAGCTTTTAGTAAATCAAATATTGGCTTCACTCCCAGTATTTGGCAGTGTCTGGAAATTTTGCCATAACAAGGAAAGGGATCATATAGGAATTTCGTGATCTGGAGTATGCTGCCAGATGGCCATGCATGGTCTTCCCACAACAAAGAATTAGGTGCTTAAAATCGTCAGTTTTTGATACATCATGATGATTCTGAATCTACATGTAATTGCAACCATTTATTCTCAACTTGCACTCATAAATCTGAGAGTTCTTCTTAAGATTATGTAGAAAGAAACACAGATGTAGAAAATGTAGTTTGTCCTTTGCCTTATAATACCTTCCTATCCTTTGTTTTGGAAATTAATTCGATTCTATGTAACATTATTAGTTTGTGATATAAAACTTCAACTCCTGTATCACTGTCTTAAAGGTTCTAATACAATCAGTAAATTAGGTTATAAAGAAACTTTAAATGTGTTTATAGACTGCCGAGGAAAACTTGCAAGATGCCCACATAAAGGGTTGTTATAAGGCAATACCTACACAGCATTCAATGAATTACTTAGTGATAACTTTGATTAGAGAATTGTAGTATTAAGGAAGTAAATATGTGATTCATTTTACCTAAAGCATTTTAAAATTAATGTTTAGGTTGGATTAAATTGTGGCACAATGAATGGGATTTTGTAGTTTTTTTCTATATACCATTAAAAACGAAAGCTAAAATGAAAACACTAGAACAAATACAATCCTACTTAAAAATGAACAAAATATTGAAAATAGCTGCCTTGCAAAAGAACACATTTAGATGCCAAACCAGATTTTAAAAAGTTACTGAAAATCATAGCATTAGGGCATTAAAGCAGCAGTAACATGCACTACATACTTACTGGAATGGCAAACACTGGGTAGGGTTTAGGTTTAAACACCATTCATTTCTGTGGAAATACTGTGTATGATCACTTTGGAATATCATTGCAGTCTCTTGAAACTCTTATGTATCTTAGTATTTATATAAATGAAATTTTGTCTCCCAAATTTTATAACAGTTTCATTAATTCTCAATAACATGCTTGGAAACAACCAAGAATACAATGGTAGCCAAATGGTAAAAGGCACAATGGTACATTCAGACAATGGGATATTATTCAACATGAAAAGGAGACACACTATCAGGCTAGCGGAAAGAATGAGAAGACACCTAAGTGTGTGTTACCAAGCTAAAGAAGCCATGGAAAAGGCTGCATCAGAAAATTCCAGTTTTGTGCTACTCTGGAAAAGGCAAAACTGGAAAGACACTTAAATGAGCAGTGATTGCCAGGATTGGGGTAAGGTGGGGATGACCAGGCAGAGCACAGTGCAGTGAGATCATTTTATGTGATACTCAGAAGGTGACAGGTGACAGTCAAGTGACAGTGCTGTACTAATGCCGGGTCATCTGGTCATATATGGATTAAACGTTGTGTGTGAATTTAGTAAAACGTACATTGTCTGTACAAGATACACAGAATTCATGTTCCAGAGGGGTCCTGATGACATTTCTGTGCCTATTTTTAGACATAGTGATATCTGCCTTTGGCATCACATGTTCAGTTATTATCGTGGTTTCTTTCTTGCTCTTGTGAGGTTGAATTTCAGAGACTGGAGAAACTTGGAGGGTGAAAGTGGATTAATGATTTAGATACAGTCTACTTCATTCTCTGTGAAGCTCATTTTCCTGCTTCCAATGAGGATGGGGGGATTTTGGAAGACAACAGCTGAATATGCATATGTAAGTAAATTAAACTTTTTTGTAATAAACCTAAGATGCAAATATATTTAATTATGGTTCAAGTGAGTTCTCAAAAGGATGCTTTACAAGGCAAATGATAGTGGTCAAGGCCCAGCGTTCAAGACTAGGAACACTATTGTTTTCTCAAGTCCATGGTTTTCAGAGTTTAAATTCTGTGTCCATGTATGAATTCATTTTAATTTCCAGATGCTCTGCCTACTTCTGTACTGTTCTTTCCATATTTCTTTCCCCTTTCTCACTGCTGAATCCAACACAAACGCTTCCCTTTCAACACGGAGTTCTTCTCATTATTCGAGATGGAAATAAGGCTGGAGACGCATTCTCATGCTATTTCTAGGATACCTCAAATTCTGCTTTGCCTCTAGGCCAGTTCCTACGGAAAACCCAACCAAAAGTTTCTGGAAAACGTAACCAGCATCTTCACCATATGAGTTTTAGTTTTGTAGTCCGGTTTCCATCCTCTCCAATGAATAACAAATTATTCAACTGTACTGCCATCATAAGACTATTCCAGCAACAAGGTTTATGGAATAACCCAACCATAATTATAAAGAAAAACCAACATAGCAATACAGCAATTTTAAAGAGTTTTTCCTCATTTAGCCCAAATGCTCTATTCTCGGAAAATTTTCATCCTAAACCCAAGAAGGGTCAGTGCTGGCAGGAGACAGGCAACAGGCTAATGATGTATTCCTTGAAGTTGTTCTCTGCCCAGGAGGCCTTGATTCTAGGTTACAAAAATTCATCCTAACATCTCTTGAGAACAAAGGCCTCCCCAGGAAGATGAGGGCACAGAAGAAAGAATTTTTACTGTAGGTATCTTTTCAGCACAGGCATCCCTTTTGCCTGACTTAGGCTTGGAGTTCAAAGATGAGTGCAAACAAACAAACAAACAAACAAACAAAAACACATCCAAAATACTCACTCACACAGTGTGGAGAATCAGTCTTTGACTGGCTTACCTTACCCTGTATTCAGTTTGGTGGTTCAGTTCAGTGAGGGTGGTGGCACCATTTTCTTTCATCATTCATTTTTCCAACTCTTGTGGCTAATTGTCTGAAAAATACTTTTGTCATCTTTTTAGCATTTCAGAACACATTTCCATTTTCATTATTCTGATAAAACTTTTCAAACACTTCCTTTGGGTATAGTTCACATTATTAAATTTTTTATCAACATACCACTGAAGCTTAAGGTAGAAATTTAGTGGTTGACATTAATTTTAAACTCATATTGCTTTCTCAATAAAAGTCATTTACTGTTTTGTCACTTCATCATACATTTAAAGGTTTTATTTTTTTTCACTGAGTTATTTTTTCTACAGTTTAATAAAGTCTACCACAGAATTAACTGAGCCAAAATGTGGGGATATGTTATCCTAATGTAATGAAAAGTACACCTAGACTTAGGATTTCTTATGTTTCTCTTTTAGGGCTTTATACTTAGTACCCAAACTTGATAAAAGTTAACTAAAGGTCTTCTTGGATGTTCTAGTTTTGGAACATGTATTACTGCTCCTGATCTCCAAAGCTTCCAGAACAGAAAATGGAAAGAGCAGTATGTTTAGTGATTAGGGACACTGTTACTGAGTATTTCCTCCTAGTGCCTGCAGGAGAATTGCAAGTCTCAGTAAGTACAGGAAGTCTACAAGATTTGCAAGACCCTCCCAGACAATTTGGCAAGCGGAGGGGAGAAAAGACTCAAATAGAGCTGTCTGCAACTTGTACAGGGACTTTCTCTGATATAACTAATGTCATCGTTACTCATGCTGCTGTGGGCTCTACCGTGTTGTCATCTGTGCTCCTGTTTGTAGTTTCAGTAAACTTATTTGCTCAGTATGCTAGACTTGGTTAGAATAATTCTTTGGTCTGTCATTGTTGTCTTATCTTTGGAAAATAGGCATTTGTTCATGTTTCCTCATGAAAAGACACACAGTAGGCGTGGATCATAGTATCAATATTGAATTAAATTTAGCTTTTCCACTTATAAAGTATATTTTTAGCATGTTATTATATTATTCTTATTGGAAATCTTTGACAAATATATCCCATGAAATAAGGATGCCTGCAATAAATGTGGCTAACAGGAAGCTCATCCACAGAAAGGATAGGAACCTCTGCCTAAAAATATCTCAAATACTATCTCCAATACGAGAGGGCTTTTTTTTTTCCTGTGTAGCTCTGGCTGTTCTGGAACTCACTCTGGACCAGATTGTCCTTGAACTCAGAGATCCACCTGCTTCTGTCTCCTAAGTGCTGGCATTGAAGGCATGCGCCACCACTGCTCAACTCCCACTAAGAGAGTTTTAATGAGACCTCAGCTGCTTTCTACTAGATGTTCTAAATATCCATTTGATGGTGTCTTGCTATTTATATGCCTTATCTCTATGCTACTTGCATAACAAAAAACCAAAAACAGGACTATGATAGATCATTATCTTGACTGTAAAAAACATGAAAAAATCATTTTTTTTGACTGTCTTGTGTTTTCTATGGGTTTGCTTGGGAACTTAAAAATTCTCAGAGTTTAACAGTATGGGTTGTGGGTATTCTTAAGTTATTTTTTATTATGTATGTAGTCAGGATTTAGCCTTCTTTTCATAAGATGGCAAATTTACTCATTAACATTACCATGTCTCATGTTATTAAGAAATAAAACCAGACAAAATAATTCTAGAAAGCAGAAGAAAGAAACGTTTAAATGTTATACAAATTAAGGAATTTTTAGTGAGGAGTGACTTCTGTGTGATAAGACTTCATTGTAAGATTGTTGGATAGTTCCAAAATGGGGAGGATAAAGGCAAAGCTAGAAATCCCAGAGAAGTCTTGCAGGTTGGGGACATTGTATTAGGACTGTAAAAGGTGAGACTTAGGGTTGATAAATATAAATTAAAATTTCCAAGGTTAAAGTTCACTCATACTTCTACTTAAGTCAATGAATTCTCTTAAGTTGTTGATCTGCCTTGGTAATAACTGCTGAGTACTGGCTTAAAAGAACAAACATGTATGTCTAATCAAGGCTTATCTTAAAGTATTTATTTTTTAAACCCATGATTCATATAAATATTAAACTAAAGTAAAAATTACCAAACTGGTATAACCACTTTTCTGAGATTCAAAAACCATACTTGACGGCCTATGCTAACATAGTTTTAGTGATTAAAAGTATACTTTCTTGAACCCATTTCTCCAATTATCTCCAGGTCCCAGGGGGACTGTGGATAATCTCTTAAAATGTCCTGCAGCTCTGGTGAGTCACATGTCCTCTTTTTCAGAAACGCTATAGAGACTTTCCTGGACAGATTTTAACCAGAGTACACTCTGCAAAGGGGAGAGTCAAACAGAGGAAAATGTCCCCATTGCTGCCAAGCAAAGCCACAGTCAAGTAAGGCCTCTGACTCATTCTCAATAGATGGAACAACTGGTTAAAAAATTTAGCTAAATGAGCCAGGGGCTCCTTCTAAGTCAAATGATCCTTGAGGACTAGATCTTTAACTGGCCTTGACAGTAAAACAAAACAAAACAAAACAGAGAACAAGGTTACTTTTGGCCAACTGCACTGTCTTAAACACCCATCAGGAAAGTGTAATCAAAGACTAGAATGGTTGGTATGTCTTTTTTAATAGTCCAAGGGATCACACTCCCCAGACCCTGGACTTATATTCACATAAGATGTTATTTAGAGAGCTATTTATTACTAATGATATTCCTCTTAATAAATAAAATGCTTTCCAGATATAGGCCATCATGACCTTGGCTCAATTAACACTGCAGCAATTACATGAAGGGCCTGCAGTCAAGAGAGATGGGCTAACTATTGTTTTCATCTAAATCAAATCATGGTTAAATCTCCTTCCATTTCCCTCTCTAGAAGCCAACTGAAAGGAACCCCACACTATCATTCCAAACACACCTAAGCAGCTAAAAGTGAATCCTGGATTCACCATTTTTGAATACAGTCTTGAAGACTCCTTCCTACTCACCATGAGCAAAACAAAGCAAAGCAAAGCAAAGCAACCAGCGAGGGAAAGTCAGTGAAGAGAAGTCCTTCTGAGCCTATTTCAAGAGAGTCTAAGAGGCCTTAACTCAGACATCTAAAACTGTCGTTTCTTATGGTTTCTTCTGCTTCTCTGCTTTGGGATTAACTCTTTCCTTTATTTTTCTGATACATCTCTATCCAGGTACCACTCAGCCACTTCTTTTCCTTCCCACATATGGCCGTTGTGTAAGTGGAACAATTGACACATGTTTGGGATCCGCCAGAGAGTGTCACTCTGATTACTATACCTGTCAACCACGTTTATCTTAAAGAAACCAGATCGAACCACGTCTCACATTTTTAAATACCACTTCAGAGGGGGAATGCTTAGATCAGGAGACAGAAAGTAGTTAGGCAGATTTAGGGAAGGGGATTACCGTCCAAGATCCCCAACAATTCCAAGAACATCCTTGGTACTATTGCCAGGAGGACAGAAGGAATCATGGAGGCTCTGATTTCTTTGAGTACCTCTGCCTGGTAGCAGTGACTACTCCAGTCTAGACATTAACGCCTTCTGGTGATCATCTTTGGAACTGAGCCTCTACATCTCCATGGTGAAGCGGGTTATATCCATTCCCCATCTCCTAAATGATTTTAGAGCTATCTCTTCAGAAGAGGGAATATCATAGAGATGTTGAAGGGCCACTAAGGAATCAGCTTTATTGACTTCTAGTCAAAATATTGGACTCTGCCTCTGAGTAGAGACATACAATACTCTTTTTCCTTAAAAGTCAATCCACTAATGTAGAGTACACCAATTGGTTGTCCAGTGCTAAGTGGTCAGGTCTGAAAACATACATACATACAAGTAACATATGGATTGGATAGGTTATATTTGTAGGGTACATTAAGAAGCTTACATCATGTAAACATCACCTGCAATTCTTCAGACCCTGCCAGTTATCTTTATGCTTTTTAATTCTATGAGTTCAAGCATTTTAGTCTCTAGAAATAAGTGAGACCTATAGGATTTATTTTCCTATGCATAGCTTATTCTATTTAGCCTAATGTCCTCTAGGCTTATCCATATTGTCACGAATGACAGGATTCCTTCTTTTTTGGTTAAATAATATTCTATTGTACACACATACACACACTCCAGAAAATCTCCTCATTAATTAATGCCTTGATGGATGCTTAGGCTATCCACCTTGGCTGTTGTAAACAGTGATTCAATAAATGTGGGAGAGTGCAGCTATCACTTTAACATATCCCTTGCTTTTATTTCCTTGAATATATACTCAACAGTGTATATATTTTGTATCATGCAGCTTTGAATTCTTATTTGATCTTAGGTATCTTATTTAAAAAATAGAAATTTATAACTTGTACTCAAAATACTATTTTGATTATTTTTTTTTGGAGTTTTCAAGACAGGGCTTCTGTGGCTTTGGAGGCTGTCTTAGAACTAGCTCTTGTAGACCAGGCTGGTCTTGAACTCGCAGAGATTTGGCTGCCTCTGCCTCCTGAGTGCTGGTACTAAAGGCATGTGCTACCACTGCCCAGTAAGATTTATTTATTTATTATATATACAGAGTTGTGTCTGCATGTATGCCTGCAGGCCAGAAGAGGACACCAGATCTCACTGATGGTTGTGAGCCCCAATTTTATTGTCAGGAATTGAGCTTAGGACCTCTGGAAGACCAGCCAGTACTCTTAACCACTGAGCCGACTCTCCAGCCCTTTTATGATTATTAAATAGAAAATATTAGGAAATCACTGACCATATTGACTGACATAAAGGAAACCCTCAACAAATCAGTCTGTGTCATGCACACGATGTCTGGTCCAGTGGTAGTGATATTTTAGACTGTGTGGCTACATCTGTGGCTGCCAGAAGCATCCCAGCACTACGCTTTCAATATGAATGCTTCCAGACTTCTGATGCACTTCTGTCATGGTTCAGTTTGGTGTTTAACTAATTTGAAGGTAGCCGGGGGAAGTGGACTGTTTCCAAGCCTCCTTGGACACAGGAGTCTTTTGCAGAATTGGTTATTCCTTGCTTTAAAGGGATACTGAAGAGATGGCTGGCTCTTCACTGAGGAGTGCAGAAGTGTCAGGAGCTAGATTTATTTTGGAGCATATGTAAGTACGTAAATGGAATTTCCTGTTTCCCCAGGCTTAGCAACCACCTGTGTAGAAAGCACTGAGACATTCCATTTGTGGATCTCTCCAGGCTTTGAGAAGAGCATTGCGTATTGTCTAATTAAAAAGCACTGTCTTCAGGCCAGGAAAGAAGTTCAGGGCATAAAACTATTAAAAGCACTTTGCCAGCTTCCTGAGATAGTGTCCATTAATCTCTGGGTGACAGGTGAGGCAGGGAGAAGGCAGCCTGGGATAAAATGTACAGAGCATTATCAGAGTGCTTCTCTTCTGTGGGCACATACCTTCCCAGTGCATTACACACAGGAGTCCCAAGGTCGCTTGCTCACACTGATGTTCTTCTCTTTGGCGACTGGAGTGACCTCTTCTTCTTTATGAGTCACCCTTACCACCATGTTTCCCATGATGTCCACATTCTTAGTTCCAGCTGCTGGTTGTACATTTCTTCTCATGCTTTTGTGTGCTCACTCTCAGTGCATGCCAAAGTGAAACCTTCTTGGTACCAAATTTGCCTCCTTAGTTTCAACTTAGAGTCCTGTGTGGCTCTCTCCTCTCTTTTAATTCCCACATCTAGTAGAATTAGACAACTCTACTTCTTATTTCTCCAGCCTGTGTCTTTCTTCAGTGGCTTACATTTTGCTTCAGTTTTGTCAGGAGACCTCCAACTAGTTCCATATTTTTACAGTCAGCAGGATGGAGGATTTGAAATGTAAAAATTTTTTCCCATGCAGATGATTAAAACAAAAACTATAAGTGTGACACAAAAGCCATCCGTGATTTCACAGGGTCCATACTTGGTGCTCATATGCCTAATAAACCATTGTAGACTCTTTCTGTATGTCTTTGTACTTTTAAAATTTATCTCCTTGCATCTTTTCCCCACTGTTTACTTTTCTAGCCCCCATATGTACTTTGGTGTTGGGTAAGATGTTCAGTTAGTTCCCCAGAAGCCTACGCAGAATTAATTCCCACTTAATTTGGATTGCATTTGTCACCATTCAGTATATTCAGAAGCAGAATATTCAAGAAGTATCCAAGAGAAAAGTACTTAGAAGCACTCCCATGAAAAAACCAACTAGAAAATTGGGGTAGTATAGGTAAAAGAATCAGAGAGGTAAAGATGTGCTGTCAGTCTCAGTCCTGTATAGGGTAACTTAGCTCAGTGTCACAGAAAATATGTGCTATATCCCAGAGTTTGGGTGCTTGGTTTGACGGAAGTGGAGCAGTTATGGTTCTGCTTCCTTCAGTCATAATATAGCTGACATCTGAAAGTGAAAAGGGTAGCATCTAGGAGACTCTAAGGCTGTTACCTGGGAGATGTAACTTGTCAAGTGTTTCTGGCATTTTGTGAAACCAGTCAAGTGTGGATTGACGATGGGGGATGTCCTTCTGTATATATGTTTCTCTTATTGGTTAGTGAATAAAACAGTGATTGTCCAGTAGCCAGGAAGGAAGTATAGGTGGGTTACCAGATGAGGAGGAGGCTGGGAAGGACAGGAGGAAGACAGAAAGAGGCTGCTGGAGAGATGCCATACATGCTGGATTATGGGTAAGCCACAGCCTCGTGGCAATGCATAGATGAATAGAAAGGGGTTAATAATTAAGAGAGAGCTACTCAATAAGAAGCCTAAGCCATCGGCCAACAGTTTGATAATTAATATGTCTTAGTGTGCTTATTTGGGGCTTAGCAGCAGCAGGACTAGGTAGGAAAGAAACCTCCAGCTACAGGTTGAATTTTGGGAGTGAGACAACACATCAAGAGAATACCCAAAACATAGTACAGTGATTGAACTGGTGATAGTAGGCTGTCTGCCCCTTATCCCATTCTCATTGACCTCATAATACCATAACATCTAAAAAAAGGTGAGATTTGTTCATTTTGCCATAGCAAGGAGAAACCCACTTTAGAAAAGACTCAGGGAGGATGGGAAGGGTTAGGACTTATGAATGGAAGCCCATGGGGGCTTAGGTAAATGACTACAGGCTCTCCATTGATGCCAGCGTGAAGCATGGGTGGTTCAGCAGTTTTTACTTGAGAGACAAAGAAATCAAATGTGGTGGTGGATGCTGTAAATGGGAAAGCAAGGGAATTCAGAGGGAGGTGTAAGAACTTTTCAGGTATGTATGGCTTGAAGCATTATTGGCATTATGTTAGGAAGAACAAAGTTTAATTATCAGCAGGGTTGCCACTCTCACTTGTTATCCTTATCATTAGTTCATAAATTCTGCTATATGGAGCACAACAATTGATATTAACTGATTATTAGAAGCTTATGGTTTAAAATAATTTTCTATGAAGTAGTTTTAGACAAAAATTTAATTCTATGTGCACTAATAGTCTGTCTGTGTATATGTCAGTGTACCACATGTACGCAGTGCCCGTGGATGCCAGAAAGTGTACTGGATTTTCTAGAACTAGAGTTATAAATGGTTGTGAGCCATCATGTATGTGTTACAAATCAAACAATTGCTCTTAACTCCTGTGCTGCCTCTTTAGCCCCAATGTCATTTTTCTTTGTTTGTTTCTCTCTCTTTCTTTTTTTCCTTCTTTTGTTTTATTTTGAGTTTAGATTAAAAAATACTTTAGCTTGAAATGAGTAGATACCTTTAAGAGATTTGGGAAGAAGCTTAGCCTGACCATCAGGGTGAGGAAACAGTCTAGTACTCAATAGGCCACTTCCTCCAGCTGGAGTATGGACAGAAGAGAGGGAGAAACAGACACCCATTTCTTCTTATGAGATGGACCAAATTTCAAAGTAATTCTCATTACTTCATTGCAATCTTGAGGTCTTTGTATAAAACATGAAATAACACCACATTTCACCACTGTTAACAATAGGTTACTTGAAAACACCTGGGCAGGGTATGGGGAAGATACATGGGTGTATGCAACCAGCATTGGTAAAGAGTGTTGTTATTCCTAGAACAAGTGATGGAGACAGGGACAGGGGGATGAGACATTGACAAAATCCAAAGATTTTGTAGAAATTTTGGAGAAAGCAAGCAAAAAGGAAATGGCAGTCATGCAAGGCGTATAGCAAGCTAATATGATCATTCTCACAAAGAACTACAGAAAAGTGTTCACACTTATCCTTTCTTTTGCAAGTGTCTTACCCATGATACACAGGCTACCTAGTATGAACTAGAAGAGCCCAAATATAATCCTTGAAAAATTTCCTCCAAATCAGCCTCCAGATTGCAGGATGAATGGGGCGCAAGGGTCAGGGTATGAGTAGATATAAATGGGCAGATGGAAAAAAAGTCTGGCAAATTCATCTAGAGTGATGTTAGAATTTTCCATGATTCCATGGAGTAGAGGTCCCTCTCTCATTCTTCCTTCATCCAAATTGATAAAATTTTGTCAGAACACAAGAATATGAAACAAATTGGCTCATGAATAGGTTTTCTATGAATAGCAATACTCTGCCATTTGTTTTCTTTTTACTATCAATGATTCTTCTGAAGATTTTTGGAATAGATCTCATCAGATTACCACATATCCAAATATAGGTAAAACAATCTATTTGTAATATATCAGCAAGTGGGATTGTCATTATCTGTAAACATGAATATGCCCAATGAACCCATGCCTTAAATTTCTTTTACCTCAGAAATATTTAAATGAAAATCTCTTAAAGTTGTTTATGAATGAAGTGATGAGCTATTCTGTGTGTTGTGCACATATATTGTGATACGAGGATTTGCATATCATGTAGAAAATGTAGGGATTTCTATAGAGGAAAGTTTAGAAATTCAGAAAATTTCTTCAGGTACCCTTGTCAAAGCCATGGAAATATCTGAGAATAGTGGGGGCGTATTTGTTATGGATAGGGTAGGTGATTCCAATATAAACAGCTACTCTGAAAAAGATCAGTGGGAAATGTGGGAGGACACATCTATCCAAAGCAATACCATCCACATTAATACCAGTTTATCTTTTTCTTTCTAGACCATGAGATACGGTTAATATAAAACAACTCAGCAATGGTGTGTCTCAAGGTCTGTCTCAAGATCTGTTTACTGTATTTCTGTGAAATAAAGGATTCTTTTGGGACACATACTATAGCATCTTTGGGGAAACTAGATTATAGATAAGTATGAAAAATAGCATCAATAATAATAAAAACTTGAAACAATTAGTTCAAAGTTACCAAGAATTAAGATGAAAAGTAAGAATGATGAATGTAAACAATAATATAGAAATACTATAAAGAATTCAATAGCATGTCTTTATTTTTTAAAAGGATTTTTAAAAAGTAAAATGTGGTGTATGAAATACTCTCTAGAGAAGTAGAAAAATTTTCAACATCAGTCACCATGTCCCCCATGAGTGTCTGTGGATGTAGGGAATTTCTCTGCATCTGCTGGAAGGCCCTGCTTGTCAGATGTTGTAGTCTACCATGGTCTGGCAACTTTCTCTAAGCTCAGCAACATGGAGGACTCCATGCCCAATAAGGCTTTCCTGCTCTCTACCTGCCCTTATTTGTAAGATGTCTCTAGGCCTGGATGCCCAACTTATTTCAAGGATGACTCAGCATAGTTGCCTGCAAATGCTTTTTCCAGCAGACCACATGGTCATTGAGTAATATGCACTAGCTGTTTTCATAGGGTCATGCTTCTGCTAATGCAGCTTTATGATAGGAGCATGATGTATAATGCATATTGGGTGATTCCCCAGCTGCCATCCCCAGACTTTTATATTCCCCACATTCTGGAATAAAGTTGCATTGTTTCACAGAAGTCAACCCCCAGAGGACTATCTTCATCATATCCACAGACATTAGAACCCTGTTCTCCGTCGCTGCTCCCTCCACCCTCATAGACTGGTGACCAACAAGGAATAAGGAGACCCACAGAATCTGCCTGTAGCTAGGTCTGTGAAGACTGGAGCTAAAATAGGCAATTGTGTAAGCTTTTTCCACTGCTCAATATATATTATCCTAACACCCATGTTTTCTCTCATGCATTGAAACCTTTGTTAATTTATCTAATACCTTGTGGCTTATAAGTGCACAACTCCAAAGTGTAGGGCTTAGTGAAATCTTGCATCAGTGTAATCCCTACAACTGAGGTCAAGATACAGAATATGTCTACATCCCGGTAGATTTTCTTGTTCTCCATCTAAGTCAATATATATTACACTCAAGGTTATTTATTTGGATGTAACATCCTGTCTAAAATTGGTCACTGGGTCTAACGACCCTCTCATAGTTAAGATTTGTTTGTCATTGAATTTTGCACACATGGATCACACAGAATTCAAACACATCATTCTTTAACCTAGCTAGCAGGCGTTGTTCCAAATAAATCAACCCTGAGTACAGTATGTTGTTATACAATTTTATGTGCCCCTTGTGTTTCATATAAGGCGTCTATCATGATTTTTAGTTATTGTACAACGTAAATCTTGTTTCTTTCCAGGTGGGAATGGCCTCTCCCTCAAATGTCACAATTCAGTTCACGCCCTCTGGGCAATCTTTTGCTAGCTATTCTATTCTACACTGTTGCTCTGCTTCTAGAACTCCTTATGATTCTTAGTGTATACCATCCATAATGGACATCAATCATGCAGTGTTTCATATTGTTTAACCATTCCACAAACTTACAATGTTATTTTTCCTAAAATATTGCACATTTCCATGAAAAGACAGCTCCATTTATTATTTTTTGAAATCCTGGAATAATATGAATGAATTCACACATGCATGAAAAGTATTCAGAAATTCCATGCAAGAGTTTCCATGCCATCCGGTTAAAATATTTTCTAAAATCCTATGGGGACCAGAGGCAATGATATGAGTGTGTTTGAATGTGCATACAGGATTTGATTGTAACTCAGGGAACTAAGTAATGATTAACAAGTTAACAAGGTATAAACCACTGCTATTTAATACCTAGGGCAGTTTTCTCTAAATGCTTTGCCAGTAAAAATTTTCAAAAAATTAGAAAAAAATTAAACTAGAACTAGAAAAAAGTTAAAATGTGTCTTTTTCCAAGTGACTTATGGACATAGATGCAAGGAAATGAGATATCTATTTATGTCATAAATTTGAGTGCAGAGTATAATTTGGCAGAGAAGGTCCCACAGGAAAATTAAGCTAACATCTATAAAAATTAATGGGGAGTCATTCTTTTGAAGATTGTCGTTAAAGTGAATGATATTCTTGCCTTAATATTTTCTAAAAATACTACCAATCTAATGTTAAATAAGTGTACAGTTGTGTGTTTGGGGCACCATTACACACTGCTATCGCCTTCGCATTGGGATTTACCTGTGTTACCAGTTTTCTGTATCAGTTTTAAGCTCAACTCCATATCTTAAAAACAAAACCAAAACCAAAACCAAAAGAAAACAACTAAGAATCCAACAACTGGAACTTCTCATGGCCTTACAGTTTAATGCTTCTTCTTTATACCAAGCTAATTGAAATCTGACATAATACCCTCCTTCTTCCCTCTGTTCCAATTCTTGGTATTTATATAGCAATTTTGGTCATATTTTGGTAATGATGTAGATTTACAGAGGCTCATAACAGATGATTCATACAAAAGCTTTTCTTTCTCTCTCTCTCTCTCTCTCTTTTCATTTCTGGAATCCTCTTGGCTTGTCTTCCAAAACTTAGCCACTAATGGGCCATAAATACAGAGTGGTTCTGTTTCTATTTCTAGAGGAGAGTGTAGTGACTACAGTACTTAAGACATGGGGGTGTTTGGATTTGGGGACTTCCAAGTTGGCAAGACATGGCTATTTGCAACTGCTTAGGGGCATGCTCATTCTGAGTTTATCCTGGTGCTTTGTAACAGCACAGTTAGCTTTGGTGATGCTGTTTTTGCACTCATCCTATGTTTTTCATTTATTTTTTCTGTTAATTCTTGTAAAAATTAATTTGGGTCCTAAGAACACTCTGGAAATTTGGAAGCAATCAGATGTGAAACAAATATGTGCACTTATAAATATTCTTTTAAATTTTATTTTTAATTTTATTTGTAATTGTATTTTACCTGCATGCTACTTATGTACCTACAGTGTCTCTGGAGGCCAGAAGAGGGCATCAAATCCCTTGGAAATATAATCACAGAGAGCTGTGAGGCACCACATGGTACTGGGAACTGAACCTGGGTCCTCTACAAAAACAAAAACTTCTGAATTATCCCTCCTGCACCTACATATTCTTGTTTGCCAACCTTTAAATACTTAGAAGTTCTTTCTCCAAAATGCTTGACAAAGTAGGTTTGTTGGGTTACCTGCTATGAAACTTGGGATTAGACTTTGTTAGATAATCCTGTAACACAAGCAAATCTTTTGTTTGTTAGCAAAAGGGCAATTTACCCCAACTTGAAATGCAACAACACAGGATCTTTGTAGCCTTGACTGTCCTCAAACTGGCCATTATCCTGTGGCAGCTTCTGAGTCATGGAATAACAGGAAGATATCACCTTACCTAGCTTTCTCTGAGAGTTCTTGAACATACGTGTTATTGCTGTCATACAAAGATACAAGTAGCTGCTAAAGAGTACCACTGACATTCATAAACTAGATGGAATGTTTGTGTACCTTATTTGCATTTTAAACCTATACACTTCAATCAAAGGCAGACTTTAAAATGGTAATTGATGTCTCTGACATTGCATTTACATGCGGTACATTGTAGAAGGTACATTTCTCAAGGTTAGCACTTTTATAGCAAAGGAAGCTATTTAATTATTAAGATAATATCTGTGGAATTTACTTTAGAAACTAACATAGGGAAATACTTTAATTTCCAAATGGTCTGAGTAATTGTATTTTAATGTCTTTTTCTTTTTAGAAGTGGTTATTTCATATGTTTTTCATGATGATTCAATAAGTTTAAATTTATTCCTTTTCCAGATATCTTAGTATGATAGTTAATCTTAATTGTCATCTTGCCTGAATTTGTAGTAACCATGGAAACACAACTCTGGGTTTGTCAATGATGGTATTCCCTGATAAGTTGATTGAAGAGGTAAGACCCACCGTGAATGTGTGCAGCATTTTCTCATGCTCTGGGCTCATGAACTGGGTGAAAGTGAGCTGAAAACTATTATTTATCTTTTTCTGCTTCTTGACTGTGAATGCATCACTACCAGGTACCTGACACTCCTTCATGCCTTCTATGCCATAAGGGATGATATCCACTCAAATGTAAGCCAAAATTAGAGCTCCTTTCTCTAAGTTGCTTCTTGTTAGGTGTTTTGGTCACAGCAATGAGATGAATAATTTATACATGTAGGAACTCAGGTGAAAATATTTCATCACTTTTGCATAGTATTGGCTGGGTATAGTGTGGGTATAAAGTTATCACATTTCCATTTCTACTGAAGAAGTGAGCATTATATTTTAGCCTCTCTGTTATGATGGATTATGAGTGGGCTATCTAAAGACCCACTTAAGAATATAGAAATTGCTGAAGACAATGTTGCAAAATTTCCTTATGTATCTGCCATCTTTGAGGATGGTATCACATCTCCTGCCTTGGGTCTGACAGACACGAAATGATAAAGAGCTGATCAGTCAGTGAAGGGCTTTCTACTTTTAAAACCTCATGTGGAATGTGGAGTCTACTGATGCTGTTGGTAGTATTGGGATTAAAGACCCATTGCCAGTCCTCTTGGTATTGATCCCAAGAGCTCTCCTAATAGACACTTGAGGGTACCTTGCCTAAGAAATCCAGGTTTTGAATGTGCTATTGACTCATAAGTCAAATGTCACAATTGCATTGTATGTTAACAGTAACTATAATCTCCATAACTTCATTGAACTTTACTCTGACCAATAAATAAATTTAAATAGTAATAAAATAAACTATTTTGGTTTTAATAATCTTTTATGATTCCCTAAAACAGCCAGATTCTTCACTTCATCATAGCTGGTTAGTAATTAAAAACAGGTGAATATGGCAAATAATTGAACTCATCAGGAAAATAAGTCCATAGAAATCATTCTTCTTTGTGAAAGTCTTTGTACTATTTTGATTTAGCAGGCTATGGTCTGATTTTAAACAGAGGAAAAGATGAAACAGACACTCGTTAATCACACTGGAACCTCTGAAATAGCTGTTGCTATGGGAGATATTGTCTCAGCATTTCTTTTTAATTTTACATGAAGACATCCACTCCCTTTTGCACAATGCAGGTTTCAGGGGTGATTTAAGCAGTTCTGAAACACATAATGTCCTTCCCCATTTGAGTATACAACATCATTCCTTGGCATCCATTTGAAAGCAATGCCTTTCAGCAAAGCAAGAAGTCTCTAACTTGTAATTGCTCACTGCAAATGTGTTTTCTTATGAGTACAATCTCTCATGCAAGCTGTGAGGAATAGGGACTGTACCCAGGGAGTTAATAAAACAATATTATTGTTTCTCCAGCTTACTTTCCCAGGTGCAGTGTCTGCCTCTTTCAAACAAAATCTATAGTTTAAGAATAAAATAACCACTCCACAAGTATCAATAGTCCAAAACCAGAGAGGTAAGGGACTCATCCAACACAAACAAGATTAAAAATTCAGCGAGAGACAGAAATCTGGACATGCACTGAGTAACTTTTCATCAGCATGTCTGTCTGAAAGAAACTATTTCCCAGTGTTCTCCTTCCCCTTCACAAAAGAGTTCAAGGGTGGTTCAAGGCATAATAACAAAATGACTGGGAGAAGCATTAATAAACAATGGAGAAGGCCAAGAGGTAGCTTTGATGTCCTGACCCTTCAAATTGATGTCACAGCCCGAGATCAGCAGCCCTAACACATTCTCCACAGTCCACCCAGGGATCTGCCTTGTGTTTTCCCTAACAGCACGAGATTAGGGTCAGGTGGACTGAGGAGTGGCTTGTAGTGTGGTAGAGCTCTATTGTGGATGCTGACCTATAGGTCTCTGGAACTCAGAAATGACTTCCTCTTGTTTGTATTTTCTACTTCTCTCTTAAACTCCAGCTGTGGATGCTAGAGGCCTGAAGGTAGGCTGGGAGCCAGTAGAGGGCTCATCCTCCAGCATTAAGCCTTGGAAAGCTCCCTTCTACCGTCATTAGGAAATTTTCCAGCCTATTGTCAATTGCAAGGCCTTTTCTCAACCCAGTGTTAGGCAGCTCCTATTCCATGTGTTTTTTTCTTTTTGAAAACCTGGAAGTCACAGACATTGAAAACACCATACTTGCTTGGTGTAGATTTACCAGAAGAGGGGGTCCTAACGAGTTATTCTTTTATTTTCAATTTAAATTCAAATTGCCTGGAATTTGTGCAAGCACTATGCAACTCTGCATTTAGATCAAGCAAACATCAACTATTAATGTGGATGATGTGGAAACAAAATGATGGGTACTAAATACCAGACTAAGACTGAATTATGGCAACCCACTCTATGCGGCAAACTTTTCGTAGGCCAGGTGACAGACTATGGCTTAAAACAGACCAAAGAGGGGCTGAAGAGACATCTCAGCAGTTAAGCACACTTGTTGTTCCTGCAGCAGACCTGGATTTGGTTCCCAGTACCCGTAGTGGCTCATAACTTCTATTCCAGGGGATCCAACAGTATCTTCTTCTGCCTCTGTTGGCATCAGGCATGCATGTGGTATACTTACATGTATGTAGTCTAATGCTCATACACATAGATTAAAGATAAATAAACCTTTAAAAAAAGAACATAGAAGTGTGGCTAAAAAGGAGAGAGGAGGAAGTCTCAGGGAGGTATCACCAGTGAACTGGATGTTGCATGCCTACTGCATTCATCCAAGTGATACAAATAATGCACAAATTGTAATCCATTGGGCTGTGTCTAGAAATCACTCATTTGATCCACACCACCATTAACCTGTATTTCTTAAACTAAGTTGTTTGATAACACATGTATACTTACTTTCTTTAACTTAATCCACACTTCCCATGTTGCCTATAAAACCAAGATTTGCTGTGTGACTTGCCAAATACAGCGTCTAGCATTTTCCTGGGGCAGAGGAGTGAAGAACTCAAACAATGACTTTAAAGACAGTCCACCTGAGTTTGACCCTTGTCCTGACTATGTGTAGTCAAAGAGCCATTTACCTTCTTTGTACCTCATTTTATCAATGACATGGGCATACCAGCATATACCTTGTCAAGTTATGTGTGATTGAGATGAGTTATTCACCGCTATATTCACCTAGAGTGAGCACTGAGTTCAGAAGTCATTGCCAGAGTGTTTACTGTCATCACCATCATCAGCATTGCCCATTAATCATCTAGACGTTGCTTACAAGTCTTCTGTTCTAAGGCAACCGTCTTTTAGAACACAGATCATATTTGGGGTAGGGGATGTAATGGGTAGTGAGCGTCATCTCTCTAAGTTACATGTTTGTGCAAATACATCACAGATTCTGTTAAAGAGTTTTCCTATCAATGGTGGAAGCTGTTGAGCTTAGGAAAACACAGAGCTCTGCTTTATCGCCATCTGTGTGTATGTCTTTGGGTTGTTACTTCATCTCTTGGAGACCAGGATTATTTGCCTGATTGTTTTTATATTATGAAACAGGATGGCAACATGAAGTTAAGATACATTTCCAAAAATATTGAGTAGCTAGTGTGTGCTTAGTAATCTAGAGATGTTATGCTTAAATCACAACAAAGTCTATGCTATGACATACACAAGAAAATATGGAATATGTTGATTAAAAACATGAAGAACAGAGTAAGGGACTAAAGAATTTTGTGAAAGAGGGACAGGAAACATGGAACCCTTCCTAATAGAGGACACAGGCACGTTTGGGGATTCCTGAAATCACACACAACAGTATGAGTGTTTTGGCAGGCCCCTAAAGAAATCTCTTTTAAAACTGTCCATAAGCACATGAAATTCTTCTCCAAGAACTTTTTTTTTTCCGTGGTGGGTGGAGCTTCCCATAGAACAACTTCCGGAAGGGGCTTGGGAGATGACCCAGTGGGTACAGTGCTTGCTGTGCAATCATGAAGGTGCGGTCCAGATCCCCAGAACCCATGTAAATCCAGTACTGTGGGTGTCTGTAACCCCCACCTCCCTATGTTGAGATGGGAAGTGAAGACAGGAGAATCTCTGAAAGCTTGCAAACCAGCTAGTCTGAAGCATGAATCAATGAGAAAGGGACTGACAAATAGGAATGTTCCCCAACCTCTACATGCATGCTGAGTGAACATGTGTGTGCCTAAACACAGAAAGATTTAAGAATAACCTGTGGTACACTATGGGCCATTGAAAGTGCTTTGGGGGTCAGCTGCACCAAGTTATTTCCATGTTGGAAACATGGCTGACTAGATGACCCATTGAAAACATGTTTTTCCATTCTATTTTGGTTTCAGTATCTTTTCATGAGAAACTAAATTAATGATATTTGGATTTTTCCAGAAATGAAAATTTGCTGTGAAATTATTTAAGCAAAATGAGAACCAAAGTCACCAGCACTTTTTTGTGGACACTTCCTTTCTCACCTAGTAAATCTTTGGTTGGAGCATTCACAACTCCTGCAACCTTCCGTCTGGTTCTACCCAGTGCAACTCTATCCAGATGACTAGATACCGATGAACCTTTTATTCCTTTGAACTTAGGAAAAGCAAAGCACTGCTAGAGATGGTGGTAACCAAATGTCAAGTCTGAGCTCTCTGTAATGCTGCAAACCATCAGGAGACCCAGGTCCTTCTGCATGGCACATGCAACCTCAATGTGGAAGATGGTTTTCAACAGGCAAAAGCATTTACACTGGAATTGGATTTGATCTTAATGAAGTCTCACTGGGGTGTCAAAAGAACTCATAGTTCTGCTTTGGTCATATGTAGTTCACACGTAGGGTTTCGAGAACTCCAAGAGAAAACTCCTCACTGACTCTTCCTCTCAATACCCCCGTGGTGACTTCACTCTTTTTGGGTCAATGTTCTTTTCCAGTAGAAGAGCTCTCATTGCATAAATCCAAAGTGGAAGTTGGACAGAGAGAATGGATCAGAACTGAAGTTTTTTTTCTGTGTTTTCCCTGACAAATGGGATTGTCTGAGTTTCCAGTCATGTTAATTTGCTTACTCTGGCACAAAGTCTTATTTCTTTTGTTGATTAATTCTTGATATTAGATCACAGTTTGTACAAATATTCTTTTCAATTATTTCCAAAGCTTTTATGGGACATTCTGGGTTTTCCCCTCCATATTTATGAGTCTTGTCAATATTATCCAGAACTTGGATGTCTGAATGGGCCTCCCATGGAGTCCATTCTCCTTAGTCTTATTTTTTTTTGTTTCCTATAAAATACCATTTTGGGGTTTTTACATTTGACGGTAGCACTAAACCCCGCAACCACATAGTATTTATTATTTATATATTAATGAAGTGAAATATATAAAATAATAGTTGTCTGCTTTATAAAAGTTTTAGTTCCACTGTGTGTAGGAGGTATGCTCGAACACCTTTAAATCTCATTCATTTGGGCACATCTCACCATGAAGCTGTCTATTCAGAGACAAGCTGTTTTTGCCAGTGCTTCTATTTGGACTTGAAAAAATGCAGAGAGGGTGAGAAAGAATAAATAGTTGCCATTTGTTCTCCTCTGGGATCATATTAACTGATAGTTGCCTAGGTGCTGTTCAGCGCAGAGGATACATCTCTTTGTATAAACATAGATTTCAAAATCTCCATAGACATACTCTGGTCAGAGAGGTTTTGGTAGCCACAGAAAACACATGGTCTTGGTTTCTCATGAAAAGACACTGGCCAAGCAAGTCAGGGATAGGAATGTAAACAGTCAAACAGATCGCTTAGCAGTGGTAACCAGAAATACATTTTAAAAGACTTACTTGATGCTTGGAACCCATGGTATAAAAAGGCAACACTAGCTGGAAAATACCTCAGGAGAGGTCCATGGTCACTGGCGCATACAATGACAATGTTTGCTTCTCTTTAGTGTGCTCCCATTAGCTTCATCAATAATTTATAGCTTACTTCTTTCATCTTCAGTGTCAGCTCAACCCTGTCAGAGCACAGTCATCTGGTGATGAGCGCTTGGCTTTCAAGCCCATGTCCCAGGAAGGATAGCATGCCTAATTTGAGTCTTTACAATGCCTATTGTGCTATTCTTTTCCAACTAGTAGTATTGGGAGCTAGAGAAGTGCTCCTCCTCCATCCTTCTTCCTTACCCTCCTCCCTCGTCTTCCGTCTGTCTCTCTTCTTTTTCTCCTTTCCTTCTCTCCCTCCTCCTACCCCCACTCTTCTTCTCCCCACTCTTTCTCCTTCCACATCATCTCCTCCTCCTCTTTCTCTTCTCTTTTCTTTCCTCCTTTTAGAGACACAAACAAGCACCTCTTCTGCAAGGTATTGTCAGTAACTCCTTTTATGGAAAAGGGCTTCTGAAACTCGGGGACAGAGAAGGAGCCAGTGCCTACATCTGTTCCTGGTTAATTTTCCTTGATTCCAACCCAAATAGCCATGTGCCCTGTCCCTTGTTTTCACTCAGAAAAAAAGCTCCTTTCTCACAAATGTTTAACCTATGATATATATATGCTCCAAAGGCCAGAATGAAGCCTCAATTTTGCCAGCACCCACCACTTACTAGCTGGTAGTTTAGGGAATTGCTTACAGATAGTTCATTTAAAAGTTCAAGCAAAGGGTTTGGAACTAGATTTTGGAATCTGATGTATTTAATATATCCTTTAATGGGTTATCAATAGATTACAAACAAAACAATTAAGAAAGCATTATTAACTTACTTGAGCCATGTATAAGACATTTACAAAAGTAAATTCTCCATTTTATCTCCCCTCTCTTTCTGCCCTCTCAAATTTTTCTGATTAAATTTATTTTCACAACTGGAGAAATGAGCAATTTTCCTATTCTGTTAAAATATCTATGGGATGATAAAGCAAAAAAGAGTTAATAATATGGAAGAATTTGTGGAGAGGTATTAGGTTTAGAAATAAATTATTTCAGCATGTGAGGTTTTTGTTGGGCTGCCAAATAAAATCCATGGGGTGGTTCACAAGAATAGAACCAGCAGCTAGTAGGCTTAAGTTTCTTGGGTTAGTAAAACTGGGCATTTAGATAATATTACATCTTCTAAGCAGTTTGGTGGTTTGGAACAGAATATTTACCTGTAAGCATACATTCAGAGAAGAAATTTTGATGAATATAATAATGATCAAATAGAACAATTATTAATCTCTGTAATTCATGAGACATAGTATATTTGATTTTGATTACTCTAACATTTGAAATGATATATGAGGCTGGAAGAATTGGGTTATATCTATGATTTTGATACTAAAAGTAATGCGATTTGGGAAAATTTTATTTAGACTCATAGGAAGAGTTTACTAATGGTGAAACTTACAGCATATAATCAGTCATACTTGAACTTTCTAGTTCTATACTTTACCTAATAGAAGGGATCTGGCTCTATCTAGTTCAAGCATGTCTTTTGCTTCTTAAGGAGATTCTGTTAGGAATAGAGCCACATATTGGAATACCTTGAAGCAGTTATGATCCATGTCATGTCTCTACACAGGCAACCTGTTGCTCCTTAAGCAGCAAACTGAATTATGCTGGTTTTAATGGTTTAGATCTTGTGTGGTTTCCAAGGTTGAGTAGCAAGCTTGGATGCTTGTCTGTGGTACTGTTAGGGTGTGTGGAACCTTGAGGTAATAAAACCTGTGAGAAGGAAGTTACTGGGACCCTAGCCCTTATCTCTCTTGCTTGCTTTTCTTGATTCCAATTTGGGGTGGATTGATCAGGATCTGCTCCATCATACAGTCCCCTGTGTGACCTGCAGCCATGACACAGGCTCCAAACCAATATAACTAACTGATCCTGGGTTTAAACATCTATAGCCCAAACAATTCTTGTTTCCTTTTAATTGATTATCTCAAGTATGCTGTCCTGTCATGAGGATAGCATACTTTTAGAGGAAAATGATGTCTACATCTACTACAGGTAATATGTGTCTGAGCTAAGCAATATTTTTGAGTCTGCCTTGGGGACAAATGTCTGTAATCCCAGTATTTGAAAAGTAAAGACAAGATTACCAGGAGTTCAAGGTCATACGTGGCCTTATAAGAAATTTGGAGGCCAACCTGATATATACTGAGACTCTGTTTCTATAAATAAATAATAAATGAAAAGAAATATTGTTTTTGTGTATATTTTAAAATCTAGTTTTAAGGATAGAATGGGTTTAGACAACTGCTAACAAAACAAAATTAAAAAGTTTCAACCAAGTACCAAAGAAAGTGTAACCTGGAGATTGGAGATTGATATAGAATTTTGATTTTGGAATCACAGGCTTCGGGCAGTCTGAGGAAAGCTTTGGAAATCCTAATCCAGGGCCAGACAGGCCAGCATCTGCTTGTTCAAATCAGTGTCAAGAGGTTCACTAGTGCACTCTGAGACCTTTCTGTTTCTGTTTTTCCAGTAATCTTTAGTGTCTGCTCTAGAGAGAGAGAGAGAGAGAGAGAGAGAGAGAGAGACAGAGACAGAGACAGAGACAGAGACAGAGACAGAGACAGAGAGACAGAGAGACAGAGAGACAGAGAGACAGAGAGACAGAGAGAGACAGAGAGAGACAGAGAGAGAGAGGGAGGGAGGAAAGGAAGGGGGATGGGAAGAAAGAAAGAGGAGGAGGAAAGGAGGTAGGAAGAGAGGGAGAGAGCAGGTACTAAAAAGAAAGTCCCTGGGAATTAGCCACTAAAACAAGAGTGTTTTGACATAGATGGAACAAAAATTATTTTTTTTGCTAGTCCTCAAGCTGTTTCTCTTTGATCTTGTAAATTTTCATTTAAGATCACTTAGCCTGTATTCATGTTGAAGTCCGTGCTGCTTCAGAGCATGCCAGTTTTTGTTCAGCCACACTGATGGCAAGTTCTTGGGACAAAGCAACCCTGAAAGTAAAATATGCTGTGGGCAAGCCCCACAGTGCTAGCATTGCATGTAGGTAAATATGAGCACTAGACAGGTTTTATGTCTTAATAAAAGCATTTACTCCAAGGAGAAATCTCATTATCTAAAAAAAGCAATAGTAAGTTCTGCTTAGGTAGATACTATCCTGGCACATGCATGAACTTCAGAGGGCACTGCCATTTCTGTTTCCCAAGTTTTTGGATGAGAATCCTCTCTATTTAAGATACATCCTAAAGAGACACAGGAAGTATTTGGCCATTCTCATGCTTAGGTTTTTCTTTATTTCTCTGTGTTCACAGTCTCTTACAAAATTTTAATGACAGTTTATGGAGTCACCCTACAGTGATGTTGAGTCTGAGTCTTCTTAGGGACAGTGGCCTGACAAGTGAAATCACTTGTGAGGATTTAGTTTGATGATATGTAGCTCAGACATTTCTCTCTTAAAACGCTCTCTAGTAGATAATCACTCTTTATAATGCACAAATTGGGCTCCTAAAAGGCTGACCTGTCCCCAAGCCGCTAAGGTTACAGTGAAAGAGACACGTCCATCCAGCTAAGTGCAAATCTGCATTCTTTTTAGATATCTCCAACCTCAGCACCTGACAGTACTAGGGGTTTATCAGCTGCTCAGTGGCTCTTTAGTGACTGTTGTTTAGGGAGATACTCAACTCCTTAAAAAAATTGCTCAAGCTTCCTGATGGGGCAACCAGCCAAGCACATCATACTACTCATCCTCAATCCTGCCTGGATGCTCAGCTTCTGTGCTCTTTGAAGCAGGGTTTCAGACTAGACAACTCCAGCTGGAAGCTTCATATCCTGGAGCCTATAAAATGAAATGACTTCTTCACTAATAAACATCTTACTCTTTGAAGTTGTGGAAAGAATGATTTAAGACCTCTAGATGCCTTTTAGATAACAACCTGTCTTTTAATCAAATAATAGAAGATGAGCTTAAAAATAAACCAAAGAGTGACTGGACCACTCATGTCCTGGTACTGTATAATGCTAAAAAACATTTGCTCTAATTGTGTTGAAAAATTAGAAACTGTTAAATGATGACATTTTATAGATACAGTAGCTTACTTTTCCTCATGAATAATAATGTTTTAATCCTGGAAAACATTACAGTAAGTGTAACTAGCTTTCATATATTGAATTTTCAATGAAAATTCTCAAGTTTGCGATAGTTTATCCTTATTTATAGAATCTATGTTAGAAAATTCTAGAATGACTTCTTGTTATGTTTTTCTCAGCAAAAGATGCAGTAACTACTTTTTATTCAATGATCACATTTAAACAGTAGTTATCTCTATTATTAGTTCAAATCTTAAATCTCTTGTATTTTTCTGATGTTTGTTTAAATGATGGTGTATACTATAGCAGTCAGCTCTCTTTGGGGTTCCAGGAAGTAGTGTGTCCTTTATTACATTCTTCTTGAATTGGTTGTTGCTTCTCTTCTTAGTTTTGAAAAGTGAAAATAGAAGCAACAAATCAAGTGAAAGAATCTTCCATAGCTGTAATTCCATTACTGTTTAAACGTCCTTCCTTCCTTCCTTCCTCCCTCCCTTCCTTCCTTCCTTTTTCTTTGCATCCCTCCCTTTGCCTTTCTTTCTTTCTTGTTTGTTTGAATTCCTGATCTATACTTAATGAACTGGGCAAGATCCTTGATTAATTCATGAAAACATTAATCATGAGAAACACAACAAAATAAAATATCTCTGTGGAGTTCTTTGTTGGTCCTCCATGTGGTGTTCTCTGTGCCATCCTTTATCCCATAGAGGGTCATTGGAAGAGGTTGGATTAGTGGTTGTTTGGAAAGCGTAATGAGAATTCTTGATAAGAATGTGGCCATTTACAGGATGCCAATGCCTTAAGCTCAGGGGAATGTCAAGGTGTTCCATTGGTCCAAGTACTTTTGTTGACAGTGTGTGCAGAAAGTGTCAACTATAGCTTCTTCTTCCTGGATAACTGACACCTGAGACTGCTCCCTTACAGAGAACCTGTACTGAGATTAGCTAACGCACTTCCTTCTTCAGCTGTATATAATAAATATGCCGAGTCTCTGGGATTCTGTGCATCTCCATCAAAGATGATGGCTCCCCTAATCCCAACTTTTCTATGTGTTGTTTCTTCATTCTTTTCAAAGCATGCATACAGGTTGCAACAGGGTTGGTTATCATTAGTTACAATTATTGGCATCTACACCATAAACTATTGTTATTTTATTTATTTGTACTCATGTCCTAAGTACAAGATTTTTAAAAAGGTCCAAAGCAATGAATCCATTTTTATTTGCTTTAGAGTTCAGGTTACAGGCAAATGTATCTGGCTCTTATTTCTTTTAAATAAATCTGCTATTGGAGAGACTTGTCAGATATGCCAAACTTTGCTCAAATGCTGCTTTCAGGTTTGTTAATTGGATAGGTTCCTTGGATAAAGAGGCAATCACATGTGTGAGGCATATAGAAGAAAAGTGCTGAATTGTTGTACTATGTTTTAGGGAAACATGAAAAGTTTAACAAAGACATTATTAACAGTATCTAAGTTTGCGCCATCCTTACATTCAGCAAGTGAATGCAGGAGAATGGCAATTTTGAGGTCCATTAGGGCTACATAATGAGGCACTGTCTCAAACAAGCAAGCAAGCAAACAAACCAAAACCAAACCAAACCGAACTAAAAATCCACAAAGGCTCAAGAACCAACCATATCAACTAAAGCTATAATAAGAAGTGTGTGGGACTCAATGAACAGGCCATGTTGCACTGCAGTGTGATATGCTGTGTGTGCTTAAGGACAATATATGCACACTTAAGGAAAACCAGTTTTGTCATGTCAATTCCAGCTTTTGTTGTTTTTATAAAACCATTATTTTTATTCCCCCAAATATATTTTCACTGATCAAAGGCATATCAAAATTTCATGGGAATCTTCTATTTATTTTAACTTTTAGTGTTGTCTTTAAGAAAAAGAATACAAACAGCTATTTATTTATTTAGAATGAGTAAAGAGGGTACATTACAAAAACAAAAAGCTGACAATGGTCACAGCCATCATAGAGTTCAGGAAACTGATGCAGTGATTATACTAATTGCCTGATGTGTTTCTCGGATGTCCTTTCTTCCTTTGTTATTGTTGCCTGTATGATCTGTGACTTAGTATATAGCACTTTTTTTCTAATTTTCCATGGAGAGAACAAACAATTCAACCTATTTTCTAGCACGGCGGAATGAAATTTTTCTTTCATAATCAAGAAGTGGGATATGTACAACATGCAACTGACATTCTTACTCTTAGCTGTCACGTAGGCTTGCGTAGTACCAAAACAGGTCATGATGAATTCTGAATCTCATGCACAGTTGGCTCAATTGAGGAATCAGTTTAATGTTTATTGCTCATTCTTCTTCATGTATTTCAGCAGGAAGGAATGTGTATTTGATGCGTGTTCAGGTGCCAGTCCCTTTGCATGTGGTAATTAAAGGAGGAGTTGCCTACAGATGAGCTTCTGGGTTATAGCCCACAGGGAAGGAAGTGAACCAGTGGGAGGGTGAATAGAAAGAGACGCAGGATTCAATGTACATCAGTACAAATCTCAAATTGTATTTGTTAATAATGGACAAAAGCTGCTTGAGGGTCTGTGGGGTGTTGGAGGAAGTTGTTTGCAGGAAGGCCTGGTGACCCTAGTTTGATCTCCAGGTCCCACAGGGTAGCAACAGCAGAGAGTTGTCCTCTGACCTCTACACATATACCATGACTTATCTGTGTGCCTGCAAGGCATATGTGTGTATACAAATACTCGCACACATGCATGAACACACACATATAAAGTAATAAAATGAGATGTATATTACCCTGCTTGATATATATTCCATAATCATCTTCAGAAGAGATTATCTCTATGTGTAGCAGAGATATATAAGAACCATTTTTTTATCACACTCTAAAATGTGGTCTAACGTATTATTTAGGCTCCCACACAATTCTATTTCATACATTTATTTAAGATAACTGTTGTTTTGCTACACTGAGATTTACCACTTGGGATCATAATATATATTTTAAGGAAGCCTTGAATTCTTCAGAAAAACAATTATGGTTTTTTTATAAGTATTTTACTCAACATTATTCAGAAATTCTGGGTATTTCTTATTTTATTGCTTTTGTGGAAAGCACTCATTGTTTCTTAGGTTTTTTTTAATGCTTTCATTCCTGGTAGACAGAGAAACTATTTTTAATATTTATTATCTAATTGTGAATTATAATACTTTTTCAATTAAGATAGAAATTCCTGAGAAGAGCTTGTATTTGGTAGAGTATTAAGTTTATGCCAATGTTTTTGAGATTAAATTATTCGTTAAATTCCTTATATAAGTTATATTAATATAGTTTTTTAGTTATGTAAGTCATTACATTTGTGAATACATTCTTCTTTGTCTTAGTGTTTTATTCCTCTAATAATTCTTCTGAATCTTCTCTTTAAACATATTCTAGGAAGAGGTTTCATTGGGCGTATGAAAACAAGGATCAATAGAAAACTATCCTAACCTAGGGTATGGCTGGGATAAATTAACTCATATATTCCAGGTATAAAGTAAGCAGACATTAAGCAGATGTTATACAGTTCTATTTCCTAAGAAGCTTAAGTTTTGTACAAAACAAGTGTGAGCCCACTTAAAATGCATATGTGTGTTTAAGCATATCTGTGAGTATGTTTGTAAAGTAATGTGTAATTTGTCTCTCTGTGTGCTGTGTGGATATATGCTTGGAAAGATCTTTGCTGGAGTTGTAGCAACGAAGTTTCTCTATGTGAATTGACACTACAGGTTTATCATTATTATAAATCACGCTACAGATTCTTTGATTAAAAATTGTATATGCTTAATATAAGAAGTTCTTAATATTCTAATCTGGAAACAACCATGTTTTAGCAATAATTGAACATCATTTTGGACATCTCATGTATGTTCATAGCAACAAATAAAGATATATAAGTAGGGGTACCTGAAACCACCTTCACTTCATGTGTATTTTAATTCACTAAATGGATTTCCCAGCATTATAAAGTGGTACTGTAACATAGATGATCTGACAGGCTCCAGTATATTATTTCAATGCTATGGTAACACAGACAGCGTTGGTTAAACTCAGTGGGTCATAAAACAAACAAAAGACATGAGCATGAGGAGGGGATTTGTAGGAAAGAAGTGGATGCTGCCTTGTGAGAAGGAGGTAAGGGAGGGTAGGGATAAGAGTGCTCAGAATGTTATGTACATGCATGAAGTTGTCAGAGAATAACAATTAAAAATGTCAGCAAGGTACTGTTAAATTTCTGCTTCAGGACATCCGACTGGGTCTTTCAGTTATTTTCTTATTTTTTTCATTATTTCATTGTGGGAGAGGGGGGTGGTAAGATAGTAAGAGCCAGAGGAACAGAGAATTTTCTGTTAGACTGTGTCTTCTGGGAATTTCAGAAGCTACACCCACGAAATGTCACCAACACGGCTGCCTAAACATGAGCCAAGCAAGGATAGCACCAATAGACATGCCAAAGTGGACTGGGGGAAGCTCAAGAGGCCTCAACCCTACACAAAGGACTACAGGCAGCCAAGGAATGCTGAGAGCAGGAGAAAGAGTCTTCCCCAGGGAAGAGCACACTAATTGGTTATTCAGTACCAAATGGCCTGTCCCGAAAAGATACATACAAGTAATACCATATGAACCTAGCACGTTGTGTTTAAATTTTTAGGAATACACATGTATATTCATATACATATATGTCTATAACAACATTTAATTATATAAGATGCCATGACTTTGAAAGAGAGCAAGGGGGTGTATATGGGAGAGTTTAAACTGGAGGAAGGGAAGGGAGTGATGAAGCAATTTTGATGTGAAAAATAAAAGAAATTCAAAAAATAAAAAGAATAGGGTACTGCATTGTTTTGCTAAAATTCAAGAACCATTTGTCACAGACTGTGTGGCCTGAACAACTGGGTCACTTTCTTAGGGTTCTGGAAGGGAGGGGTCCAATGTCAGGTGTTGGCAGTGGTTTACCTCTTTAGTCCCCTGTCCCTGGCCTGAGGGTGAATGCTGTCTTACCACGTCCAACACAGTGGACTCCTTGTGGGACCTGTGCTCGAATCTCTCTGCTTACAAGGACATCAGTTCACTCTAATGGCCCCATTTTACCTAAAGCTTCTCTTTTGAAAATGAACATTTTTGTTAATTCTTTGAGAGTTTTATACAATGAATGTGGATCATATTCACCCTAACTCTTCCCTGAACTCCTCCTAAAGCCATATCTACCTCCTTAATCCAGCTGTGTGGTCTCTCTCTTTTCTTAAATTTAGTAATCCATTGACTCCAATTTGTGTTGACCAAACATTTCTGGGGCATTCACTGGAGTGTAGGTGATCAACCAGAAGTTACAACCTTAAAGAAAACTGACTCTCCCTCCCCCAGAATGACATCTTCAGAGACTTCATCTTCAAATACAGTCTATTAATACACACAGATGGAAGAGTTTAGCATATAAATGTTTTGTTAGTACACAATGTAGCCCATAACAATATTTTTAAAGTTATAGATGTTGTAAGTTTTGTCTGGATTTCTGAGTTCTGTTTAACACATCATACCCAAGTTGATCCAACATTCTGTGTTTCTTGTAGCACTAATGGGGACATTGCTGTAGTTTCCTCAAGTGCTAAAGGGACATTTTCCCAGTTCGCTAAGTGCAAGCTGTGTTGGCTGCTTGCACACCCAACTCCAGCCTTTGAGTTTTCTTGATACTGATCTGGTCATGGCCCTGGGTGCTGGGCAGGCCATTATATTATGTCTCCCTTGGCCATTGCTTGCTGGGCTTGATTTATTTGCAATTTTTTTCCCAGGAAGGTCTCCCGTATTCTGTTTCCAACATTCTTTCATATTCCATGACACCGGAGTGCTGTTTTCTATTGTGTCTGGCTATTACATTTTGAAGGCGTTCTTTTTCCCACTGGAGACACTAGCAATACCATAAGACTGTTTTCCGGCAAATTGTGCTGCAGTGGAGAAACTCCTATTTTATTCCCTCTTTTATTTCACTCACATTTCTGCTTGGAAAAAAAGTTCCTTGTCCTTGCATCTTGATAACCTAACCAAGACATGTCCCTCTGGGTCCTTTTTAAGGAGAGAAGACCTGCCCTCTAAGCTGCATTTCTCTCTAATTTCAGGGAGTTTTCTTTGTAACATTTCTGTTTCTTGTCTTAATCATTTGGTGCTATGATGACAAGGACCCACACCAACTATCAGTTATATTAACTTTGCCCTCTACCAACTTCTTCTGAACGTGCTTTCTGACATTAATCTTACCTTGAGCTTTTTCTCTGTCCCATTAATAGACTTCCAATGTGTCTTTTTTCTTTGTACTTCCAATTCATCTAACAGACATGGAGCTGTTCTAAGGACACTGTTGGACTCGCAATTATTCTCTGCTGTCTGCCTCTCGGCAGCTGTTGTTTCTTGTGCTTTGTCTCATTATTCTTCATATTAGGGTCCTGCACACTATGAGGCAAGAACAGGGGCTGTTCTTTGAAGCACATTTTCTTTCCGCCTAGAATTGGGTTTTCTTGTGTGTGACGCTACTTGTGCATCTCAAGTGCTTCTGTCTCTCCACCTTGTGTATCAGTTATTTTCCTTAATCCTGCTGCAAAATACCCGACCCGAGCAACTTAAGGAAGTGTGGGTTTACGTGGGCTTACAGTTCTAAGGGAAGTCATGGCAGCGGGACCATGAGGCATCTGGCCACGCTAAGCCATGTACTTAGAGTGCTTGCTCCTTTTCATTCATTTTAGGACCCCAGCACAAAGAATGGTGCCACCCACAGTCAAGGTGGGTACTCTGTCTCAATTAACTCAATGGAGCTAATCCCCCACAGCATGCCCTACATGATTCTAGGTCATGTTCTACACAGATGGAGGTCCTGTCTCAGTGCTAACCACCACATCTTGTTCACAGGTAAGGCAGTGGCTTTGCTGGGCGTGCAAGTATCTGTGTGGGTTCTGGTGTGCCCTTCCCTCTCTCAAGTTCTCTTTTGCTGCTGTGTGCCGAGTCCTGGGTATTACTACCACAGTTTTTCTGCAGCGGTTTTGGTAAAGTAGAATGTTTAGGCTCTGCCTTACTTTTCATGGCAGTGTTGTGACTTCATAATCCCTGTCATCCCATAATCCCAAGGGGCTGCATGGTCTCCTTGCACTTTGTCACATTAACCTCTGGAGCTTGCTGTGCATGCTTCTAGCAAAGAGAGTTTGCTCCTGCCTGCATTTTCCTGGTTCCCTTTGTACATGTCTGTCTCAGTGGCCTTATTCCCCAAATGGGAAGGGTGACCAGGGATCTTGTGGGTTCAGCCCCACTGTCATTAGGCAGGGACTCCTTACTTGTGCTTTGTCTATGGGATTTTGAGGATCATAGACACCTTGAAACCACATACACACAAACAACAGAAATGGACTCAGTGAGGTGTCTTTATATTCGTGAATCTCTGTCTTTGTACGTTTACCCGTAATAACAATAATAAAAGGAAAATGGGCCTGTTGTGGTTGCTCATGCTGATGGGATTTTCTGAAAGAGGGGGAGGCAGGAGAATCATGAGTTCGAGGCCTATACATTTTGGGGACGTGTGGAGGATCTGGGGGAGGACAACTATAATCAGAATATATTGTATGAGAAATACATTTTCAAACAAAATAAAGCAGTAAATAGGGCCATGGTGGTGGGAACATGGGAGGGGTTGGAGAGAGGGCATGTGGGGAAGGTTGGAGGGAGGAAAGGTTGAGGGAAGAGTGATGTCACTAGGCTTTAGTTTAGAATATGTTAAATATAATAATAAAGCACAAAGAAGGGCAGCATGATCAGATCCCTTGTTGCAGCCCAGTCTTATCTTCATTTTGGCATTATGCTCAGACTACTTCCTGTTGTCTCTGATGAGTTCCTGGAGCCTGCGGTGTTAGACAGAGGGAGAAACGGCTATGCTCAGGCTACTTCCTGTTGTCTCTGGAGTTCCTGGAGCCTGCGGTGTTAGACAGAGGGGAGAAACTGCGCAGGCCCCGTATTGTGTGCTTTGTCTTTACACTCGTCTCTCCTGTCGAGCTATTGATTCTCTTTCTTTTAGGGAAACAGTTCGGAGATTCCGCACACAGTATTTGGTTCTTTGATGCCCTAACCTTCCTTGACCCTGACATCCTGACCCTAACCAATTACCACGTACCATAGAGTGATGGGACTTCCTCCTTTATCTTTCCTGCTGCCACCATAATTAAAAAATATTTTTAATTAAAATGTTTTCATTTATTTTACATACTGACCATAGGCTCCCCTCCCTTCTCTCCCATTCCCTCCCCCCACCTCCCTTCCACCCACCTCTGTCCACTCCTCCTCAGTCTCCTTTCAGAAAGAGCATGACATACCAAGTTAATGCTGGAGCAAGCTCCTCCCCCTGCATCAAGGTCAGGCAAGGCAACCCAGCATGGGGATTGGTTTCCCAAAAGCCAGCTCAAGCACCAGGGGCAGATCCTGATCCCACTGCTAGCAGCCTCACAAACAGGCCAATCTACACAACGGTCACACACATGCAGAGGGCCTAAGTCAGTTCCAGGTTCCATGCAGGCTCCTGAGGTCCGGAGTTAGTGAGCTTCCACAAGCTCCAGCTGGCTATCTCTGTGGGTTCCCCTGCCATGACCTTGACTACCTGGCTAGTACAATCCTTCCTTTCATTCTTCAACTAGACTCCTGGAGCTCCACCCCATCCTTGGCTGTGGATCTCTGCATCTGCTTCCATCAGTTACTGGATGAGTGAATGCTCTCTGATGACAACTAGGATAGTCACCGATCTGATTATAGGAGAAGGCCAGTCCAGGCACCCTCTCCACTATAGTCTTCACTGAGGTCATTGTCATGGAATCCTGGGAGTTTCCCTGGTACCAAGTTTCTCCCTAACCACAAAATGCATCCCCCATCAAGATATCTCTTTCATTTTTCTCTCTGTTTGTCCCACCCCAACCCACCCAACAAAATCCATCCTTCCATTCCCTCAAACACTCCCTCCACCCCAGTTTACCCAGGAGATCTTTTCTGTTTCCCCTTCCCAGGGAAATCCATGTATCTCTCTTTGGGCCCCTCTTGTTACATAGGTTTTCTGGGACTCCATAATTAATCTCCCAGTGGCGTTTATACCCACTTTACTGTTATTCATAATATTCTCAGCATCTACAATAACAACTAACCATTTCTCTATTCTGTACTCTTACTAAGTACTTGCTCCTATTTTCACTTCACTTGTCTTTCACAACCATTCTGCCATATTTTTTCTTACATCTCCTTTAAGAATATATTTTACAGGTTAGTGATTAGACAAGTTCACGTGATTAAGTGCTGAAATCCCCCTAAGCCCCTGACTCATGATCTTCCTATCATAGGGTGCTGCAAGTCACAGCTCTTATAGCTTGGTTTTAAGAAGCAGCAGTTCAGGGGATGCAAACCTGGGATTCATATTCAGCCATGTGGCCTGGAATGTGCACAGAATTGAAGTAGAGACCTGGACCTTAAATAGATGTTATAAAGTAGAAATGATTAGTGATTCCAGCTATCCACACTTTCTTACCAACACTTTTCTCAAACTGTGCAGTTATAACAGAACCATCTTTGTCGAAATTCACAGACACCAAGCAGCTGCACTAGCGAAGCCTTTCTTCCTCCAGAGTGTTTATCAGAGCCTGTGTGCTTCTGGTTTGTGCTAAATGCTTCACCAAGGGAAACAATCTATGGGTGGAAACAACCATGCAGATCGGAGAAGATTAACTTTCTTTCCAGTGGATCAGGGGCTCATAGAATGGCCTCAGATAAAAGAGGAAACGGCAGGCAGAAAGCCATGTTCTCAGAAGGCCAGTGGGAACAGAAAGGATAGCAGATGGCAGCAATGTAATGATAATTGTTCCCAAGGGGAAGGGGGGTCAGATGACTTGTCAGTGCCTGTAAGGAGCACAGCACAGTTCAGATTAAACTTGAGCTTCTAAGCTTGGGTTCGTCAGCCTATTTCTTGATGGGCTTTTGAAGTTACTAACATCTATGGCAACAGTCTGTATTATTCAACCTCCTATTTTCATTTCACTACCAATTAGGCCACACTCAGGCCTGACAAGTTTTCTTAGTTTTATCACTATGTTCTTGCTGGGTGTGGTAGATGGTCCAATTAAGAGGGTTAGGGACATGTAGTGATACACACCTATAGCTCAAGTCTTAAGGAGGCTGAGACAAGAAGGCCTTAAGTTGCTAGGCTAGCCTAGGTTGCACAATATGTTCTAGGAAAGCTAGTGTATTAGTAACACTTCTATTGCTGTGATAAAACACCATGACTGATGCAACTTGTAAACAAAAACAACAAAACCTTTCATTGAGCTGCTGTTTTGAGAGAGTTAGAGTCCATTATAATGGAACAAAGCTATGATGTTAGGAACTGCTGAGTGCTCACATTCCCATCTACAGAGAAGGAACACTAGAAATGGCTTTAGAAACCTTGGAGCCCTCCCCGAGTGACACACTTCCTCTAACAAGGCCAGTTTTAATCTTAATTAGTATTTCCCAAATGGTTCCACCAATGGAGACCAAGTATTCAAACAACTGAGTCTATTAGTGTTTATTCTCATTCCACCTACCACAGCTAGCTTGTTTATAAACAGGGCCTGTCTGAAAAATAAAATACGATAGCCAAGCATGGTGACATGTGCTTTCACTTCTAGCAGTTGGGAGGTGGAGAAGTCAGATGTCTATGAGCTTAAAGCCAGCCTGATCTGCATAGTGAGTTCTAAGCCAGCCAAGGCTACAAAGTGAGAATCTGTCTCAAACAAGCAAACAAACAAACAACACAAATAAAATAAAACAGAAAGAAGGGCTGAGCCCCAGCCCTCATGGATCTATGTGTACTAGTCCTCAAGTTCATAGTTGTGACACTTATTCTGTGCAATATGCTATTTAGGAGCCAGTGCTATTTGCACAGAATAAAGAGAACAGATTTGGACAATATCTTAGAATAACAATGGACTTGTTTCCATTCAGCAATCACTTATTCGTTTTTTCATGTCTAGTCAATCATTCAGCAAATATTTGCAGAGTGACTCTACTGTGCAGTAAGCACTGTTCTACTTGCTGGGAAGAGAACTGTGAACACGACAAGCCAGAAATCCCTGCCTTTAAGAAAACAGCTTTGCAATATCCAATTCCTCATGAAGAGCCAAGAGGAAAGGAGAGGTAGACATCACATCCTCGGTTCCCACTAACTTCAGTGATGCTCACAGTCTAGAAGACTGATATGCCACTGGCCTCAATGTATGTGTGGCTTGGCTTCCTCAGTCTTATAAAATGTGAGTTTTGTGTTTTTTTTAGGTTTGCCGTCTCCAGGGCCCAGCCTTCTCCATCACTCTTTATCATGTTACTGCTGGCTGGCTTCTCTTATTTACTTTTATAGCTCCCATGCCCGTTCAACTCTCAGGCATTTGTGCCTAAATCCTAAAAATCTTAGAAAATGATGTAAAAAGAAAATGATTTTGGGGACCTACAATCAAGTATGAGTAGAAGTTGGAGGGTTTAAATCTTAGTTTCAACTTTGATTCAATAGAGCAATGGAGCTAGGGAGCCGTTGCTCAGTGGAGCCTGCATTCACATTAGGCTATAGATGCTTCATTAGAAACTGTCATGGTAATGGCCTTGTGAGGAAGCAGCAGATAGCGACCCATGTAGGGTGATAAATGCTATTTGAAGGCCCCAGATCAATGAATACTGTGCCATGCCTAGGACTATCCTCAAGTTCCTGAATGGCAGCCCCACCTTGGTTGTTGTGGACTCTTCATGAGCAATTGAGGCTATGCTCTGCCACTAAGATAGTGCTTGTACCTGGTGACAAAATTATGTGCTTGGGGTGGAGGGATGGTTCTGATTAAGAGTACTGGGTGCTCTTCTGGAGGACCCAGATTCACTTCCAAGCACCCACATACTGGCTTAAAACCATCCGTAACTCTAACCCACTGGATCTGACACTCTCTTCTGGCCTCCAAAGACACTGAATGCATGTGTTACATAGACACACATGCAGGGAAAACACCCATACACATAAAATAAGGTGTAAACAAAACAAAAGAAAACAAGCTGGAAAATCAAGAGAATGTTGTTTCCATCATGCATCTATGGATAGCTAAGTGTTAACCCTGTTTGATTAGCTCATAGAGGGAGGGAATTGCACCATACTCCACTGTAATGGAGAAAGAAGACTGGAAGACTATTCTACCTATTGTAGTATAGTTTTTGCTTGTAACCTGTCTCTTTATGTTGCTCAGGTCTCAGTCTTCAAACTCTCTTTTGCTTCTGCAAATTTTTTTCTGTCTTCTTCATTCCGCAACACTTGTCCCAGTCTGAGCACATGAACTTCAACATATTCTTTCACAGACTAGCTGTTGATATAGACCATTGCTTCTAAGTTTCCCATGCTTAAGGTCTCTGATGAAGTCCTCACTCCCAACAGTCCTGTTCATTTTCCTGAGGCTTCTCTTTGCTCTCCCTCAAAGCTGTGATGCCTAAAGTGTGGTCTTCAGGTCACAGCCTAGCACCCTTGAAGACATATCATATAAGTACATTCACCGGCCAAGCTGTGGAGCTACCGAATTAACCATCTGTGTGGAGCTCAATTCTACAGGGGCCTATGTTCTACAGCTTGCTTATGTTTGAGAGTCACTGTTTTAGAAGGAACTGCTTTGAAAAGTTGGTTCCTATGACAGGCAACAAGAGGAAGAATGCCTATAGATAAGCAAAAGTGACTAGCGAGGAACACTGATCCCCTAAGGAAAAACAAACATACTCAAGGGTGTGATTAAATCTTCCAGTTCTGATATACAAACTGCAACCAATTTTCTCTCCATGCAACCCAAATTTAACTGTCCTGACTTCGAACAACGTTTCAAGATGCCCCTGAACCATAATGATCCCACTTTACCGAATAACTGCCTTTCCGCTGCATCTTAGAAGCCTCTTCATGAATGCAACTTCTGGAAGTCGTTTGTCTGAGTGAGCAAGAGAAGCAGGGAGATGGGGCTGGGAGGGGAGACTTGGCTTTGCAGAAAGCATGGAAAGAGTCGGAAACTCTGTGAAGTGTTGCATGGACTCAGGGTTTCCTTCTGGCAATTAAGCATGCTTGACATGAGCCGTTTTTCGGGAGAAGGCAGAGAGATGGAATTTCTAAAACTAAAACCTGGACAGATTTAATATTTCCAAAAGACAGTCAGCAATCAGGAGCGCTTTCTTCTTTTTTTAGTTCCTGTGTTTCCAAAACACGCAGGTCTTGTTGCCTGCTCATTTGCATTTTCACTCAGCATGCTAGCATGAATGGAGCAATTCACGTTCTCTCAACCAGTGAGGCATTGATTCTGTCTCACAAGGGGAAAATATAAACGCAGTCTTTCAAAGATGACCTCAACCACAATGTTAGAAAATTGTTAGGTGTTAGAAATCCCAAGCACAATATTGGCAGGAACAAAGATTCATAATTTGTGATGTGTAGTGTAAAACCCCCTGTTCTGCTTCTAATGGGCAGAGCATTTCCAAATGATAGGGTCAGTTAAAGATGATTTAAGATCACAGGACCATCAACTATTCAGTGCCATGTTTTTGAAAGAAAACAGAGTCAGCTATTGAAATAATAGATGGCAAAGCACAGATACTGAACATTTCCCAAACTGAAAATAAAATTCCCAGTGATTCAGTCATGGTCTCTGAAATAAAATCTGCCTCACACAGGGTATTGAATTGTGTTAAAAAATGCATTTGAAGATAATTCTATCTCTTTTATTTCAAGAAACCAGTGCCACTGTGGCATGGGCGACACCTTTGCGGGTGTGCAGTTGGTAGCCCATGCTGCTGCCAACTGTGTTTTCCCTGGTGGTACTATTTTGAATTAATTTTACTGGTTCTGTCTTCTCCCTTCTTTGTCCTGAGGGAAAAGCAGTTACTCATCCATCAGATTATTGCTTTAAGATAAGGGATGCAGTTGTAGTTAAGTGACAGAGAGAAGATCTGCATTATGAACAGAATACGTTCATTATAAAGCTAGTCTGTTCAAAGGGAACCCAAAGAGTCACGTCCATGCTTTGTCCAGGACAAAACATTGCAGAATAAATGATTACATAAAAGAAAAGACCAAGGCATCTGAAAACGCTAAGCTGCCTGGCATTTGTATTTTGGGGTTTGCTGTCACCAGTGATTATGGGTTAGATGTTAAGACATGTTGGCTTTCCTGTTTGAGTTTGTTCTCCCTTCTGTCCTTCCTACCTCCTTTCCAAGCCCATTATTGGGAGCATGTGGCATCATTTTTTAAAAAGTCATTTATTCCAAACAAATAATTGAGCTTGCTAGGGAGATATGAAATCAAAGGAGATGAACCTCAAGGGCTCACAGTTGAGGGGTGGCGCCAACAGTGGCACACAGAATTATACTGCTGAACACAAAGTATTATTACATAACTTCGAACGCCTGAGTGGCAATATTATGTGGAGCAAGAGAAACATCATCCTTAATTTTGTAGAGAAGATGGCCTTGAGCTAGACTGTAAAACCTGAATAATATTTGAAAGCTGAAGTTTGGAGGAAATGCCACTCGTGGGTGAAAGTGATGAAGATAGGTTCTTGCATCTAGGTGGAAATGTGTATGTTATGAGTTATGGTTACCAAGAACACATCAATATAATGAAAACAACCAATGGCTTGACATAGGACCCAGCCACTGAGTACTTGCCTAGTATGGATGAGACAAGTTTGTTCTTTATGTTCAAAAGGATTTAAGGAACACAATCAAACTATAAGAAAGTCTCTTGCAAAATGATTAAAGTGTACAAAAATCCAAGCAACCCACACTTTCCAAGCTTAGTACATGGCAGAACTCACTGAAGATGGAGTATAAAGCCCCAAGGAGATCACTTACACCTCTAACCTATCTCCTTGAGCACCTAACAACATGGGATACTCTGGCTGAGAAGGAAGTTTAATGTAGAGGCCCAGAAGGAGAGGAGAGGATCAAGTGGTTTCTATATCTATGCCTATAAGACACACACACACTCATAAATTTCAGGCTGTTAATAATTAATCAAATTATCAGTTAATATACATGCTTTGTAAGTTGTCTGAAGTAGCTCATGTCAGAATTATTTAATAAGCAAAACAGCTAGTCCTTTAGCTGGATTTTAGAATCAAGTTTGCTAGATACTGTAGAATCACATAGACCTAGCTGCCACAAAAGTAGTCTTGGCTGGAACTACTATGAAGGAAAGTCATCCCAACTTTGTCATGAGGTTGAATTTAATTTTCCTACCAATTTTTTTTCAAGTGAGTCACTAGAACAACATCCTGACCCCACAGTATGTTACCAATGAAAGCACATCTTTATTTTTCTCTGGTTTTCCTTTGCAGCCAAGCGAGGCTTTGGCTGTATCATATTCATCAGCAAGAAATCCCCAAATAGCAGGCAGCATACCAGTATCTGCTTGGGCTGTGGGTTCAGGACAGACTTCAAATCCTGGAAAGGAGACTTAAGATCCTCCTATTTGGGGGCATGATCTAAGGAAAAAGATGATTTCACTGACCAACGATGGTCTTCACACTTTGTCCCTCAGAACCAGAAAGGAATCTGCAGCAAGCTTTGTTTGTGGAGGATGGCTGTGTGCAGAGCAGGACCTGGGAAAACAGCCTTTGTAGCAACCAGGGTGGAATAAAAGCCTCAGACTTTAGTGCAGCATCGTGTAGCTGATCACAAAGCTCTGGAAGCCCCATTCCTGCAAAGGCTTCTGCAGCTATGATCAGAAGAAACCATTTCCTTATTTGCAAGAGAGCCCTCTTCCAGAAGAGATCAGAAAAACATCATTGACCTATATTTGTGGCCACTGTGTTGATGAAAGAGTTAGGCACCAGTACGGAAAAGGTGAAGGCCTGTTAGCACTAACAGCCTGACCCTCTTGTACTAGAAATTGGTGTTGAGTTGGTGTTTACAATGGCCTTGACCCAAACTGCAACAATACAGTCTCCTCTACAGTGAGATTCTTGGCAACAGTTCAGGAGGAGGAGACACATAGGAATGCTCTGTGTGCCTACCCTTGGTCAATCCTGATGAGCCTGGTGTGGCAGAAGGAACTTGCCCAAGAACAGGTGTGGCAGTCTGCGGCATTTAAAGAAACAGCATTTATCCACTCTGAGTAGCAAAATATGAAATCCCAAGTCTCTAACTTTAGAGAGAACATAAACCATGGTCATTTTCCACATTTTGAAATATTTTCTGAATGGAGCATTTACTGGTGTGAAATGGCCTACTGTGGAAAAATTCTGCTCCATAAAATTCTGCTATATCATATAAATAGTGTTTAAATTCCTTTCATCAAGTGTTTAACTGAAGCTAAAATTAAAATTCAATGCCTTAGAATTAGCATCTAAGGATGCCTAGATATTTTTCCTGCAACTATCATAGTTAATGTTCTTAAAGTGTTCTCCACAGCCTGAAGAGGTCTGTGATGTTTCAGAGGGAGTGAATGTTCTTCGTATCTCAACTTTAGAGAGATGTCTTAACCAACAATGTGACAGCTAAGGATCTGTGCATAGCTTCTTGGCTCCTTATTCATTAAAATGACTAGAAGATGTGGGTTTTTCCACAAATCTAAATGTCTTCTATTGCATGTTCTTAAAGTATAGTGGGAACTTAGCCACACCAACTAGACAGACTTATGTCCTTACAGTGTAGGTGGATGTTAGCCACACCAACCAGACAGACATGCTCTTACAGTGTACGTGGAGCTTAACTGTGCCAACCAGGTAGATTTAGGTTTTAATCTTTGTTCTGTCACTAACTAATTTTGTGAACTTGGGCAACTTATCATTACAATTATCATTAATTTCCTGTTAATTCCTCAACTGCCTTTGTTCAGGCTTTGTTTCAAAGATGTTTGGAAAGGGACTGGGGAAATGGCTTGGTGGGTGGTTAAATTCTTGTCATGAAAGCATATGGACCTGAGTTTGAATCTCCAGAACCCATGTTGATCTCAGTGCAGTCTTATGCATCTGTATCCAGTGCTCACAATGTCAGATGAAAAGTGTATCGGAGCAGGTATCCTGGCATACACAGCAGCATGTGATAGGGGTGGGGGGTGGAGATGGACGGACTGCATCTCAAACAAGGCAGAAAGTGAAGACTCATACTTGAGGTTATCCCTTGATCTCTACTTGTGTGCTATGGCATGTGCATGTCTGAATTCATGCACACACATGCATGCATATACACCATACACATATATACACATGTGCATGAGTTGATAAAATGGAGCAGTGTGCAAACCTGGATACCCGAGTTCTATTTCCAGAAGCCACATAAAGGTGGAAGAAGAAGACTAATACTACAAAATTGTTTCCTGACCTCTACGTGTGCATCAAAGTATGCATCCCCTGAATGTATGATGGCTGTACACAAAATAATCACAAATACAATTTAAAAATTCCAAACTCAAACAAAAGAAGACATTTGCATAAAACTAATCTCTTTGAAGATTTAAATAGTGTTCTGTTTTATAGCAAGAGGCAGGCATTCTTCTTGTCCATGAAATTGCTGTAATCTCGACTGTGAAGACAGTTGTAACACATACAGCTCCTGTTACACAACCGCCCGATTATCTGAGCTGACTCTCTGTGTTGCTCTGTCCTACAGAGTCCTGTAGGAACTGGGTTATGCAAGATGGTGAAAGAAAATGCTGATATCCTGAAGCTATTGTTTCTGAGAATAAAAAAAAGGGCTCTATTTCTGAACTGGGGGGTGGGGGCCTCAGTGTCTTCAATAAATATTGATGAAACTGTCACAAGCTAACACATTAGCTTTCTGGCAGAGTAAAGTATAAGATTCCTAATAGTTCTTGATACTTATTTGGCAGAATTAATCCCCAGTTTCTGCATTTGTAAAACAAAACTTAGAACAGTACTGATATGCTTCTCCCACACTAGACAATAATCAAGTACTTGAGGCAGTTTATAGGATGCCTTCAACAGTGAAAGTCTTTAAATATGCAGTTCTTACATGCAACAGTAACTTGTAAAGAAAATGGTTCAGAAAAGATTATGTTAGAAGTGTACAATTTTGAGCTATCACTCTCTTAACATAATTTTCAGAGTCATTTTCTTTTATCTGTGAAGTTCATGCTCTCCCTTTTAAGTTTTTTCCCCCAGTACAATATTATATAAAATCATGTGTGGATCTAATATAAAGTGCTGCATTCAAAAATAAAGTGTTTCCTTAATTTTTTTTTATGGAAAGAAATTGAGAGGGGAGACTTCCACTACAAATTTCATGGCTTAGTTCAGCTTGTGATTAAGGATTTCGTTTCTAAGCCAGCTTCCCTTTCTCGGGAGAAGTGGATCACAGTTCTGCAGAGGATCTGGCCTTACTCTGTAGCATTCTTTTGTGAGAGCCTAGGTCCCTGCAGGTACTATTGTCCTGTTTGTGAGAGCAGAAAGTATACAAGTTGCAGATATAATGTTACTCTTTCTTAAAATGTATCATTTTTATCTTCTGGGGAGTATCAGGATTTCCCTGCTTGGTTTTTTTTGTTTTGTTTTGTTTTTGGCTAGACAGGGTTTCTCTGTATTGTTTTGGAGGCTGTCGGTCCAGCCCGGCCTCGAACTCACAGCAATCCGCCTGCCTCTGTGCTCCACCGGCTTGGTTTTTAAGTGTCCTTTTGACTAGTTGGGTTCCAGCTTCAGACCGTCTAAACTCTTTAGATCCAAATGCTGTACACTTGCCTTCCTGCTCATGGATTTTTTTTTAACGGATTTGTGTGTCTGTCCACTACCACATTTCCCTCTTTTCTCCTAATACAATCTCATTCATCCTATCAAATCCGGTCAACTTCCTCCTACTTTGGGGTCCTTCCTTGCTGTATCTAAGTAGAAACATCATTTCTTACCACTGCAGAATCATGATGTCTGTTTGATCTAACTGACTGATAGTTCCTGACATGCTAAAATTGGCCTGCTCTTGTTCTTCTCTTTGACATGCATGGTATCTGACAATTGAGGATATGTAAAGGGAGGCTTTTCCTTGCTAGCCACTTTGGTTTATTACCTGCCAGTCGCCCGGGCTCTGCCTCGTTGTAGTCCCCAAATAACACAAAAGACGCTGTATTAATTATGAAGCTGTTGGCCTTGCTTGTTTCTTACTGGCTAGCTCGGACTTAAGTATTTATCCCATTATTGCTAATCTAAGTATTTCTCTTACCAGAGAGGTTTCCGGGCTTTCTACCCCATGGCATTACATCTTGACTTCCTGTGTTTCTTCTACCCAGATTCCTCCTGGATTCCTAGTCCTACCTATCTTGGTTCCCTATTGGCCAACAGTGCTTTATTGACATATACACAGGACTTCCCCCATCATCTCCTCTTTTCTGTCTAAACAAAAAGAAAGGTCTTAACTTTAACAAAGTTAAATTATATATAACAGAACAGTTATCAAGTAAGAACACAGTTACAATATTTTGTCTATCAACATTTAGCAAGTTTTAAAGAAAATATCCATCCTATCCTTGTGAGTCCAAAGTTCTATATGTAACTTATCGTTTATCATAACTAAGGAAAACTATAATTATAACTATCTGCCTTCAACTCTATCAAAGACCACAGAAGGATAATATATAAACACTAGAATTGACAGAGATATCTTGCTGCCTGGACAGTTACCTGAAGTTTCTCTGTAATGTTGTGGCATCCATCTTCAGCCCATAGGCCACAGTGTGTCCAGAAGATTTCTCAGAAAAGCAGGAAATTTCACACTGTCCATCTGCATTGGCAGTCTGTCAGTCATTTTTCTGTGTCCTCAGAAAGTCTCATAGACTCTTCCATGAAGCAGGACCCTATAGGACGGTTTGAGTTTAGTAGTCACTTTCCTGTGGGTCTTGCATGTCCAGTTTATACAGCAAGAGTCAAGCAGTCCAGGCAAGAGCAGTTTCTTGCCCAAATGGCCAATCTTGCCATGTTGAAAGCAAACTCCTTAACAAGTTTCTTCGATGCCCATCTTCCTCTCAGACGTAATTTGTGCTGGCAGGAGCAGACATTTCTCATTGTCAAGAAAAACCCTAAACTATTTTAAATGACATTTTCTGAAGGTCTTTGAAAGGTTTGAAGACTATCTATGTGTCTCAAATACATCTCTATATATCTAGAAAATCTAACTTACCTAATTATAATTTCTGACTATTATAAGTAACTATCTATAGTCTGTATTCAATTATGCATTACATTTTAAAAGAACAGTATAAGCACAATACTTAATCAAGAGGAGAAATATATACATCACAAAATTGACCTTGAATTTGTCTCAATAAATGAAAAACCGTACCCATACCATAATTCCCCTTTTTACCATTAAAAAGAAATTGGTTGTGATCACTAGCTAATTATAAACAATCCCATTTAAATGAAAACAAAGATTTATAAACAAGATAGGAATTAGGACGTTGCTCATTCCAAACTGCTTCGTGCTGGAAGGGGTCGCTGTTCATACCATGGGGATCATGACAAAAACTCAGAAACCTGTATAAGTCCTTATTTTCCGGTTCTGTAAGACTGTATCATCTTTGCTGTTTCAATTGTTGGAACACCTGGTCCACTGCTTCCAGGGGTCTTGGTTCATCAAACCACAGAAGCCTGGAAGGAATCCTCAGCTTTTCATTTTCTGTAGAAACAGACAAAAACTCCTTTCCAAAGTAACATATTCTTATACTTAAATTTTGAAGTCAAGGCATTTTCAAAAGATATAAGTTGAATTAATTCAGCCGCATTTATAATCAAGTGTACTTTAGCAGTTGTTCCTTCCTGAGCAATCAAAAAACTGAAAAACACAATAGCATACAGTATCCAGACTCTCTATGTATTTTCCATCTTTACATGGCTTATTTATTTATCTATTATTATTACTGTATTTATTTCACTTTTATTTCTTTATTTATTTCTCTGAGACAGGGTTTCTCTTTGGAAATCTGCCTGCCTCTGCCTCTGTAGCAATCCTACCGGCTTGTGCCACCACATCCGGCTTCTCTATTTATTTACCATTATGTCGTTTCTTTTTCTCTCTCAATCTTATGTATATTTTTAAACACACTGTAAACCTTTAGATGTTTTTCTTCATCCAAGTCTGACTTCACTGTAAATCTTTGTGTTTTTCTGGCCACATGTCTTATCTGTTAAAACTGCGGCTGTTTAAACTGCAGTTTTTCCAAGATGGCAGGTGTAAGCGTGATTCCAGCTCACTGTCTCAGTCTATGCTGACATCCAGCAAAAGCTGCCAGCTTGGAGATGTGGTCACTGCCACTTCCAGCTGTATGTACACCCCTTTCAATCGTTAGCAGAGCCTCTTAAAAGAACCTTGCTGTTTTTTTTCTTTTTTATGCTGAGCCAGGAAGACTCCCTTAAGCAAGCCGTGTAACTCTGCTTGTCCCTAGCAAAACAGAGCCCACCTGAGAAAATGCTGCTACCAAAAATCTGTGCTTCTCTCCGTTCTTCTGTTTCTAAAATTCCTTTAGAGCTTTTGTCATTCTACGTGGAAATTCATCATCCCACTCCTGATCGCCATTATGTAAAGAGAAGCCTTCCTACCAGCCTGGTTCCAGAGCCGCATCCAGAGCCCAAATAAACACACAGGAGGCTATATTAATTAGGAAGCTGTTGGCCTTGCTTGTTTCTTACTGGCTAGCTCTGACTTAAGTATTTATCCCATAATTGCTAATCTAAGTATTTCTCTTACCGGAGAGGTTTCCGGGCTTCCTACCCCATGGCATTACATCTTGACTTCCTGTGTTTCTCCTACCCAGATTCCTCCTAGATTCCTAGTCCCACCTATCTTGGTTCCCTATTGGCCAATAGTGCTTTATTGACATATACACAGGACTTCCCCCATCAAGGATACATTTAGATTAGTTGGCTTTTCAGGGGCTTAAGTCATGAAATGTGTTTTATTGGTCACTTGATCTCATCCTACAGTTTCTTAGCACTGGTTGCCCATTGGAATCACAGGGAGCTTTGACAAAGGGCTGATGCTGATGCCAGAGACTGTGAAGTCACACCTGATCTGCAGGTTTATATGTAATGCCATCTGGAGCTCAAGTCATGACAGTAAGTGCTTACTTAAACTCTTACTGTGGGAGGTTTTATTTGCATATGCAACTTAACTCTTTTTCTCCCCATTAATTCCTAACAACTTTTGGAAAATCAAGGTAGGATACCATTTTAGGCATTTTTCATGCACTATTTTAAGTTCTCAGTTCCATTAATTTAGGTGAAGTTTTAAATGCTAAGGTTTTTGCTTATTAGATTAGCTACTGACAAGAAAATGTACTCATTGGGTTGAAGCAAAATCCTGATACATCATGACAGAACGACACCAATTTCTTTCAGCAAATTCCATATTTTTTATTTGTTGTTGTTGCTTTAAATTAAATAGGGGATGAATTTGCTCAGTGTAATGATTGTGGTTAATCCAGAAATACTTCTCAGTAATTGAAGAAAAAAATCAGGTTGCTAAAGGCAATGGCAGACACTGAGAGTCACTGCTCCCCTGAGATATCTCTGTATTAACCAATTTGTCATGAACATTTGTCTTTCCTCACTGAGGCTTCCCACTCTCTAGAGGGAAGGGCTAATTTGATCTGGCATCTCTGCAATTATTTAAAGGAAAGGAAACATCTGGAACCGAAAGAGACTAATGATTTAAGTAGAGCGGTCTTATAAGAGATTTGCTAAAAATGGCCTTAGGTTAAAATGGTAAGTTTAGAAAATTTGAATGAGGATTTTATGTATTATATTTAATTGTGAAATGAGTATTTTTGTAGGAAGCACACTATAAAAGTCATTCGTTTTGCATTGAAACATATTTTTCTAGGTTTCCTAAGAAACATGACGCCTCTGGTCCAGGCCCTACTCAGTACTGTTTACAGCCTGCTCTAGAGCTCCTTGTTGCTTGTCTCTTCCTTCCCAGATGTCCTTCCCACATGTCAAATTCCTGCCATTGCATTCCCCAACTGTGTGGAGGGTTAACTTCAGACAATGCTTGACAATGGGCCTAGAATAAATCTGTCCCATTGGGCGACACAGGGAGAACAGATTAAAAAACACGGTTATAGAAGTGGGTAATAGGTAACCAATTGATGCTCAACATTGGGAAACTCATTATGGCCAGGACGCTGAAAGTGCATGGCTACATAGAAGGCAGAGAAAGGACCATGAGAAGATAAGTCTGGATCATAAGAGAGACACCATCTACCTAAAAGACATAAGAAGAGATTGTTGGCTTGTCTTAACTAAGTTTAAAAGTTGACAATAAAAACAAGGTTAAGTCTTACAGCTGTACATTCCTATCCATTGACTCCAGATCCTCCATGTTCAGTAGTCTTGGACTAGGGATGGGAACCCGTGACCTCCAATAGCCCCATCTCCATGACACTGGTGATATTAGCCCAATTAGTAACCCTGGTGATTTAGAATCTCATGACACAACTTTTTCAGGCTGCACTGTCAGTTGGTGGTCTCAAAACTCAGAGAATTTGGAGGGGGTGCCTCACTTTTATGGTTCTACTAGGCATTGTTTTGATGGGAATGCTACCAGTGATCTCCCTCTTGCATTCTATTGAGCTCTACTGAGCATCACCTTAGTGAGGACTCTCCCTGGTGGCTCATGCCCTGCCAGAGTCTCTTATGGGGCCTCTAGGTTTTTTGTAACATTTTTTGACCCCATAGAAATTGCAGTCTACATTCTTGTAGAATTGATCCCCTGACTCCTGCCCAAGAACACTGCAAAGACTTACTGCTTAGGCCTTTCAAAGCAATAGACCCAGTGCTATTTTGAGATCTAGGGGCCAAATTCCAAGGCGGCATAACAAAGAGCATTCTGGGCGTTTAGTCCCTTGGATGTCTCTCTGGTAACCTTGTTTTTCTCCTACTTCCTTGATGAATAGAGTCCAGAAAGTTCATCAGTGCATGGGCTGACAGGTATCTATATTTCTTTCTATTCTGATTCCCTCAAATACAGATTTTTCTCTTTAAATCATTTCTTAACCTATTTTACTCTTTTGTCATAAAGGAGCTTAACTTATTTCACTGTTTGGGGATAAAGGAGCTTAACTTATTTCACTGTTTTGGGATAGAGGAGGCAGGCATAACCTTCAGTACTTTGTATGTGTTTGGTCACTAGATAATCTCTGTTCATCTTTAGAGTTCTGCTTTCCTGGAAATCCTGGACTATGAACACAACTCTACCAAGTTGGTTTTTGCAACCATGTATACAGGAGGACTTTTTAAAAAAATTAATTCTCAATAATTTTCCTCGTTTCTGACTGAGATTCCAATTAGAGGGACCTGTACTATCTATTTCTACCAGGTGTGTGTGTGTGTGTGTGTGTGTGTGTGTGTGTGTGTACTTGCAATCAAATTCATATATGTACAAGCTTGTTCATAAATGCAAGTAAGTTCAAATATGCAGAATCCCAGGAATGAGTGTGTTTGGAGAGATCAGAAGTTTATGTCTTGGGTCTTCTTCCATCATCTCTTCCTTTTTTTTTTTTTTTTTTTTGGTTTTTCGAGACAGAGTTTCTCTGTATTGTTTCCGAGGCTATCGGTCCAGCCCAGCCTCGAACTCACAGAGATCCGACTGCCTCTGCCTCCCGAGTGCTGGGATTAAAGGCGTGCGCCACCACCGCCCGGCCATCTCTTCCTTTTTGAGACAGTGTCTCACTGAACCTGGAGTTCACTGATTCAGCCAGACAGTCTGGCCAACAAGTTCCAGGAATCTCCCTGTTTCCACCTCCCCTACCTTGTGGCTAAAAGTGAGTACCACTGTGCCCACCTTTATAAGTGCGCTGGGAATCAAAATCAGGCCCTCCTGCATGCAGAGTACAACAGTTACTTTACTAACTGAGCCATGTCTCCAGTCCTATACCAGCATTGCTTTATGATCACATAAAGAATCTTTAAGTCCCATCAGACCTTGTGTGGTGACTTGAATGAGAAATGTCCATCCCATAGGCTCACATACTTGAATGTTTGGTTCCCAATTAGAGGCATGGTTTGGGGAAACGGTGAGGCTTTAATGAGAAAGTATGTCACTGGGCATAGTCTTTGAGAGTTCATGGCCCCACCCTACTTCCAATTTGTCCTTTCTGCTTCATACTTGGGACTGAAGAAGGGATCTGTCAGTTTCCTGCTCCTGCTGCCATACCTGCGACTTGCTGACATGCCTCACTGCCATGGTGGACTCTACCTCTCCAGAACTGTATGGCCAAATAAACTCTTCTTTTATAACCTGACTTGGTCAGGCGTTTCATCACAGTAGCAGGAAAGAAACAAATATAATTTGCCTTTAATTATTTTCTCCTATTGAGCTCCCAGGAGAAACCTTCCGAAGACCACCTTCATTGTAATCAAGGCTTTTCAAGCGTTTTCATCCAAACTCTTCTCTGTGTTCATCATCTACTGACAGAGCTACTTTCCCATTTCAGAAACATGTTGCACTGTTATACCCAGTACAGAGTTTCTATTTAATCTACTTGTGCTACTTCAGAAAGCTATGGAAGAATAACTGGTTAATAAAGAACAAGGCATTTATTACAGTTATGAAAGTTGGTATGTGTGGGGTGGAGCTCGCTATGTGTTACAGTCTTTTTTTCCGTATTATCATAAGACAAATGGCGAGAAGACAAGAGAGTGATGGAGGTCTAAACCTACCTCCATAAAGATGAAGAACCTACTCTCAGGAAAACGGAATTCATCTATTCATAAGCACAGGGCCGTGATTACCTAAACACTCCTTAAAAGTTGTATTCAAGGTTAAATTTTAAATGCATAAAATCTTGGAGTTAGGGGTGCATTCAAACCTCAAAATAGTCTGCACGCTCTTGGCTTGATGCCTTTGTCTAGCCTTTCTCCTTCATATCTACCTACTGATAGAAACAACTCCTCCATACAGAGACTGGAAGTAACTTTGCTTTTTCTCCCATTTCCTTCTCTGCTGCTGATTTCCCTTTTCAAGTTAAGGCTCATGCTGGCTTGATTTACTTTGACATCTCTTATCCAGTCCAACAAAATGTGAGATAAACACAGTCTTTTATGGATTATTCTTTGTTCTAACTTGTTTTTGTTACATATATTTAGAAATAACTCATTGTCCTATATGATGAGTTTTTGTCTACTTGATTAAAATGAAATGATCTCTATCTTTGTTGGATAGATTACACAGTTTAATGAGTAGACTTAGGACCAGTATGAGAAATCTGTGCTTTAAAGATTCAATATTTAGTTGCATAGTATATATAAGCTGCCCTACTTCACTTTTTCTTGCTGATAAACACTATGATAATAATCAGCCTGGGGAGGAAAAGGTTTATTTCATCTGACATTTCCTGATAACCATTCATCACTAAGAGAAGTGTTAGGGCAGGAAATCAAGGCAGAAGCCTGGAGGCAGGAGTGGAAGCACAGACCAGGAAGGGGTACTACTTCCTGGCTTGCTTCCTCGGGCTTGCTCAGCTACCTTTCTTATCTGTCCTGCCCAGTTTGGGCTCTTCAGCACCAGTTACCAGTCAAGAAAATGCTTCATAAGTGTGCCCACAGAACAATCTGATGGAGGCAGTTTCTCTACTGAGATTCCTCATTCTGTTATGTCTACATTTGCATCCAGTTCGGTTAACAGAATCTATGACGGATGTCTGCCTTCCATTCATTCCAATATGACAGAAAGAATTTTGTGTGTGATAAACTTTTTGTGATGTTCAGAAAAACAAAAGCATCATCACTTTACTGTATAAACTCAAAAGACAAATGACCAAGAATTGAAAAAACTGAAAACAGAACTAGTCACTGCCTTGTATTATCAATATGGGGCAGTAGCTCTTCCTGAATGATTACATACAAATGAAAATGTGTGGGTCAGTATTCAAAACTTAGTGTGTGATTGCATGAGTGTGTATTTAGATAATGATATGTATGCACTATATGCTATATGTAATATCTGATATATATGCATGATATATTTATAATACAAATATATATATTTCACTGAGTTATGACCAATACCAGGGTGCATGAAATTTTTAAAGAGTGAAAATAAAGTCACAAAAAGTTAGTGCATGTATTAGCCAGAGAATGTGTTAGCTTGAACAAATGGTCCAAATTTGAAGTGTCACATAAAACACAGTAAAGATGTAGAGAGTGAACTTTTAGACATTATGTAACTTCTCATCGTACCAAAATTGACTGTTGTGAATTTTGCTTAAATGAATGATCCCAAATCTCATTTTAAGAAATAGTTGAATAAAATAGAGACTTTCTGTGGTTTAGAGTCACGTGTGGCCAAGCAACATGCTTTCATGATTTCACCCAGTCTCAGGATTTTCTTGCAGAGTCACACTGTTAAACTGAAGGATAACAGACTAGTCTGTCAATCAGATATAAGTTTGGAACATTTTTCTCTCACCAGTTTTAAAAGTTGTACAAACTGGACTTTGCACCTTGTAGAGGTGCAATGTGTAATGACAGGTGGTTTGCAGAAAATCTCTACAAGGTGAAGTCAGAGTCTGTCTCAAGGCAGGGACTACAACTCCTTGCTGCCATTTGTTTGCACTGTTTTCCTTGGCCTCGTCCAGTGAGCCAGATGGTTAAGCAGGGGCACATATGGTGTCTGAACTGGCTGAGACCCTCAGCAGGCCTGTGCTGTGGACTTCTTGGCCTGCTGCTGCGCTTTTGTGTTTGAGTTTAAAATTCTCCTCCTGGTTTGTCTAGAGGCAGTGGCTGGACTCCCAGGAGCGCAGCAGGAACCAGCCACTCTGAAATTTAGATGGTTCATCCACGGGAAAGCGACCCCAGCAACAAAGCCCTTCTCCTCTGTAAGCCACTGCTCTCCTCTGTGCCAGAGAGGTAGTTCCCCTTCTCAGGATCAAAGGACTCTGTGGGGACGAAATTCCTGACTCGGGCTTGTGGATAGTTCCTGTTTTGAATACAGTCGTGGGTCCCTGGGTTGAATTTGTGGCCATTCTTGGAGACAGAAGCACTGCCGTGAGGGTTGGTAAAGATCATTGAAATAAAGGCTATCTTTAATGTTGATAGGAGAGCTCTGGGTCAGAGGAGAGGTTTGGTTTGGGATAGTCATCCTGTGATTAGTGTCATGGAAATACTGGGTTTATAGTGAGTTGAGCCACCTCAATAGACTAGTATGGATAAGCCAGTACTATGGCTTGTTCCTTTCTGCTTCACCTGTGTGAGATGGCCATAGCACGTTAAGTGTTTCCCAGTGGTCCCATATTCAAAGGCTTCAGAGGTTTTAGAAACTTAGAAGCACTGATGAGCATGGACTTTGGAACTAGAAAGTTTACACTTAACTCATGTGTCTGTCACATGTTAGCAGACAGCAAGGGGGAGGCTATAAGTGATTTAACCTTACCAAAACCCAGTTTCCTCCTGTGAAAACTAATGTAGCAGCAGCTATAGATTAAGCGATACACTGTATTGTGTTGTGGTAGTAGGTATAAGGACTGCCTGGTTAGAATGCTTGGGGGAAAAGGCTGAGTGTGTGCCCACTATCTAGGCTGTGGGGACAGCAATATACTCAGTTTGAAGGACTCTGTTGGGAAAAAGAAGAAAATACAAACAGAACACTTACAAAGACATCAGGTATCTTACAGTGCACATTGTACCTTATATTATGACCTCACAATAACTGTTATTGTGAGAGTGAAGATACTTTTCTTAATAGAAAGAAAAGCTTTTATGAATATTTCTTCATGATACTTGCAAAGCTTTTATGAATGAACTGCATAAAAGGTATCATTGTTTGAATAATTTCAAGTCTTCACACTATGTTGAGAAATAATTTCAAATAATAAATAGCTATTTTTTTAAAAAAAAGACCAAGCCAGGGTGTTTGGCTTTGTTCTTCTAAATAAATAAACCTTGGGGGCAAGGAGATAGATGATCTGTAGGTAAAGTACTTGCTACACAGTCATGGGGACCAGAGATCATATTCCCAATCTCCATGTAAAAGCCAACCCATTGCTGGGATGGGGCAGAGAAAAAAGGCATAGCCCTGGAGCTCACTGGCCAGCTAACCTAAGCAAATCAGGGAGATCCAGGTTGGGTGAGAGACTCTGTCTTAAAAATGAAGGTAAAAAGTAAACCGGGAAGACAGACGCCCAGTGCCAACCTGTAGTCTCAACATATATCATACACACAAAAAGATATAGGATAAGAGAAGTACAAATACATGTAGTACACACATGCCTTATGATGAGTGAAGGTCATTATTATAATATCTATATAATACTATAATTATTATAATATAACAATTATAATAATAGAAATTATATATAAATAAAACAATCAGTTGAAGAACTTCTATTCAGGAGTATTAGATATCTTTAGTTCCTATACTCTTGCTTATAACAGTGACTTTAAATTGCTTGCTGGGTAATCAGAAAGTCATGGCTACTCCTTTTCCCTTTGCTGCTGATGTATTTGGAGCTTGTCTATCACATAAGTATTCTTCCTCTCTCGTTCTTTTCAACCCCCTGTGTCCTCTGATTCAGTTGTTTCTAGTTCTTTCCTAGAAAAATGTGGCCGGGAGATCAACCAAATACTGACTTGGGTATTTTTAAAAACATTAAGAGAATGTTTTACTTATTCATATTAGGTCTGATGTGCAATTGGAATTTCAATACCACAGCAAAGGTATTTAGATGTTAATCCTGTGATCAGCCGTGCAAAAGGAACCAGACATCCTTTATGGAATTTGTTTGAAAATAGGAATAAAAGAAATTCCCAAAGAATTATAAAGATGATATATTTCATGTATTTGTTACATTAGTTAGACTTCATTTGTAGATCAAAAGACCACTACCCATCATAGGATCGATAGAAATTGAGAAGATGCGTTGGATGGATTAATAATCTTCCCCTAGTCTAATTTTAAGTTGTAAAAGAAACAAAAACAAATAGCAAAATTTCAGAGACGTATTTAATGAAACTTAAAAGGGTTTCAATAGAGGTGTAGCTTATTTCCAGTAAATGTGCATAAGAGGTGGCTGATTCTACATGGTGACTGAGAAATCCATCATCAAAACAGATCCTTAAGGCACACTCCCTAGTCTTATAAGGGTTGAAGAGCTTCAGTTTTAACCTGGTGGGAAGATCTTCTCTTAAGAAGCATATATTAAATTGTTTGGATTTCTGGTTTGTTTGACCTGGGAAGCATCCTATGCATCTTGTCATTCCTCCCATTTTAAATTTAGTCATATTTTCAGAAAATGGAGAAAAATTTTCACCACTGGCAGGTGAAAATAGGAAATAAAAATATTGACTCAGAATGTTCCCAGGACAATTAAACAGCTAATGAAAGGATTGTGGATGCTAAGGCCACCATGGATAGGAAAGTGGGCATACGTTCCTCATTTCACACTCAGTTGATTCTGATTCAGGATGCCTATAATTTCTGGCTATGTGGGTAGCATGGCAAACACCTTTTACTGCAGTAAAAGTAAAAATAAAAACATACAGTGCCTCCTATTTTTAGGATCCCAGCAGAATCTCCACTGTTATATTTCATTTCTTAGGGAAACAGCTATGAACTTTTGGAAATACTCTGCATTTCTTCTTATAGCAGGGCTAAATCATTGAACACATACCTGTCACCAATTACAGTGTTTACCTGAAGGTCTTGGCTATTTTGTGTCTAATCTAACCCCCTAACTAGAATAGCTGGATGCAGTGGTGACACCATCACAGCTTAACTGCTGAGCCATCTCTCCAGCCTTACCATCAAAGCTTAACCTATGCTTTTGTTCAGGTTGGGAATACAGCATCCCAGTAAATAATTTGGAAGGATGATTTTGAAGACAAAACTGTTCCTCAGATCCACCTGTTAAAGAGACACTGGGTGTAAAGTTTGTTGTGCTGGAAGAGAGGAAAAATAAGGTTTATATTATCAAAGAAGGTAAAATATGCTGGAAGTTATTGAAAGGTGATGATTTTCAGAAAAATATGAAGGCAATTAGGCAGTCGTAGATAGTGACTGACTGCCTATCATTTTTTTTCGGATCTGACTATTGAATGCATCACTTACAGATACCTTCAGGTAAGTAACTTTTTGAGAAACTACATCTGATGAATTTCTGGGAACACTGAGTGGCAGAGGGAGGGTCTGAAGGCAGAGTTTAATTAAATTAAGACTTAGAAGTTCCCATGAGCTACGAGTGTCAGTAATACAAATCCACCCATTTCCACTTCACTTCTACCACATGAAGAGATTCTGAACAATATTGACAGCCTGGAGGAGGGTCTGTGCCTCTTTCTGGGAGGCTAGGACAATGTAATGATCACCATGATTACACTGTGTGGCCTGAATAGTAGTGAGATCCTGGGATGCTTGGCTTTCAAAAAACAGTATGGTTTACTCAGATGTCATGATCCTTCAGTTTTTTCAGCTGTGAGCAGGGGATATGCGGATGAAGAAGCTGTGGATGATGACTGTAGAACACGTGCTCCCACTGGACATCTCTGTGGTGCCTGGTACAGAGATGAGTGTCTGAGGATAACCACCAGCTTAATACCAGGCACCTTCACCCACTCCCAGAACTGTGAGAGGAAGGGAAATATTGATTCTAAGATGGCTGAGCTTAGAATTTCTGAAGTGATAGTCCTGAAAACAGCTTGGTATTGGCACAAAAATAGACAGGTAGACCAAGGAATTGAATTGAAAACCCTGATATCAACTCACCTATGAACACCAGATTTTTGACAAAGAAGCTAAAGTTATACAATGGAAAAATGAGAGCATCTTCAACAAATGGTGCTGGCATAACTGGATTCGGACATGTAGAAGATTGCAGATATATCCATATCTATCGCCATGCACAAAACTTAAATCCAAATGGATCAAAGACCTCAACATAAATCCAGCCACAATGAACCTCTTAGAAGTGAAAGTGGGAGGTGCCCTTGGAGGAATTGGTACAGGAAAATGCTTCCAGAATAACACCAGTAACACAGACATTGAGATTGACAGTTAATAAATGGGACTTCCTGAAACTGAGAGGCTTCTGTAAGGCAAAGGGCACAGTCTGCAAGACAAAACGGCAGCCCACATAATGGGAAAAGATCTTCACCAACCCCATATCTGACAGAGGGCTCATTTTGAAAATATACAATGAACTCAAGAAACTAGCCACCCAAACATCAAAAAATCCAGTTAAAAAGTGGGGTACAGAACTAAGTAGAGAATTCTCAATAGAGGATGTTTCAGAGGGAGTGAATGTTCTTCGTATCTCAACTTCAGAGAGATGTCTTAACCAAGAATGTGACAGCTAAGGATCTGTGCATAGCTTCTTGGCTCCTTATTATTAAAATGACTGGAAGATTTTTCCACAAATCTAAATGTCTTCTACTGAATGTTCTTATAGTATAGTGGGAACTTAGCCACACCAACCAGACAGACTTATGTCCTTACAATGTAGGTGGATGTTAGCCACACCAACCAGACAGACATGCTCTTACAGTGTACGTGGAGCTTAACTGTGCCAACCAGGTAGATTTAGGTTTTAATCTTTGTTCTGTCACTAACTAATTTTGTGAACTTGGGCAACTTATCATTACAATTATCATTAATTTCCTGTTAATTCCTCAACTGCCTTTGTTCAGGCTTTGTTTCAAAGATGTTTGGAAAGGGACTGGGGAAATGGCTTGGTGGGTGGTTAAATTCTTGTCATGAAAGCATATGGACCTGAGTTTGAATCTCCAGAACCCATGTTGATCTCCGTGCAGTCTTAGGAATCTGTATCCAGTGTTCACAATGTCAGATGAATAGTGAGGAGAGGAGAATCCCTGGAAGTTATTGGAGCAGCTATCCTGGCATTCTTAATAGAGGAATCTAAAATGGCTGAAAGACACTTAAGAAAGTACTCAACATCCTTAGCCATCAGGGAAAGGCAACTCAAAACAACTATGAGATACCATCTTACACCGACCAGAGTGACTAAAATCAAAAACATCAATGACAGTCTATACTGGAGAGGATGTGGATAAAGAGGAACACTCCTCCATTGCTGGTGAGAGTGCAAACTTGTACAGCCACTTTGGAAATCAGTATGGTGGTTTCTTAGGAAATGGGAATCAGTCTACCTCAAGATGCAGCAATTCCTATCCTAGGCATATACCCAAAGAATGTACATTCATACAACAAGGACACATATTCAATTATGTTCATAGCAGCGTTGTATATAATAGCCAGAACCTGGAAGAAACCTAGATGCCCCACAACTGAAGAGTGGATAGAGAAACTGTGGTACATTTACACAATGGAGTACTACTCAGCAGAAAAAAAAAACAATGGAATCTTGAAATTCACAGGCAAATGGATAGCACTAGAAGAAACCATCCTGAGTGAGGTAACCCAGACACAAAAAGACAAAAATGGTATGTATTCACTCATCTATGGTTTTTAGACAGAGGGCAAAGGACTACCAGCCCACAATCCACATGGCCAGAGGAGCTAGGAAACAAGGGGGACGAGAACCTCTGAGCAAATTGGGAGCACGGGAAGCAGGGGAGAGAGATGGAAATTGGAGAAGGGGACAAGGGGGGCAATAACAGGAGGACAGAGACAGAGGAGGAATAGAAGAGGGCAAGAAAGGAGATGCCTTGATAAAGGGAGAAAGTACAGATTTGGAGAGAGGTCTGGCACAGAGGAAATGGTAGGGGATCCACAGGGATAACCCCAATTAAGTATCTAGGCAGTGGCGGAGAGGCTGCCTTTGATGCCCTCCCTATAATGAGACCTTGGTTACAATTCCTAGAGCCTTGACCCAGTAGGTGATAAAAGAGAAACAGACACCCATAGCTGAGCATTGAGCCATACTCCTGGAATCCAGTTACGGAGAGGGAGGAGAGATGAGCAAATGAACCAAGATAGTGCTGGAGATACCCATAGAAACAGCCAAACAGTTGACCTGACTTACTGAGAACACGCAGACCCTAGTGGTAAAGTGGGGCACCCAGCATTGGACTGAACCAAGCCCTCTAAATATGGGTGCCAGATAGGAGGCCAAGGCAGTCTATAGTGCCTCTAACAGTGGAGCCAGGGTTTATTCCTAGGTCACAAATGGACTTTGGGAGCCCATTCTCTATGGAGGAGTACTATTGTAGCCCAGATAATTATGTGATGGACTTTGATGATCCCCTGTGGAGGGCCTCACTATCCCTGGGAAGTCAGTGGGGGGTGAGTTGGGGGATTAATGGGATGCATGGGAGGATGGGAGGGCGAGGGAATGGGTGGATGGAGAAGAGTGTTTCTAAAACAAAAAAAAAATTAATAAATAAAAAGATTCTCTGAAGTGACTGAGTGACAGGGGATGGCAAGTTTTCTGGCAACTGATTTCTGTGGCTGAGTAGATATTTATGATATCTCTCACATCTGACTTTACCAGTTAAAAACATTGTGCTCAGTTAAACATTGTACTCACAAAGTTGACCCTCACTACAATCAGTGTGATTTCCCCCCTTATGGATGGATAAAATAATTTTGGAGTGTCTTTGATATTGGGTCAGCTTCATGAATAGGTTTGCAAACTGTTTCATAATATCTCCTTGACAGATGGGATGAAAAAATTAATTAGCAAATGTTAATATGTTCATAAATGTTTGTATAATCTGTAAACCCTGGATAAGCATGCATTTAGAACAATATTTCTTTTCATCACTAGATGATGTAGTATGAGTGATTTTATTTTTCTCCGTTTTATGGCATTATGGAGTAAACTAAAGGCCTCACACATGCTATGCAAGGGTTTCACAGCTGAGCCACACTGCCTCCCACTTACTCCTTTTGCTGTCATTCACTTTAACTGTCTCACTTTCTAAGCTGACCATATATGGCTTGAAAATAACAGTAACTTCTAAAAAAGTCTACATTTTGTTTATTGCTAATGATATTTGGACTCAAAGTCTTCTGGCTCACACATATACATACGTACATACATACACACACACACACACTTTTAAATTGACATCTCACAATTTTAATCTCTGATTTTGCTCTCTTTACCTTGCCAAATCTTTCTGAATATTAAACCGTTCTTCATTTATCATGAAAAAAATGTTTGTATAATCTGTCAGTTGATTATAAATATTTAAAATATTTGCTTTCAGGAAGAAATTAACGCTAGCCAAATAGAGCTGTATTAGTCACAAAATTGTTGCTTTTGTGGACTTTGTTGTGTGACACGAATTTTCCTGGAGAGACATAGCACACACTCTACTCACCCCATAGGGAGCACACAACAGACCAAAGTACTGATACTACTGAAAATCCAACCAATTCAGGTTACTTTCAGGAATATGGGTGAGGTGTTACTTACAGGAGCAGAAATGATTCAAAGGCAGCTGCATTGCCAAAGCCCACTGTAGCATGGGTGACAGCTCACAAAAGCTGGGACTTGGTGCACCCAGCACACAGCCTGTGGGCAGCTCAAAAGAGTGGGGGCTGTTCTTTCCTGGTGACCCAGTTGTTCTAAATCTTTTTCCTGCAGTTCGGCTGTTTTCTGCTTCTTCCACGAAGCTGGTTTGGTTTCAGAATCTTTTTTTGCAGCTTGACATGTCTGAGAGCAACTCTTAGCAGCTTTACTCTTAGAGGGAGGGGCCTAGTAAATCTGGTCAGTTTCAGGAAGTTCCTGAAGCTGTGTTGAATTGTTTGCCTTCCTATTTAAGGTGCTTCCCTGCAGGATGGAATGTTTCAATCTCAGAGGAAACTTACAAATCACCTGTAAATAACTAGGATACTTATAGTGGATGTAGTCAGTGATTAGAATTGTTGCTATGCTATCCTAATCTTTGTAATCATAAGAGCATGGAGGAAAATAGCTGATGATCTTCAGATTAATTACTTTTTCTTCCTTTGCGAAACCTTTAAAAGCAGCTATCCTTTATTGTTACTAGTTTTAAAAGCTATGGTTTATGTAGTTTGTAAGGATTTCACCTAAAGATGCATTCTCTCCGTCCTCCACAGAGCTGGTAATTAACCATTTTACAAAGGATTTTGGATATATCAGGGTTTGGAGTGTGGCTAAGGCTTTTATGGTTTTACCCAGCCACATGATTATCTATGTTCATGCAAACCACAGATGGAAGAGGTTCATAGCTAAACAAATTCTATACTCTGAGTCCTCAGTGATTTAGAAGACTTCTCTGAGCTAACATAACCTCCAAGTATTAATCATACTGGGACAGGCTTTGACAGTGAATCTCAGTGGCCATTGTTTTTCCACACTATCTCTTTAGACAAGAATACGTTTTCTGGTTCCTTCTTTTTTGATAGGTCTTACATTATGTCCACCCCTGAAATTTCTAAAAATTCCTTTCGATGGCCTTAAAATGACTGTTGTTAAATTAGCATATATTAACATAAGAGATTCAGATGGATAGAGTTACTATCAGCTTATACCGAGTCCATAAAATAGTTAAGATAATTTTTGACTAAAAGCTTCAACTATCTTTGATTTACAAAATTCTGAAACTATTTATATTTTAAAAACTCTGTGTTTGTGTGTGTTTCAGCTTGTCTATATATGAACCATGTATATTCATGTGCCTGTGAAGGTCAGGAGAAAGCATTGTACCCCCTGAAACTGAAGTTAGATGCAGTTATGGGCTGCTTGATATGGGTGCTGGGAACCAAACCTGGATATTTTGCAAGAGGAGCAAGTGTTCATAACTGCTGAGTCATCTCTCCAGCCCCTGCATTTCTTTAAATGGCATAGTCTGATGTGACTTGCAGGGTGTACACTATCATGTGTACCTCGAATGTGTAAATATTTATACATCACTGTGATTTGGATATGAACATACTCATCATGTGAAATGTATGTGCGCCTTTGTAAATACCTTTCCCTCCCTTCTTCTTTCTTTACCTTTATATCCCAGGACAGCTAGTGATCTATTTTCTAGGACTATGGATTAGTTTGTATTTTCTCAGGTTCAAAAAAGTGAGATGATGCTACATATATTCATTTCAATCTTATTTCTTTTACTCAATGTGTCCAGTTTGAGACTTGCTGTTGCTGTCTTAAATCAATACTTCATTCATTTTTATTGCTAACTTTCTATTATATAACCACACTGAAATTTATTTGATTATTCATTTTTTGATATATATTCAAATTGCTTAATCATGACAATGGGGAAAGTGAAATTGTTATTAATTATTTCTGTGAATTTATAGATATATGTTTTGTTTTGTTTTGTTAATAAAATCTTGAATAGGATGGGCTTGAATAGTAATTTTATACTAAACTTTTAAAGAAACTGCCCAGCTGGTTTCTAAAGGGATTGCTGCTTTATACATTGGTACAGGCCATGTGTAGGAGTCAAAAATCATACCACATTGCCATCATTTAATGTAGTCAGTTTTTTTATTTTAGCAGTATTAATTTGCATTTCTTTGATGTTATTGATTTAGAATCTCTGCTGATTCACCAAGTAGCTATCTTCTTACATGAAGTATTTGGCTAATTCTTTGACCAATTTCCAAGTTTTTATGCATAAACTTAGAGGTACTGAGACCATCCACACATTTGGTTATACGTTAGAACTCACAGAATTCAGAGACCATATATAGGTGGATCTTAGTGTGTGGAGTAAGAGGGATAGAGGCTTAGTTCATTGATAGAATGCTCTAGGTAAAGTATTTTTATTTATTTATAGTTTTTTTGACACAGGGTTTCTCTGTGTATACTAGGCTTGTTTTGAATTCACAGAGATCCACCTACTTCTATCTCCTGAGTGCTGGGATTAAAGGTGTTTGTCACCACTGCCCAGCTCTAGGTGTGTATTTTCAAAGCACAGTCTCTTACCCTTGTTCTCTTTCACCTCTTGAATACATTGATGAGAATATCTTTGTCTATCATGCACTATCTGCCATGATAGGACCCCAGACAATGGGTCTGCTCAATCATGGACTAATTTTTGTTAAACAGGATATACCTTCCCTCCTAATGAGATTATCAGCCCATGTATTTTATTACAGTACTAGGAAGCTGTACTTAGAAATGTTTTTTCCTTTAGCAATACAATGATGAGCCATGTGTGTTATTGTTTGGCCTGGAATTCAAAGTTTAAAATTTTCATTGGATGTAGATGTGGCCAACCACAAGTATCAAAATTCCAGAAGAAAAGCAAATATTTATTATCAGTTTTTCTATTATTGGTCAAAAATCTTTATTAATATAGCCATTACTCCTAAAAGCATGCATTCAGATGACAGGTATTGATTAAGTTCTAGCCTACATGCAGACTGTTGTAAAACCAGAAACCTAGAAGTCCTTCCTTGTCAGTCTTTTTTTTCTTTCCCTCCCTCCTTTCCTCCCTTCCTCCCTTTCTCCTTCACTCACCCTCGTTTCCTTTCTCCCCCAATTTCCTAAGAAAATCTATGCTTACTGTGGAGCTTCTTCTTAGCCAGGCAGAAGAAAGAACATGGTAAATTAAGAAGTCACTGGTTTGGGCTGGGAGGTTTAAGCATTAGACATAGGGTAGCACAACTTCTGGGAACTTGTGGTGCTTGCATGGGCCATTATGAATGGGAAGTGAATGCAATGCAACTTATAATAATGTGTTAAAAAGCCCTGTGTCACCTAAAGGCTGGAAACTATGGGGCTTACAAAACATCTTGCAGGAAAGCCTTCATATTGACTTGAGGCCCAGAGTGAGCATAAGCTCCATCAAAGATAGGAATGCAACTAGAGGAGGGGGAGGCATCATCATTCTTCAAGTACAGGAAGGACCATGATCCCCTAACTCTGGAGGCTATATTCTGTATGAAACAATGTTTCTATCTTGAAGAGCCTTTGGTTTCAAAGTTCCTGGCTCATCTTCTATGGTGGTTAGAAAGAAAATTGCCTCCAAAGGGAGTGTCACTATTAAGAGGTGTGGTCTTGTGGGGGGAAGTGTGTCACTGTGGAGGCAGGTTTTGAGGTCTCATATGTGTTTAAGTCATGCCCAATGAGATAGACTATTCCCTATTGCCTGTGCAAGATGTACAACTCTCTGTTACCTCTCTAGCACCATGTCTGCCAGTGTGCTACTAATGCTGCTTTTCTTCATGATGATAATAGACTAAATCTCTGAACTGTAAGCCAGTCCTAATTAAATATTTTCTTTTATAAGAGTTGCCATGGTCGTGGTGCCTCTTCACAGCAATTGAAACCCTATCTATGATACCCTCTTCTTCCATGAGCACTTCCTATCATAGAATAAATAATGGCTCTGCTAGTAGTAAAAACAAAAGCTTCTTATGAGCCTGTTTCTTATATTACCCCTTGAGGGGTATGAAGAAAGATGGGATATATGTAAAAAAATAACTCAGTACAACTGAGCAATTGCTGTAGTTTCTTTACTGTCACTATGACAGCACACTTTGACCAAAAGCAATGCAGGAAGGAAAGAGTTTAATTGGGTTATAATGCCAGGTTATAATCCATTGCCCGGGTGATGGGGAAGTCCTGTGTAGATGTCAATAAAGCACCGTTGGCCAATAGGGAAGCAAGATAGGCGGGACTAGGAGTTGAGGAGGACTCTGGGTAGGAGAAACACAGGGAGTCACCATGTAGTTGCCATAGGGGTAAGAAGTCCGGACCCTTTTCTCCAGTAAGAGAAATACTTAGATTAACAATTATGGAGTAAATACTTAAGTCAGAGCTAGCCAGTAAGAAACAAGCAAGGCCAACAGCTTCATAATTAATACAGCGTCTTGTGTGTTATTTGGGGATTACAACATGGCAGAGCCCAGGTGACTGGTGGGGAAAAACCAAAGAGGCTGGCAAGGAAAAGGCTTCATTCAACACCTGGGCAGGAAGAACACCAACGCACCAACTCAATGCAGGAATATGAAAGCTTGCTCACATGTCCCCCCCCCCCTCATACATACATACATACAACCATACATGCATGCATGCATACGTAATGATATGGCTCAGGACCACCTTTATAGGATGGTGCTTCTTAGAGTGGGCTAAGGCACTCCTCACTCCTGTATCAATTAATAACCAAGACAATACTCATAGATGTATCCACAGACTAATCTGACCTATCTGATCTACACAGTTCCTCAATTGGAAGCTTTCCTCTCAGATGTCTATATTGGTTGCATCTAGTTAACAATCAAAGGTAAGTAGGACATCAATTATTTTATCTTAATCTAAGGGCAGTTTTTAGAGTGTTTTGTAGAAACTGTTTCTTTTAATTTGTTTTTATTTTAGACATTTATTTATTTATTTATTTATTGAGGTAGGGTTTCTCTGAGTAGGTCTGGTTGCCCTGGAACTCACCCAGCATACCAGACTAGCCTTGAACTCAGAGATCTACCTGCCTCTGCCTTCTGAGTGCTGGGGTTAAAGGTGTGCACCACTACTGTTCAACTGTATAACTGATTCTTAACATCATTCAGGCAACACTGTATACATGTTTATTTCTTTAGCATGACTATGAAAGGGACTGAAAATCAATAAGTCCAAGGTCATGCTTTCTGAAAAGTGCTTGGAGAGTAGACATAAATATTCATGTCAGCAGATGGAGACATTGGCTTTGGATTTACACTATCAAATGAAAACGAAGGTAGTCATGAAAGACAGGTGTTCAAAGAGAGGGTCACTTTTTAACCTGCGCTGTGAATTTTCTCACCTCTAGTGAGGATCCCATTTAGGGAAATATTGTTAGGTAACATGTGTTGGTCTTGTGATTATAACTTTTTCATATATAAGGATAGTTAAGGATAAGAAATGGATAAATACCTAAAATTTGTCTTTGATGATAATAGCGGATATATCAGGAGCTGTTAACACAGTTGACATTGCTACTTTTTTATAGGCCAAATTACCAAACTTATCAGTTTTATTCCTAAAAGAGATGTGCATTTTCTTACCTATATCTTTTTAGAATTATGTTAAATATCAACCAACTAACCAAATTATTACTTTCATCCATTGGTTGATACCACATTATTTTTGAAAACCTAAAGTTGTGAAATGAAGTCCCTTTTAGTTAGTGTTATTACCATTGTGTACTGGCTGTGAGCTATCCACACTACCCTAGTGCTTATAGGTCAAGAACACATTGATTTGTTTTCCCATTGTTCTGTGTCCACCTGATTAAAACAATGTTTGTCATTACTGTACAATAGAGTGTAAACAAATGTGAAATATACTGTAGATAAGTAGGAACCAAGGTATAAGAACATGTGAGAGCATTTGGATGACACATATTTGAATTTTATATCTCAGATGGGGAAAAAGATTCTAGTAAGCCATCAGTGTGCTAAATTGCTTGAGGTCACACATTAACAGTGGCAAAGGAGAGGTCTAACCTCAGGCAAAACCTACTTTTGAGAAGCCAAAGTGACAAAGCTGTAATTAACTCATGCAATTATCCTCACATTCAATGAAGTTTGATAAATGCAGAAAATTTTGAAACATAGAAAATAATGTAAGCATAAATTCCTGAGCCAAGGGCTTTCATTAAATTAAAACATATTTTGTAAAAAGCAAAAGAAACAAAAATAGGAACAAAAACACACACAGTTCCAATGGTTTCTTCTTGAAGTCATAATACTAAACCTCTCTTTGTTATTGTCTGCAGTTTTCTGTGTGATGTTTAATGAAGAGCAGGCAACATAGCATCCCCATGTGGTACTTGACTCTGAAACCAGGTGCACTTAACTTCTGAATAGTTCCTATTTTCTTTTTTTTGCATTTTAGATAAAAGATTTAGATAATGTTAACATTTCCAAGAAACACTTGAGATGTTTTATTGAAGTTTATTTTGGTGATAGACTTAAAAGATAACAATGGAAATGTCAAATATAGTAAGTTATTCACTTAGCTTATTTTTTTCAGGTAACACTTGTGAGAGCTCGTCATGGTACAAGGATTCTATCAGACTGTTTTATATGTTATATTATTAAAATGTTATTAATTCTGCTTCATAGTTATAAAGCTTAGAGTACCTGGGTTGGATTCACTTACTAGCATAGTACACTGTTGATTGAGTTGTGACATGGTGGATAATTTCCAATTAATATGATTGTGCCTTGGATTATTCTATGAAAAAATGACTTAAAAGGAAAGGAAGTGGAGGAAAAGCAGTCAGTGGTCATGAACAATTTTGAAATCCATCCAGGCAAACTTCATTTTGCTTCAAGGCATAGTAGCAATCTGTGACTTAAAGGTGCTCTTCTGGCTCAAGACTCTGGGGTTTTGCTTTGCCCAGGAACCATTCTCTTTCATGAAAGGCAGAGTGTGTTAGAGACTGAAAAGTTTTATTAGTTATTTTTTTCCTATACAACTTCAAGAGCCTGACAACCCTATTTCATCTTGTTCTTTCTCTATACTGTTTATTCCAGCTGGCAGAATGTCTGTTGTTAAGTCATGTCTGTGGCTTTCCTGCATGTCTGGGGAAGCACGGTCATACAGAGCTTCTTTTGCAGGTAGTCCTCAAAGAAACCAATCTTATTTCTGCTTTCCAGTGTGATGATGCAGGGGGTCTATGAGCCGAGAGTCTAGAACAACATTTCTCACCTGTGGGTCATGACCTCTTTGGGAGGGGTCACATATCAGATATCCTGTATATCAGATATTTACATTATGATTCGTAACAGCATCAAAATTACAGTTAAGAAGTAACAATGGAATAATTTTATGATTGGGGTCACCACAGCATGTATGAAACGGTTGCAGCATTATGAAGGTTGAGAACTTCTGAGCTAGATGAATGATGTCTCCAAGTTTCTTTCTCAGGACTAGTAGAGCTGTTTAGCCACCTTAGTTACATTTTGAAGATGCGCTTTTATTCTGAGAGCAATAATCCCTTCCTTTTCTTCTTTCACTCACTTTCTCTCTGTTTAAAAATAATGAATCAATTTGTATTTATTTATTTATTTTTGTTTGTGTATATGGTATGGGTGTGCATTTGCAGGTTTGCATGTGCTCTCATGTAGGGTGGGCAAATATGTGGAGGTCAGAGGTCAACCTTGGGTCCTTACCTCCTATGCTGTTTGAGATAGTACCTTTTTCTTGCTCACTACTGTAGGACAAGTTAGCCAGCCTGCTATCTTTGGAGATTCCCTTGTCTGTGCTTCCTAGACTACAATAGGAGCCCAGCAGTTACAGATCCATGAGTTCTTCTGGCCTAAGCACCGTCCTCATGCTCACAAGGCAAGCACTTTACCCACTGAACAGTCTTACTGGGCCTCACCATTGATTTCCAGAATTGAGGGTTTATGCCTTAGCTTAGGTCCTGAACTTGAGATCTTCCTGCCTCAGCTTCCTGAGTGCTGGCATATGCCACTATACTTAGTCTCAGCCTCTTAGTTTTTATGATGCATGCCATCTGTGTGTGCTACGTGTTCCTTATCCTTGGCAGTTCTACCCTCAACTGGCAATAGCTTCTTGGTTAGGGATGGGGCAATGTGTCTACTTCTCCTTTCAGTTCTGGAGCCCCCATCTTGTGCAGACCTGTGCAAGTCCAGTGCATGCTACCTAAGTCTCTGTGAGTTCATATGTGAACCAGCACCGTTGTATCCTGTTCTTACAGTCTTCCCACTTCCTCTTCTACTGAGTCCCCTCAGTTCTGAGGGGAGAGATTTGATCCCTTTTAGGGCTAATTGTTTTACAATCTTTCACTCTCTGCATATTGTCTGACTGTAGGTCTTGATATTTGTTCCATTCTACTGTGAGAAGAATCTTCTAGGGTGATGGCTGAACAAGGCAGTGATCTACAAGTATATCATTGTTAGGAGTCATTTTATTGCTGTGTTCCTTTAGAATAGTAGTATTTGTATTTAGTTCACCCCCAAATCCCTGGTCTATCTAGTCTCAGGTTCTTAGCCACTAAAACTGCATTGGGTATGGGTTTCATCTCCTGGAGTAGGCCTTTGAATTTGGATTTTTCTTTGGACTGCCAGCTCACAAGGTACAATACAGAGACTTTTTACTAATCGTGAAAATTTGGCTTATAGCTTAGGCTTGTCCCCAGCTAGCTCTTATGACTTAAATTAACCTATTTTTCATTAATCTACATTCCTATCGCAAGGCATTATCTGTCTTTCATCTCACACTTCCTATTTCCTCTCCATGTCTCCTGGCTTCTCCTGCATGCCCAGCTTCATCCTCCTCTCCCTTTCTTTCCCCAGAAATCCTGCCTATACCTCCTGCCTAGCTGTTGGCTGTTTATCTTTTTATTACACCAATCACAGCGATATATCTTCACACAGTGCACAAATATTCCACAATAGGTCTTAGTTGTAATCAGGTACTTGTTGGTTATTTCCACTAGCTTTGTGCCACTATTGCACCTATCTGGTCACCGTTGAAGACGGAAGCATTCATAGCTGGGTAGGTGTTTACCCTTTTCCTTTTGTAATCTGCAGAGTATCTTCCAGTATCATGTACACTAGTCTGTAGGAAATAAAGGCTCCAGGAAGGCACCAGCTTGACTTCTCTGTGTTCAATGAGTTGTTTGGGAGCTATTATCAGCAATAGTTTGTGGAGAGTAACCAACAGCCTTGGCAATACCTGGATTGTTTGGAGGTTCCAATGGGATTCCTTTGATCAAGAACTTAATTAGATATAATCTGTTCCTAGTACTGGAAGCTTTCTTTGGTGACAAGAGATGTCCTTTTGGGCCTCTGTCTCCCCTGTTTTCATGATTTCATTTTGATCACCTTCATGTATGTCTGTCTGGCTGTATGTATGTATATAAATATGTACATATGTATATATATGTATATATATATATCTACTGTATTAATTTCCATACAATCCCTCAAATCCACACAATACCACCAACAGCACCAAATCCAACACCACCAAATCCAAAACAAACAAGAATGAACAATCAATTGTCATTAATATCCCTAAGTATTAATGGTCTTAACTTGCCTGTAAAAAAGACACAGGCTAACAAAATGAATACCATGACAGAATCCATCCTTCTACTGCATACAAGAAAAACACCTCAAATGCAAAGACAGATAGTACCTCAGAGCTAAGGGTTAGGAAAAGATTTTCTAATCAAATGGACCCAAGAAACAAGCGAGCATAGCAATCCTAATATCTAACAAATTAGACTTTAAACTAAAATCAATCAAAGGAGATAAAGGAGGTCATTTCATATTCTTCACAGGAGAAATCCATTATGATGCAGTCTCAATTCTAAACATCTATGCCCCCAATATAAAGGTATCCACGTTCGTAAAAGAAACATTATTAAAACTCAAATCACACATAAAACCTCACACATTTATAGTGGCAGACTTCAACAGCCCACTCTCACCACTAGATAGGACCACCAAACGGAAACTTTACAAAGAAAGAAAGGAACTAATAGAAGTTATGACCTAGTTGGGTTTAATAGACATCTATAGAACGTTCCATCCAAACACAAAAGAATATGCCTTCATCTCAGTGACACATGGAACCTTCTCAAAAATCGATCACATACTTGGAAACATAGTAAACCTCAACAGGTATATAAAAATTGGAATAACCCCATGTATGTTATCAGACCACTATGCCTTAAAATTAGAATTCAACAACAACAACAACAACAATACAAATTGCAGAAAGCCTACAAACTCATGGAAATTGAACAACATGGAATTGCACCATTCCTGGGTCAAGGAAGAAATAAAGAAAGAAATTAAAGGCTTCCTTGAATTCAATGAAAATACAGGCACAACATACACAAACTTATGGGACACTTTGAAAGCAGTACTAAGAGGAAAGTTCATAGCACTAAGGGCTCACATGTAGAAACTGGAGAATAGTCACATTAGAGAATTAACAGCATAATCGAAAGCTCTAGAACGAATAGAAGGAAACTCACGCCAGAGTAGATGCCATGAAATAATCAAATTGAGGACTGAAATTAATAAAGTCAAAGCAAAACAAACAGTTCAAAGAATCAATGTAACAAAGACTTGGATTTTCAAGAAAATCAACAAGATAGACAAACCTGTATCCAAACTAACCAAAAGGCAGAGAGAGAACATGCAGATTAACAAAATCAAAAATGAAAAGGGGGCCATAATGACAGACACTGAGGAAATCCAGAGAATCATCAGGTCATACTTTGAAAACATTTAATCCACAAAATTCAAAAATATGAATTAAATGGACAATTTTCTGAATAAATATCACTTACTAAAATTAAATAAAGAACAGATAAACAATTTAAACAGACCTATAACCCCAAATGAAATAGATGAATTTTAGACATACAGCAAATGATTACTAGCCTATAATCCACACCGCCAGAGACACTAGGAAACAAGGAGGACCCTAAGAGAGACATAAATGGTACCCTGGAGAAGAGGAAAGGATAAGATCTCCTGAGCTAATTTGGAGCATGGGGGAGGGGAGAGGGAGCTAGAAGAAAGAGAAGGGGAGAAGAGGAGGGGAGAGGAAGACATGAGGGAGCAGGAAGATTGAGTCAAGGGATGAATAGAGGAGAGCAAGAAAAGAGATACCATAGTAGAGGGAGCCATTATAGGTTTAAAGAGAAATCTGGCACTAGGGAAATTTCCAGAGTTCTACAAGGATGACCTCAACTAAGAATCTAAGCAATAGTGGAAAGGATACTTTAAATGCCCTTCCCCGATAATGAGATGACCACCTTATATGCCATCCTAGAGCCTTCATCTAGAAGCAGACACCCACAGCTAAACACTGAGTTCAACTCCTGGAATCCATTTGCAGAGAGGGAGGAGTGATGAGCAAATGAGTAAAGACCAGGCTAGAGAAACCCACAAAACCAGCTGATCTGAGCAAGGGGGAGCTCATGGAACCCAGACTGACAGCTGGAAAACCAGACCCCCTGAATATTGGTGTCAGTCAGGAGTCCTAGGCAATTTATTGGACTTCTGGGTAGTAGATCAGTATTTATCCCTAGTACGTGAATGGACTTGGGAGTCAACTCCACACTGAGGGATACTCTCTCAGCCTAGATACATGGGGGAGGTCCTAGGCCCTGCTCCAAATGATATGACAGACTTTGAAGATTCCTGATGGAAGGCCTCACCCTTCCTGGGGAGCAGAAAGGGGATGGGGTAGGTGGGGAACAGGGGAGGAAGGAGGAAGAGGGAACTGGAATTAACATGTAAAGCAAGCTTGTTTGTAATTTAAATAAAAAAAATTACAGCAAAATCTATAACTTTCCTATTGGTCACCCACCTGAGTCCTCTCTAACCTCTGTAGTTGTACAGATTGCTTATCAATGATTTATCAGTTCATATCCATGGCGTCTTTCTGGAAATGTGCTACTCAGGATGATTTTTTCCCCCTAGTTCCATCCTTTTATCTGCAAATTTCTTGATTTTCCTTTTTTTAAAATTTTTTTATTTTAATTTTAAATAGCTTGTTTTACATGTCAATCCCAGTTCCCTCTCCCTCCCCTCCTCCCGCACCTCCCCATCCCCCCCCCCAGCTTCCCACTCTATTGCCAATTCCTTCCACATAGGGGATATCTAGAGTCTGTCATTTCAATCAGGGTAGGGTCCAGGCACTCCCCTAAGAGTCCAGGCTGAGAGAGCATCCCTCTTTGTGCTATGGGCACACGATGTCAGTTTGTATTCCAGCGATAAACACTGATCCCCTGCTCAGGGCCTCATAGGTTGCCCAGGCCTCCTCACTGACACTCACATTCGGGGAAGATCAAGGGGATGGGTGTTGGGCAGGGGATGGGGGGTATCCCAGCCAGAGACTCAATCTCACCTGAAGCAGGCCTAGCCCGATTTTCCTTTTTTAATGGCTGTCCATTGTGTAAATGTACTGCACTGTTTAAAATCCATTCTTCTATTGAGAGACATCTAAATGGTTTCCAATTTCTGGCTATTATGTATAGAGCAGCAACGATCATGATAGCAAGTGTTCTTATGGTACAAAAAAATACCCTTTATGTAGATGCCCAAGAGTGGTATAGCTGGATCTTGAACTAGGTGATTCCCACCTTTTAGGGGAAGTGTTGCAGTGATTTCCATAGTGGCTGTGCAAGTTTGCATTCAAACCAGCACTGGATGAGTGTTTCCTTACTTCACATCCTTACAAGTGTGGGCTATCATTTGCTTTGGTTTTTGCAGCAATTCTGACTAGGATAAGGTAAAAATCTCAAAGTAGTTTTGATTTGGGTGTCCGTGATGACTAAGGCACATACATTTTCTTATAACTAGAGTTTTCAAGAAACCAATGGAAGAGGATGAATTTTTGAATAATCTTTAAACTCTTGACATATGTATGTATTATGCTTGTGAAAACTCTGATTTTTCCCATTAAGAGCATTAATTAATTAAACAGTCATAAAAAGGAATACTTTATGTAAGCAATGTATTAACCCATTCTACAGATAGGAAAAGTAGGGCTTTGTCTAAGGTCACAGCCAAGATTTGAAGTCAGGTCTGCCTGCTGGCTCTACATTTTAGATCTTGAATATCCCCTATAGGTCCTTGCTTTAAACACTTAAGCTGTCAGTACAGTGCTGTGAGGAGAGTATATGACTCTGGCCCCATCCTGTCTTTTACCCACTGCCCATAAGGGTAGTACTCCATTTGGGGCTGTCTGCTATTGTTCACTGGCTGCCTCATCAAAGGTTAATGAATATGTTTGGTAAATTTGTGATCTTTTCTCTGTCTTCTGTCTAGATAACATAGGATTTGAAATAATTTCAGCCATTTGATGACTGAGCAAGAGGTTATAAAAGAAGAAGGGAATAATATTTGTTTATTGATCATGATTGCTGGAGAGTACTAATAAACTCCATTGCATCCTGGTCAGCAAGTCGGATGCTGAAGACAAAATCTCAATGGTTTTGATGGAAATCCTTTTTGGCTGGAGCCACAAAATCAGTGTAGTTTAAAACCTTCAGAAGTCATGAAATTTTTTTATCAATTATTTTCTGTAATTTCAAGAAGTGTAGACAACAGAGATACATAAATGGACACTATTTCTATAGCTAAATAATAATATGATATTTAACAATGGTTATTTCAGTAATTTGAAAAGCTTATCAGTTAAAATAGTAGTCCTAGAAAATGCGTACATGAGTATGTGTGTGTGAGTGTGTGTGTGTGTGTGTGTGTGTACAAGTGCATGTACCACTCAGAAGACAATCCTGAGTGTTATATCTCAGGTACCATTTATCTTTTTTTGTGGTGATGATATCTCTTTTCTCACCATCCTAGAGATCCAGGATTTTCAAATGTGCATTCAAGGATTTGAACTCAGGTTCTCATGCATGAAGACAAAATGTTCATTGACCAAGTCTTTTCCCATGCCTGAAAAACAGGCTGAATTAAAAAATCTGATTACAATTATACAAGAAGAATCATTTTAGGTCACCAAAGCATCACAACCTATGACAGTCTTCTTCATCTTCAGGTCTTGGACATGTTCTGAATCTCATGGGATAGTCAGCAGAATCAGTGTGTTGCTAAGGAAACCTCATGGACAAACAAAAAAGTATAACAGGTTCAAAGGACTCTGGAGAATTATTATAAAGTCATGAAACCTGCCAAATAATTGGAACAATAAAAGTGGAAAATTAATTTCAAGCAAGACTAAACCTTTCAACTGACTGCTGACAGATTTTTTTTTTAAAAGAATCTATACATAGTTGAGGGAAAGGAGCTAAGGCCTTTAAACATGCAAGTGCTTAATTAACAGAGACTGAAGCAAACACACCCATCAGGAGTATAGCAGTATATTTTGGGTTCTGGTTTCACAAAGGGGAATTTACCATAATCAAATTTATTGGTCGGAAGGATAGAAGTGCAGCTAACTGGCTCCTTGAAACAGTTGAGAAAGGGAGCAATATTCTAAGCTTTGGGGGTTATGTTTTGTGGTCCAACTAAAACATAACCAGAGTGTTAAAGGAAGTACAGAGAGAAACTGCACACCCTTTTTATGAATAGTTTTACAAGTGCACTTAGCTCTGGAGAGACCCCCTAGGATTAGCCAATGTGATGGAATTCTTTTTAAAAGGAATGGGAATGCTCAGAAGGGCTTTGAGTGCCAGTTACATCACTCAGAAGAAAAGTGTTAAAAGGTGCTTTGAGGGTCAAATGAAGAAACACTTGGAATCTTATGTGCTTGATGAAGGAATCCCAACTGTTTTTTTTTTTTTCAGAGTAAGAGATGCTTCATTAACTTGTCAAATGTCAGTGGGCTATTCCTTGTGCGAAAGGGAAAAGGTGTTATAACACATCCCTCTGCATTTCTACAGTGGGCAATTTACTGAAATGGTCTACTGGCCAAAGTGTTCTCATAAAAGTGGCATAATGGGGAAATTGGTAGACTGAATTGAAACTCGTCATATTGCAAGAAGCAGCAATTGAATCACCGATCACTTAAAGGAAGCATGACCCCTGGAGGACTTAATGTGGGCAGTTACATGGACAGCTTACCATTTTAGACACATCTATGTGAAATCTATCCTTTGGTACTGTGCCTTACAAACTCACCCAGATATGATGTGCTGAACCTATTTTGAGTAAAATGTACTTTGGGATAGAATGTCAAAGTTTATACACTAAGACAAAGTTAATCCCATGGGAGACACCACTGGAATACCGCCATGGCAGGCATCATAGTCCACTAATGGGTGCCACCTTGAGGCAGTCACTTCTGACATTTCTCTTGGGAATTCTTCCATAAGACCATAGCAGACTTTACAAATTGTACCTAACAATAAAACACTTCAAACTTGGTGCAAAAATATTGAATTTGGGAAACGTCCAAGGAAATCAGGTCCTTCTCTGGTAAAGAAATGGAGTGATTAAACTGCTATGAATTAAAAAAATGAAGTATTACTATTGAGCAAAATGATACTCATCTGGGACTTGTGACCTGGTGTCTACTGTAAGTCCCAAAGCAGTTTGGACATGCTCTGATCGGTGGGGGACAGCTTTCAGGGTGATGAAAGAGGACAGTTTTAGACTGGGTAGCCCATGTGCTGGCTACCAACTGTGCTATCCTGTGGTTTTTATAGTTTTGACTCTAAACAGGGAGAAGGAGAGAGAGTGAGACAGAGAGAGAGAGAGAGAGAGAGAGAGAGAGAGAGACAGAGAGAGACAGAGAGACAGAGACAGAGACAGAGGCAGAGAGAGACAGAGACAGAGAGAGAAAAAGAGAGAGTGCTTTTGGTAGTGAAAGGCTCTTTTGTGAGTTTTAGGAAATGGGAGCACCAATTTATGATTTTTATAGAAAAAGAGATCCAAAAATGTTTTGTAGCATGCTGGTGGGGGAAGAAGATAGCTTGGCTCCCAGTAGAAACCCAGCATTGAAGTTCAATGAACTTGAGTTTTAGTCTAGTCTTGTTTAGTGGCTTCTTTTAAATCTTAAAACTTCTATTTAATTGTGGAGAATGTGCTAAATTATTATGTCTCTGGAAAAGCATGCATCTGTGAGAGAATGTGATGTCCAAATACTATACAATGCAAAAGGATTCTGAGATGATGAGTGTTTAGAAAGACAATGGATACTTTCAGAGAAAATATTTTCGAGAAAAAATTAGAAACATATGGTAATATTGGCCTTGGTTCTATATCTTGACTTTCTTGCATCATTGGACTGTTACTTTATTTTTGCATGAAGTGGCCTAACCTTTGGTAGTTTTCCCATGTATAAAAGAAAAGGAACCCTAATAGAATTTCTTGAGACCTTTGAAAGAAATGAAATTTTGTTCCTATTCTTCTTTCTCTGTTGCCAAACAAATTTGGCTTGTGGTTCCAGTTGCCCTGGTTGTGGACCCAGGAAAGGACAGTGAGTTATCTCTACACAGTGAAAAATCACCAATCCATCTTTAGAGACAAGAAGACACCTACCCTTTCTGTCTTTCCTGGATTCTCCATCTGCTTCATTTGCCCCATGACTATTCAGACTGGATGCTGTGAGGAAAAGAGAGAGACAGGCTGTTTCCACTACATAAGGTTGATGACGTAGAATGTCAATTACTTGCAAATCCAGATTTTATATTTATATAAGATTTCATTCACAAATGTTGGGTCACTTATTAGTAAGTAGCCCACTCTCTAGGTATAGACCATTGGTGGACTAAGGTGGGAGGTTGTAGCTCATCTCACACTCTGCATCTCATTCTTAGTTCATAGAGAGGTCTTTTGAGTTGACATGTGTAAGAGAAACAATTGTCTAAAAATGGAATTTGATACAAGGGCCTGGGGCAAAGCTCAGTGTTTGGGCATTTGTTCAGCAGGCCTGATGACTTGAGTTCAATTCCCAGATCCTACAGTGAAGGGAAAAAATAAATCCTGATAGTAATCTTTTGACTTCACACCCACATCGGAGCATGAGTGTGCCCACACCCATGCACACATATATGCACATATACCACACAGGCACACATCCAGTAACAACGATTCACACAATTAAAACAGAAAAAAAGCATTTGGGCACAAGAAAGACAACTGCTCCATCCCTCCAAATCGTCTCAGTTTTTGTTAATGTGTATCCAGTTACCAATGCAGGAGAGTAATCAGTGAATCTTGAATGTCGATTAGCTAAGGTTTTACTCCATATATCAAAATAAAAATGAAATTCTGGTTATATTAGTTTTATTACAAACTAATTGAAACACACAAATGTATTTTTCTCTATGGACAAATATTATTACTTCAGACTGGAAATAATGTAGCTGGGACAGAGGGGTGGCGGAAGTGACTGTTGGGTCAGTTGCTACTCGTGTTGTCTTTGTGCCAGCCTTTCCCTGGGGGCCATGAAAACCTTGTTCTTTTTTGGTTCCAGGCCTTTATTGTTATTATAGTCCCTATCCACAGAATTGCATCATCCACAGTGTTCATCATTGACTTTCCTCCTGTGTGCTCTACAGAGACCCTGGCTGCTTGATGAATCATTTTTGTTTATTTACTTGACCTGCAAAATCTCTGATCAGGCTCTGATCTATAGATCTTTGGCAGTGATACCTTCTGCTGTATACTCTCTCTAGTTCGCTATGTGAAAGGAGTTTATAATTCATTGTCTTTGGTAGGAAAGTGGTTTTGGCTTGTGATCTCACTGGCAATGCGCCCAGTCAATCAGAATGACTGTTCTGACTACAGGGAACAGAAAACCAGAGGTGTCTAAACCATTGAGAGGTTTTATTTGACAAGGAAGAAACTAAAAGGTGCATTGTAGGGGTTCCTTGACTTGGTGGGTGATGCCAGCAAGAAGACATCCATTTCAGTCTTTGTCTTCAGGAAGTTGACTGTGTTCTTTGGCTCATGTGTCCTAAAAGAGGGCTGCTCTGGCTGCTTGAACCTGTCCCAATGTGATAGCACCAACCCCAATCCCCACTCTATCTATCTCTGCATCTCTGAGGTGAAAATATTTTTCCAGAAGCAATCCAGATTTTTTCCATGTTTTTCAGAATTATGTGTCATGTGCACTTAAACCTGTAAACAAGGCAGGAAAGAGGCATACTTGACAGTTTTGGACTATGTGACCTGCAAGCATAGGTGGGGCACTGAAGGAGTGATAGGGGATTCATAGCAGTTACAGTCACTGTGATTAAGTCTATCATGCCATAGCTACCTGTGAGTCACAACAGAATGGCACTTTTATGACTATGAGCATTACAAGGACCCAAGCCTCTGTTAATTTGCTTCTTAAGGTGAGAGTGCTAATGTGTCACAAAGGAAAACAATATTCTTTAACTGCAAAGCTGTGTGATCACTCACATTTGCTGTGCCACAGTGAGAATTTTACTGTCTTATACATATGAAATGCACACATGATAAACATGTATTAAGGAAAACTTAAGAACAGAAATGGTGACTCCAGCATTTCTCTGATTATCAAGGGATGCATTTTTAAATGCAAAAAAATTCAGTTGACTGAAATGTTATATTAGTAGAAGCTGGTCTTAAAATTGTTTGTCACATGGACATGTGTAGCTCACAGAAACATGCTTAGGGCTGGACAAAGAGTGGGTATATGGATATCAAGAAGGCTGAACTCATTTAAAAATTCAGTTGTTTCTCTGTCATATAGTGTGTTTTTTAATTAGCAAAGTACTTACATTGCAGGAAATTAAAATACAATATGTCTTATGTGCCAACATGAATATAGATAAATGAACAAAGTGATAGAAATTGCCACTATATTTCTGAGATACCATCAATGTACAACTCACAAGTTTAGTGTTTACTCTACTATGGCTTCAGGGGGTGAGTGGAAGACTGGGTGCAGAATTTGGTAATGTCCAAGAACATTACTTATATAGTATGCTTAATTCTTGAGGAGACAATGAGCCGATAATGCTCTGGGTGGTGAGAAGTTGTTATTTTACTTAAGCTGATGATGGAAGACATCATGGATGAGTCACCGCAGAGTCGTGAGAAAAGATAACCTATATGAGGGATGAGAATGGAAACTTAAGTCATCAGAAAACTCAGCCTGCAGAAGAACAAAGAGCTTCATGGCAAAGTGTGCTAAGTGCATTGTAAACAGAAATGAGTGGCCATAAAAATGCAAGCTGTAGACACTATGTCAGTTAATTTTAACTGTCAGCTTGACACAACACGGAATCACTTCAGAAAGGCGTCTCAATGAGGCCTTGTCCAGATGAGTTGGCCTGTGAGAGATTATTTCATTTATTGAGTAAACAGGAATAGAAGGACCCTCTCTGACGGTAGGCAGTATCATGAGGTGAGCTGTGGACTGATGAAATGCAGAGCCCTGCTGAACACCAGCAAGGATGCATTTGTTGCTTTCTGCTTCTGGTGACACTTGGGATGTGACCAGATTTCTTGAATTTCAGCACTGTAACTTTTGTATTATGATAGATTGTAATGTGGAGCTCATGCAGCATTGCTTTGTCTTCTCTGCATTGCTTTTGTTAGGATGTTTTATCACAGCAATAGGAAATTAAAATAAGACAGAAATATGTATCTATTGGCTGGTTGTTAAACCCTAACAAATAGAATTTCTTACAGAAAATCTTCTTTGTACTAGTTCCTTTTCAATATTTGTAGACCTATTTGTTCATTTCCCACGTGTTTTCCTACTCAAGACCCTACACTGCACACCTCCAGAGAAGCTAGGAAACAAGGAGGACCCTGGAGAAGGGGAAAGGGACAAGAGCTCCTGAGCAAATTGAGAGCACAGGGGGAGGGAGAGGGTGGTAGGGAACAGAGAAGGGGAGAAGAGGAGGGAGAGGAGAACATGGGGGATCAGGAAGACTGAGACAGAGGAAAAATAGAGGAGAGCAAGAAAAGAGATACCTTAATAGAGGGAGCCATTATAAGTTTTTATTGTGATTTTTTTAATTTTGATTTTTAAATTAGAAACAAGTTGCTTCACATGTCAATCCCAGGTCCCTCTACCTTTCCCTCCTCTCCTCCCATGCTCTCCCACCAACCTGTTCATACCCCCTCCTTTTCCCAGGGAGGGTGAGGCCCTCCATGGGGGTGTCCATAGTCTATCATTTCATCCAGGGCAGGGCCTAGACCTTCCCCTAAGAGTCCAGGGTGAGAGTGCATCTCTCATTGTGGGATGGGCACCCAAAGTCCATTTATATGCCAGGGATAAGAGAAATCTGGCACTAGTGAAATATCCAGAGATCAAAGAAAAAAATGTAAAAAAAAAGAAATATCCAGAGATCTACAAGGATGACCCCAACTAAGAATCTGAGCAATAGTGGAGAGGCTACCTTAAATGCCTTCCTCTTATAATGAGATTGATAACTACCTTGAATGCCATTCTAGAGCCTTCATGCAGTAGCTGATGGAAGTAGAAGCAAACATCCATAGCTAAGCACTAAGCCGAACTCCTGGGATCCAGTTGTAGAGAGGGAGGAGGGAAGAGCAAATGGGTCAAGACCATGCTAGAGAAACCCACAGAAACAGCTGACCTGACCAAGTGAAAGCACATGAACCCTTTAAAGCTGGCGAATCAGCATTGGACTGAACCAAGCCCTCTGAATGTGAGTGTCAGTTAGGAGATCTGAGTAGTCTATCAGACCTCTGACAGTAAAACTAGTATTTATTCCTATTACATGTATAGACTTTGGGAGCCTATTCCCTATGGAGGGATACTCTCTCAGCCCAGATACACAGAGGAGGACCTAGGCCCTCCCCCAAGTGATGCAACAGACTTTGAAGATCCCCCATGGAAGGCCTCACCCTCCTTGGGGAGTGGATGGGGTGGGATTAGGGGGTCGGTGGCGGGCATGTGAGGATGGGAGGAAAAGGGAACTGGGATTGATATGTAAAATAAGATTGTTTCTAAATTAAATAAAACAAATAAGAAACTCACCACGCACACACACACACACACACACACACACACACACACACACACACACACACACAGGCGCGCCACAATCCCTATGACCACAGAGATTAGGCCCTGAGTACAGAACCAGAAGAAGATAGGGTCTCCCAAGGAAAGGTAAATAGAATATATTGTTATGGAGAGAAGGAGAGTGGGCCAGAAGGAATGTTGTGGGAAGATTAAATAGTGGGGTATGGAAGGAAAGGGTGAGGGAAGGAAATGTGGAGAAGGACCACTAACCCTAAGGGCCATTAGAAGGTCCATATAGAAACCTATTATTGAAGAAACATGCATGCGCACACACACACACACACACACACACACACTACTCTCAATAAAATAACAGGGCAGACAATGCCCCAGCAATACATATTATGTCACCAATTGGCCAAGTGACTTTTTGCTCATGGCATTTATCACAGCAATAGAAATTAATCTAAGACAACTAGATTCCAGCAGGTTGGTTCAGTGCTTAGCTATGGATGTCTGCTTCTACTTCCCTCAGCTACTGGAGGAAGACTCTAGGACGGCATGCTTTATGTATGCATTATTATTATTATTATTATTATTACTCGTCTTTGGGAGTTCTGTGAGTGGAAGGCCTTGTGCATGCTTGGCAAGTGCTCTGATACTGTGTACACCCTGTCCTGCAACAGTCAGCTTGATTATGAGACAAGGAGGCTTCCCTAGGGAAACTCAGAGAAGCCAACAGGCATCTGAGGTCTCGGCAGATATCTGTTGCGTTGCAGCATGTGTGGTTTCAGTTCTGATTTCACGTTTTGTGGGCTTTATGGAGTTAACAACTCAGAAGATGCTTGGTGACTGTTAACACTCTTCATTGCTACCTGATCTCACAGAAGCGTTTACAGGCCGTGCTTCACGCTCTTAAATGGATTGTGCACTTGCCAGACTAATGGAATAGCTGCTCTCACCTTTTAATCACCTGACCCTGAGAGGCGGTAAGTGCTACTCTGAGAATTCAATGATGAGTTTTTCTATTTTTGCTTTTACTCATAACTACCATATTAAATGAAGTATAAACACCTTTGATGTTTTCCCCCCACTCTGGTGCATGTGTTGCTTCTCCTGCCTGTCCTGTGCACTGGCTTTTGCTGTGGAGAATTATGGGGTAAATGCAATCAGTTCTGAGAGGAGGCAGCCTTATTCTGAGGAAGAAAGAGGATGCTAAAAAGTTGATGTAATAATTCAGTGACTGGGACTTACAGGGGCTCCCAGAGATCAGGGAGCTGTAGGAATCTGACCTAGGTCCTCTGCATATATGTTATGGTTGAATATGCTGGTGTTCTTGTGGGACTTCTAACAGTGGGAATGGGGGCTTTCTGCTTATTTGTGGAACCCTTTTCTCCTATTGGGTTGCCTCCTCCAGTCTTGATGTAATGGCATGTGCCAGGTTTTATTGTAGCATATTATGCCATGTTTGGTTGATATCCCTGGGAGGCTTGTTCTTTTCAGAGGAGGCAGAGGAAGTCAGAATTTGGGGAGAGAGGAGGTATGGAAAGGGAGACGGGGGGGGGAGGGGAGGGAAGGGAAACCGCAGTCAGGATATAACATATGAGAGAAGAATAAAAAAAACTGGTATAATGAAACTATATTTAAGCATTGCTATGGGTAATACAACTATTTGGTTTTATGCTACTGCTGTTAGATTTCTATTATTTCTGTTCTCTAGCCCCCTATCTAGGAAATTCACTTTGATAATGATAAAAATAGTTTTGATTATTTAATTCATTTAGTATGTCTCTTCCTCCCTGCCCCTTTTTCCTTTTTCTTATTTTCTTTCCTCTCCTACCTCCCTCCTTTTCTTCCTCTGTTCCTTTTTCATTCTTTCCTATTCATTTTTCTTTTCTTTTTTTTTAAATGCATCTTAAAATAGTACCTCACAACCATTTCTTTTCATCAGCCTTCTGAATGCTGGGTTACAGATGTAAGCCACCATGCCTTGGTTGAGTTATCAATTTTTCATTTATTGTATCTAGATAAAGTTATGATTTGCCTAGATACATAATATCTGAATAATTTATAGTCACCTCAAAGGAAAATAATGTAAAGTAATTGGATCATGTTTAATAGTTGTGGGATGAGTTTCTATGAGGAATAGAATTGGCAAATGAAAATTTTATATTTCCAGGCATTATGACTACCATCATGTTTCTACACACTTGTTTATTTTTTCATTTTCTGTTATAATGATCCCACGTACTGATTGCAAAGTGGATGCCTACTGAGCCGTTCTTGGTCTGAAAGTTGCATCTTGGCAGATATTGTTAGACATAATTAACAAAAAAACATTTCCATGTTCAGGATCTAACAAAGAATAAGGATGTTGAGAAGACTGGGAATTCAACATCCACACAAATATCATGAGCTTGAGATGAAGAAAAGTCTTAGGCTAAAACAATATTACTGTCATGCAGAGAGAGTAAACGAGAAGCTGGTGGGATGCACTCCTTTGAGCCATATGGACATAGGTGAAAGTTAACAAAAGCAAGAATAATGTTCATGGCCAAGTGGCTAGCATTTGTTTAAACCAGTCACTGAAATTATTAACATTGAAAGCAGACTTGTTAAGCTGTCTATATGTATATGTGTATGTGTGTGTGATGTTTAAAATCTTTAATTTTTTTCTTCATACACATTGAAAAATCATTTCTGGCATATACTTTCTTCATAATGTTATAAATAGTTTGCAGAAATGGGACTTTAATAAAAATACATAACAAAACAAATGTATTACTGTAAACCATATACATGAAGATAGTCTTTAGGCAAATTTTAAAAATGTTATATAATATTAAAGGCTACCATGAGCACATTTACAACATGACAAATGAAGTCTTTACCCTTTTTGAAGGGATGGTCTATGCAATGTTGACCTCTAAGTCTGTTCAAGCTGAGCCAAGGAGAGGATTCGTCAGAGGATTTGCTGATGTTTCAGGAAGGGCATACAGTGCAGTGGTAAATGCATGTACTTTGGAATCAGACTTGTTGGTTTAAAGTCTGGCTGAGTCACTTCCTATCTGTGTAAATGTGGACATATGATTTTCCCCAAATCCCCATTTTTTGTGTTGTAAGAAAATGCACGTAAAGCACATCCAGCGCCCTGGACTGGACGTTGTGATGACATCTGCTGCCTGTTGTTCCTCCTGTGTTTAAATAAAATTATTAATTCTCCTTAGGCTTCACTTTCCCATCCTGCTTCTCTTGGCAGGCTTTTCTTCCCAGTCATAAACCACAAAAGGCTTTGAATGTAAAAGAAGATTCATCCACTCTAGAAGCACATGACTGAGAAAGACTAAAGTGACTTGCACATCTATTCTTGTTCCAAAATAGTTAAATGTTGGACAATCCCAGACTAAAAAGCATCTTTTTTAAGAACAGGATAGATGAACTCTCCTGGTAACACTATTTAAGGGATTCTTTATGTCCATTATTGGTTACTCTTTAATTTTTGTCAAGCCGTTTAAAAGAAAAATTTTGTACTCCTATAACAACTCTTGCCTAAGATGTAAATGCTTTCCACTCACTTCAAGTCTGGGTGGATGGCCTCTATTTCTTGCTATTGGTTCTGGCTCCAGCGAGAATGTAGGAGCTTACAGAAACTCACTGCTGTTAACACAACCAGGAGAAAACCCCAGGAGGTTTTGAAAAGCTCATGCTTTCTATCTTGTCACCAAAAAGCTTTGAACCCAGCTGATGATGGTATAGGGTATCACTGTAGGCTGGAATCTGATGGTGAGGCAAACACAGGATCAGAGATACTGTTGGCCCCAACTTAGGGGACTTGGGCCTAAGAAGACAAAAAAAAATCACCTCATCAGGAACTTGATCCTGAACCTCTGTGGAAGAGAACTGATCCAGCCCCTTGGGCATGTGAAGGCAGAAGTGAAGTAAGACTAGGTAAAGTGGAAAACCAGCCCAGAGTCTGTTCAGCTTTTATTACACTGAAGGTAAGCATCTCCAAGAATTCCAACCGAACAAACAGGAGCTGTTTCTATGGAAAAAATACTCCTGATTGCAATCTTGCTTTCAAGCACCTTGCCTGTCAATCAGCAAAACCAAGACTCATAGAATGCTGATTACAGTGGAAAATAAGTATATTCATGGAGACACTGGAATTAGCAGAAAAGTTTCTAGATTAACCTTTGTATATTTAGTCTGTAATTTATGGGAAAACTTTGGCAAATAGGATGAAAAGTGAAGGGTGTTAACAGAAAAAGAAAACTTCAGGAAACAATATAAATTTTATAATAGAAAACTGTAGTACCCCAAACAGTTTAGCATTCAATGTGTTTCACAGCAGACCAGACACAGCCAAATAAAAAATGGTGCACCGAGAAAAAAGTCAGGAAAAATCCTTGAAACTGAGGGACAAACTAAGGTTGGAGTTGAAATGTAACAGAGGAACATTGGGCCTGTGAGAGCATTAAATGTTGTGTCACATATGAACAAAAGAGAGTTCTAGGAAAGAGGGAGAGTGATTGGGGAAGAGGACACATAAACTCTTCAGAAATCGTGCTGGCAACATTCCAAATTAAAAGCATAACTTTTCAAATTCAAGACATTATAGAAACCGCAAACAAAATATGGAGCTCACAGAGACACAGCACAATGACCCTGCTGTAGATAAAGGATAAAGAGAAAATTTAGAAGCAATCAAAAAACAAACAAACAGAACAACAACAACAAAAACACAGGCGTGAGTCCCTGAGATGAGTAGATGATTGGAGACACTTGTAATAATCAGTAACTGAAGCCAACACATGGCGCCTTTAGAGCAGTTAAAAATACTAACCTTAATTTTATAAGTATAAAATGCATTTCAAAAAATGAGCATTAGATTAAAATTATTTCAGATACACAAACCTGAAGAATTCATAGCTACTATTCCCCTGTTATCAGTAGCAGGAAAGTAAATTCTTAGGGCTGTAAAATGCAAAAGTCAGATCAATAAGAAGGAATAAGGCACTCTAGAAAAGAGAATATCTGGTTAAAAAAAGACTACCTAAAATCTTTCTTTCTTTTAAAAATAAGCTTTATTATAAAAACTTGCAAATGAAAACAAATCACATACTGAAATTAACGGATCCCAAATCTTATACATCTTAAAGAACTTGTATGTTGTTAGACTAGGCATTAGGAATGGAAGCTGTTGAACTGTTTAAAAGACTACTGATCAGTTAAAGCAGTAATAAAAATATAACATTTTAAAGGCCATAAAACATAAAACCATAATATAGGTTCATAGAATCATAAGAGATGGAGTGAGGAAATGGAATACCCTTGGGATGTTGTCACACAACGAAGCATTAATACATAATTTAAGCCAACTCTTGGTGAGTAAGAATGCTTACTGTAACTACTGAGAAGTCACCAGAAGAAGAAAATATGACTGCAATTAAACATTAATTCAAAGGAATTCAAAAGATGAACAAGAAAACATTTAATGAGATAAATAGAAAACATACAGAAAGTTGTCAAACCCAAGGATTAAATGTTCTACTTAAAAGACAGGTTATCAGACTAGGTATGTAGTGCATCAAATTAGGATTCAAATTTATGAGAGGCATCTTTTGTCCAGGAGGTACACATCAAATACGACACAAGTAACAGCAAAAGGCATGGATAAATGAACATGGCCCCACAAATCACAGGCAATGTAGTCGGCCGAGTCACTCCTTAGTGTGTACTTCAAACAGATGAAAAACAAGGGAAACCCAGGTGGAGTGCGGAGCACTTCATGGTGATGGAAGGATCTGCTTCTCAGGGAAGAACAACAATCCCGTGTGGAGTCTGTGAATTCCACTCTTCCCTATTTCACAAGCTTCTTTTTCCCTAAAGCTTTATTAAATGAACCCGTATTGTCCCATGAGCTCACGTTTCAGTGGAGTACAGTATCACTTCCCAAGCACGGGAGATAGCGGGTAGATGAAATGATTAATTCTCTCACTGGGGCCATTTGGTAGGCACAGTCTACTTGTATCTAGAGTAAGCTGTAGTACCAGGAAAGGAATTTGTATCCGTTTGAGCCTGTTTCCCAGTGGATAAAGCAAACAGAAGTCATTCTTGGCTTAACTTGGGAGTTTCTAGGGAAGGCGACGGGCAGTGCAGTATAGCAGGGACGCAGCTCCTGGGCTCCTGGAGACCTGTTCCTCAGCAGTTAGCTCTGGGTGATTCTTTTTACCAGTTTTCATACCGAGTCCCCTTCACAGGCAGTGCTGAAGCAGCCAGACTAAGTTGTGTGGTCTAGACCCAGGGCTCCACCCTCTATTGTTTGTACATTGTGCTCTCCCAGAGGAAAATTGGAATATTGAAAAGATAGTGATTGACCTAGGAGGCAAATCTTACTCTGAGACATAGTGTAGTATAGAGAAGTTATAAAGACAAGATGGAAAATGCTTAATGCAAAAACTAAAGTCTTGGACCAGATTGGGTATTAGATGCTATTTTTCACTGAAGAAGTGGTTTTCTGCCTGGTTTTGCATTTGGATAGAAACTGGGGTTCAGATATCAAGGGAATGGAACACAGTGGGGTTTGTGACAAATTGCCCTGGAATGAAATGAAGTTACCAGAGCAGGCTGTTTTTGGTATGTAAGAAAATTGTAGGACTATGTGAAATTATAGTTTTAATCTTCAGGGAAGTTTGGTGTTAGATGAGGGGCCGGTATTGTTTGTTTGTTAAGGACTTGCTTTGAAAGTTGTACAGCTCTAGGAATGTCAACCAAGGTAGTCATCCATCTTATTATAGGGGAAGGACATCAAAGGCAGCCTCTCCACCACTGCCTAGATTCTTAGTTTGGGTCATCCCTGTGGATCCCCTAACTTTTCCCCTGCGCCAGGCCTCTCTCCAAACCTATACTGGCTCCCTCTATCAAGGCATCTTCTTTCTTGCCCTCCTTTATTCTTCCCCTGTCTCAGTCCTCCTGTTCTCTCCTGTGTTTATCCCTAGATCAAAGGTATTACTGCAATACTGATAACTAATGTATGCTGTACCCACAATATTTTTATTTATAGTTTCAACAAAATATACTCTATTTGAATAATGGAGCTGAGTCATAAGGTTTTTTTTGTTTCTTTTAAACAAGAATGAGTTTCTACCTTTGATTTCTCAAATTTAGCTCTCTCTCAGCATAATCGAATTATTTGCCTGGAGGCAAATCAACAATTAATTTACCCATTTAAAAGCTGTAGGTATGATGTTTTCTTTAAAATAGAATGCCATTTGAAAATGAAGAACACACACACACACACACACACACACACACACACACACAGGAAGATATTACTAGACTTTACCAGAATATCTAAAGATCAGGACTAGATTTGAAAAGAAACATTAATTACCCTTCCTTGATCAGACTATGTAAGTCTTAGCTTGCATTCTTACTTAATAGTACATATCTGGATTATGATGCTGATTCTGCCATAATGTATAGTGATTAGGAAAAACCAGGGCAGATAACTCATGCTCTTGCTCTAAGAGAGTAGGTGTGAAAGAAATTGTCTGAATCCTTTCTGTCCTTTTAATCCATATACTTTTGAGATACAGTAATACACTGCTTGCTGTCTAATAATTGTTGATATAAAATGTTGATAAGCTATGTACACATCTTTTTGTGGTTTTTTGTTTGTTTTTCAAGACAGGGTTTCTCTGTGTAACTTTGTAGACAGGCTGGCCTAGAACTCACAGAGATCAGTCTGCCTTTGCCTCCTGAGTACTGGGATTAGAGGCATGCACCACTGCAGCTGGGGTGCCTTGTGCACATTTTATTAACAAATACAAAATGCTCCTTAAGCTCCTGTGTGTTGAGCATCTGCCCTTGCAGTGGCCTCTACTGACATTCATATTGCACACTTCCTCACCTCCTTCGAGTCTTTGCTGAGTATTGGTGTCTTGAAGGTACTAATTCGACCTCTCCTAAATGTGAATGTCCTGATGCTCCCAGTGTGCTTCACATGCTGTGCCACTATGTAGAAGTACTAATTGCCTTTTAAGAATACTGTGCATTTAAAAATATTGTTTCTTGGTCACCCATCAAATGTAGGCTTCAAGAAAACTGACTTTTTTTCTGTATTGGTATAAAGTCATTGTTTGTAGTGTTAGATTTCATAAACACAATTTCTTTCCAGTATGGTGTTTAGAGGGAGCCATTATAGGTTTGAGGAGAGATCTGGTACTAGGGAGATTTCCAGAGATCTACAAGGATGACACCAACTGGAAATCTAAGCAATAGTGGAGAGGCTACCTTAAATGCCCTTCCCCTATAGTATCTTATATCTTAGAACCTTCATCCAGTGGCTGATGGAAGCAGAGGCAGACACCAACAGCTAAACACTGAAAACTGACTTTTGAGCTATCCGACATAATATTTTTGTTACTTGGAATTTTTATATCTATAAAAACTGGATGAATATTAAATGAACAGATAAGTGGATCACTAAATGCAGAAAGATAATTTAACTTACTAGTCCGAATGAGTTGGAGGTTGTTATAATTTGTTTAAGTGGTTGCTAGAAGCCTGAGTTGTACCAAATGGGGTAGAAATATTAGAAAAATGGTATTGTATTGAAAATAAAACCCCAGATTATAAAGACATTGAGTGTCTCTCAACCTTGTTCGTCAAGAGAATTAGTATTGAAAATCCTGCCTTCACCAGATGTGAGAAACCATTGCCCAGAGTAGTTCAGTGTTCATCGATAGACTGTAGTTCTTAGGACAGGTCACCGTGTCCAGACTGGGACATTTCTAGCACATATCATGGCATTCTTTATGGAATGAATCCAAACATTCACAGATAGTTTACCAGACAACATGGAGTTTATTCTAGAACAATCTTCCTGGCAAGAGTGGTAATAATAAAATCCACCATGGAAGCAGCTAGCTGGTCGTGGGGATTCTACAACTGAACCCCAAACTGATGATAACTTTGACATCTTGGAACAAACCATTATACAGTTTAAGACACTCTTGGGCTAGTAGCACTACTGACCAACCACACTGGATTTTCTGGGACCTACACATCTTTCCAATGTGAGTCAAATCAAAGACATGGATCTCCTCACATAAGGGACAAGATGTGGAGGAGGGGCCCTCTTGTAGTCATAAGTTCACTTTCTGGAGGTAAACTTTTTGGTTTGATCTATAGAAAGGAGGACATCCTACTAGAATTACGATTAAAATACAGTGCCTGAAATTCTTCAGGGACAGACATCATGACTGAACTACTGCTGAGTTTTACGTCTGGGGATGATCACACATTTTCATTTGGAACCTGGATAGTTTTGTTATGTCAGGAGTGGGGATGGTTTTGTTTTATTGCTTCTTTGCAATTATGTGTGTGGGAAGACAGCTGCGTTTGGATGGAGATACTCAGAGTAACCATTGACTCCCTACTGAATCCTGAAATAGCCTCTCCTATTAGTCTCTGTTCTCCACAGTCATTTATGAGTTTCAGTCAAGTTCCTGTTGGTTGTTGATTTTCTAGTCTCTGATTTATAAGACAAGTAGTCAGTCAATGATATTACAAATTAGTACTAATTACACATTGCCTTGTTCTGAAGCAGTGGTTCTCAACCTGTGGGTCACAACCCTCAGTAAATCTCTATCTCCAAAAATATTTACATTAAAATTCATCATAGCAGTAGCAAATTTATGGCTAGAGAAGCAACAAGAATAATTTCATGGTTGGGGGTCACCACAACAAGAGGAACTGTATTAATGGGTCATAGCATTAAGAGGGCTGAGAACCCCTGTTTTAAACCATTATGTACATATACATCATATCATAATATACATGCACACATATGCTCATATATTTCATATTATTTTATATGTAATTATGTATGTGTGCATGTATTAATTTTCCTCCTTGACTTTACACTGCTTTAGAGTAAAGAGACCATGTTTTCCTTTTTGCATAGTATCTTGTCGATTTTGCATATTTGTGCTGGTTCTCTATCTGGCATATCATTCATTTACAATTAAGGTAAGCAAAGACTCAACAGCACACACAATAATAATAAACCAACTACACAAGTTCTCACTCTGAAGTTCTGAAAGTTTTCCAGCATATCTGAGACTATTAACATGGAGAGATCAAAGCCCCCAATCCATAAAACCAACCAGGAGGGGGCGCAAAAGAGACACAAACCTGTCAGGTTTCTGCACCCATACTGCCTGCCCACAATGGTTGCTATGGAGAGGGCTAGGCTATATATTTAGTGTACATCCCTTCCCCCGCCAATCTCCAGGCGGACTTTCTGTTGTACAGCTACTATGTGTCTGTGAAGCCAATTCTAGGAGATTCTCCCCACAGTTTTTCTTTCCATATTGATGAGATGTAGGAAAACTTTAAAAGCATATGAAGGTAGAAATTTTGCACTAAAATTCTGGGCCTTTAAAACTCTGCCTTCCTTAGAAGGAGGGTCTAGGCCCTGCCCTGGATGAAATGACAGACTATGGACAACCCCATGGAGGGCCTCACCCTCCCTGGGGAAATGAGGGGATATTGGGGGAGGTTGGTGGGAGGTCATGGGAGGAGGGGAGGGAAACAGAGAGGGACCTGGAATTGACATGTGAAGCAACCTTTTTTCTAATTTAAATGTAAAAATTATATATATATATGTATATATATATATATATATAAAGAAGTCAGGCAAAGCTGTTTTGAATGAACATAACTTAGTTTTCTAACTTTTGATTAGTATAAGCAATATGAAGAAGTTCTATACTGTGTTACTAAAATGTTTTAAAAGGTTTTTAAGTCCACACTATAGAGGGACTTGTCCTATGTTAGACACAGTGCTGTATTTTCTATGGGTCAGGAAAATGTCAGAGTCCCTCTGGGTATAATCTTTTAAATAATCATATTTACACGATACACACCTATAGTGTGTGTGTTATATGTAGTGTCTTTATTCCCATAAAAGATGCCCTTTTAAATGTTCCAAATCACAGGAACATATTACTGTTTCCAGCAGGTTCATTTTGACAATCCAGTTTTTTGAGTAGTCATGCAGTTAAGTATTTATAGATACTGCAGTCTATAACACCCATTCCAAATCTTTAAGGACAGCATTTTCAGCTGGTCGGTGGTGGAGCACACCTTTGATGCCCACACTTGGGAGGCAGAGACAGGCTGATCTGTGAGTTTGAGGACAGTATGGTTTATACGGCGAGTTCCAGGACAGCCAGGGCTATGCCAGGGAAACCCTGTCTCGGACAGAAGAAAAGAATGGCACTTTCCACATTTTTTTGTATGAATGCAATATGAGATTGCCTTGAATGTATAAGATTTTGTTTTTAAAACTGTTATCTGATTTTGATAAAGTTGTATTTGACAAAGTACAGCAATGAAAGAAAACCAAGAAAGAATGAAATAAAAAGATAATATGAGTTCAGTCACCTGTAAAAAGCATCTGGAAAAAGAAGTGTTAACAGTATATTATACACTAAAGATGATTATAAATAGTAATACCAAGTAGTACTGTGTGTGTGTGTGTGTGTGTGCACGTGTGCGCGCACACACACACACACACACACACACGTGGGTATGTATGTTTTGGAAATACACAAACTTTTATTTCAAGGAAATGTGACACAAATGTTGAGAATTTCCAGATGTCATTTCATGTGTGTCTATTACAATGATATCTTTTGACTTAGACTTATTTGTTTGAATTGATTTTTAGAAATCAAGTTAGGAGGACTAGAGACATGATTTGATGACTGAAAGCGCCTACTGCTTTTGTGAAGGACCAGGGTACTTTATTCCCATACAAGATGGGAATAAAATACTCTAGCACCACATGGGTTGGCTTTCAACCACCTATACTCCAGCTGCAGGGGATTTGACACCCTCTTCTGGACTCAATAGGTACCCATAGTCATATGCCCACATATTCCCCCCCCACACACATAAATAAAAAAATTTAAAATCTTAAAGAAAAATCAAGTCACGTGATGGTTCCTCCAGCTGAGACAGAGGAAGTAACTTTTTATTAGGAAACTTATTGGATTTATTTTGTGTGTATACACATATGTGAGCCTGTAACAGAAATATCTTCAGTGCTGGTCTTCCCGAGGAAAAATGGGTGTTTTAGTTGTTGTCTACTTCCTCCATTGTCTATTTCCCTCCTGCACTGAATTAGTTCTGATTAGAATGTGGTAATTCTTGAGCACAGACTCAGTTACTGCAGCTGTAGGGGGTTACCTTTTCTCTCTTCTGGCTGGGTGGTTGGGTTGTGCAATCATGGAAAGAACAGTGTTACAGCTTGGAGAGGAACACACCAATGACTGTTTTGTAGGAACATCCAGATGAGAAACAAATAAACCGATTTTGGCATTGGTTTTATTTAAGAAACTAATAAAGCACTGTTTAAAAACTCAATGAAAAGCACCCTTTACTTGTAACAATTTTAAACTTCTAGGGAGATCTAACTGCCCAGTCCTTCTGGGTAATGCAGTCCATGGAAGCTCAATAGTGATGCAGATATTTTGCAGATGGAAACAGATAACATGTGTTCTTATTTGAGTGGTTTGAAGATTGGGAGGTAGTGCTGCTACCTTTGTATGGTTCCAGGAGCTCATTTGAGTCAGAAATTCAGACATGTCTGTTCTAGACAAACTTTATTATCCAGTAATGGCTAGTTCTTGGCCTGTTCATCAAGATCAGTTTTCATCTACCACATATCTTACATCTTACAGGGTGATGCGATCAAATGGAAGAACTTAGTTTAAAAAAACCTAATAGGCTGTAAAAATATCTATCATCTGTATTAAAATATTTGTTGATATGAGAATAGTTAAGTACATGGTCATTGTATCTATTTTGAAATTTTAGATTATACACTGTAATACACAAGTTGGAAATTGTAAACCTTAACTCAGAAGGTACCAGAGTGCTTTGATCTTTAGGAACTGGGAAAAAATGCAATACTCATTAGGGTGTGTGCGGTGTTTACACAGATAACCTAATGTGCTATCAAATCCACAGTCTTTCCAAATTGACCACATGCAAGCCAACTGGATTGAACGAAAGTTTCCATTGTTTGTAAGGACTACCATATCCAGCTAGGACTTTTCCAACACAAGCAATTCCAATATCATGCAGTTCTCTTAAGCAATTCTTGATTCTCAGGGAATAGCAGCCTGTGGAGAAGAATAGAATATTGATCGGTTCAATCTGGTGCTTCCCCTGACTTGCTCATATTCACTGATAGCTGTATATCCCTCAACATGTGCTAAGTAGCTACAGAATTCTTAAGATCCGTATCATCTACAGCCAGGAAATCTATCTTTCCTTTCCTACTTAAAGGCTTCTATTTTCTTTTTCCCTTTGACACTATGCAGTATGCCTCATGCCTCCCAAGATAAAAGAAAAATCACCACCCTTGCTGCCAATGATGCCTTGTGGAAATGATTCTGGAAGTGGCAGTGCCGATACCCAGGCCCACAGTGCCTGTGGCTCAGTGTTTTGATGACTCTTTAGAAGTCTCCACCAGCCTCCTGCTGTCCTGCTGTTGAACTTACCTTGTGTTCCTTCCCTGCAATCTGGATGTTTCTGTTTGGTCTCTCGTGGATGCATTCTCTTTCTAGTTCTCAGCCATGAGTCAGATGTACTAAGGAGGGGACACAAATTGTTAATAGTGTTCTCCCCTTTACTTCTTCAACCTTTTAAGCCTGTCATATTATCCTTGAACCAAACAGGTGTGCTTTGATTCTTTTCCTCAGTGCTTTTGATCTAGGATCAGGGGTTCGGTCTCTGTTATATATTTAGTCTCTGATATACACATATCCCAACATGCACACTGTTGAGTCCTATGCCTCAAGCGAATGTAGTTTAGGTTAAAGTTCATATGCTTTATCACCAATAAAAACTTCCTTAATTTACCGGCTTCTTCTTTTCCTTTAGTTTGAACCTTAGATTCTAATTTTTCTAAAAGTGCTTCTTAAAATAGTTTCAATTTTAAATTCAGGGTGATGTTGTTTCATAGCCCCCCTCTTGCCTAACTGTAACTTGAAATCTCCAATTTATTTAAAATTAGGAGTATGTTATTCTAAAACATGACCCCTCTCTTCCACAAGTTTCCTTTGTTCGCCAAGCCTGCATAATGAGACACAGCAGCATTAAAGGCATCTAGCGTGAACCCACTCTCAGTATGCCGAGTGTTTCTGGAGCCACACAAAGCACACATGCCTTTCAAGTGATGCACAGGAATGAAGTGCTATAGCAGCTCCTGGGTTACCCTGGCTCAGAGCTTTTGAGAGATGCCAGGATTGGCTAAGGAACTTCTTTTTAAAAAGATGGAAAAAATTCCATGGAAGACAAACATAGATCACTTTTAAAAAATCATTTTTATTCCATTCCTTCTCAGCTTGTCAGTCCATAAATATCAAAACCCACTTTTAAAAGGTATGTAAGATATATTTGTATTGGAAGATAATAGTGGAGAGTTTAAGAACCATTTAGACATTGGGTAAATGTCATTTCAAAACAAATGCTTTTATTTCTGGTTGAATAAAATCCCAATATTCAAATGTGATTTGTCTAATGGATGACATGTAAATTCCTGAATATATGAGAGCAAATGAACATGTTTTATCAATATGTTTGTTCTCTGACTTACCTCAGGTAATATTACCATGGGATCTTTCGTTTATTATGGTCCCCAACATACCTTGAGGAAAGTTTCCATAGTTGGTGAGTTTGAGAAAGGCTTCTTACTATATTCCCAGAGGTCCTGTAAGGAGACAAAAAAATCTGCTTAGATCATTTAACTCATGCTTTAAAAAATGATTGGACCACAATAACCATTCTTCCATTTAAAATTTAGTTGACACATTAATTTTTTATTAATGCCTATATTTATAGGTAACAGTGTGATCTTTTAATATTCATTAATAATAGTAATTGTAAACCTTTTGTGTTCAAGAGACTCATTTAATAGCTTGTTGAAACAAATATTGGTAAATATCACCTTATTACCCTGTCTTAAACTCCTTAATCAATACTTTTAAATGAATGGGTCATTTATTCCAACGTCTTCTTTGGTACACTTTTCAAGCATTTCACTGACTTGAGTCAGAGGGATTTATACATGGATATCTCATTCTCACATTTTAAAATGCATTTCTTCTTTTCTTTTCTTTCTTTTTTTTTTTCGAGACAGGGTTTCTCTGTGGCTTTGGAGGCTGTTCTGGAACTCACTCTGTGGTGGACCAGGCTGGCCTTGAACTCATAGAGATTCACCTGCCTCTGCCTCCAGAGCGCCGTGATTAAAGGCGTGCCCCACAACTGCCTGGCTTAAATGCATTTCTTATATGAACTTCTTTGAACTAATAACTCAGTTAAAATTTTGACGCAAGAGAAGGCCAGTCCAGAAAGGGTGTAAAATTATATTTTTGAAACGTACTCTAGTTAGTGTCTTAGGACGGTAATTTTGAGTCTCTTGTTCAGAAAATTATGAAAGGGTCTTCAGTGGAGCGTCAGGCATCTCAGAGAAACAGTGGGTTTGGTCCTTTTCAAAGATGGGAGATGCGGTCTGCCGTTAGCCCTTCAATTACTGGGTGCAGGTGTCCGATGACGAAGCACTGGCTCAGAGCTCCCAGTCTTGTAAGTTTTCCATTTGCTTGAGGCGTCTCAGACAGGCGTTTCGTGGTCAGATTTAATCTGAAATTCATTTCTGCTATTTTCACCAAGAGTAAAATTCTGCAAGTATTGACTCTGGTTTTGTGAAGCACAGATGCTGAGCTGACAATGCTTACCATGTGGCCAAAGCTTCTTCCAACTACTGGAGACTACCAAAATACTTCAAAACAAAAAGTGTGTGTGGTGTCTGTGTGTTGTGCGTGGGATGGCAGCAGGGTGGTAGGGATGGAGAATGCCCACTGTAAATGTACTTAATAGGCTAGAAAATACTCTTGTCTTGTGCCTCCGGGAAAAATAAAATAAGAAAAACCGTCATCTTTTTCAAGAAGTCATTGAGTACTATTTTCTTCTCTTTGCAGAGCTGTAAAGTAGGCTGTGAAATGGGTTGGTGGTGAAAGATGAGCTGGTAGCAATTATTTCCCCAGATCCTCGCTGACTTGGATATGGGTAACTTTTCTTAGCTGAGGACAATCTAACTGAAAATGCAGATTCAATGACTAATGCCTTGGGTGTGTCAAAATGGCAGGCAGCAGTGTTTGCAACTCATCTCTCTATTTAGCCCTTCCCTCTGTGTCCAGATTTATGTTGGTTTCCTCCCTACTCATCAATCTAAGTTCTTTCAGAGGGAAATGCAGATTCTCCTGAGACTACCTACATGAATATCCACAAAGGAGTTTTGGTCAGTTAGAGGGTTTAACAGGGAGATGAGTGCTACAGAATTCTGCCCAGCTGTGTAGTCACAATTAAAGGAATAGTCAGTCACACTAACAAAATAGTTATGCAAAGAAAATGATTACCGAACTTGACACTGTTTAGAAGAATAATATTCCATTGTTTCTTTCTCAAGTCCGTATTGTGCCTGTATGCATTAAATTTCAAAGAAACAGAAAAAAATCCTCCAATTGGAAAGTGGTTGTTGGGAACTGGGTATGACATAATTATCATTATTTTAAATAACAAGATCCTTTCTTAAAGAAAATATAGCGTGGTGTCTGACATTTAATACCCATGGAGGTTACTTTTTAGAAATGTCTGTATACAAATTTGTATTAATCAATCACCACAGCACTGATACAAATTAGAAAGTGGTAAATATATCTTTATATTGTTTTCTGCTGAAGAAAACAGTAAGAGCGATGCATATGACATATACATGCCATTTCCCTCTCATTTACAAGAGTAGGCAGGTGTTCCTGGAGCTTGCCATATCCCTGTGAGAAGTCTACGTCAGACTCTGAGCCCAGAACAGGGAACACTGGGTTTTAACATAAACATGAAAACAAAACCAAATTGCCCTGTGTCAGGTTTGAGTCCTTCCTCTCCCATAACTCCATATCTTCTATTTGTTCTTGCCTTTTTGTTTGTTTTTCCAGACAGGGTCTCCCTGTATTGCTTTGTTCTTGTTTTCTTAATACACACTTCCAGACATTTGCACCCCAGGGACTCAGTGCCACCTCAGTTCTGTCTCCTTAGCCTCTCTCAGACAAGTTAGAAGTCTTGTCTCCTAAGGAAATAACTTTTGCACCACTCTTCTTGTCACATTCCTTTCCTCTTTTGGAGGGCTCTTCTAACCTGTAATTGATACAGCCTTTAGTGTAAGATGGCTATAATAAGAAAATACTTTAAGTATTTTATTAACCACTAATTCAACATGCCATTTGATTCTCATGAAAATATCATTATTCCAGAAAGAAATTATGGCTGAGAGAAACTAAGTTGTCCATGGTTCACACTAACAGTAGACAGAGGCAAGACTTGAACCTTCAATAGCCTGAAAACGACCTTTTCTTTCTCAGCATTACACTTTATGCTACATTAAGCCATTCCCACGGTGGTGTTCATTATGCAAATTCTGCATGTGCCAACGTTCTCAAAATTGCCAGTTTGGGAAGACAAAAATTTGTCTTTGCACGACTTGTTCTGTGAAGAAAAACACTAAGAAAAATCCCCATGACCCAGGTTTTATAACTGGCTGTTAATTAAACCCATCTATAAAGCAAAAGTGTTCAGCCATGCGGGAGACACGATGAATGGATTGATTTGTAGGTCGGGTGAATACAAGCATTAAGTCTTTAATTAACTGTGGTTGTTTAATTTGGTTAGCTAAAGCACCATATGAATGAAGTCACATTGTGAACCCTGTTCCTGTGTGGGCCTGTCTGTTTAATCATGCTTGCACCCTTAACCTCCAGTCGCCCCTTGCTAACTAACACACATTATTAACTGAAAGCCAAGGATGGCGTGAGTGGAAAAGTGCAAATCCCTCTTCATGCTTGGAAAGAATTACCCAACATGAACATCCTATTGATGCTGGTGGGGAAATAGGACACATTAATTAATCTGTTTTCATTTCTCCCGAAAATTTTCATTATATGGTAGAATGGCATGAATTGTGCACACCTGAATCTCTTCTATAACATCACTTTAATAAAACTTTTAACAAATTAAACATTGAGGTACAGTCAGTTTACAGAACAATAGTAAAAAAACTTGTTGGTAGCCTTAGTTTTAAAGAATAGATGTTCACTGATCTAGCTATGAATTATGAATAGTAATTACTTGAACATTTTTCTCTGGGGTCTTCACCTTTCTTCTTCTACTTAATAATGACTGCTTTTCATTTGGGGTCAGTGATAGTCATCTAAGGCATTATGTTCAAATGCCTGAAGCAGGGCTGCTATAGTTGGAGAAAAAAAAGGAATCTCAAGTTAATTTTCATCAGATTATTTTTCTTCTTTTCTCATTAAAGTAATGAACAGTCCCCATAAATGAACCACTATCATTTTTTAGATTCTATAATTCAAAGCATATTTAAGTCCTATTTATGATATTGCTATTCTAATATTAAATTCTGCTCGATTACTTTAGAAGAATTAGCTACATAATAAATTGTAGGGAAATGCACATATTAATTAATTTAATGTATATTTATTGAACCTCTATCAGACAAACAGACATTTGTAATATGTATATATATTCATAATAAATATTTACATGATTAAACATTTATACTGAGGAATACAATTGGGAGTAAAACCAGGATTTAACCATTTCCCAATGGAGGTTTAAAATATTGTGGGCATGATAGCTATAGATCAAATCATACTTTTTAAACATCTTATTCATTTATTTTATTTTTGTATATGTGTGTATGCATGTATAAGTTTATATACACCATGGGCATGCATGTTCCCAAGGAGGCCAGAGGGCATCATCTTCTTTGGAACTGGAGTTATAGGTGATTGTGAGCTCCTCTATGCCTGTGCTGTGAACCTAACATGGGTTGGGTCTTCTGTAACAGCAGTAAACACACTTTACACCCAAAGCATCTTTCTAGCCCCCTGTTCAAGAATACATTCCACACAAATACTTATTGATTACTCAATGTACCAGGCAGAGAGATAGACGACAACAAATTCCCTATGTGCATTGATATTTACTCCTGTGGGGCTTTTTAACAAAGAGAAAATAAAAGTATAGAAAGTGTATATAAAAATAAATGCTACAGTGTGAAGTGAGACAAGAGGATGCTCAGAGATGGGTGTTTTCAACAGGTGCAACTTTAAATGAGGTGGGCAGTGAGGCTCCACTGAAAATGTGTGCAAAGAACATGAGGAGTTAAGGGTAAGAGCCGTACATTTACTAGTGACAGAGAAGAGAAGAGGTACCCTTCTAAGGCAGGAGCATACCTGGTATGTTCTAGCGGGTTCACACAGGCCAAGTAAATGATTGAAGAATGAATGAAGAGCAACTAGTATGAGAAAAACCTGGGCATGGAAAACGAGGCCAGGGCAGGGAGAGATTCATGGGGACAAGAAGAGAGACACAGGAATTTCCCATACACGTTCAATGGTTCTTATCTCTTGGTTTACATTTTTTAAAGATTTCTAATATTTTTATTACTTTAATTTTAAATAGCTTGCTTCACATGTCAATCCCAGTTCCCCCTCCCTCCCCTCCTCCTGCACCCCCCCATCCCTCCAGCCTCCCACCATATCCCCACTTCCTTCCATATAGGGGATATCCAGAGTCTGTCATTTCACTCAGGGCAGGGTCCAGGCCCTCCCCTAACAGTCCAGGCTGAGAGGTCATCCCTCTTTGTGTTATGGACACATGAAGTCCATTGTATGCCAGGGATAAATTCTGAGGCCTCCTCACTGACTCTCATATTCAGGGGGTCTGAATCAGTCCCATGCTGGCCTCCCAGCTGTCAGTCTGGGGTCCAAGAGCACCCTCTTGTTCAGATCAGCTGTCTCTTCTGGTTTCGCCAGCCCATTCTTTGCCCATTTGCTCATCACTCCTCTCTTTCTGTCACTGGGTCCATAGGTTCAGTTCAGTGTTTAGCTGTGGGTGTTTGCCTCTGCTTCCATCAGTCACTGGAAGAAGGTTCTAGGATGGCATATAAGGTAGAGGTCAAGTTCATTATCAGGAATGGGCATTTAAGGTGGTCTCTCCACTATTGCTTAGCTTGCCAGTTGGTGCCATCCTTATAGATCGCTAGAGGTCTCACTGGTGCCAGATCTCTCTCCAAACATATGACTCCCTCTATTGTGGTATTTCTCATCCTGTTCTTCCCCTATTCTACCCCCCACTCAACCTTCCTGTTCCTCCATGACCTACTCTCTCCTCCTCTTCTCCCCCTCTCTTCTTCCCAGCTCCCACTCCCCCACACCCCTCGCCGTGTTCCCAGTCTGCTCAGGAGATCTTGTCTCATTCCTCTTCTCTGGGGTACTTTGCATATCTCTCGTAGTCTTTGTTTTTCTATATAAAGTTAATTATTGTTCTTTCAAGATCTGTGAAGAATTATGCCAGAATTTTGAAAGGGATTGCATTGAATTTTCAGATTTCTTTTGGCAAGATTGCCATTTTTATTATGTTGATTCTAGCAATCCAGGAGCATGAGAGATCTTTCCATTTTCTGGTATCCTCTTTGATTTCTTTCTTTAGAGACTCAAAGTTCTTGATATACAGGTCTTTCACTTCTTTGGTTAATGTTATCCCTAGATATTTGATGCTGTTTATGGCTATTGTAAAGGGTGATGTTTCTCTAATTTCTTTCTCAGCCACTTTATCATCTGTATATAATAGGGCTATTGATTTTTTTGAGTTAACCGTGTATCCTGCCACTTTGCTGAAGGTGTTTATCAGCTCTAAGAATTCCCTTGCAGAGTTTTTTCAGGTCACTTATGTAAACTATCATATCATTTGCAAATAGCGAAAGCTTGACTTCTTTTCCTGTTTGTATCCCCTTGATCTCCTTTTGTTGTCTTTTTGTTCTAGCTAGAACTTCAAGTACAATATTGAGGAGATATGGAGAGAGTGGACAGCCTTGTCTTGTTCCTGATTTTAGAGGAATTGTGTTGAGTTTCTCTCCATTTAGTTTGATGTTAGCTGTTATTTTACTGTATATTGCTTTTATTATATTCAGGTATGTTCCTGTTATCTCTGATCTCTCTATGACCTTTATCATGAAGGGGTGCTGGATTTTTTTCAAAGGTTTTTTCAGCATCTAGTGAGATGATCATGGTTTTTTTTCTCAGTTTGTTTATATGGTGGATTACATTGATATATTTTCTAATGCTGAACTATCCCTCCATTCCTGGGATGAAGCCTACTTGATCACGTTGGATGATTTTTTTCTGATGTCTTCTTGTACCCGATTTGCTAGTATTTTATTGAGTATTTTTGCATCAATTTTCATGATGGAAATTGGTCTATAGTTTTCTTTCTTAGTTGTGTCTTTGTGTGGCTTGGGCATTATAGCCTCGCAAAAAGAGTTTGGCAGAGAGCCTCCTGCTTCTATTATGTGGAACACTTTGAGGAGTATTGGAATTAGCTCTTCGAATTTGTGGTAGAATTCTGCACTGAAGCCATCTGGGCCTGGGCTCTTTTTGGTTGGGCGACTTTTGATGACTGCTTCTATTTCATTAAGGGTTATAGGTCTGTGTAGATTGTTTATCTGTTCTTGATATTGTTTTGGCAAGTGATATCTATCCAGGAAATTGTCCATTTCCTTTAAATTTTCGAATTTTGTGGAGTACAAGTTTTCAAAGTATGCCCTGATGATTCTCTGGATTTCCTCAGTGTCCATTGTTATGTCTACCTTTTCATTTCTGATTTTGTTAATTAGCATGCTCTCTCTCTGCCTTTTGGTTAGTTTAGAAAAAAGGTTTGTCTATCTTGTTGATTTTCTCAAAGAACCAACTCTTTGTTTCATTGATTCTTTGCAATGTTTTCCTGGTTTCTACTTGATTGATTTCAGTGCTCAATTTGACTATGTCCTGGCATCTACTCCTCCTGGGTGAGTTTGCTTCTTTTTGTGCTAGAGCATTCAGTTGTTCTATTAATTCTCTAGTGTGACTGTTCTCCAGTTTCTACATGTGGTCACTTAATACTATGATCTTTCCTCTCAGCACTGCTTTCAGAGTGTCCCATAAGTTTGGCTATGTTGTGTCTTCATTCTCATTGAATTCTAGGAAGTCTTTATTTTCCTTTTTTATTTCTTCCTTTACCCATGGATGGTGCAATTGTGAGTTGTTCAATTTCCATGAGTTTGTAGGGTTTCTGTGATTTGTGTTATTGTTGAATTCTAATTTTTTTTTGGTTTTTATGAGACAGGGTTTCTCTGTATTGTTTTGGAGGCTATCGGTCCAGCCCGGCCTTGAACTCACAGAGATCCGCCTGCCTCTGCCTCCCGAGTGCTGGGATTAAAGGCGTGCACCACCACCGCCTGGCTGAATTCTAATTTTAATGCATGGTGGTCTGATAAGATACATGGGGTTATTCCAATTTTTTTGTATTTGTGGAGGTTTGCTATGTTTCTTATTATGTGGTCATTTTAGACAAGGTTCCATGTGGCGCCATAAAGAAGATATATCACTTTGTGTTTGGGTGGAATGTTCTAAGTATGTCTGTTAAACCCAGTTGGGTCATAACTTCGATTAGTTCTTTTGTTTCTTTGTTAAGTGTCTGTCTGGACGTCTTGTCTAGTGGTGAGAGCAAAGTGTTGAAGTCTCCTTCTTCTAGTGTGTCAGATTTTATGTGCGATTTGAGCTTTAGCAATGTTTCTTTCATGGATGTGGGTGCCTTTGTATTTGGGACATAGATGTTCAAAATTGAGACTTCATTTTGTTGGACTTTTCTTTTGATGACTATGAAATGTCCTTCTTCATCTCTTTTGATTGATTTTAATCTGAAGTCTAATTTGTTAGTTATCAGAATTGCTACACCAGCTTATTTCTTGGGTCCATTTGATTGGAAAATCTTTTCCCAACCCTTTACTCTGAGGTAACGTCTGTCTTTGACATTGAGATATGTTTCTTGTATGCAGCAGAAGGATGGGTTCTGTCTCCGTATCCATTCTGCTAGTCTGTGTCTTTTTATAGACAAGCTGAGACCATTGAGATTGAGGGATATTAATGACCATTGATTGATGATTCTTGTTTGTTTTTGATTTATTGGTATTAGTGTTATTGTGTGTGGATTTTCCTCCCTTTTTCTTTTGGTGTTTGGTAAAGTGAGATTATCTATTGTCTATGTATTTGTGAGTGTAGTTATCTTTGTTGGGTCTAGGTTTTCCTTCTAGCACTTTCTGTAGGACTGGATTCATGGATATGTATTGTTTAAATCTGGCTATGTTGTGGAATATTTTGTTTTCTCCATTATGTTTATTGAAAACTTTGCTGGATATAGTAGTTTTGTTCCCTTAGCATTTATAGGACATCTGTCCATGATCTTCTGGTTTTCATATTTTCCATTGAGAAGTCATGTGTAATTCGGATAGGTCTGCCTTTATATGTTATTTGGCCTTTTTCTTTAGCCACTCTTAATATTTTCTCTTTATTCTGTAGGTTTGATGTTTTGATTACTATGTGGTGAGGCAACTTCTTTTTCTGGTCCAGCCTATTTGGTGTTGTGTAAGATTCTTGTATTTTCATAGGCATATCCTTCTTTAGGTTAGGAAAGTTTTCTTCTATGATTTTGTTGAATACGTTTTCTGTACCTTTGAGCTGTATTTCTTCTCCTTCTTCTATACCTATTATTCTCAGGTTTGGCTTCTTCACAGTGTCCCATATTTCCTGGATATTTTGTGTTAGGGATTTGTTGGTTTTGAAATTTTCTTTGGTTGATGACTATATATCCTCTAATGAATCTTCAACACCTGAGATTCTCTCTTCTACCTCTTGTATTGTATTGATGATACTTACATCTCTAGTTCCTGATCATTTACCCAGCTCTTCTATTTCCAGCATCCCCTCATTCTGTGTTTTCTTTATTGTTTCTATTTCAGCTTTCAATCCTTCAACTGTTTGAGTTGTTTCCTTCATTTATTTTGGTTGTTTTTTTCTTGGTACTCTTTAGATTATTTGAGAGATTTGTTTATTTCTTGAATTTTTTGGTTCATCTTTTCCTCCATTTCATGTATTTTTTGTTTTTTTTCTTCTCTTTCTTTAAGGTATTTCCTTAAATAGTAATGTTTAAGGTCTCTCTCTTAATGCTTCATCTATGTTGTGCTTTTCAGGTCTTGCTGGCCTTGGGTCTCTAGATTCTAGTTGAGTCATGTTGGTCTTTCTATTGCTGAGTGAGTTCTTATTCTGTTTTCTTCCCATCTCTTCTTCCAGTGGGTGCAGTTGGGGTCTTTCTGTCTTTTCTGGTTTCCTTCTTTCCTGAAGCTGAAGCTAGGCACATCAGACGGTGGTGTCTTTCCTGTGTGGGCTGGTCCTCTTGATGCCAGGAGCAGCCCCGATTGAGGGAGTGGGGGAGGTGTCTCAGGAGGACCCAAGGTCACCTGGGGCTGAGCGCCAGGGGAGAGCTGGGGGTTGGGTCTGTGAGGACTGAAGTCTTTCCTGTGTGGGAAGGTCCTCTCAATGCCCAGAGCAGCCTCCAGAAAATTTTGGGAGTGGGTGATGGGTGGGGAAGGAGTCGCTAGGAGGACCCAAGCTCACCTGAAGTTGGGCATGCCTGAGAGTGGGGTCTGGAAAGACTGATGTATTTCCTGTGTGGGCAGGTTCTCTGGATGCCAAGAACAGGCCATCGGAAGATTGAGAGAGTGGGTGATGGGCGGGAGAGGGATCCCAGAAGGACCCAACCTCACCTGAAGCTGGGCATGCTTGGTTCATATTTTTATAAGCTCACTCTGACTGTTGTATTGAAACTAGACTTCTGGGGTTGGAGAGATGGACCAGTGGTTAAGAGCACTGTGTACTCTTTCCACAGACATGTGTTTGATTCCAAGCACCACATGGTGGCTCACAACCACCTGTAATTTAAGTTTCAGGAAATATGATGCCTTCACCAGGCATGCAGTTGGTACACAGACACACATGCAGGCAAAACATCAATGCACATAAAATTAAAAATAATAAACACAGGCTACAGATGAAAAGATGAACAAGGATTACGTCTTTGATCCAGGACAGATATAATGGAGGACTGGACCAGGAAGTGGGAGAGGGTTGGAGATGATGGAATAGTTTTAATGTAGATTATAATGCATATTCCCAATAAGTGGAACAATATAATTGATCTCATATACAGGTAGAGGTCTGAAGCTTTTGTAACAATAGCATTTTCCAATATATGAATGTCTTTCTTGAGTTGATCTTGTAACCTGCCACTTTGCTGAAGGTGTTAATCAGCTGTAAGAGTTCCCTGGTAGAGTTCTTTGGGTCATTGATGTAAACTATCATATCGTCTGCAAACAGTGAAAGTTTGACTTCTTCCTTCCCAATTTGTATCCCCTTGATCCCCCTTTGTTGTCGTATGGCTATAGCTAGAACTTCAAGTACCATGTTGAAAAGGTATGGAGAGAGTGGACAGCCTTGTTTTGTTCCTGATTTTAGAGGAATTGCGTTGAGTTTCTGTCCATTTAGTTTGATGTTGGCTGTTGGTTTACTGTATATGGCTTCAGAAATTCTTTAAAATGATCAGTAGATGACGTACATTTTAAAATTTCACTGAAAGTCATCCAATGCCTCTGACTCTATGTGAATTATGAACCTTACAATGAGTTAAAAGGACAACTCAGTGCACTGAAGGCTGTCCAATAAGGCAGCCACCAGCCATATGTGGATTTACTGTACACTGGATTTCAAAGCTTAGTTGGTAAAAACAAATGAAATGAAAATGTATTATTGAGGTGGTTGGAATGAGAATAGCTTCCATAGGCTCATGGGAATGCCTGGTCCCTAGTGGGTGGAACTGTTTGAGAGGGATTAAGAGGTGTGGACTTGGAAGAGGTGTGGCACTAAGGGTGGGCTTGGCGGTTTCTAAAAACCGATGCCATTTCCACTGTGATTTGTGCTCTCAGATGTTCTTCCTGCCATGTGTTAACTCTGCTATCATGGACTATAATCCTCTGAAACATCCGATCAAACACTTTTGAAAAAATCGTGTACTTATGTACTCTTTCCAGAAAAGCTACTCTGTAGAAGCATATATATTTTCATTTAGCAAATAAATATAAATATTTAGTTTAAATACTTGTCTTTTATTAGTATTATATACAGTACAAGAAATATGTATATATATACTACATATGTTGCAGTAGTTAAATGAATTAAAAAAATTAAATAGTGTGTAGAAATTTTGTGCCAAGACTGAATATATAAACAGATAGTTGACCTGGTCTTGGAAAGTACAGGCAGTCTTAGTTTTGGAGCTGAATATGTGTGAGAGTCAAGTAGCGTAAAAGGCAGGGTGGTAGACACTCAGGTTGAAGAACAAATGCAGTCAGGTTTGTTATTTAAAGGTAAATGACCTACATAAGGCACAGGATAGGCATTTTTTAAAAAGTTAAAATAAAAAAATTAAAAAGAAAAATGGCAGCAAAAACACCAGTGTGATTGGAAGAGAGGGGTAAGGAGCCAAATATGTCCTCCTGGAGCAGGCCTTATACTATCTGTGTGGATCAAATCTGCTCTCCTGGAGCAGGTCCTCACACATCTATCTGTGTGGATCAAATCTGCTCTCCTGGAGCAGGCCTTATACTATCTGTGTGGATCAAATCTGCTCTCCTGGAGCAGGCCTTATACTATCTGTGTGGATCAAATCTGCTCTCCTGGAGCAGGCCTTATACTATCATCTGTGTGGATCAAATCTGCTCTCCTGGAGCAGGTCCTCACACATCTATCTGTGTGGATCAAATCTGCTTTCCTGGAGCAGATGCTCACCCTATCTGTGTGGATCAGTTTTGTTTTGCAGACAAGGGGAGTGAGGGACAAGTTAAAAGTTCCCACCACATCACACATTTAGCAAGATGGCATCACAACATTGGATTAGCAAATGCCAAAAAATAGCTCTGCAACATTTTATGATGTCTTTATTGCCAACAAAGGGACATTTATGAAAAATGTAATTTCTGATTTTCAGTTTGGGGTTTCTAGTTTTTAATAATTGTCCTATTTGACTGCAGGACCAGATGCAGCTGTTTGTATATGGTGGGAAGGAGCATCAGACTTAATAGATGGTCAGGCACTAACACTCAGAATGCCTAGCCTGCTTTTTTATGAGGAAAAGTTGCTTGGGACTGGACTCCATTCTTTTTTAAAATTAGTTAATTAATTTTAAAATTTCATTTTACATTCCAACTAATGTCCATACATGGTTAAGTATTGAATTTGTATAAAGCCAATTAAAAACTGTGAGTTGTTTCCTAAAAGAAAATCATATAAATTGAAGGCTTCCATAGATTCATGGAAATTCTAAAGAAATAAATTAGGAAAATGGCCAGAAACACACAGAACCAAGCAAGGATATGATCCTAGGAGCAGTATCTATTTTGCCAAATACTGGAGTCATTTCCAGTGGCCACAGAAAGCAACCAGCTCTGCAGTGTTCCTTAGAGAAGCTCACTGTCAAGGCACAGAACATCTAGTTATCAGCAGGCATTGTACTTTCAAGTTGGGTCAAGGCTATGAGTCACCAACGCAGAGCCAACAATCCTGAAGCTTAGCTGTTGAGAAAGGCAATGGCTACCTCCTTGGTTTTCTAATCCTTCTGGGATGATTCAGAAAGAAGTGCAGCTATAAAACCCAAATGACAAGCATCTCTTATAGAAGATGTCTTTTCTTTGAGTAAATATTTAAAGACCAGACACGTAAACCAATACCCTTTTCTCATATTTTATGCAACTACATTTAAAATAAAATGCCAAGCCTTTACTCCCAGCACTCGGGAGGCAGAGGCAGTCGGATCTCTGTGAGTTCGAGGCCAGGCTGGACTGACAGCCTCCAAAACAATACAGAGAAACTCTGTCTCGTAAAACCAAAAAAACTAAAAACTAAAAACTAAAAAATAAAAAAAATAAAATGCCTAAATCTATGAGTCTATGAATTGAACATGTATATTTTATGCTTACATTACATTGTAATGTTTGCCTACTTATTTGGTCAATGGTAAGAATTTTTCAAAATTAACATCTAAAACTGCCTATATGAAAGATTTGCTATCTTTAGATGAAATTGTTTTTGAGATATTATTTTAATATCAGAGAAGTTAGAAAAAATTAAATGAGTGATTTCTTTTTCTTTTTTCTTTTGGTGTTTTGGGACAGGGTTTCTCTGTATATCAGCTCTGGCTGTACTGGAAATTGCTTTGTAGACCAGGCTGACCTCAAACTGCCTCTGTCTCCTGAGTTCTTTTGTACTAGTTACCTTTAATTGACAACTTCACAAAGCCTAAAGTCACCTGACAAGGGAGTCTCAATAGAGGGATGATTTCAATCAGTTTGGCCTGTGGGTGGGACTCTGGGGGTGTTTGATTGTTGGTTCCTGTGGGAAGGCCCAGCCCATGTGGGCCCAGTTTCCCTGGGCAGGTGGTGTTGGGTTGAGTAAGATAACTCCATAAGCCTGGGTATGTGAGTGAATCACCAAGCAGCAGTGTCCTTTGTTTTTCAGCTGTGCTTTCTTGGCTGTGAGTGAGTTTCCTGGTGAGAGGTGATGCTGTGTGGGACACAGACTATCCTGCCTGAGTTTGCACCTGGAATTCTCACAACGGTGATAGCAACCTGTAAGAGGAAATAAACTTTTTCTTCCCGTACGTTGTTTTTGGTCTTGTGGTTTGTCAAAGCAACACAAACTACAAGAATACTTATATCCAATATTTCCATTGATGAATTAAGTCAGCTTTTAAATGAAAACCGTAATTTATAAAATTTTTCTGTGTTATTTCTATGTCAAAATATAATACAAGGTTCAATTAGTCCATAATTTAATAATTAGACAAACTGATAATAACCTAGATTCAATTAAAAAACCCATCCTTCATCATCTTTGATAAAATTTTTGCTGGGTGTTGGTGGCTCATGCCTTTAATCCCAGCACTCAGGAGGCATAGGCAGAGGCAGAGGCAGGAGAATCTCTGTGAGTTCGAAGCCAGCCTGGTCTACAGAGTGAGTTCTAGGACAACCTCCAAAACAATACAGCGAAACCTTAGAAACCTTGTCTCAAAAAACCAAAAAAAAAAGATAAAATTTTTATTGCTTCAGCTATCATATCTGATGCTGAACAATGTGAGTGAGCTGATTATTGGATGGTGGTTTTGTTAGTTTTTGTTTTTTTTTCCTGTGAAGAGACACCATGACCACAGCAACTCTTATAAAGGGTAGCTTACAGTTTCAGAGATTTAGTCCATTATTATCATGGCAAGAAGCATGATACAGGCAGACATGGTGAAGAAGAATGAGCTGAGAATTTTACATCTTGTTCCATAGGCAGCAGCAACAGGAGACTACCACATTAGACCTAGCTTGAACATATAAGGCCTCAAAGCCCACCTTCACAGTGACACACTGTCTCCAACAAGGTCACACTTCCTAATAGTGGCACTCCCTATGGGTCAAGCATTAAAATACATGAGTTTATGAGGGTAATTCCTATTCAAACCACCATAGATTGTACTTATATATAGTTCATTATAAGAATTCAATTGACATTTAGTTTGAACATGTTTCAAAGCACAAAGTTGCAATTATTTTTGCTGTAACTGTAGTCACACATGTGTTTGTATATATATATATACAGATTCAATTCAGAAATGTAGGAAATATAGAAAAGAAATGAAAGCTAATCAGTTGTCTCTTCAGAAATAGCCACTGTTGACATTTAGTATATGGATTTCCAGTGCTTTTCTGTGACCATGTGAGCCTGTGGGAAGGTGTAACTGTGTAAACTTCTTTTTATTTTAAATTTATTTAGTGATAATGACTATGAGGTAAGAAAGTTGCCTTGGACTTTGAACACATTCAGAAGATACATTGTGCAGGATAACTTTTGAATTTTCTAAGATAATCTGTGGTTAACCTTCTTTGGTGTAAGAATATAGCTAAGAAATGTATCCCGCTGCTTTCTGACAAGACTCATCCTGCTTCGTGGTGATGTGTGCTCTCTGGGCTATTGCTATTGGAGGCCAAGATGCTTATTGTAATTAGTATGACAAAGATGCTTACATTGTTTATTTTTGCAATTAAAATACATTTATTTACAGGGTATGGTGATTCATACCTGTGATCACAACATTTGGGAGACTGAATCATTGCCAATTAATTCTAGGCCAGCTTCAGCAAAACAGCAAAAGTCTGCATCAGAGAGATAAGAACAAATAAACAAACAAGCCCTCACCTGCTTAAGAAATATAAGAAATATTTCCCAGCTGATTTTTATGTGTTCTGCTCTGTTGTCTAAAGGAGTTTGAGAGTCAGTTTTTTCCTCTCTCCAGTTATATATTTTAGAAGGAAGCTAGTGAGTAGAAAAATATGTATCAAAACTTTGTGATATTCAAAGTTCTAAGGGAATAGTAAATAAAGCTCAATGAACTTAGGGAAATACTTCATGCTTTAGGCAGTTTTTATATGGAATAAAAATCCTATCAAGGAGAGAATAGGACCACTTATGTTATGGTTCACACTGAAACTAGAAATGCTTCTGTGCTCTAAATGGTTCCCCGTCATCCTTTTGCTAGTCTGCAACATCTTCAGTGTTAGAATCACTAACGCATGTTGTCTGGAAGGAAATTTTGACTGATATTTTGTTAATAATTAAATGGTTACCTTTATAGCTTAGCACTTAAAGCACTTGTTAAGCAAACAAAAGGACTGGAGACCAGGTTCCACATACACTCCATCCTTGGAGGCTTGCCTGACACTCCATCCACATAAGAGGAATCCCGGAGGAAGCTGGGTAGTGAGAATAGGCCTGTCTGTGAGTAGGGTTTGATTAAGAGACTTACTTCAAAAAGAATAAGCTGGAGAGTGGTTGAAGAACATCCCTTATATCACATGCATGCAAACATTAATACACATGAAAAGAAAAAGAATTATTTTACTAATTATAGTAACAGGAGTCTTGTCAATAGATTGCTGTGAATCAGGATGGTGTAGGATGGGTGCTACTGGATGGAGGCCTTGAAGCTTAGTTGACCTGGACGGCATGAGGTAATATAGAAACCCTAAGAAGCCAGTGAGCACAGGAAGACAAAAGTGATGGAGAATCCACAATTGCATCTTCAAACTCACCCTGAATGTCTTGTTGGCATCACCTAGGGAGAGAGTTCCAGCAAAAAGTAATACCTGAAGTAAAGTCACCTCTACTGTCTGGTTGGATTCTGATCTTGGAAGGAGGAGGAATTTCAGATATGATCAGTAATACAATAGAACTCATCAGAGTCTGACCAATGTACAACCCTCATCGCTACTGAGGAACCCCAGAAATGGCAACCTCCCAGCTCTCATGAGCAACATCATTGACAGTCACAATGGGGAACTTTGAACTTGTGTATTGTAGATGTAACTTCTTTCCTGTCTGGTCCTGCTGCCCTTAAGCCCCAAATAAACACAGAGACTTTCATTAATTAGAAATTTTTTCGGCCCATGGCTCAGGCTTCTTATTGGCTAGTTTTCTCTTTATTATTAACACATTTCTATTAAACTATGTATTGCCACCAGGTTGTGGCTTATGCGTATTACTCTAGTATGTTGCTCTTTTGTCGGCTAGATGGCATCTGCCCAGCAGCTTCTCTTTGCCTTCCTCTTCCCAGAATTCTCATTTTGCAGCCCTGCATAGACTTCTTGCCTGGCTACTGGACAATCAGTGTTTTATTCATCAACCAGTAAGATATATATATATATATATACACATACAGAAAGACATCCCCCATCAGTGTATGCTTACTTTAATAATTCCCAGGTTCACTGCCAGAATAAAGGAAGATTCTTCTACTCAAGAGTTAATAGTTTACTTGTAACTCACAGTGCTATGTGAGTCTGTATTGTCAAGGGCATAGGGTCTATGGCCATCAGTCAGGTAGTCAGACTAAAGTACACTATCTTCCCTAGATCTCTTGAAATGTTGAGATTTACCATTTCATCCTTTTTTTTCATGGCCTTGGGAATTTTAAGGAAAGTTCAGGAAGCAAATATTTTACACACACACACACACACACACACACACACACACACACTGCACTACACTATTTATAGACTGCGTATGGAATCACTTTATGTTCTGGAAGTGTTTACCTGGATTAGGACCTAATACATATGATAGGATTCCTACTTAATGATGGAAACTATGGCACCGGGAGGATGGTAAGTAGCAGAGCCCTCATTAGCCTCCAGAGGGCGCTACTAAGCCCATGGCTCACCTGTCAAACGGTTAGCCAGCCACCTAACATTTTAGTAATAGAAGTGCCAAAAGTTAGAAGTCAAATACCTCCCCAAATGAAATCGAAACAAAATGGGTAGTTCAAAATTGAAATCCTTTTAGGTGGATAGTAAAATTAATGGAAAAGAACAGTATGCTTGTTTGTTGGTAAAAGAACCTAATCTGTATTGACTAACACTAGGTCTTCAAGTGCCAGTAGATGGCCTCACACTCATCATCCTTTGTTGTTGTTCTTAAAGTCGCACTCATGCCCAACTTTTATTATATAATTAGTAGTACTTCTTCTATACCCTACCTAGTTTTTGGTGTTTTGGCTGTGATCTTTATCCTTTAATGTCTTTAACATCCTTTATCATCAGGTGCCTGAGCTATGTCTCCAGACCCCAATCTGTTTTTTTAGAAAATTGTAAACAGGCTACTAATAAACAAGCAAACGATTGCCTAGTGTCAGTGACTAGCCCAGCATACACTGGAAGTGACTGACTCATCCCTCATGGCAGCTACAGCGGAGATGGCCATGAGTCAGCGATGAGTGTGGGAAGCAGGACTGAAAATGGAAAACATGCAAATTCAAAAAACTTGTGTCAGAAAGGTAAGGGGCCTTTGGCTAAGCAGAATCAGGACTTGAATTTTGATGGGGGAACACCATGACGAAGGCCGTTTTATCCTGAAGGGATATCCTAGCTTTTAAGGGAGCTGTGGGTGTGGTGGCGCTGACCTCACCTGCTCCCAAGAAGGCTGATTATTCCCAGTTTCTCCAGTTCTGCATTTAGTGATATGTTTTCACCTGAAACTGGCCATGGTGGGAGTGTTCACACTGTGGAAAACAGCATGGATGCAAACCAGGGCCTTTTCCTCTTCCCCAGAGGCAGCTGTCAAACACCCACTCAACCCTGCTGCTTCATATGGTTGCACTACATGGGATTTAAAACATTCCTTCTGATGTTTTCAAAGGAAACAGAGAGAAACACAAACACCCCCTTCAGCTTAGCTTTTCTTATTTTATCTATAGACAAATTATCACTTTTTAAAAATTCATTGACTTTTGGCTGTGTGCATCTGTGTGATTTAAAACCTCTCTGAGAATGAATGGAATTAGGCCCAAGAACATGGCATTCAGTCCTGAATTCTGTAGCTGAACCATGTAAAACTTCCATTTCCCCATCCTTGGAGAGCTCTGCTGGAGCAGTCCTCACCGAGCTCCATTTTTTTTCCTCACTGGACATTTACAATGAGAAATTACTTCCTACCAAGTGTCCATTAGCCCCCAGTATTCGTGCTAATGAGCAGGCTGCAATGAGGAGAGCAAATGAATGAGTCACAGGAACACTTAGTGGATGCTTCCTGCTTGGTCACTGAACACGGCTGGCTTCTCAACAGGCTGTGCTGAATCCTGATCATTGCATTTCACGCTGTCTGAGAGAGCTGCTGAGGGTGTGGGCCACACCGGAAACGGACATACTGATTCGTCCTGGTGAAATTTTCTTCATTTATGCATACATACAGGTATATATCCTACTATGTGGCTCCAAATCCACGTGGAAACACTCTTAAATGAATAACATTAAACTGAGAGCTCTTTTAAGGGGCCTGATCTTGAGCGGAAAGCTAAACAAGTCAGATTGAGAGAGAGATTTCTTTTTCTGAACGTGAACTGTAGATAAACATGCCATGGAGAGGTGGGTGACAACAAGGCCCAGAGGCAGGGAAGAGTCCCTGTCGCCTGTAGGAGCCATGCTCTGTAGGGTTTGGTGTGTTAGCTTTTGCTCTGTTTCTGTGCCTACTTAGTCACTGGTATTGCAGATGGGAAACTAACTGAGAAAACTGAGCAAGAGAAAAAAGAAAACAAAATGAGGCTGAAGAAGAAAATACAGAGACAAGCTCCTGAAGTCACATGACTGATATTCCCTTTACAGGGGGTAAGCTGAGATGTATAGTAGGACCCAAGCTTTTGAACAGTCAGAGTAGATTATTATTATTTAGTTTCACAGGACGAAAGCAAACCAGTTTCCCAGGATAAAATGGCGGTGCCACAGTGAAAAAACGTTTTGTGAAAAGGTCAATAATGATTTACAAGTTGGGGGAGGCTTTGAATAGTAAGTATTTGACCCTGATTGACATCATCTTTAACTATTTTTAAGAAGGTATTACATTAAACATGCAATAATGAATACTTTGGAATTAAAAGCCTTTACCAAAATTAAAATCGAGACAAGAATTAAAATGCCTACCCAAATCAAGCCAAACAACAAAGAAAAAAAAACTCTATCAGTCAAAATAGTAAACATTTCAAATTGGTAGCCAAATTAATAGGAGCCTTTTATTTGTGTGTTAATACAATGCTATAATCTAAATGGAGCAGCAGTTAAAACTGGTCAATAGATAAAGATTGACAGTTTAGAACTAGGTCTCGGGGTGTTGTGACATTGAATCAGATCCCTCTCTACAGGATGCACTTATTACTTAACTTCATATGCACATGAAAAGGGGCTATTTGTGGTATGGTCTTTCTTTTTATCTCTGACTATTGGGTTTGGAACAAGGAATAGAATAGAGATTTTTATAAGGTATAGTCCTAATAATGCAGACCACTTGTAATCTGAAATCATGTTTTTGGTTAAGACTATTATAGACTGTAACTTATGAAACACACTATTGTGTACAGGAATGCTTATATTTGGTGATGATTTTTCAGCTTATTTCCCGTTCAACTTTTGCTTATTACGTAATGTGCAGCAATCTCAAAGACGAAGCCAAACAAACATTCAGGGACACAAAGACAGGATTCAGTGCTTTCTCATAGGGACTTTGAGAGGAGTAGACTTGGCGAGGAGAAAAGTAGGAAGGTGTCAATATTAACTATGAAGAGACAGGGATAAGGACCTCTAGGCAAAGAGTGAAACTATATCCTATGAAGGAGATATGAAAAAGGTTGAGTATATATCAAAGAGTGGTAGGGCAGCTTGAAAGAGAATGACCTAGAAGTACTGTGGCTTAATGGTCTCCACATGCACATAAAACACAAGTTATGCCACTGGCCTTCAGACCTTGTGAAGCCAAGACTTTCTAAGGAAACTTGATTTGTGTGGTGGTTTGGATTGGGTGTAATAGATCATCTTACAGTGTACCTGTCCCTTTTCATAGAGCACATATCACTGTTATTACTGGAAATAGAAATCTGCAGGCATGCCATACCATTGATCAGTTCCTACAGATGTACTACTTTGATGGAATGAATCTTGTCATGTTAAATTAAGGTATTATGTCACAGGAAGTAAAATTGCTTTTATTTCTAAAAAGAATATCACTTTTTAAAATTGAAGACATAACTTATGGAGAGTGTGGGGTGATATTTTCCCCTTTAACCACTGAGTCTAATCGGGTTCTCTCCCATTATTTACTTTTAATCCATTTTTGGGAATGATGATCAGATTGCATAAATGGTTTTGTAGATTTTGATTCTTAAGAATCCATCATCCTGTTCAAAGTCCCATTCTGAATTTCATTGGTAATTTCCTCCTTTCTGCTATATGCCTGGTGTACTCCATTGAGACACTGAAGAAAATGAATGGACCTCAACCTAAAATTTGGTTCAGATGTGCACATTGGGAGTGGAACATATGCACCAGAAGGTGGGAAAGGGGGTAATTACTCATCTTGGAGCTTTACAGGAAGAGTAAGATGCTCCCTAGCATGTTCCCAATGGCTCAAGAGAGCAGAGAAAGTAGACTGGCTAGGGCTGTTATGCTGGTTAGGGTTCCCGTGAGGACAGGACTTTAATTGCCTTGGAGTCCTTGCCAGCACCTGGAGATGGAGCACCTGGGCTTTCCAGCTACTCTGCCAGGTGTAGTAAAGGCAAGGCAGAGTCGGCAGTTTGTCAACCATCAGAAATGGAGTGTGATTCTTCATTATGGTCCAAGCAAGCTTCCCCCTCTCTTTTATTTCTGCTCCTTCATTAATAAGGTTGGGCAAAAAAAGAGGAATGGAATAGCTCCTTTTAAAATGAGTTCCTGTTCTGAACAAATGAGACAAATGATTATGTTAAAATGTTCAGACTCATTACTAAGCACTTGTAGCTGCCCTTACCACCATTGCAGTTTCTTATTAGGCAGTTACACTTTCCTGATAAACAAGGAGTGTGACAGCAGGTGAGGAAAGCGCCTCTGAGAGCTTTCAGGCCACACTCCCTTCCCAGTCGTGATAATCCAGGTGTCGCCACACACCACAGCCTCCACTTCTCTTGGGGCTCGTGGGGAATGCAGGCTCCAAGGGCTCTGCCCAGACCAACCAAACTGGAATCTACATTTTACCAAGTTTCCCACAATGAAGTTGTTCTTTAGCTCTGCAAAGTAGTTCCATATGGAAAGAGGTTTTCTTCACACATACCTGTTTGATCAAATTCAGCTTCAAAAATAAACCCACCCCAACTGGGTTCCTGATTCAGAAATGCAACTGGATTTTAATTTTTTCCCATTTGATGCCAAGACATATTTTTGACTGAAGTTTTCACTTTTCCATTCACTGTTTTAGTGTCATATAAATGTGGCTAGTACATAGCATGGCATTGATATTTTTGAAGTGAAATATTATTTAAGGGTTTTTCCTTGTCCAGACACTTTGGACATGATCTTAACAAAACATACAAAACAGAATCATATGTATGTGTGTGCTGGTTTAAGAGAGAAAACATTCTGTTCTGGTAAAGCATCCAAAAAAAGGAAGAAAGAAAGAAAAGAAGAAAGAAAGAGAGAAAGGAAAGAAAAGAAAATAGGGTTAGATGCACATCTGATTTTAAAGAGATGCATTAACTTCTGTGGCATCCCAAGGAATATTTCCAAAGTGGATACTAGTTTTCAGACTACCTATGACTTGTTCAGATGTGCAGAATGGTTAGATGACTCTAACAAGGCATGACATCAAGAGCTTTAACTTTCTCTCTCACTCTAAACATGCTACTAGCAATTTAGTGTCCAAACATATGTGACCATTGTTTGAACTGTAAAGTGAAACCTCAACATACAAACCCCACATTTTTCTTAAATGTGGTGGCACTAAATGCGCGGTTTTAATCTGATGATGATGTGAAGTTTTCCACCTGCAGTGTTTTAGTCTCCTCACACCGAACATTTCCTTCTGGCTGCTTGAAGTCCTTCACACATTGGGTGCTGTTGTGCAGACCATCTCTTGTGTCTGTCCTTCCCTCCAACTTATGATGTTAAATTTCTGTTGGGTAGATACGGCGTGCTAATGATAATGTCTTTTCAGGGCTTTCTTGGACTCACAACATACTGGGTACCTGGGAATAAGTTGTTTGAAATGATATGCTCCATTGCCCATAGAATGAAACCCAGGAGAGTTAGGATTTTACTGGGTACATAGAAACAGAAGGCTCATTAAAGAGCTACAAGGGTGATGGAAAATAGAAATAAAAGATGATGACGGAAAAGAGTTGAAAGTATTTGAAGCCACAAACTTTACTGATTTGCCTAAAGCTACCTTTTAATGCCAACTCTGATCACCCATGCCAAGGTGAAGGTTTGTAAAGGGTGGGTCAATGAGGTAACTGAAGCTTACACCAAGCTCTGGCACCATGAACTTGGCTTAGGTGTCTGGCAGAAGCTTGCTCCTCTGGAGGAGATCACAGCACAATCATCTGGCAGGTCTGGAATTTTAAGACTAAATCTTTAATTGGTCTGCTTTTGACCTGGATGTCTTCAGAGCAGCTCTGGTTCATTTCACCTAATCTACTCCTGGATTATGAAGGAGAAAGTGGTCAATGATTAGAAACATTATACCCCTTCTAGAACACTTGTTCTAAATTCTAACCCCCAGCTGCGATTACACTTTTTCATCTGTAGGTATGGTATACCTCAGAACATCATTCTGAGTCTTGAGAAATCCTTCTCTATAAATTCAAAATCAAACAGTTTCTATTTCTCCTGTCTTTTCTGAGCTATGGTAGGTGCTGGGCAATGAGTAACCATTGTCACCACAAGAATTCATCTGACAGTTATTATGCAGGAGAGATACTTTTTTTTTGGTTTTTGGAGACAGGGGTTCTCTGTATTGTTTTGGAGGCTGTCCTGGAACTCGCTCTGTAGACCAGGCTGGCCTCGAACTCACAGAGATCCGCCTGCCTCTGCCTCCCGAGTGCTGGAATCAAAGGCGTGCGCCACCAACACCCGGCGGGAGAGATACTTTTATCAGCTCCTTTGTATATAAAACTCAAACAGAAAAAAATTATAGGCTTTAATTATGTTATTTCCTTTACAAGATCAGGAAACTGCTAACTGTATGTTCTAATGGATAATATTTATAGTTCCATTCAAATAATGCTTCATTTAATATATCCATGCTGATGTGCGTGCTAATAATTACATTAAGTGTTCTTGCTCTGTCTTGTATAAAAGGGCACAGATGTCCTTTGTAGCATTTTTAGTTATAATTTAATGAAGCATGGATTTTCTCATTACAATTTATATATGAGGTCTCACACTAAAATAACAGACTTTGAATGACTACTCTGCTTTAAGGTCACAGAGCCAATTGCCTAATCAGTCTCGAAATCCCCAGTAGCTTAGTATGGTCTGCAAACACAAGGTGCTTCCAGAATATTTATTCAAGCAGGGCACTTCTCCTTAATTGATTTTGTAACTACGTAAATCATTTTGGTTGCCCATTCTATTAACCCCTTCATTTCCTTGGTGTCATTCTTGTATTGCTGTCTTTCCAATTCTCTGTCTTACTGGTTTCTACTTCTGTAGCTTAGTTTAAGACAACCTGAGCAGTAGAAAAATAAAAAAGTATTTCAGTTAGGATCTTTTAAACTAATAATTTGATGACTAGCCTGCAATGTATTGGATAGGCAGCATGGAACCATGATAATATGTACACTTTGTAATAAATATTTATCGGTTTAGTTATGAACTGGAAGCTTTTGGAACACCTTTTATGGTCATGGTATTGTACTTGGAATTTTCTATATGTAATTTTGCTTAATCTCAAGAGAGGTGGTATTTCCACAGCTCTCAGAATGGAAGCAGACACGTCAGAAGTGAGTGACCATCTCAAGCATCTTATTGGCAACAACCTGAGCTGAGATTCAAACCTAAAACCATGTAAGTCCCTCTGGCTCCCCTAGAGAGAAATGGCAAAGTAGAATGTTTACTCACATTGTGATATTATTATGATCCAGAAGTGCCTCGGTAGTCCACTGACTCAGGACTGTTACTAGCTCCTGCACTGTGATTTTGGAGAAGACTAAAGGCCCTCCTCAAAGAGAATTTCTGATTATAAGTCAGTCTAGGAAAAATGGTTTCAGAATCACACTATAGTTGAGAAGGGTATATTTAAAAGATGACTTGTAGTGGGTTTATTTTTTATTTGTTGGAGGCCTAGCACCCAGCTCCCAAATAAATACACAGAGCCTTATTTTTTGCTCATGAATTCACAGTCTTAGCTTGACTTGTTTTAGCCAACTTTTCTAACTTAAATTATCCAATTTCTCTTTAACCATGTTTTGCCTCTGGGCTTTTTACTTTTGTTTGTTTTATAAATCCTTTCCTTTTTACTCTATGGCTGGCTCTTTGTTTGGGTGGCTGACCCCTGGCATCCTCCTCTCCTCCTTTTCTTGTTCCTTGAATTCTTCTCCTATTTATTCTCTTTGCATGCCAGCCTAACCTATCCTTTTTACTGCCAAGTTATTGGTTGTTCAGCTCTTTGTTAGACCAATCAGGTGTTTTAGGCAGGCAAAGCAGCACAGCTTTACAGAGTTAAGCCACTGAAACATAAAAGAATGCAATACAACTTTGCATCATTAAACAAATATTCCACAGCCCAAATGAGTGTAACCCATCTTAAACTAATATTCCACAACAACTACTCTCCTGATGTAATATACCTTGGGAAGGAAGGGATGAGATAGAGGAAGTCATGGTATCCAGAGGCCTGATAAAAGATATGGACTCACAAAGATAAGCAGTCTTCTCTGTGTAGAGTGTCTGACACTTGGGAAAGCATTGTGCTGCTGGTTGGAGGCACTAGGCAAAAAGAGCAAAACCTTTTAAGCCTACTTGACCTATGATTAGAAGTCTGCCTTTAATAACATCCATCATTGACTGACAATTAAATTATTTTGAATTCAGACAGCCTCATTTGTTGCAGCATTCATCATGAGAATTCACAGGTATGTTTTGTGTCTGCATAAGATGTATTCAGTAAACATTGCATTTCCTGAATCACCCATTACCTTGAGTTCATGTTTCAGAGTATAACTGATTTTTAAATTTTGGCTTTTAATTATTAAGGTTTCATGCAAGTATCATCATTAAAATCTAAGTTTATCATTTCTCCCATTGTTTATTTTAGGCAGTGTTTTTTGTCTTGGTGAATAAGACCACGTGCCATAGATCTAACATTATTGGGAAAAAGTCACACTACTCTTCCCATTTTCTGCAGGCACTAAGCATCTTCAGAACAAAATGAGAATACTGAGACACATGTACAATGGGCAGAGAGAAGCTTGGCCCTCTGACCTATAGGTAGATCACTTAAATATGTTAAATAGAAATTAAATAAAGCAAAACCAATTAGGATGATTAGTGCATGATAAGGCTTGACATGTTTTAAATGCAGCATCACATAATGCAATAAAAAATAGTTCTGTGGCCAATCGGTATGTTCTTAACTATGTCACTTTCTCTCAAGAGGAGTCAGTCTGGTATAGAAGAAGCAGGCTTATAATAAAGACTTTATTTTAATGGATTCATTAAAAATTTCTTATGGTGTGATGCGTTAGCATTGCTTGGACTAGAGTTGACTGTACCTTCAGCAGGTGAAGTTCTTTATTTTAGACATCCTTCCCCAAGCTTAGGTTTATCATCTACAAAGTAGTGATGACTAAAATACAAGCTGCATAGTTGGATCCAATAGGAAGGCATTTACACGGAGAGTTTAATAGTAACATTTGTCATCACTGTATACACATAAAAAGTCAAAGCTATAAATTCCGATAAAGGTCATAGTGGTGTCAAGATCAAATTAAGGGGAAAGGGAAGGGATATCTAAAATAGATATAAGACAATATGAGAATCAGTTCTGCATAGCTGTAGACTAGTTAGCACCATTCTCAGTGTAAAGACTTGACTAAATGAAGCTGGATGGTTTGGGGAGAAGGCAGCCTTGGGTGGGGCTGATGCTGAGATGAGGGCCTCTGTTCAGTCTGTCTCACACCCTGTATCCATCCAACAACAGTTGGTGATTCAGGAGCCTTCCTGCTCTGTCATGGTTCCAGGTAGTGCTAATGACCCCCATGTAGTTACTGAGGAGGGCATGGAAAGTCCGTTTTTCAGGGTTCCCACTGTAGTTTGCCTATTCTTCTCATGCTGGGCCCCATGGCTAATTAAGTGCTGACTTTATCTACCAAATATAAACCAGACTTTTAAAAATGGAAACCCCCCAATTACATAAGGGCATGCACCTTACTTTCATACTAGACTCATAAATATCACTTGGAAACCTCAGCTTTCTTCTCTAGCTCTCAGAGATTGTGCTGGGAGGATGAGAATATAACTGTGATGATACAGGAACTTGATGGAAAGGTTGGTATTCAGAGGTTCAATAGCCTTCATTTCATTGTCAGTGAAAATTGCTCCACAAGAAGAGCTATGAGTAAGAAATTTGTCAAAAGCTTTTGAAGGGGCAATCACAAATTGCTGATGAAAGTAGATGAAGCTATGAAAAAGATTTATGAAGACTGATTTAGAATTGAATAGTATTATGAGACACTCTTGGAATTCTACAATGTGGCTGAGGCCAGGAGGGAAGATATGAGAAACGGGTAGAGAGCACTGTGCATTGTTTGCCAGAAGACACATTAGGCCCTACAGCTCAGAACTCAGCTGTAAAATTCCTTGCACTCTGGGTGCATTGGCTGTGGGAAATGCCTGTGGTTTTCCCAGCTTGCCTCTCTCAGCAGGCTTGAAGGCAAGTAGTCTCAAAGGCTGTAAGAAACCAATAGGAAAGGAATCGATGAAACCTAATAATTGAAACAAAATTGAAATAGCCATGAAGTGTTAATTGAAACAGCTTCTCTTAGTAGACTGTGAATCATCCTACAGTGATATTTGCTCATTTCATAGGGAAAGTAACACAGCAGGTCAGAGTCTCTAATACCTATAGCAGAAATAGGGCCCAGCTATCTCCATAGGGATAGGAAGGGCTTCAATGGTAGCATGATTATCCTAGTAAGCGCCAGATGTTTCTTCCCTTTAAACCCAAATATCCTTAGCTACCTGAAGCCAAATGTTATTATGTTATATATAAACTTTACATGCTATAATCCTTATTCTTGATATAAATTGTTAGTATAATAGATCAAAGTGTTTTTCTATTTCTTTTTATACTAAAACCTTAAATGGTGATTATGATTCTGAACATTTAAAAGGCAAAAAAGATTTTGAAGACTGCCTGTATTACTTTGTATACTATGAAATTTCAATATTGTTTTTAAAACTGTAAAAATAATCTTCTTACCTCTGTATATAGTATACAGCAATCTGTGAATAAATTTTATTCCTTTATGTGGGAAATATTTCAGTCACATTTAAAAATAGTTAACAGGAAGAATTACAACTGAAATGTCAGACCCACTGTGATTCATGACATTGTCCATTCATAAATCTGGTATCTAGGCTACCATCTTTTTCTGGCTCTTTCATTAATTTATCTGTAAGAATTAGGATCTGAACATCTTGTTTAATGCTTCCTGAGACAAGCTGTGCAGAATGTTAATGATCAAAACCAGAAATAGAGTGACCTTTACAACTGATGTTTCCATCACAACATTTAGAATCTAGTGCTTTGGTGGCAAAACAATGGAAAGGAGACCTTGTTGTTTCGACTCCTCCAGGATAAGTGAAAGAAAACAGATCCCATGAATTTTGGTTGTTTCCTTGGCATCTGACAGAAGGAGCTTATGCACACATCCTACGTTGCTACTGCTGCCTGCCTACCTACTATTGATCATGTCTGCATAAACCAGCATCTAACCCTTCCATTCTTACAGTTTTCGTTGAGTGTTCTGCTGCTTACTTTCGTGCTGTCTGTCTTCATGGAGCTGTTTTTTCTCTTAATCCTAAATAGGAGCCAGTTTCTGTTCTCCTATGCCAGTCACCTGTTTATCTTCTAGTGCTTAAGAGTAAAGGTGAGACCCTGGGGAGATTATGATAATTTTCATTTTTAATGTTATTTAACCCCCTCTTTGCTTGCTCTTTCAAGAAAAAAAATATGTTCATGTGAGTTACACATGAGCATAAGGAATCTACATGCAAATTCAATCTTGCCTGAAGATGACTAGTTGAAACCTTATGGACAGACTTACTAAAAGCACACTTATGCTTCCAGCAGACTGTAGTCATCTTAAAATTATTGGAAACAAGACTATCAACAATTTAGAGTTACTAGGACCTAACCACAGAAGGCTCTTCATACTATAGTCATTTTTATTTACAATTATGTTTTAGGTTGCTCTACAAAACAACAGGTTTTATCACAGCATCTTTATACACATGCACCACGTGTTGGCATTTGTTCCCCTCTCTTAAGGTCCTACTCCATGACTCACCATTGGATGCTTCCTTCCCTGAGCCGGTGTATGCATTGACATTCTATTACATAGATTTCATTCCCTTCAGTCCACTTCCTTAGCTCTCACATTCTCCTTTCAAGTTTTGTGACCTACATACACATGCATGCAAATAAAATCTAGGTTGTGGTGAAAGCATGTAGTGTTTTTCTTAATTTGATTAAAAAGTTAATTTCAGGTGCATTCACATTCCTGAAAATACCAGGATTTTCTTCTCTTTATGACTATACGCATGCTCTTTAGCCATTTATGTGTTGATGGCTAACCAAGCTCTGTTTCTTGCCTATTGTGAACAATGTAGCTCTAAATACGATGCGCAAGGATCTGTGTGGTATGTTGATGAAATTATGTGTATGTATTCTTTTTTTTTTTTTTGGTTTTTATGAGACAGGGTTTCTCTGTTTTGGAGGCTATCGGTCCAGCCTGGCCTCGAACTCACAGAGATGCGCCTGCCTCTGCCTCCCGAGTGCTGGGATTAAAGGCTTGCGCCGCCACCGCCCGGCGATGTGTATGTATTCTTACATACTGTTTTTAAAGCTTTCATGTATCGGGTTTCTTTTCCGAGTTCTTTCTTAATGAGTTTGTTGGTACATGGAAAAATGAGTGATAATTGTTTGCTAGTTTGCATCCTGCTACCTTGTTGAAAATGTTTATCAGATCTAAGAGTGTTCTGGTGAAATCTTTGGGGTCTTTTAAATGTAGGATAATTGATTCTCAAACTAGTGGTGTCTGTCTCTTTCCTATTTGTATTCCCTTGTCTTGTTGCTCTGAGACCCCGAGGATTATACTGAAGAAAGGTGTAGACAACTGTGTGTCTTTTCCATTATGGAGGAGGTATTTGCAGTTTTTACTCATTTAGTACAATGCCAGCTACAGGGAGCTCATACGTAGTCTTTATTGCATTGAAGTATTTGTCCTTCCATTCTTAGCTTCATGAGGGCTTTTTTATCTTGAAGGGGGCATTAAATTTTATCAAATCCTTCTATGTGCTATGGTGGTCATGGGTTTTTGTATATAAATCTATTTATTACTAAAGTGCTTTTGTTGATTTGAGTATATTGAATCAGCTTTACATCTCTGGAAGAGAACTAAATTAGTCATGGCTTATGATGTTAAGGGGTTTTTGAATTTGATTTGTTAGAGCTTTACTGACAGTTTTTGCATCTTTGTTTATCACTGAAATTCTGCTTCAGTTTTCTTTTCTTGTATCCATATCTGGTTTTGTCATCAGGGTAGTACTGGCTTAAAAAACACTAAATCTTCTTTCACCATTTAGTTTAATGGAATAGTTGGATGAGCATTGGTGTCAGTTCTTTAAATGTTTGGTGGAATTAGGAAGTGCTCTCTGGATTTTTCTTTTGTTGAATTTTATTTTATTATTATTATTATTAACACTATTTTTATTGCTTCAATCTTGTTAATTTTTAATGGAGCATTTTAAGTTCTTTAAATGTTTTCTATTTTGGGAAATTATATCTCTAGCATTTATCCATTTTCATCTAGATTTTACATTACCTTTTTTAGTACAATATATTATAATCATGATTTCCCCTTTCTTATCTTCTCTCAGATTCTCCTCAATGCCCCATCCATCCAAATCTATGCCATTTCTCCTTTCTTTCTCTTTAGAGAACAAACAGGCAAAGCAGCAAACAACTCAGAATAAAATAAAACAAGCATTAAAAAAAGAGGAGATATCATAAGAAACACCTACATATGTAGACACACACACACACACACATGCACTCACACACTTATGCATGCTTGTACCCACACTCATAAAAACTCATAAAAACACACACACACACACACACACACACAAAGCTCATAAAAACACAAAATCAGAAACTATGATAAATATCCAAAAGACTATTGAGGTAAAAATTGCCCAAACAAAGCATTATGAGACAAAATATTTTCCAAAATATCATGGAGTTCATTTTGTGTCAGCCATCTGCTGCTGGGAATAGGGCCTGCCCTAAGTATGGTTTGTGTACCCAGTGAGATCGAATTGGAAAAACCAGTTTTTCCTTTGCAAGCAGTTAACATTTGAAGATAGCTCTGCATTAAAGATGGGGCCCACGTCCACTTTCTCCTCAGCACTGGGGCTTCATTTTAGTCATATCTGTGTAGTCCTGTGTCATGCTGCCACAGTCTCTGTGAGTTCATATGTGCATCAGTCCTGTTGTGTCTGGAAAGCCTTGTTTCCTTAGTATCTTTCATCGCCATTGGCTTTTAAAACCTTACTGCCATCTCTTCCACACAGCTCTCTGAACTCTAGGGGGAGAGGTTTGATTGTGATATCCCTTTTGGGGTTGAGTGTTCTGAATATCATATAGCTGTGGATCTTTGTATTAGTTCCCATCTCCTACAGGATGGAGCTTCTCTGATGATGTCTGATAACACAAGCATATCATTAAGGGTCATTTTACTTCTATGTTCCTTTAGAACAATGGTTCTCAACATTCCTAATGCCACAACCCTTTGATACAGTTTCTCATGTTGTGGGGACCCCCCATCATAAAATTATATTCATTGCTACTTCATAACTATATTTTTGCTACTGCTCTGAATCATAATGTAAATGTGTGATGTACAGAATATCTGGTGTGCAACCCCTATGAAAAGGTCATTTGACATCCAAAGAGGTAGTGACTCACAGGTTGAGAACTGCTACTTAATAGAACAATAGTATTTAGTGTTTCCCTAGATGCATTGTGTATCTAATCTTAGGTTCTTGACCATCTGAGCAACACCAGGTATGGTTTCTGTCTCATGGTGTGGGCCTCAAATCTGGTAAGTTAGTTTCTGGTTACTTACTTTGTGCCCTTATTGCACCTATGTATCATGCGGGCTGGTCACCATGGTAGACTGAAGGGGTTTGTTTCAGTTAGTATTCTATTGCAGTGTAGAGACACCATGATCATGACAACTTTAATAAAGGAGAACATTTTAATTGGGGATGACTTAAAGTTGTAGAGGTGTAGTCTATTTGAATCATGGTAGGAAGCATGGAGGCACACAGTGGAAGCATGGAGACACTATGCTGGAGAGGTATCTCTGACAAATACTGACACTCCCTATTGACCAAGCATTCAAATTTGTAAGCCCATGGGGGTCATTCTTACTCAAACCTCCACAACTGGGCAAGTGTTTACTTTTCTCCTCTGAGAGTGTGCAGAGTACTTTCCAATACCATGGGCAGTGGTACAGTAGGGGTGCAGGTTCTTGTTAGGCACCAGAATGACTTCTCCATGTTAGTGAGATATGTAGGGGTTGTCTTTAGCAATAGAGTCTTACTATTAGTTTGTAGAGAGCAACCAATAACCTGGCAATTGTCTGAGCTGTTTGCCAGTTTCCATGGGGCCTCTTCCACCAATAGCTCAATTAGATGTTAATAATTTCTAGTACTAGAGGTTTCATTTGGTGGAAGAGATGCCTTATTGGGACTCATTTGGTGATTCTATTTAGATTTATTTCATATATGTTTGTATTCTAAGAAGCCTCTACTATTGTAGGTTTTTGAAGAGCCCTTCAGGTGGTTCTTAGTGTTAGTTGTTACTCCCCATATTCTTCCTTTACCCTCCTTTCTACTATTTTTAATGTAAGTTTTCATAGCACTGTGTAATGAATCTTTTCTCTCCATAAAATACAAATCTTAGTTTTTATTGATTCTGTGTACTGTTATTTTAATCTCAATTTTAAGTTTATTTCTGCCTGATTTTTATTCCTGTCATCTGTTGCTTTTGAGTTTAGGTTGTTCTTGTTTTCAGTAGGTAGAGATACATCATTAGGTTATTTGAGTTCTTTAAAAAATTTTAAATTATGATTTTCATTGAAAATTTTCTTTGTCAAATTTTTAAATGTAATCATTAATAGCTTCAACATTTCCTCTTAACTGTAAACTTTAGCATTTGCCGTATCCCTAAATGTCTGACAAGTTGTTCTTCTATTTTCTTTTGATCCTAGGAACTTTTAAAGTCTCCTCTCTGATTTTGTTGGTGACCCACTAGTCAGTCAAGAGTGCATTGTCCAATGTCTATATATTTGTATATGTTCTGAAGTTTTTCCTGCTAGTCATTTCTGTTTTATTGTTCTGTTATATGACAATTTAGAAGAGAGAATTTCAATTCTATATTTGTAAGACTTGTTTTGTGTGCCTGCATGCAGAGGCCAGTGTTTATATTAACTGTCATCCTCAGTTGCTCTCCACCTTATTTTTTTGAGATGCATCTCACCTTGACTTTGGAGTTTGACAATTCATCTAGAATGGTTGGCTCACAAGCATCAGAGATTCTCCTGTCTTTCTTCCAGTGAAATTATAACTGTGTTTTATAGATGTGTGAATAGACTCAGGTCCTCATGCTTGCATGATAGGCAGTTTTTTTACCAACCCACCTCTCCATCCCCTCAAAGCATGTACTTAATTATAATGCCAAGGGAAACAAGTTCATTAATACTGTTTTCAGACATATTATTTCAGTAAATTGTTGACTAGAATTGAAGCAGATGGGACAGAATCAATTCAGTATTCTATAGGGACTAAATTATTATTTCTGTCTTTTCATTAACACCACCCACACATGAATTTCTCTGAAACTCTCTCTAAAAAGTTCGCACAACTCTACCAGAGAAATGACTGAAGAATAGTTGATGTAAAAATAAGTGTCTTCCTGATGTGTCTTGCCTTTGGGGAACTAGGAGATCAACACCAGGACCTTGGGCTACCATGTGTGTACTCTATCACTGAGATTCTCCCCTCATTCCCTCCTTGTATGCTTTAAACTTTGCTTTTAGCTATCAATATTGGCATAGCCAAGACTTTGAAGTTTTTCTTTTATTCATGGAATCCCTCATATGCTCATTGGGTATTTTTCTCATTTCTACATATGTGTGATTTGAGAAGAGTCATAGGGTTAAAAGTTGCTTTCTCCCCTTAGTATGCAGCATAGAGGAAGGGCATGACTGGTGAAGTCAGAATCCAGTCCTTTTAGTTGCTTTCTTTGACTGTCATTAGGTCTAAAGCTTCACATATTGGTTCACAGAAGTGTCTCATATCAAAGTTTAGTGAATTCCTCGTACCATATGCTATTTATTAGGTTATATGGGTACACATGTCAAAATAACTTAACAATGTTTGTCTTAATTGCTTGGATAATTAAACTTCCTAGGGTAGGCCTAAGACCAACTTTCCCTATGTTGATTTTCTCTGACATTAAATTGTGAGATGGTTCAGTGATTATGTTATTGATGTTCTTCCAGAAGACCTGAGTTCAGTTTCTAGTACCCAAAAAGGGTGTCTCATGACTACCTGTAACTACAGATCTAGAGAACCAGGTGCCTCTTCTGGCCTCTTCAGGCACTGCACTCACACCATACCACATACACATGCACATACTCCTATACAAACACACTTATATACACATAGAGTTGATTCAATTGTTAAGAGACTAGTTGCTTTTTCAGAGGACCTGGTTTAATTTTCAGCACCCACATGGTGGCTCCCAACCATCTGCAAATCTATTGGTGGGTTATCTAACGCTCTGACATTATGTGTACCAGGTATGCAGGAGGTACATCTTAAAACTTTGAATTAAAAAATAATCCAGTTCAAAATTTGGATCTTCTGGAACCATTTAGCATTCATACTATTCATTATTTGGACTAATGGTAGGATGTAGTAGATATTTTTGAGGCAAACGGAGCCAACTTCTGCTAATATTAAAACAGAAATAGAGAAAAATCAAGGGCTTTAGGTGTCACATGGTGACAAAACTTGAATATATTTTGGAAATAAAGGAGATTAAGTGCATCTGTAAAATTAGTCATTTTCCTGAGTAACACAGAGTACCTTTGTTAATATGTAAATTTCATTAGGCAGAGTCACAGAGTCCCTAAGAGATCTGACTGAATATGTTATGATTCACATTCATTCAAATCCTGTATACAAATTCATTTCTCAGAATAAGTAATTTTTCTGTTGGTATACTGATTGAACTAATATTGAGACCTGCTGATACAGACAATGAAACTGGACATGTCTTATTGAATTAGTTACTTTTATGTTGCTGTGATAAACACTATGTTCCAAAGCAACTGAAAAGAAAGGGTTTATTTTGGTGTACAGTTTCAGAGAAATAGAGTACATCATTAAGTGAATGTCCTCCCTAAGTCACATACTCCCTCTAGTAAAGCTTTATGTTCTAAAGGTTCTGTAGCTCCCAAACAGTGCCATTAATGGGAGACCAAACATTTAAATACATGGCCTGATGGAGGACATTTCTCATTCAATTAATATGATTTGCTTCTTAACAGCTTTCCATTTCTTCCATTTGAACAATGAGAGATTGAATCTCAGATACATTTACGAAGGTTTGATGGGAAATTTGGGCTCAGAGGTTCCTGACTTCATCAACAGTTCTATTCACTGTTGAACATAAGTTCCCAGTGGTGCTGGCAGAATAAAATGATTTGTATGCTAGCCTTGCAAGCCAAGTTCTATGGGAATATGGGAAATATGTCTGATGAGATGAGTACTGCCCCACTGATATTAATCTGAACATGACCTGGTCACTCACATATTTTTTAAGGAGTTTGCATTTTGTCTATGAGGACACGAGGAGCCATTAACAGATTTTTAAAGAAACATTCAGCATGTTCCAACTGTTACTAAGAGAGTAACTTCAGCAGCTGTGAGAATCAAAGACAAGAACTGTACTTATTTCCCAGTCATTTTGATAGCTTGTGAAGTCCCATATAAATATTGCTTGTAAATTCTATCATTGGCACCATACTAGTGTTAGTATATATTTATATTATGGAATTAAACAAAGAAGAAATGAAACAAGATTTGAATGGTACTTCTTTTAAATTCTATGTTATTGTTATTAGTAAAATAAATGCATTCTAGTGTACAGTGAAGACAGTAATAACTGGCTGTGTTTGATAAGGTGTCATATTGAAAGGATGATCACTGTCTAGTTTGAGGAAACATTGCAGTCATAATTCTCATCCCATCAGATAAAATGGCTGTTGCACTCCCAAGGGAGGTACTAGCATTGACTCACATTAGTAAGCTAATTTCTTATTTAAAACTTACTTGTTATAGATCCCATTCTAGATTAACTAGTCTTCACAACAGCTTTATGAAGAAGATACTAAATTATCTTCCTAATATGTATGAATAAGTTATTTTTCTTGTTTTTATATCCATTGATTTGATTTATATATATATGCATACACAGACATACACACACGTGTTTATGTATGTGTGTGTGTGAAAGAGAGACAAACAGAGAAGGAGAGACAGAGAGAGAGACATTGAGAGAGAGAGAGATCTACATATTTCCATGCATTAGGAGACAGTCTTCATAGGCCTGTGGTACACATTCCTACTTGGATGACCCACACAGGAGAAATGTGACAGAATGAGGGGGAGATGATAGATCAAAGGGCCATAAATAGCCAAGAGATCAGAGTTATTTTGATCTAGGGATATGAATGATGAGGAATAGGATTTACAGAGTTCATTATTCTTGAAGTTAAATTCAGCAAATACAGAATAAACAACAATGATACAAAAGGCTTGGTTGAATATAAGTTATTGGCTTGATTCCAAGATATATGATGACTCCCAATCACAATGTTTTGTTACTATTTCATAGTTGTAATTTTGCTACTATTTTAATCATAATATAAATATCTAGTTTTTAACCTTCTAAAAGGGTGTTTGATAATCAAAGGGGTAATGACACACATTTGAGAATCACTGACCTATGGGAACCACAAGACACAAAATTTATGAGAATAATAACAAACTTCATCAAAGAATTAAGAGTTTAAAGAAGACACAAAAAAAAACAGTTAAATGAATGTTAAGAGAAGCACCTTAAAGATAATAAAGCCTTTACTGATGCTTAAGAAAATACAAACATAAGGCTGATGGAAATGATAGAAACAATCCAGGTTTGAATGGTACATGATAGAAATAAAAATGTTGATGAGGATTGAAGCTGATGAATATGGAACTGGAAAGCCCAATAATCTAACTGGAAGACTCAAAGGAAAGTCACATAAGTAGAATGAACCAAGCACAAGAAAGACATTACTGTGGGATATTCCTTTACACTGTATGAATATATGTCAATGTGATTGGTTTAATAATCAAGCTGACTGGTCAATAGCTAAACAGGGTACAGTTAGGTAAGATAGCCAAACTCAGTATGATGGGAAGGAGAAGGGCAGAGTCTAGAATTTCCAGTGAGATGCAGAGGAAGCATGAGATGAATGTGCCAAGCTAATAAAGGTACCACCAGAGCATAAATAAGGAATATTTATGGTATTATGGGTTAACCTAAAATATAAGAGTTAGTTAGTAACAGCCCGAGCTATTGGCCATGTATTTATAATTCATATTCAACCTCTGAGTCAGTTATTTGGGACTGGGAGGATAGGACAGGCAGGAAACATCCATTTATAGAACATCAGGAGTTGAAGAGAAAGTGGAGGATCTAGATGGAATAAGCAAAGAATGTGAAAATTAAGAAAAACAAACCACAAATGAAATGAGCATACAGGAAATGTGAACAATGAAAAGACCAAACCTTCAAATTATAGTAATAGATGAGGGAGAAGAATCCCATCTCAATGGCATAGGCCACATCATCAACAAAAATCACATGAGAAAAGTTCCTCAAACTAAGGGAAGGCATACCAATACAGATACAAGAAGCCACAGAACACCAAACAGAAAAGAAAATCCTCATGGAATATAAAAGTTAAAAAATTTTGGATTTAAAGACATAGACTAACTTCAACCCATTAACAGAAAGTGATTTCAATGCCCCGCTTTTGTCAATAGATCACCGAATAAAACTTAAACAGAGAAAAATCATAACCATACATCAAATGGACTTAACAGATATCTACATAGCAGTCCACCCAAACGCTAAAGATCACTCTGCAGGATGTGAGAGGCTCCTCTCAAAAGGATTGCAGTCCAAACCAGCGTTCATAAACTTAAGAAGATCGAAATAACTCTGTGTATCTCATCTGGCCACAATATAATGAAACTTAAAACTGATAGCAAAACTATCTCTGGTAAATACACAAACTCATGTGAATTAAAGTATTGCTGAATGATAAATGGGTCAAAAAGAAATCAAGAAAGAAATAAAATGTTTTAGGAATTAAATGAAAATGAAAACACAAGAGAACATAACATAACGTCTCAGATACAGAGTCATTTATAGCTCTAAGTGCCTGCATTGAAAAAAATCATAAAGATGTCTGTGTATGTTTGCATGCTTGTTTTCTAGGAAGAAAGAAAGGGTGTACAGTTGGTTGGGTGGGAAAGTGGGGAGTATCTGGGATGAACTGGGACATGTAAAACCATGATCAAATTAAATGAATTTTTTCCAATAAGAACAGCAAAAATAAATGACTTAATGATGCAACTCAATAATTTTGGAAAACAAGATCTGACCCCAGTTGATGGCAAGGAATAAAAATTAGAGCAGAAATGATTTAGAAACAAATAACAGTACAACCAGAGTCCCGCAGTTAAGCACTGAACCAAACTCCTGCAATCCAGTTGTAGACAGGGAGAAGTGATGAGCAAAGGTGTCAAGATCAGGCTGAGGAAACCCCCAGAAACAGCTGACCTGAACAAGGGGTAGTTTGTGGACCCTAGACTGACAGCTGGGAAACCATCATAGAACCAAACCAGGCCCCCTGCATGTGGGTGTCAGTTAGGAGGCCTGGACAGTCTATGAGGCCTTTGGCAGTGGAACAGTATTTATTCCTATTGTACAAATGGACTTTGGGAGCCCATTCCCCATAGAGGGATACTCTCTCAATCTAGACACATGGGGAATGGCCTAGGCCCTGCCCCAAATGATGTGACAGACTTTGAAGATCCACCATGGAAGTCCTCACCCTCCCTGGGGAGCAGAAGACAGACAGAATGGGATGGGATGGGGGGTTGTTGGGGTCATGGGAGGGTAGGAGGGAGAAGGAACTTCTATTGATATGTAAAATAAGATTGTTTCTAATTTAAATAAAAAGAAAAAAGAATGAACAAATCTAGGACAGGATTCTTTGAAAAGATAAGGAATGATAAATCTTTGGCCCAACTAACCTATAAAAGGGGAGGACCAAATCCAATGGAATCAGAAAGAAATGAACAGGCAGCATTGTAATGACACTAAAGAAATTTGGAGCATTATAAGAGAATCCTTGGAAACATGTACCCTATTACTTTGGAAAATCTAAAAGAAATGAATGAATTTCTAGATTTAGCCAAACCACCAAAATTAAACTAAGAAGAAGCCAACAAGTTTAACAGACCCATTATAAGTGAGGAGATAAAAATGTTATTAAAAGCCTTTCAACAAAAAAGGTCCAAGGTCAGATGTATTCACATCAGAATTCTACCAGACTTTCAAAAAAGTTCTACAGCCATTCCTTCTTAAACTATTAGAAAGGTGGAAACAAAAGGAATATTCTAAAAACTATTTCTATGAATCCATCATCTCTCTAATAATAAAGCCTGGTAAAGGTACAATAACAACAACAACAAAAATATAAAGAAAAAATACATGCCAATATCCCGAAAAAACATGAATTAAAATGTTCTCAAGAAAATAATTGCAAACTAAATACATACAAACATAAAAAGATTATCCATATGGAATTCAGTGACAATTAGATATATGCAAGTCAATAAATGTGATAAATAACAAAAAATGGAATTAAATTCAAAAATCACATGATCATATCAAACAACAAAGAAAAACTTTTGACTAAACTGGACATGCCTTCATGATAAAAATCCTAAAGAAATTAAGACTAGAGTGTATATACCTCAAAATGATGAAAGATACACATGAGAAACCCACATTCAACATCATCTTAAGTGGAGAGAAACTTGAAGGAATTCCACTAAAATCAGGAAAGAGATATGGCTGTCCATTATCCCTATTCCTTTATAATATCATGCTTGAAGCACTAGCTGAGATGATAAAGCAAGAGAAAGAAAATAATGATGTTCAAATAGGAAAAGAAAAAAATTAAACTATGCCTATGGGAAGATGTTATGGTATTTATTATTCATAAGAGATACCCAAATTCTACCACAATACTTATAGAAATGATAAATGAATTCAGCAAAGGACAGGATACAGAATTGACTTGTACAAACCAATGTGATTTTCTATACACCACTAACAAACATACAGAGATAAACGTCATAGGCAAATTTCTATTTACAATAGCCTTAAAGGAAAATGCCTAGGAATAAATCTAACCAAGGAAGTGAAGAAGATTTACAATGAAAACTTTAAACCTCTGCAGAAATAGACATCGAAAGGCACTGGAAAATGGAAACATAACCAATACTCGTGGATTAGGAGAATTAATACAGTGAAAATGACCATTTTACCAACAGCAATTTACAGATTCAATGTAACCCCAACAAAATCCCCATCTCATTCTCCATAAAAATAGGAAAAAAACTATTCTAAAACTTATATGGAACCACAAAAGTTTTTAAATGGCCAAAATGTTCCTGAGCATAAAGAAAAATGCTGGAGGGATTACTCTTCCAGATTTCAGGGTGCATTTCAAAGCCATGATAATAAAAGCAACATGACACTGGCACAAAAACAGACCTGTGGGACAAAATCAAAGGCCCAATCACAAGAATACAAAACTTGAGTCATTTAAAACTTAGCAACAATACAAAATAACATTGGAGTAAAAAAAAAGCATCTTCAACAAATGGTACTTGGAAAAATGGATGTTCCCATGCACAAGAATGAAGTAAATGGACTAAAGACATAATTGCGAAACTTGAAACACTGAAACTTCTGGAAGAAAATATAGTAAATACTTCATAGAATATAGGTCTAGGAAAGGATTCTTGAGAAGACTCCATTTGCCCAAGCATAAGGCCAACAATTGACCAGTGGGGTTTCATAAACCTAAGAAGCCCTTGTACAGATAAAGAAACAGTCACCTGATGAAGAGGAAGCCTACATCATGGGAGAGAATCTTTCCCAACCATACATCTGACAGAGGATTAGTATCCAGAATGCACAAAGAACTAAAAAACAAAGAATAAAAAAATTCAATCCACTCAAGAATTAGGACTGTGGTCTGAACATGGAGTTTTCAAAAGAAGAAAATAAATGGCTAAGAAATATCTCAAAAATGTTTATTATCCCTAGAAATTAGGGAAATTAAAAAGATAACTTGGAAATTTAATCTTGCCCCAATAAGAATGGCAAAGATTTATAAAGAAAGGGAAAAATAATAATAAATTATAGAGAGGATGTGAAGAAAATGGTACCCTCATTCACTCTTGGTCAGGATTGCAAACTGGTCTAGCCACCCTGGAAATCAGTGTGAATAATCCTCAAAAATTTTAAAATGAATCTACTGTATGACCCAGCAAGACCACTGCTTGATGTATGAAAAAAAAACTCAGCATCCTACTTTACAGATACTTGCTTAGCAATATTCGTTGCTGTTCTATTCACAATAGCTAGGACATAGAAGCAACGTACATGTTCTTTAGCTGATAAATGGGTAGTAAAAATGTGGTACATACACACTCTGGAATACTTTTCAGCTGCAAAGAAAAATCATGAAATAAATCTCAGATTATTGGGTGGAACTATGAAAAGTTATATTGAGTGAGGTAAATAGACCCAAAAGGCTAAATATTGTGTTCTTTTTTTGCTCAAAGGTCCCTAGTCTCAAATCTTCAGATGTGAGTACATAAACCGGAATACCTACAGAAACCACAAAGTAAAATGGAACCATTACAGTGACGGGAGATGGGCAGTGGAGTAGCAATAGAGAAGATAATATTATGGTACAAGTGATCCTAAGAAGTGGAAATAATGGGAAGGAGATCTAACTAGGGAGGTAGTACAGAGATAAAATGGGAAAAGGAAGAGGGTAAAGTAAAAGAAAGGATGTTTAAAGTTACAAGGAACTATATGATTAGCTATGAGCTTGGGAAAAAGAAACACTGGTGCATAAAATTATACATACACACTTTAAATGAAACTCTCATATCTGGGTTGGCAATACTCTCCCCCAAAGCCATAGACCACCTAAAACCCCCAACACAAAGCATGGGAAGCCCTCTTTTGAGTTGTTTGTCAGTGTTATCCGGGAGACTCCCAGCTTTATAGGCTACCGCTATTGTCCTTTGTTGTCTCCTAGAGGTTGAAGGTAAGTCCTTATTACTGAAAATACCACGAACTTCAGATATAGGACTCAGAGACTCATAAGCTGGAACTGACCCAAATGCCTCTTCCCTGAGAACTAGCTTTCATGGTACCAGACAATTGGGTGCCATATAATCGTTCAAAGGAGAAAAAAGAAAGCCCCAACAGTCCTACTCTGCTATGACACCTATAAACCACAACAATGGAACCTTAACCCCAAGGGTGCAGTAGTGGTACACATACCTTGATGGCAACCAACAGCTCCTCAATTGGACTTAATATCTTTTTAAGAAGAGGGAAATCATACCTAGTATCAGAAACCTAGCCAACTACCCATGGCTAATGAAGTTATGGATTTTAGAAGAGAATCTACAAATTTCACTTTTCTACACCAGCATTATTCCCAACAACATTTTAAATATCTGTTCTTATACCTGTAGATAAGTATAATTCATATTCCTCATCAAGAAAACTCATCCTTGCAACAGATGGAGACCAATACAAAAACCACAACCAATCAAACTGCAGAGTTGTGGAGTCTAGTCCCAATTAATACATCTACAACCCAATTCCCATATCTAAGGCTCAGGAACATTGCAGAAATGTCATAAACATTGTAAGAGTCAGAGGTACAGGGAGCTTGATATGAGACTGGGTCTCCTAGAAACGTCAGAAGCCACAACCATAAAGTCTTAATAATGTGACTGCTTAAGGATGATAGGAACAACACTGGCACCAGTAAACATGCTAATACGGGCAATGCAAAACTCGCATGATTTCAACCCTGGACAAAGACTAACAGGCAAGTAAGGAATGCTGAGAGCTGGAGAAACAGTCTTCCCCAGGGAAAAGCATATCAATTGGGTATCCAGCATCATGGTCATTCCTGAAAAATATACATAAATAGTATATATATATATATATATATATACTATGCATATTGAGTTTATGTATTTAGGAGTATATGCACATATGCATGTATGTAGTAACAATTAAATAAAATGAAGCCATGAATTTGAAAGAGAGCAAGAGGGTTTGTGGTAAAAAAAAGAAGGGGTGATGATATAATCGTCATAATTTCAAAAATAAACAAAACAATATATTAATTAAAAATTAAACTTTTGTCTGTATATATACCTCAAAAATAATGTCTTTTCCTTTCATTTTGTATAATTATTTTTTGTTTTCCTTGCACTTAAATTAGTTATTAACTTATTTCTAAGATAAAAGCAATGATACATGGGAGAATTAGTTTCTCAATTTTCTGCTTTATAGTTACTTAGCAAGCTTTATTCTTAAACCTAATAAGTTTTAATGCCTATTGCCTTTAAATTATATTATCATCAGAAACATGGCAATTTTTCTTCTTGATTTCCAGTACTTCAGATTTAGTTCATTGCAGACATAGTGGTGGTAAAATATTCATGACTTTTAGTTCTAGTACTGAATGTCAAAATCATGATGGAAACATTTGGATTTTAATTACTACAGAGACATTTCCATTTTGTCTTCTTTTCACTGTTGTACTAGGACACAGAGTATAGATGCATACAAAATATCACTGGTAGTGTAGGTTTGTCTATTTTGAGTGAATACTCTTGGATATCAGCTTTCAAGTCCCCCTTACTATTTCTATATATTTCTAGTGGGTTTTACAGTTTTTATGATTTGGTTCATTAAGAGAAGCACAGTAGGAATTGTCTTATACTGTCTGTTTATGACACACTTTTAATCTCATTCTAGCCAGCTATCTCAACCTGCATTGTTAACCAGGTAAGTAATGTTTTTAGTGTTTGTATTAATCAATCTGAAGGTAGACTGCAGAAAATATTTTTGTTTAATAAGTGTCAGTTTGAAATTGTGATATTAAGGAAATGCCTTTTCAATGAAAAGTAAACATATTCTAGCATCTTATCCATGTGCCATAGGCACAAATGTGCTAAAGGCAATGAGAAGGAAGCACTGTTTGTTCTTTCCATAGTAACTCCTGTGCTACCTGTGCTGTCATAAGCCAGTGAGAAATCCTGTACAGGGTGACTTTTTTCTTGTTTACTATACAGTCTGGCTAAAGACCTTAAAGAGACAATTCTATGTGATGATCATTAGGTCCGTATCACAGGAAACTGATAAGGAGGATTTGGTATGAGATACCTGTACCCATATTGAAAACTTGGGTTAATGGGAATTAGAGTATGAAAGGGCTGCATAGTATAGTCTTATAGAATTTCAAAGTATCTTTATGAACTGGGAAAACCTTATTGTACCTCTGTGACTCTCTTGTCTGTAGGTCAACCTTCTTTGGTCTCATTTATCCCAACACAATTTCACATGGAGGCCTATATTAATATGGTGAAAAGAGTACCTCTTTATTTATTATCTTAAGCAATTTGTATATGCCTCCATCCTAACATCTACCATGTGGCAATTATTTGCTAATGTGGCCTTTTATTATCATGGCACTATGTATCTTCAAGGAATACTGAAGAACCCAAAGATGAAGGCACAGCCATAAAGACTGTATGTATGACTAGTTTGGTCAATGGTATTTGTGTTGAAATGGTATGCACATTTTCCTGGTGCATCCTTCAGAAGAAAGCTTATCTGCCTTTTGAGCCCTGCCTGCATTTATGTGGCCTTTCGTGAGGACATCATGGATGTATCATAGATCACCACCCGTACTGCAAGGAATTCAGAGTGCAGGTCTAGGGAACTACAGGGTAGGAGCAAGGGCTGGATCTCTCCAGAGAGCAAAGCCCTTCTACCTGAGAGAAAAATGTATTTCTACCTATTTTTTTCTGTTGTACATGATACAGCCTGATAAAAGAATGGAAGAGTAAAGCAAAGTAATTTGGCAAAAATAAACATAAATTAGCATATGGACGAAAAAAGACAAGTTTTATGCCATGACATTGTTTGCAAAGGTAAGCTCTGAGACATGCATTTGTTTCTAAGTTTCTAGGAAGCAAAAGAATTAAAATGAAAGTATTATTAGATGTTACTAGATGTTACTTTCTTCCCCAATGCTATGTAAAGCCTTTACCCTTTAACTCTGAGCTTTCTAAAATGCTGTCATATATGAGATGTTAGTAATTGCTTGTGATAGCTGTGTTGGGAGTTTAACTGTGTATTTTCTTGCTGTGCACCTTAGTAACAACGATGAGGACCACTATTGTCTTAGAACCAATATGGACTGGTATAATCGCCATGAAGATTTATGATGCTCATAATTTATTTAAGTAGGAAATCTAGCATTGTTACAGTACTAGTTTTCAACTTTTTTTAAGTGTCAGAAAGTCCCTTCTTTTCAAAAGAAATCTATGGCAGAACCCCAAGACAAGCACAAGTCTCTTGATTTAGGTGGGAAACATGGGCTCTGAGACCTGCCAATTTGGCTTCTCTTGTTCTTGAGACTCAACAGCAGGGCTCTAGAACACAATGTGGAAGTCCCTGAGTTTAAACAGTGGGTGTCCCATATGGGCTTAGACCATATGCTCCCTTTCCTTTGCTTAGGCTTTGATAAGATTTGGACAGCAGACCATGGTTGTATGCTTTGGCAAATCCCCATACATTTATATAGATTATGAAGACTGGCAAGAGCACATTCCAGAAAAGTTATGAAATGTTTAGACAATCCCTGGTGTATTTTTCTGATCTTTATAAGCATATGAATCCTGGTTGCTTGGTGATTTAATTTAAAGTGATAATTTACTGGCTAGAATAGATTGGTATAATTCTATCCTTATGAATTAATTCAAGAACTTGAATTTACCCATTAAAATTTCAAATATCTGCCAAGCTGGGAAAAAAACACAAAGGCATATATGAAAAGAAGTGCTGGAGTGGCAGAAAAGAAAATGGAAAATTAATTCAGAGGATTTGGAACTGTTCTAAAGTCGGACTCATTCTTTAGATGGAAACACTTAATGGAGCTAACAAGACTTTTAGGGAGTGATTTCCTGATTGATCCCAGATTTTGGGGATGTTCTTTCCAAATCTCTGTCTGAGATATTTTTTTAACCATGGAAATAGAGCTGGTAGCTTAGTTACTAATACTGCTTTGGAGATTAACATTTTCAAGACGGGGCACCCTTGAGTTCACAAGGAGTATAGAATCTACAAAAAGTAATACCACTTGAAATACAAAGCAGGCATTTTAGCTCACTCCATTGAGTTAATTAAGAGCCACAGAGAATGAAGACATCCAGAGAACTTAGGGCTTAAGCATGTGTTCCTCTCATAAAGAAGATAATGGTATTTACAGTACAAGGTAAAAGTTACATTAATGGAGTTTGTTTTCAAGGTTTCTAAATGTGCCATTCACAGTTCTGAAGCAGTTTAATTTCTTAATTTATGAATCACAGAAATCTGTCTGCAAACTTGTTTGTTAAAGAAAAATTGATAAGTCCAGGTTAATTTCTTCTCTCTCATCCCTTTCCTCCCATCTCTTACTCATCTCCCTGGCATAGTGTGTATGGATGTGCTTAAAAACAAACCTGGCTTTGAATATCTTTCTGCAGTCATCTATAAGAGTGCCCTGGTTCATCAATGGCCAGGTTTTGTAGGTTGACACCATTATTGGTGACATTCAGTGTGGAAATAGGCTGCTTCAGTAAGTGATTGCAACTGTGGAAATGAAATCATGGTTTATCACATACCACGACCAGACTGCTTTGAGTGTGGACCTGGGTGCTGGAAAGTTGTCTTTTTAAGAAATAACGATTATCACTTTGTTTTGAGAGTAAATTGTAGTTTCTTTTACTGAAAGAAAATATGAATTGTGCTTTAACGAATATAAGGATGGAATGGATGAAAGATGTAATGTGATAGAATTAGATTTTAAGACTCCAAAAGCTTACTCCAGATCTTCCATTTTCTGTTTATCCTTGAGGAAATTGTTTAAATGAAGTAAATTTTGTTTTCTCCTTATGTATTATTAATATTTAAATAGAATACTTCTTACGGGATTCTTAGTATAGCTACAGGCACACAGTAAATGCTCAATATTGGTCACTCTTACTGTTTTATAGTATACTAAGTTCTCACCAACATTATATTATCTTATCTTATGAAACAACCCACGATGTAAAGAGAATAATGTCATACTACACATTGGCGAACCAAAGCCCAAGAAGGCTACATAACTGTTAAATGGACAATTTAGGCTTTTATATTTTTCAACCCAGATCAGTTAGATTCCACCCTGTTGGGATATCTATTTCAGAAAGTTTGGCATATCATATAAGAATGTCATAACCAGTAAACTGTGCAAGTTAATGTTTTACTATAAGTAAGAGACAAAATAAGCACATGTGTTAGTATGTTTTTGCTACATAACAAACCACCTTCCAAACTGAGTGATGTAGGTTGGATAAGCACTCTTACATTGACTAGATGGGACAATCTGAACTAAAACTGGACATCAGTGTGTTACTGAGTTGGTTCTTTTTCAGTGGTGGCTTGCAAAGTTAGGGAGCTTCAAATCTCTCTCTCTCTCTCTCTGTCTCTGTCTCTGTCTCTGTCTCTGTCTCTGTCTCTCTCTCTCATCCCATGGATGAGTGTGGTTCCAAACCACATTATTCTTATGACCCCAGAAGGTAGACTTATATGTACATGTCATGTCATATTTCAAGCGTTGAGTTGCATATAGCCTGTTATCATCTTAGTAGTCTGTGCCAAAGGCAAGAGATGGGAACACGTGGTCCTTTTTCTGTGGAATGGACTTGAAAGACATATGACAGGTGGGATGAAGAAAGAATTGAGGATTGGAAGGTTCATGGTATCATATAATGGAGTCTTCTTTGCTCTAATATGTTGGTCACAAGGCATTCAATCAATAATAACTCTATTCTATGAACTGTTGGAGAATCGGGGGTCCTTCTGTTTTCTATCTTGTTCCATTGCCTGATTTGGCCTCAATTCCTAACATTAGGAATTCAACATTTTTTTGTCAAATGCTAGATGACAAATATGTTACTTTGTGGGCCATATGGTCTCTGTCTCAAATGCTCAACTCTGCCAATGAAGCACAAAAGTGACAGTAAGCAGTATGTACATGAATGAATGTGGCTTTGTTCCAATACATTTTTTTGTGAGCACTGACACTTGAATTCTTTGTGATTTTCATGTGTCATGAAATACTTCTCTGTTTTTTTCCCAGCCTCTAAAAAAAGCCCACATTGCCTGCCAGCTATATAAAAATAGTCAGGTGGCTGAACTTAACCCATGAGCTACAGTGTGTTGACTTCTGCCAGATAGCTTAAACCTCACGCCTTTAAGGAACAAATAACTGAGAAGTCATCACAGCTGTGTCAGTGGGAAGGAAGCATGGGTAAAGTAACAAGAGACAAAAAGTTTGTGCAGGCTGGAATTTAAAGAACTGTCAGAGCCAAAGTTTGACATTTCTGTGTGTGTCTAAATAGTGGGGTTTAGATGCATAGTCAAATGTAGCTGCAAGGGATGCTGGGATAGGTAGTCTTTATTCTGCCTGCCCAAACATAGTAGCTTCTTTTGCTGTGGATGAGAAGTGTAGCAGAATATGGGTGGATCAACTATAACATACTCATTTCTAGAGTACAGATTTAAGGGTAAAAGGCAGAATAATTGAGTTTAGTAAATGTGAAACTGGATATGATTAAACTGTTACTAAATGATGATTTTGTTACTATGAAGAAAACTCTAGTTTGAAAATGGTGTAACCAACCTCTTTTAGGTTGAGAAGGAAAATAAAAACAAGAGAGTCAAATCTTCATTTATAAACCATAATTTTTTAATTAAATGGCATGGAACAAATCATTTAATCCTATTTTTTCACTTTTCTTTAGATTCTATGTTCAAATCTCTATTCTGTATTTGTAAATAAATTAAACTTTTATTGGTTGACATATCATTTTGATGAACAGACTAATCAATCGAATATTTTGCATTTACTAAAGTTGTGTTTTTAAATCCTGTCTTCCATCTGTTTGTGTGAACACCAAGAATTATATAAAGAATGTAAGACAAAAATAATGAGTTATGAAGCATGGTTAATGTGGGAATTAATGTATTGATGAGGCACTTATCCAAACCCCTTCACATATAATTAAAGTAAAAATAAAATTACAGTGAGGTTGAAATACAAAGTGACCAAATTTTATCAATCTTGTCTAGCATGTAGCCCTACTGTTTTAAAATGTTGAACACATTTAAATGTAATTTGTGAGAGGAACATTTGAATTTGATACCTGATGACCTAGCCCCCCAGCCTAGTGTAATTTGAATTCAAATTTCATTGGCATTTTCTCTGCCACAAATTGCTTCCCACTTTTAATTCTTCAGGCTTCCTTCAAACTCATGTACCTCAGTTCCTTATGGGCATAAACCATAGTTCAAAGGCATTTGTAATCCATGAGCCAACTCATACAGAAGTGAAGAAGTCAGTGGAGGTATTTCCCATCTTCCCAGCTTTGGACGAAATATTATGGTATGTTTTCTGTATCCATTTGAGAGATTTCACAAATTTGAACTGTTATGGACAGTGACCATCCTTCATTATCTCTTTCTATCTGTTTCCTGTTTGCTCCTTCCTGATGTTTCTTTCCAACAAATGTTTTGCATTGAAGTTCATGTATACTCTTTCCCACCAGCTGCCTAGGTCCTGCCACTGCTTCAGCCCCCAAATGACACATGAGACACTACATTAATTATAAAGCTGTTGGCCATTATCTATGGTTTCTTATTGGCTAGCTCTGGCTTAGTTATTAACTCATTTCTACCAAACTATGTATTTCCACATGGTCTTATCTTACTGGAGAAAGAGTCCAGACCTGTTACTCCTCTGGACCTCCAGACCTCTATGGTTAGCTAGTGGCAGTTTCTTCCTAGCTACAACCATTTCCTGGGATCACATGACGATTCCTCTCTGCCTATACTTCCCAGAATCTTCCTCAACTCCTAGCTCCACCTATCTTGCAGCTCTATTGGCCAACAGTGCTTTATTCATTAACCAATAAGACAAACATATGTACAGAAGAACATTCCCCATCATCTCCTCTTTTCTGTCTAAATAAAAAGAAGGGTTTTTTTGTTTTTGTTTTGTTTTTTACTGTGAAGCTCTTTTCTACATTTATTCTTTTTTGTTTTTGTTTTTTTCCATATCTTTTTCATTTAACTTTTTATGTATGTCACTTTCAGTTCCCTCTCCCTTCCCTTCTCCCCCACCCTGCAATCCTCCCAACCCATCACCCCCATTCCACCCCCTCTCTGCTCCCCAGGGAGTGCAAAGGTTTCCATGAGGGATTTTCAGGGTCTGTCACATCATCCTGGGAAGGGCCCAGGTTCTTCCACATGTGTCCAGGCCGAGAGACCATCCCTCCACGTGGTATGGGTTCCCAGATTCCTTCTGTATGCCAGGAATAAATGCTGCTCCACTCTCCCAGGTCCCACAGATTGCCAAGGCCTCCTCTCTGTCACCCAGGTTCAGTGGGAAGGTGGCTGGATCAGTCCCATGCTGGCATTTCTTTAAGCCATTGTTGCTATTTCCATAGCAGTCAAACAATTCAAAGACAACACAATAGATACAGTAGCCATACTCTTTGTGTGTTTTCCATCTTTATGTGTCTTATTTATTTATTTATTATTCTGTTTCTTTGTTTTTTGAGACAGGGTTTCTCTGTGTACCTTTGGCTGCTCTTGAACTAATTCTGTACACCAGGCTGGCCTTGAAATCATAGAGCTCTTCTTGCTTCTGCCTCCCTAGTGCTGGGATTAAAGGCGTTTGCCACCACAACCAGATACTCTTTTTCTTTTTCTCTTTTTTTTCTCTTCCAAGCCTATGTATATTTTTAAACACACGTAAACCTTTTAGAGGTTTTTCTTCATCTGAATCTGTCTTTACTGTAAATCGTTACCTTTTTCTGTGCATGTGTCTTTTATATACTAAACAACATTGCTAAAATTAAAGCCCCAGCTCTTTTAGATGGTGTGGGTATGTTTACCACCAGCGCTGCGAGCTGTGCTCACTGCCTTGGTTTATACTGCTATCAAGCAGCATGCTGCTTGGAGATGTGGTCACTGGCATTGATAGCTGCTCATACACACCATTCAATTGTTAGAAGGACCCCTTAAAAGAGCCTTTCAGTTTTTTACTGCTTGCTGAGTCAGGAAGCCTCCCTTAAAGGATCTATGTGAATCTCTGCTTGTCTCTAGCAAAACAGAGCCCACCCGAGAAAAATGATGCTACCAATAAGCCTTGCTTGTCTTTGTTCTTTTGTTTCTGAAATCCCTTTTTAAGTTTCTGTGAGATTCTAAGCGGAATTTCTTATTACCCACGTTGCAGGTGCCAGATATGAACGCCCGGATGAAGATTCACTGGAATAGGCTCAATAGAGGTTAATATAATTTTAATTTGGGGAGAAGGCACTTTCCCAAGAAACAGATGACAGCCACAAGTTCCCGCTCCCAGGATCCATACAGGCTATTTCTGAGCATATGTTGGACGCTGATGACACTCGTTCTGGAGTTCATTCTCTCCTCAATTATGGCCTCTTGGGCAAAGAACTGCCCCCACCTTGATTACTGACTTTGGACATGCTGTCCTAACTGAGCTTGCAGGATAAAACTTGGCTGAACACTGCCAAGTCAGGGTAAAACAGTCTTTCAACCTCCCTGCTTCTGTGTTGGTCAGTCAGATACTCTAGGCCTTAGCCAAAGCTGGTTGCCCCTACACTACTGTAAGACTTTGGTTGACTGTCCAGATATTCTACTGTTTCTGTCTTTGCTGTACCTTTTGGAAGTTGCTCACCTGCACTTCATGCCTACACTAGTATTGTTATCCTCCTTCTCAGGTCTTTGATGAGGTTGAAGGTTAGACTGTCACTATTATTGTTCTCTCTTCCTAGATAGAAATACTAGGTACAAGACTTAAGACTTTCCAGCCTAAGACAACTCTATAGTAATCTCTGTTACACCTTTACCCTAAGACTGGATATGTAGCTTCACTGGTAATATGTCTTAAGTGTATATGCCCTTACATTTCCTTCTCCTAGATATTTGCTATCTTTGTATATAGTTTTATAGCCTAAATCTTTTTCTTTACACTAAAAGGGGAATTGTAGTGAGATATGCCCCCCTGCATCTGTAGTGTAGGATTAGGTCTGGAGTTGGGAGCAGTGTGTGCTTGCTTGGTTCTGGTTGAGTCCCAGGGAGCAGCCTGTGTGGATTCTTGAAGCAGGAACTTGCAACTGTCATCTGTTTCTTACATAAGTGCCTTCTCCTGGAATAATATTATATTAACCTATATTGAGCCTAGACCAGTGAATTTTGATCTGCCCATCCATAACTTGGTTTTGTAGTGTGGCTTAAAAGAGACTGTTTTAAAAATGCAACAAATGGATGAAAAGACAAAGCAAAAATTGCAAGAGCAATTCAAACAGTGCAAGGGTTGAAAACTGAAAAAGAGACAATAAAAAACACAATCTGAAGGAAGGCTGGAAATAGAAAAGCTGGGCAAATGATCAGGTACTACAGATGCAAGCATAAACAACAGAATACAAGAGATGGAAGAGAGAATCTCAGGTGTTGAAGATACACTAGGAGAAATTGATTCATCAACCAAAGAAAAATCTTAAATCCAACAAATCCTTAACACAAATACCAGGAAATGTGGGTCACCATTAAAAGACCAAAACTAATAATAATAGGTATAGAAGAGGGTAAAGAAAACCACCTCAAAGAAGCAGAAAATATATTCAACAAAATCATAGAAGAAAACTTTCCCAAACAAAAGAAAGACATGCCAATATCTTGTACCTTCATTGGCATGTTAGATTGGACCACAAAAAAGTCCCCTTACCACATCATAATCAAGATCCCAAATATAATAATAAAGAAAGAATATTAAGAGCAGCTAAGGAAAAAGGCCAAGTAACATATAAAGGCAAGCCTATCAAAATTACACCTGACTTCTCCATGGAAACTCTGAAAGCCAGAGAGTCCTGGATAGATATTCTACCAACACTAAGAGACCGTGGATGCCAGCCCAGACTACTACACCCAGCAAAGCTTTTAATCAATATAGATAGAGAAAAGAAGAAGATATTCCATGGCAAAACTAGATTCAAACAATACATATCCACTAACCCAGTCCTACAGAAAGTACTGGAAGGAAAACTCTAATCCATGGAAATGAACTACAACCAGGAAAACATAGGCATTAGATAATGCCACCTTACCAATAGCCAAAAGAAAAAGGGGGTGGAATTCCACACATAATTCCACAACAAACAACCACTCCAAATCAAAGAAGAATGAGCAATCAATGGTCACTAATATCCCTCAATATTAATGGTCTTAACGCCCCATAAAAAGATACAGACTAACAGAATGGATTAGAAGACAGAACCTTTCCTTCTTCTGCATAAAAGAAACATACCTCAACCTGAAAGAGAGACATTACCTCAGAGACAAAGGTAGGGAAAATATTTTCCAATCAAATGGACCCAAGAAACAAGCAGGGGTAGCAATCCTAATATCTAACAAATTAGACTTTAAAATAAAATCAATCAAAAGAGAAGAAGGAGGTCATTACATACTCATTACAAGAGAAATCCACCAAGATGAAGTTTCAATTCTGAACATCTATGCCCCAAATACAAAGGCATTCATGTTCGTAAAAGAAATATTACTAAAATTCAAGTCACATATACAGCACCACACACTTATAGTGGGAGACTTCAACACCCCACTCTCACCACTAGGCAGGATTACCAGACTGAAACTTAACAAAGAAACAAAGGGACTAATAGAAGTTAAGACCCAATTGGGATTAACAGACATCTATAGAACTTTCCATTCAAACAAAAAGAATATAACTTCTTCTCAGCACCACATGGAACCTTCTCAAAAATTGACCACATACTTCGCAACATATCAAACCTCAACAGGTACAAACAATTGGAATAACTCCATGCATCTTATCAGACCACCCTGTGTTAAAATTAGAATTCAACAATAACACAAATTGCAGAAAAACTACAAACTCATAGAAATTGAATAATGCCCAATTGCACCATTCCTGGCTCAAAGAAGAAATAAAAAGGAAATTAAAGACTTCCACGAATTCAATGAGAATGCAGACACAACATACCCAAACCTATGGGACATTTTGAAAGCAATGCTATGAGGGAAGTTCATAGCAATAAGTGCCCACATGAAGAAACTGGAGAATTGCCACACTAGAGAATTAACAGAACACCTGAAAGCTCTAGAACAAAAAGAAGCAAACTCCCCCAGGAGGAGTAGATGCCAGGAAATAATCAAACTGAGGGCTGAAATCAATAAAGTAGAAACTAGGAAAACAATACAAAGAATCAATGCACCAAAGAGTTGGTTCTTTGAGAAAATCAACAAGATAGACAAACCTATATCCAAACTTATCAAACCTCAGAGTGTGAACATGCAAATTAACAAAATCAGAAATGAAAAGGGGGACATAACAACGGACTCTGAGGAAATCCAGAGAATCATCAGGTCATACTTTGAAAACCTTTACTCCACAAAATTCAAAAATTTAAAGGAAATGGACAATTTTTTGAATAGCTATCAATTGCCAAAATTAAATCAAGAACAGATAAGCAATTTAAATAAATCTATAACCCCTATGGAAATATAAGCAGTCATCAAAAGTCTCCCAACAAAAAAAAGCCCAGGGCCAGATGGCCTCAGTACAGAATTCTACCAGAAATTCAAAGAACAGTTTGTGTCAATTCTTCTGAAAGTATTCCAAGCAATAGAAGCAGAAGGGTCTCTGCCAAACTCTTTCTATGAGGCTTCTGTAACCTTGATCCCCAAGCTACACAAAGACACAACTAAGAAAGAGAACTTCAGACCAATATCCCTCATGAACATTGATGCAAAAATACTCAATAAAATAGTCGCAAATCGGATCCCAGAACACATTAAAACAATCATTCACCATGATCAAGTAGGTTTCATCCCAGGGATGCAGGGATGGTTCAACATATGAAAATCCATCAATGTAACCTACCATATAAACCAGTTGAGAAACAAAAATCACGTGATCATATCACTAAATGCAGAAAAATCCAACACCCCTTCATGATAAAAGTCTTGGAGAGATCTGGGATAACAGGAATGCACCTAAACATAATAAAAGCTGTATACAGCAAACCAACAGCCAACATCAAACTAAATGGACAGAAACTCAACTCGATTCCACTAAAATCAGGAACAAGACAATGCTGTCCACTCTCTCCATACCTTTTCTATATTGTACTTGAAGTCCTAGCCAGAGCCATATGACAACAAAAGGAGATCAAGGGGATACAAATTGGAAAGGAAGAGGTTACACTATTTGCAGATAATAGGATAGTTTTCATAAGTGATCCAAAAAACTCTACCAGGGAACTTCTACAGCTGATAAATACTTTCAGCAAAGTGGCAGGATACAAGATCAACTCAAGAAAATCAGTAGCCCTATTATACACAGATGATAAATGGGCTGAGAAAGAAATCAGAGAAATATCACCATTTACAATTGCCAAAACAACATGGTAATGTTGTAGTAATGCTAACCAAACAACGGAAACACCTGTATTGCAAGAACTTTGAGTCTTTAAAGAAATAAATCAAAGAGGATACCAGAAAAATGGAAAGGTCTCCCATGCTCTTGGATAGGTAGAATCAATGTAGTAAAAATGGCAATCCTGCCAAAAGCAATCTACAGACTCAATGCAATCCCCATTAAAATGCCAGCACAATTCTTCACAGACCTTGAAAGAATAATAATCATGGAAAAAAAGACCCAGGATAGTCAAAACCTTATTCAACAAAGATACTTCTGGAGGCATCACCATCCCTGACTTCAAGTTCTATTATAGAGTTTTAGTCCTGAAAACAGTTTGGTATTGGCACAAAAATAGATAGGTAGACCAAAGGAATAGAATTGAACACCCTGATATTAACCCATACATGTATGAACATCTGATCTTTGACAAAGAAGCTAAAAATATACCATAGAAAAATGAAAGCATCTTCAACAAATGGTGCAGGCATAAGTGGATGCTGGCTTGTAGAAAAATGTGGATAGATTCGTGTCTATGGCCATGCACATAACTTAAGTCCAAATGTATGAAAGACCTCAACATAAATCCAGCCACACTGAACCTCTTAGAAGAGAAAGTGGGTGGTACCCTTGAACAAATTGTTACAGCAGACTGCTTCCTGAACATAACACCAGTAGCACAGACACTGAGGTCAACAATTAATACATGGGATCTCCTGAAACTGAGAAGCTTCTGTAAGGCAAAGTACACAGTCAACACAAAAAGTCAGCCCACAGAATGGGAAAAGATATTCACTAACTCCACATCTGACAGAGGGCTAATCTCCAATATTTACAAAGAACTTAAGAAGCAAGTCTCCAAAACACCCAAAGGATCCATTAAAAAGTATGCTACAGTACATAGAGAATTCTCAAGAGAGGAGTCTAAAATGGCTGATTTTTACTTGAGAAAGTGCTCAACATCCCTAGCCATCAGGGAAATGCAAATCAAAACAACTCTGAGATGCCATATTACTTCTGTCAGAATGTCTAAAATCAAAAACACCAAAGACAGCTCATGCTGGAGTGGTTGTGGAGAAAGGGGAACACTCCTCCACTGCTGGTGGGAGTGCCAACTTGTACACCCTCTTTGGAAATCAGTATGTAGATTCCTCAGAAAAATGGGAATCAGCCTACCACAAGACCCAAAAATTCCATTCTTAGGCATATATCCAAAAGATGCACATCCATACAACAAGGACATATGTTCCACTATGTTCATAGCCTCATTATTTGTAATAACCAGAACTTGGAAGCAACCTAGATACCCCTCAACTGAAGAGTGGGTAGAGAAAATGAGGTACATTTATGCAATGAAGTGCTATTCAGCAGAAAAAATGGAATCCTGAAATTTCCAGTGAAATGGATGGCACTAGAAGTAACCATCCTAGTGTGGTAACCCAGTCACAAAAAGACAAACATTGTATTTACTGTCTCATATATGGATTTTAGACATAGATATGGAGAGTGCCAGCTAACAATACCATGGCCAGAGAATCTGGGAAACAGAACCTTCATCCAATGACTGATGGAAGCAGAGGCTCACTCCCACAACTAAACACTGAGCTGAACTCAAGGAACCCATAGACAGAGAGTGAGGACTGTTGAGCAAAGGGTTTAAGACTGGACTGGTTTAACCCTTAGAAACAGCTAACCTGTGCAAGGGGTAGCTAGTGAATCCCAGATTGATGGCTGGGAATCCAGCATGGGACAGATCAAGACCCCCTAATGTGGGTGTCAGTGAAGAGGCCTAGGCAATCTCTGGGGCCTTGGGTAGTAGATCAGTATTTATCCCATGTATACAAATGGACTTTGGGCTCCCATCCCACAATGAGAGATGCACTCTCACCCTGGACTCTTGGGCGAGGGTCTAGGCCCTGCCCTGGATGAAATGACAGACAATGGACACCCCCATGGAGGACCTCACCCTCCCTGGGGAAAGGAGGGTGTATTGTGGGGTTTGGTGGGAAGGCATGGGAGGAGGGGAGCAAAAGGGGAAGGGACCTGGGATTGATATGTGAAGCAACCTTGTTTCTAATTTAAATTTAAATTTAAAAGTAAAAATAAAACAAAAAAACAAAGAAAAAAACAGACTGCTTCAGTCCTTAGGTCAATCAAATGTAGGACAGTTAGAAACAGACTGACCTTACTCCTAGAATGATCTTTCTACTGGGATGGAGCCTAGAGAACGCGCATCTTAACAGGCTTAGAGGTGATGCTTGTTTCATTGGTCTCAAGTACTGCTCTAACAGTGGACCCAAGGAAGGTTCAAACAGCATCTAACTGTAAATGGCATAGAATATTTGGGAATATTTTGGGATATGGGTCTCTAAGCAACTCTCAGATATGAGTAATCTATGGAGAAAGGTTTAAAAGGGCAGAATAATAATTTCCTAAGTTCAGAACAGAGATCAAAGATACAAAGAAGCAATGCACACTTGAGTAGGCATGTTAGTGACCTCATGTGGAAAAGTACATGGAGCCAAATGGCATCATAGAAGTTCAGATGTGAGGGGTCCTATTTTCAGCCATGGCTATCAAAAGCAATCTCAGGAAACCTAATGAATTAAATACAAGGAATATGGCAGCTAGTATCTTCAGAATCAGTGAGAATGAAGTGTGGATCCAGGAAAATAGGCTGGAGTTTAAAATCATGTGTTGGGTACCATGCTATCCGTATGTAGCTGCATTAACTTAGCACGTAGCTTCTGTAGGTTCCTTCTCGCTTTCCTCCTTCCCTCCCACTCTTTCTTCCTCCCTTCAACAATTGCTTGGCCCACTGCTTGCTGCTTATACCGTTCTTGGTGTAACACCTAGAGTTATTTTGACCAGATCACAATGTGGGCTTCCTCACTTACGACAATAGTCAGCAACTTTACTTATTCACAAATCGGTATTCAAGGAATGCTTCAAAGGTACCTGCTGTTGTTGCTGGCTAGAAACACCAAACCTTAGAACTGTGGTAGGAATGAATCTCAGGGGATTATATTACCTGCCTAGGTTGGTATGTGTGAATCCAGAAAACTCTCTATTGTGTTGACCCATGATTTTCAGACACTCCCAAGATCTTTACTCAGTCTTGCCTTCTCATGCTCATTCTTTAAAAAATCACCATTGACCTAACTGTTGTGAATGCTTTCTTTTAAAATCAAGAAGCCATGTATCGAATCTGATTAATCAGTGTTTGAGTATGAAGTACAGACTTTCTTGTTTGTACAGATGTGGTTTTGAAACTAGACTACTACATCACCAAGCACTGGGATGGAACTGCGTCCCCTGAGTCTGTTTTATCAGTCATTGAAATGGTTTGCAGCTGTATCCTCATAGTGCTGCTTATAATAAGTGATGCATATACAGCACTCAGTAGAGCACTTAACATCCAGACAAATGCCACTTCAGTGATGGGGTTTAGAATGCCTGTCTTCAGTGATCTGAATTGGACTCTAGGTTCACTTGGCCAGGCTCTGCTTGCTGTATGCCATCCTCAGCATGTTTGCTCCATGTCATACGATTACTGCGAATGCTTGGCAATCACACCCATGAGAAGTAAAAGGATGAGGATGCTGAGTGAGAAGTAGCCTCTTGGGGCTTAGAGTTTCTCCTTGTTTTATTAAGGAGAGAAAATTGCCACACAGGGCCTGGTTGGAATCAGTCTCATGGTTCTTACACTAGCATGGAGACAATAGAATCTACAGCCAGTACCTTAATATTATCGTAGGGGGTGTGGTCTGTGAAGGAAGGAGTGAGAAAGGTATTGCTTAGCAGCATGCAGTACCGGCACATATATTGAAGCAAAAATAGATGTTCAATTTAAGGGGAAATTTTAAGTTAAGGTGTTGAAGGAACTTCTCTTTCCTGCCTCCTTGCTCATACTCATTCTCCTACATATGCAAAATCTAACCAGAGGGGGGCCAATCCTTGACCATATGCTAAGTTAAACATGAACATTTGATTTCTGACAGGGACTGTGCCAACCAGTTTTTATGTCAAGTTGGACCAATCTCAAAATAATCTGAAGTTTTAGAGGGGAACAAGGAACAAGGCAAGAGGCTGGTCAGTGATAATTAGGCAAAGAAACTGGCTGCATTCTGCCTCTTTCCTGAGAATGTGTCTAAGCCTAAATTAAGAAGAAATGAACTAATTTATTTGGCAGATGGAAGGTCAAGGCAGCATAACCTTGCATACCTGGTGTGGTTGGCACTGAAGACTCTTAAAGACACCTTTGAGGAAAGAGAGCAAGTGAAAAGAAAAAAGGAAAAACAGTAAATGGCATTCCTGCTCCAAGGACTCATCCTTGCTTCCTTGGTGATCTCGCTCACCACCTCCTAGTCTCAATCCTTTCCCTTTAACCTGTTTTCTATATAAGTTCTTTCACCAATAAAACTCCACTAATCATTCATACTGGGTCTGGAAAATCCTTAATTTCCATGCCTTCAGGGCTTTCCCTACAATCTTAAGATTGTTGATACTCTTTTCCTCTCCAAACTGTTTTTCCTTCTTTCTTTTCCAAGTAACAGACAAAGCTATAGAAACCACCAATGCTTCCATCTGTAGCCAACCAATCAAAAATACTAAAAAACAAGTTGTCCTGACTCTGGTAAATACCCCTAATTGTTCCCTAATGTCAGTCAACTAGGATCGGACCCATACCTACTGATGTAATTCTTTGATTTTTTTCCTTTAAAATCTGGCAATAGACAAGGGACTTTGCTTTCTCAAGGTAGCTGCTGCGTCAGCTAGGTGGACGAGGTTCCTACCAGTACAGTAGGATTACCAATAAATCTTGTGTTTGCAGTTTGGGGAGGTCTGTCTCCTTGGTGATCTCTGAGGGTCTTCAAGACTTGGGCACAACAATACAACTAATGCTCCAATTTGTGAGGGGGTAAAAAAGTAAAGAGAGTAAGGGATTTCCTGCTTCTAGAAAGCAACTGCATTAAGGTTGATGCAGCTGTGGTCCAAAGGAACAAGAATTCATTCTAAACTGGCAGATGAACTTGTGTTTGCCATCCATGTGGTACTGATTTGGAAAACAAGAAAATGGCAAGACTAAATGGGTCATAGGTTCTTCTGCTGAAGTTTCAGAGAGCCACTGAGGCCAGTCAATATGTGCAAAGATTAAAATCCCTGTAAGGAGATCCTAAAGGGTCATTCTGTGTTATTGTGAGGGTGAAGCCCTGGTTATGGTGGAGACTCAGATATTGGAGGTGCTAAAGCCATGAGATGTCTAGGAGGAGAGCTGCACACAGCAGTGGAGACAGCTCAAGGGAGACATTGATGTTACAGGTAGCAAGACTGAAGGGATGAAGCCATATTAGCCCTTTGAACCTGAAGCCACAGATACTGGACATGGAGAGACAGAATTTGACATGTGTCCTGAGACTTTTCTGTCTTTCTCTGATGCAGTTTTTTTCTTACTGTTCCCTTGATCTTCCTATTTTGAAATGATTATATATATTCTGTGTCATTGTATGTTGATTTCATAGCTTGTTACAGTTAAGAGATTGCCTTGAGTCTCAGAAGAGACTTTGGACTTGTAACAATGTGAAGATCATTCAAGGCTATAAGAACTTTTCATCCTTTTATTTTTATTTTTGAGGTTGTAATTACAATCCTTCTCTCTTCCCTTACCTACCTCTAAACTCTGTCATACCCCTCCCCACTCTCCTTCAAATCCATGGTCTCTGATTTCATTAATTATTATTTCATGTATCTATGTCTTTGTGTATACATACATATATATGCATACATATATTCATATATATGCTCCTAAATATGACGTGTTGAGTCCATATAATGTTACTTGTTTGTATATGATCAGGGCTGCACATTTTGAATTGGACAGCCAATTAGTGTGGCTGTCCCTCAGAAGGACCATCTTTCCTTTCCTAGCTTTACTCAGCTACCTGTAGTTCTTTTTGTAGGGTTGAGTCCCTGTGGGCCTTTTTCCTATTTGGTTTGGCATGTTCCTTGGTGTCATCCTTGTTTAAGACAGTCATGAGCCTGTAGGGACCATGGATGGTTTGAAAGAGAACTATCCCTCTTAGACTCATATATGTGAACACTAGTTCCCTACTTGGTTGCAATATGTAGAGAGGTCATAGCAAATGTGTACAGTTGATTCTTGATGGAAGGAGCATGTATGCTTATTTTACTGTATGTAGCTGAAAGGCAGGTGGTGATTTGCTTATTTCTTATGTTTTGTTCTTGCATATTGCTATGAATAATGAGTAGAATAGATCTTTTCTCATGGTTTCTGGATCAGATGTATCTTAATAATTCCTTCTACTATTAGTCAGAGGTTATGCACCTGGGAGAACCTTATAACATTAAAAATTAGAAGAAGAAAAAATTAGAGAGAAAAATAGGTGAAAATGAATAAAAAGTAACTGAAAAATTGAAATAATGTTGGAAATAGAAAGATTTGTTATCATAACTAGTTCTTTATTTGCTTTTATGTTTTCAGCCTTTTGGTCTTCATCTAACTAACATATTTTCTGCATGCTACATAGTGGTTACCATTTCCTTTCAAGAATAAATGAATTCTTTTGGTTTGCTGCATCTTCAGGTGACTTATGTTCAGGGGTAGTAGGCAGAGCAAGGGGATGTCAGGGATTCTGGAAATGGTATAGTTCACTATTTGTCATCTTTGAAAACAATTTTGTTATGAATGGAGATAGTAAGATGCATTCTGGATCAAAGTGGCTGAACATCCTTCTGAATTTTTAATTTTTATTTTCTCCTGTTGGAAGTTGAATTGCTGATTTAGTACATGATGTTTATGGAAAACTAATATCATTTTCAAAGTAAAAAACATTTTTTCATCTACTCATAAAATTCTTCATTAACTTTTTCCTTAATATAAGAGAATTAGAACTTCGTTTTTGGACAATTGTGGAAACCAGCATTCATGCAAAGCTTCTTATCTTTGGATTGTTAATAGTATTTGCTCATTACTTTTTGATTGTGGCACTTTTCTAATTAAAAACATGCTTTTAGGACCTGTAGAAAATAAATAGAAATTTTCACTACACATTTAGTTTAATAAGACCCCAGTTTGATTTTGTGTCCTCAAAGATGATCTACTGAGTTTTCATAGTCAAACACAAGTTTCCTTTCCTGAAATTTGGGTTATTTACTCTTAAGTAAGACCATCTGTGGACATCAATTCTCTAATTCATTGGCGGCTACATCAAACACAGTCTTGTTCCTTATTAGTCTTTTCTCAATCAAAAAATAAATTTCTTAAGGAACAAAGTCACCCAAGGCTTCTTGGTACATGGCATGGAGTGGGTATGAGGCTGATAGATATTCTATTAAGGAAATGTAGCCAAATAGGGATTGTAATCAAAATCCTTATAATGAATTCAGAATTAATGCCCTTTTTGATGAAAAATTTACCTCAAACATTTGCTTAATTGACTAAGTTTTTCTAGACATTAACATGCTTTTATAAACAAATCCATCAGTTGGAACTTTCCCAATAAATTAAACCTTTCTCATAAATAAGCCTTGAAATTCATATGGCATTAATAAATAATGGAAAAATCACTTTAATTCTCGCCAAATTCCAAATATTGGCAAAAAAGCTGCTTTGACTTTTGATCAACACAAAACATTTAGATATACCCACATGCAACAAACCGAAACATGATATAAATGTGCAATGATTTTATGTAGAGATTATATTAATTATTTGTATGTGATCTCATGTTTCCTGTTTACTTGTCTCACATAGACACTCCTCTATGAAACATGATTCATAATCTTTCATTTCTTCCTCTCCCATGCACAGTAGGAATACAATATTTGTTTGTGGCATGTCTCATTACCTTGTACTCTTAAAACTTTTTTCAGATGTCAATTTGTGTAATGTGATAGCTCACCATCAGGACCTCATGAAGTCCTTTCAGAAGGCCAATGAAAATTTGGAAAATAAATTGTTGTTGAGAATACTACCCTCATTCATGGCTCAAAAATTAAAACAAGAGAGAGAAAAATAGTCTTAGTCAAAGTACTGAATCTCCAGAGCGGGCCGGAACTCAGTAACTGCAAATTCTCAGTTGAGAGACTTTGTTGTTGTGTTGATGTGTCTCAACTGTTGTCTACTGCTAATCCCTACACAAGTATGTCTCTAAAGAAATCTTCAAGACTTACATGGAGATCCACAGAAATGCCTTCCCATCTTTCAGATGACTATAACTTAACAAAGTTCATTCTTACAGTGAGTCAAAAGCTAGCACTTTGCCTTCTGCCTCGTCTTATCCTTAGTTACTAATTTCTTCACTTAATCACGTAGAATGAACATGCATTAGTTACTTTTCTGTTGCTGTCATAAAATACCCGGATGAAAGCAACTTAAGAGAGATATTTTAGCTCACAGTCTGGTCTATCTTGGTGAGAGTCAAGGCTGAATGATCTTGAAGTAACTGGTCAAATGTGATCCACGATCAGGAAACACAGAGAGAGAGAGAGAGAGAGAGAGAGAGAGAGATGAATGCATATATGCAGTCTTCAGCTACCTTTCTCAGTGCTTACCTAGTCCAGGATCAGATCCTCTGCATTGGGGATGATGCCATTCACAGTGCTCACTTCCCACCTTAGTAAACGTAAGTGAGATAATCTCTCACAGACATGCTAGAAGCCCATCCCCCAGGAAATTCTGTTTATGTCAAGGTCACAATTAATGCTAACCATCACAGGGGCTTCTGTAATATGTTTGATGAACTTACTGAAATAATTTTGTCTATGCACCTCTCCTTTTATGTTTCTCTTTAATCAGTCTACCGAGAGCTGGGATTATAGCCAAGCGCTGCTATGATCAGCGAAAACCATTCTGTTTGAAGAGCCTTCTCTTCTTTAGAATTCATTATCTTGCCCCTGTCTTCCTTTACTTTCTTTTTCTTCTCTCCTCTCCCCTTCATTTCTCCTTTCTGTTCTTGTCAAGATAAATGTGAGGGGTTTAACATGCTTCCTTATCCACAAGGAGTGGTGGAGTCTATCATTGTAGGGTTCAACAAATGAAAAGAAGCCAGAGGCTTCACCAACAGATTGGCAACAAGCTGTGGAAATTGAGTGGCAGGAAACTTAATACCCTTGGGAGTGTCATTCTAAGCAGTTAAACCAGCATTGTGTGATCTTAGAGGAGCCCCTTTGTCCCTAAGAAGATTATTAAGTTTAAAAATATGAAGGAACAGTTATCGACACAGAAACCCTCAACAGTCAAGGTACAGAAAATAAGATGGACAATGTTTAGCTGTGTATGGGGCGTCTATATCACACCCTCAGTGGTCATTGCAGATGAGAAGGCTGAAAGACTGTAAGAGCAAGAAGCAGTGAATGATCACAAGGAAATATTTTTTTCCTAGAAATATCAGGGTAGTCATGTATATGAATGTTCAATAATTGAAACAACATGGATAAGACCTTTGCAAGCTTGTCAAGCTACACAAAATCCAAACCTGAGGCAGGATAGTCACAAAGTACCACTCCTAGCTAAGTAGTTATTGATAATTGATAGCTTCTTGGAGAGGGGTACCTCTTTTCTTTAAGGGAACATGTCTCTAGGTAGGATGCCCACACTCAAGTGGAAAGCCATACATCCAAAGTACATAGTCAGAACAAACTGTACTTGACAGGTTTAAACAAACCAAATAGAGGATACAAAGTTGAGCAAGCAGTGAAGCTGGGATGAGAGGAGTTGAGGGAGTGAATATGACCAAAATACATTGTATATAAATCTCAAAGAACAGTAGGAATGAGAATACAAGATAAAGGAATGTTACAAAATAAGTTTAGAAAAAACTTCAAGCAGCTGATCATCAGATTTATCTATAGACTATAGTCTTAATTTCAGTTTATGATCTGATTTCTGATCATCACACTGAACCTTCTATGTGTATCTCCAATGTGCTCAGTTCTTGTTAATGTGAAACAGGACAGAAGAAGAAATTCATGTAGATGGAAACTATAGTGGGAAGGATTCTTCTAGAGCTCATCTTTAAGGTTCAAGCCATGCTGAGTCTGTGTTACTTAGCACCATTAAGTCACCATCTTGAGTATGTGAGCATGTCTACGGGATTTTCATAGTCTTTTGGTATCTTTCCTCCAGAATGGAAAGAGGGAGAGCAGTAACCACAGGGTTCTGGATGGCAATGTGTTCTCATATAACACATGGTCTCCAGGTGTTGAATATACAGTTCTGCCCAGTGTTATTTTGATAGAAAAGGTTGAAAGATTTGAAGGTTTTTTCTTGTCAGTTGTTTTAAGACTGTTGTATAGTTTAAACTATTAGCTCAATTCCCTGAATTACAAATGAAGTTGTTTTTTTCCTGTTTGATCAAAGTTTCTTGATTGTCTCTGATCTTCATGTTGCCATGTTCCTTCGACTTGCCTCATCTGCAGCAGGACCAAGGATGCTGTATCTCTCCAGAGAGGTATAATTACTGGTAGTAGGTGGAGACTTGACACTGGTTTTAGGACACGATTCATGAGAGGTGTCAGCCTGACCTCAGCCCAGTGCTCTCGTGTGACACACAGTATGCTTGCATTTACAATCTCTAGGGTCTGTGGGTTCCCAATATTTCCTGGGTTTTTTGTTTGTTTTATCTTTATTTCTGGGAACCATGAAATACACTCCTGCTTGATTTAATCAAGTGGTCTTCTTGTACTTTCAATTTTCTCCCCCTATCTGGATTAAAGGAGTACCAAGATTTATTTTACATTTTTCCCTTAGGAAAGACACCTGTTGTCTTCTCATCTACTGAGAAAACAATGTTTTAACTTGGTTAAAAGAAGCCAGGGTTTGAATGAATTATCAACTCTATCTTTTGAGCTTAGATTCACTATTTCTTAGTATTCCTGGTTTAATTTTATTATGTGCCTTAGCAAGAGTCAAATTATTCTTTCTTGTTTTACCATCTTCAAACACGGGGTCATAGCCATGAATGTAATCTTGACCGATATTCACAAGAATGTGCTGTATGTTTTAATTAGTCAATAATAGTTTATTGAAATACTAGTGATCCCTTTTGCTCACATGTTTTATGTATCTAATTTTCAGCCTTATACTGTAGTTATTTAATTTAAGAATCTCTAGCTACATTTGCTTGATGGGCTATTCAAATGTGTGATTGAACTGAGTTTTTACCTACTCTTCATTTTGTAGCATCTCTATAAAGTATGAAAAAAATGACAGGTAAAACTCCCATGTTCCAGCAGAATTGGCTTTTGCTAGGGTTTTTGTTTTTGTTTTTTTGACCCATTTTTCTATGATGCTTTAGGAAGTTACCAAATGTCTCATTGATAGAGCAGTAGTGTCATAAGCACAGGAAGGTGAAAACAAGTTGTGCAATAACCGCTGAGTAATCCACCATGCTCTCTGATACCTTTGATTATTGGCCTTACTGATTTTTGTATATAGTATCTGGTTTGGCAGTAGTAGAATCCACTAGACACCAATCCCCAGGACACCCAAGAACCTCTCCCTAGCTACCTAATCTTGCCTGTCTAGTGTCCAGTCTTTAGGCCCTATAAAAACTCTACTGTCAAACTTTAGTGTATTTCTTATTTCACTGGACTTTATTTTCTTCCAGTTTAATTAGTTTCTTTGCCATATTTATATCGTTGCTTCTGTTTATATTAAACTGTATTTTTTTGTGAATTAGGAAAAGGCATTCTGGACTGGAGAGATGGTTCAGCAATTAAAGGGTAGGCTCACCACCAAAAATATAAGAAAAAGGCACTCATACTCAAAAGACTAATAGCAAATATATATCTCCAGTGGATGAACAAATTATTAAAAGGAGGCCTGTTATCCGGGAGAAGTCTCAATGAATAGTGATTGACCAGATTTTAGCCTTTACCTACTCTGGAGCCATGGATCCATGTGTGTATCTGTGCAATTAGACTCATACATTAATTAATTTAATTAATTAATTAATTAATAAAGCTTCCATTTATTTCAGTGTTTGCTAAAGCAGCAAACTACCTTCTAATAAAAAGAGGAAACCTACATTGCATCCTTTCCTCTTAAAAATACAAGGTTATTTTGACACTATAACATCCGTGTATACAGAAACGTAAGTGGAATCAAGTGCCTTCAAGAGGAAGCCACATGGGTAATTTATTACAGTAAGTTCCATCAAGCCAACTTCTTACAGTTGTATTTGTGATTGTCCTGGGGATAAGTCTTTTTTTTTCCCCAATAGCTGTTCTCATTCTCACACAAGATTGTTTTCATACATCTCATTTAATCTCATGCTGTTTTTGGCTGCTGAGTCCAAGTTGTAACACTGCATAGAATAGTGTCATGCCAAGAAGAGATACTATACACTGGTCATGTGGAGTGTGCTCTGTTTGGAGCAGCTGAACGCTTCTGTCATAAACACCAAGAAAAAGACTGCATCCGTTGGCTGCATTTCCAAAGCTCCTGGAATTTAAAATCTTAGTAGGCAGGGACAAATCATCCATATTTATTTTGTTACTCTTCAATTTCGAGAATGTTCTGAACACTGCCTCTTTTGACGTAGCATATCCCTTCTCATTATGCTGTGTGCAGATTAGCATTTCTGAAAAGCATTGCAGAAAACCAGGTGCTGCTGCTGTGACTCTTGCCATCTGTTGTGCAGTTATTTTTAGTTCCCTCCTTCATTAATCACCATGGCTGTGGGGACACAGGGACTACAGGAGCTGCGTTCTCTGTTTATCCTACCAGGCACCCTTGAGACAGTTTTTCCTTTCAATATTGGAGACATCATATGGGTCATGCCTGACAGCTGTTTTAGGAGAAGTTATTCAGTATGTTGGCATCAGATGAGTCAATTTATCATAACTGACAAATAGGTCTGGAATGAGAAGTTTGAGCAAAACACAGAATAATGAGTATCAGGTACTTAGGTTTCTGCCTGCCACTTGTAGGAAGACAGAAATGTCCTGGAAACTATTGTCTTTTTGTGATAATATTAAAGTAAGTTGTGGTAAAAAAGAAAAACATTATGATAGATAGCAAGTGTTTGGGGTAGGCTACTAATCACACAGATATTTTCTGAGGCAAGAATAAATCACATTCTGAGTTCAAAAGAGCATTTTGCTATCATTGGATGAGACACAAAAACAATTAAAATTTACTAACTGATCATTTTAACATATAGCTGTATAAATTTTATAAGCACACACATACACACATTGAAAATCAAAAGAAAAAGCATTCCTTCACCTCTAAATGAGCTCAAGATATCACTTTCTACTTACATGATTCTTTCAACCTTAAGTCCTGACACCCATCTATAAGATCTTGACAACTATCAATCTGTATTTGCATCAAAAGAATTACAAAGTGTATAAACCTTTAAGAAAATCTACTTGAGACTGACCCAAGGAGTGAAGTATAGGTGAAAAAAATCTGTCAAGAACATGAGGATTCCTTCACTAGCTTTGGTTGATGAAGAATAGAATTGATGTAAACATTTGGGTACCACTTTCCATATGAACAACATATTTTTTCCTTAAGATAAATATGTTCATCATTTTGGAAGTGCATTTAGCCTTTTGGGAAATTTCCAGAGTTGATTCAGGTTGACTTTACATATTCTTCCTTCATGCCTTGCATATGCTTTCTAATGGGGAAGATTTAGGAGTTAAATCTCTCTGTCTTTCTACACAGCTTATATTTTAAACATATGTATATGAGAAATGATAAGAGTTGGGGAATGGTATGTCACGGATAACATTACATGCAGAGCATTTCTTAGTATGTTGGCATATTCTTGCCTGAATCTGCTTATTTGGATACCTTAAATACAGAACATAATGTCCATGTGGACAGAATGCAAAGGAAAGAGAAATAAGTAACAACATAAACATACCTGTGCTTGTCTTCATGAATCCACTTGTAATATTCTATAGTTCACACACAATACTTGAAATATACTATTATTATCATTATATATTATTAACCCACCTTTACAACTGAGGTAATTAGCTGGGATTCATGGCAAATTTATGCAGGTTGATAAATGACAGGAATCATGTCTGTCTTCAGCTCCTTTGTAGTGTCCTATATATTCTGTGTTATTTATTTTCTTTCAATCACTGCAGAGTAAGATGAATACTTATTAGCACCAGTAAATGTCATAAGACACAGTAATTAAGAGTCATGAACCTTAGACTGTCAGTCCTCCACATTCATAAAACAAATCTGAGCTCTGAAGATCCACAATGTGACTTTAAGGAATAGGCAGTGAATAAAAAAAATCTCCCCCCTGAATCTGGGTGTCAATGAGGAGGCCTAGGGAATCTATTGAGCCTTGGGTAGCAGATCAGTACCCATCCCAAGTATACACACAGACTTTGGACTCCCATAGAACAATGTGAGGTGTACTCTCACCCTGAACTCTTGGGGAAGGGTCTAGGCCCTGCCCTATATGAAATGACAGACTATGGACACCCCCATGGAGGGCCTCACCCTCCCTGGCGGAATGAGGGGATAACGGGGGGGGGTTGGGGGGAGGGCACGGGAAGAGGGGAGGGAATGGGAGAGGGACCTGGAACTGACTTGTGAAGCAACCTTGTTTCTTATCTAAATTTAAACTGGAAAATAAAAGAAAAAAATCTCAGTCAATCTGTGATGGGAATGGTAAGTCAACTCCCAAGAAGGTATCATTTGGTCAGGGTAAAGGAAAAATGCCTTCAGGGAGCATCATGCTGCAAATGACAAGAGGAAGGAGATGAAAAACGTATTTAAGGGAAGAGGAGCAGATGAAAGTGGATTAGAGTGAGAGCAAGAAGTGGCACAGGGGTGGGACTGGAATACGGGAGGTGGAGCTCTGGGTAGGTGGAGCAGACAGGTACAGAAAGAGGATATCTGAACCAATCATGTTTAGATCTCACGTTTAGAATTACTAGACAATTTGAATAGCAAAGTTTCATTATTTTAATTATATCTTAACAGACTATGTTTATTTCACATTGATATTGTTCTAACACAAAGTCTCATGAGCATTGATTTTAGCTGGGCTATGTCAGTATGTGGTTGGCTTTGATCACAGCTGACCACTCTTCAAAAAATTCAGATGAATAGAGAAGGAAAATATTAGGGAGAAGTGTCATGGAAGGTTTGTCTTAAGACCTAATGACATCTACGATAATGTGCGAATGAGAGTAGTTTGACCATTCATTCCATTTCATACTCTGTAGTTTGTATTTGCAATTTCTGTTGCATTTCTAGCTCAGAGACATTCATGCATTATGACACATATAATAAAACATTCTGTGAACTTTTTTTCAGTTAGATTTTTCTTTCTACATAAAAAGGACTTAATCTCGTACTTTAACTGATATCAAATGAAGTATTCTTGGTGGCCTTTAAATAGACAGAGCATATATTAAATTAAAATAATCTGGTAAGAACTGAAAGTTAAGAAAAAGAATAACATGGAAGAGTATGCATCCTGAAAGTCAGTAAGATATGCAAATGTGAGGCACAGATTACCAATGAGTTAATTAGAAAACATTGTCAACCTCTAATGTATAGGTTCATGAGGGCATGTGGTGGGGATATTCTGATATGAATAGAATCTGTCTCCCTATGTCTGTCTCTCTCTATCTTATATAGTAATAAAAATTATTTGGTCAGGGACTTAATTTCACTTGGAAGCCCAAAATCAAATTTATGCAAAGTAATTTATTAAAATAAAAAAATCGATGAGCTGTACCAATATCAATCAGACTAGAAAAAGAGAGTAATAGGAAGGATGTAATGTTTCTAAGGCTGATACAGGTGATTCTTCAGATTAAATTCCATTTGTAAATATGCTAATAGGACTTTAAAAGTGCATATTTCAAAATTACATATGGTAGATTATAACTCCAGTATTGTTTTCTAATGCAAAAATGATTTTGAGATCATTGGCATAACTGGTATATTTATCTGCCTTTCAAATAAAATGTCTTACTAAAATTATCATTTATCTTTAAAAAGCTTTCTAGAATAAGATGTTAAGATGTCGAAGTTCTTCTCTGCTTAATATGCAGAAAGCTACATGGTGTACAACTTCCATAATGAGAAAAATCCACAGATGTCTGTACAATTTTCAATTCAGCCTATTAAAGAACTAAGGTTTCAAATCAATTACATGAGAAATAAAACTTTTGCATACTTGGCATTCCATGTGGATAATAGGAATATAGATAAGATTTCATTAACCTCTTAAAAGTAGAGTGTGGACAAACTTGATAGTTTAACTGGGTGGTCCTAGACTGAATGGAGATCATTCTTACCTGCAAATACTTTATATTGGACTCTAAGAGGTTCTCCTAAGAAAGATTTAGAGCAATCTATAGCTCAGAGGGCAGGTCCCTTAATGAAGTGGTACCGAAGCCAAGTTATTGCCTCCTACAGCTCACTTAAAGTTCTACAGGTTTTATAGATGATTAGAAGCAAATACTGCCTCCATCCCAGGGTGGGTGGGAAGAAGAAAGACTCTTACACTGAGAATTCTGAACTAAGTGGGGCAGAAAGCAGAGATCCCCATCAAGTGAAGGAGAGAACACACATTCACAAAACACCCACCACAGCCACAATGTAGAGCAAGGAGATGAAGGGGTATAGAGAAAACCCCATTTTCAAGCTCAGGATCATAGGTACATCTTTAGAGAAAAACTGCATCAAGATGATTCTGACACTACCCTGTCATGATGAAGCAGTTCTAGTACTAAGTACCAAAACCAGCAGTGTAGTCTTGCGGGGAGTTCGATAAGAATAAAGAAAAGGGATCCATATGAGGCCGCAGGTATAAAGGACACACACATAGTCAGACTTTCATTTAGCAGTGCACCGTATCCCAAGCATAAGACTCAGCAGTCTGTGCCCCATCCCCACTGCCAACACATGAAGCCTGTGATGCACTGGAGGTCAGAGCACAGAACTATGTACTAGCTAACCTCCTGGGTAATTTGACTGAACATCTCACAAAAGAAAGGAATCAGAAGAGCCAACCCATGTGTAAACAGGATATGACTCAGACTCTTCTGTCCTACAATTAATTATAAGCATTAAATAAAAATTCATAATCAAAAGGATGCAAAAATTAACATACTCAAGAGATGATCGACGCAACTGCTTATAGAAATGACCGAGATGTTAGAATTTTCAGAGAAATTAAACAACAATTATTATATTTAATGATGTAGCAGAAAGTTAGAAATTACTCATGAACATATGGAAATTTCAGTAGTGAAGTAGAAACCTTAAAAAGATAACTAGAAAAATTCAGAAAATACAAATAAAAAGTAAGCATTCTTATGATAGACTTATTTATTTTTAAATTTAAATTAGAAACTAGGTTGCTTCACATGTCAATCCAAGTTCCCTCTCCCTTTCCCTCCCTTCCTTCTACTCCCTCCCACCAGCCCTCCCAGTCCCCCTCCCCAATCCCCAATCCCTTCCCCAGGGAGGGTGAAGCCCTCCATGGGGGTTATCCATAATCTGTCATTTCATCCAGGGCAGGGCCTAAGCCCTCCCCCAAGAATGAAGCATCCCTCAATGTGGGATGAGTACCCAAAGTCCATTTGTATTCCAGGGATAAATACTGATCTTCTACCCAAGGCCTCATAGATTGCCTAGGCCTCCTTACTGACACCCACATTCAGGGGGTCTCTATCAGTCCCATGCTGGATTCGCAGCCATCAGTCTGGGATTCAAGAGCTCCCCCTTGTTCAGGTCAGCTATTTCTGTGGGTTAAACAAGCCCAGTCTTGACTCCTATGCTCATCAGTCCTCCCTCTCCGTCTCTGGGTTCCTTGAGTTCAGCTCAGTGTTTAGCTGTGGCTGTCTGCCTCTGATAGAGTTATTAATAAAAACTGCAGGGAAAAGGTAAATGGGATTTGATGTCAGTCATTTTTACTGAAGTTGAAATACAAGCAGAATACACAGAAACAGAATGGGGAATCCATGTCAATGTGAAACAACATCAAATTGCCCATCAGAGTGTAGCCAAAGAATGAAATTGGAAGAGAACCGTAACGCAGTTGAAGAGCTAAGAAATGCCACATAAAGATCATAACTAAGGATTTTCTTACCAGTGTATACTAGTGAATAGCAGCTCAACACATTTCAGGAAACCTCTGGAAGGAAGAATAAAAAAAATCTATATTCTCCTTCTTGTTGCTGGATATTAAAGATAATGAGAAAATATAAAACACTCATTAAGACCTGAAGGTTAGGGACTGGAACTAATATTTTCACCTTGTAAAATGATGAAATGACAGGTTTAAGTGAATTAAAAGAAAACTTAATTTGGTTACTAAGATATTAGAAGGATAAGCTAATGGGTACTTATATATCATGAAGTCAGATGGAGTGGCCTGCAAAGATGGAGGCACTCACACAGAAGTCTTCAGCACCTTTCCAAACACAAACTGACAAGTACTCTAGAAATGCATTTGAACTGTCCAAATATCGAGTTACGACAGAGAAAAGGAAACAGAATAGGGTGGAAAGTGTGGTTCAGAAGGTCTTACTGAAGCCTTACAAAATTAATATATGGAACATTAAGTTGGGAAAGAGGAAGACAGAGATTCCTTGGCAAAGGCCACCTTAAGTCAGCCCACTGGCAGAGGTGCAGAGGTGCAGAGGTGCAGAGGTGCAGAGGTGCAGAGGTGCAGAGGTGCAGAGGTGCAGAGGTGCAGAGGTGCAGAGGTGCAGAGGTGCAGAGGTGCAGAGGTGCAGAGGTGCAGAGGTGCTTGAGTCTTTAAAGGTGATACTAAGACATACATCCTTAGGTGGAAATGTGGGGAATTACATGTAGAATTGTATGTGACAGGTGGAGCATGTACAGAAGATTCCCACATAGCAGTTACATATGGATATCCTGAAGGTAAGATTATTTTTCTAGTTCCTCAAATGTTTTAGTTATTCTAGTCACTAAGGGGAGAAATTCAAAATTGTGAGGACAGTCTAAAAGTTCAATACATTATAGGGCCTGCCCTTGAAATCTCTTACAGCAGGGAAGGCTAGTCATGAGTTGAAGTGTTCTTGCAGAAGGCGCAGTGGGAAATTATGTACTGCCCACACCTCCTGGTAGCTCCTAGGTTTGTAATGATAACTTTAAAGAGCCCTAGATGTTTCCATTCCTTTGCTTCTGCAGCAAAATTGTGTTCCTCTTCAACCACCTGTTTGTTTCCTTCCTACTCCTACTTTCTTTACTGCCTCCTTTTGATTTTCTCTTGTTAAGTGTAGAGGGTAGCTTAGGGAAAATTGTGGGATGTTACATTTGCTGGTGATAAGTACCAAAGATCCAGGTCCCAGGCCCCACACGGTTCTATATCAGCAAACCTATGTGTGGGCGCATTCTGACAGCTTGGTCTTGGTACAGCTGCCCTGTATCTGGGGTTGTTTGGTTATGGTTGCTGCCACACTCCTCACTTCTCTGGACCTCTCTATATTTTACTTTCAATTTGTTGTGCTGATTGTGTTTCCTTCCACTAGACAAGGTAGGCTATCCTATCCCTGAGACTGGATTCACCTAGTCTACCTGATTATATATACTCCTTTAAACAAGATGTCAAGAACTCTGTTTCATGACCATCATCCATCATGGCCATTCTTATTTTGGAGAATGATATTATGTTAGAAGTTAGATGGTTAAATTATGAGGTTATGAATATGAGTTATAGGCTTAATTTGAATAACTGTTGAGCTGTGTCATTTGTTGGAAAGATAAGTAAATCTTAAGTTACTCTAATGGTAAATGTTCTTTTCAGTACTTCAAATATCAAACTGGCTACCTTTAAGATTATCTGCGAGTTTAGTTACCTACTTTATCTTTCTTTGATCCCTGAGTTTTCCGTCTGTGTATTGTAAAAATATGACTAAGAAATTCTTCTGAGTGAAGAATTTCTTATCAAAACAAAACATACAGTAACTGTTTTGGATTTGCCTTCAAACTAGATTACACTGCCACTTTGTATCTTCATAAATTTAAAGTCAGATAGAATTCAAATTGAGACTTAAAGTCATTGACTCTATTTTTTCTTAAAATGTTAATTTGCCCTCAGATTTAAGAACATTTTTTCAATAGATTAACTTTTGACTCATATATTTTTACATATTACCCGTCAAAATAGACATAATCTACATTAGCTACAATTGGAAATATGATGTGTGATAACTATATGCTTCTATCTCCTGCTTTTATAAAGAAGAAAATTTTCAAAGGCTATCATTTTACACACAGTAGGAAGTAAAGCTGCTTTTCTTCACTGATAAAACTTTCTCCAAAAAGCATTAAAATACAAGAGGCACTGTTAAATATCTCAAGAAATGTTTCTGTTTCTTAATGCATTAAAAAGACAATTCATATTGGCTACATTGCATCCTGCCCCACAGAAGAAATCTTCACAAACATAATGTGGACCTATCTAGTTTAATACTTAGAAGTCTTAGCTCTCAAATAGGAAGGTGACTTATGTATGCATAAACATAATATTATGCCATCATTTTAATTATTATGCTTTCATTTGTCATCAATGCAACTGTCTCATTAATTCCACAGTCAAAATGTAATGGTCTGCACTCACATTTCCAGAAACACCATTTTTTTTTGTTTTTTCCAGACAGGGTTTCTCTTTCTCTGTGTTGTTTTGGAGGCTGTCCTGGACCTGCTCTGTAGACCAGGCTGGTCTCAAACTCACAGAGATATGCCTACCTATGCCTCCCAAGTGCTGGGATTAAAGGCATGCACTATTAATGCCCAGCCAGAAACACCATTTCTTGTAATTCCACTGAAAGTCTAAACTTTATCAAAGCCCATATTTGTCGCTGCATCATATGCTACAAATTCTCTGCATGACTAGTGCAGGTACATTGAGAAACAGTTCATACTAGTTCATAAATCTTACTGATACACCATTTATGATGGTGTAATAAATTGATTGTTCACTTACCAAGAGAGTGAAAATTAGGAATAACATTATCAGCTGAGACCCAAGCTGGTAAAGTCAGGCACATTGGATGAAATGATGATAGTGCAGTGTGCTGTGAAGAACTGTAAATCAGGACAGCAATGTGAAGTAATACTTCCACGAAGCCAAGGAAACAGCCACCATGAAACAAACAATAACTATAATCAGAGCCATAGAACAGTCATCCAGGATCATAAGTTGAAGGACAAACTTTTATTTAACGCTTCAATTAATTTCTGCAATTATTTCTCCATAGTAGTAGATGCTTATAAAATTGTACAAAAGAGAGAAAATGTATTAAGTAAGGTTAAACTAATTAAATATGTGTTAGCTGCTTTATGAAATTGGTAATAAATTACATTAATGGATCAAGAGTTGCCAGGATCTCTAGCATTTTATCATATCTAAATTTTCTAATGAAATAAAACTTGTAGAGGCAAAATGAGCAGGCAATACAGGATTAAAAACAGTCACCAATATGAAATCTGCAAGACTGATAGAACCTTAACGGGGCCAACCATGAAGGCAGAAAGGTACCACAGGATTATTTTTTATAATAATCGCCTTCCCTCTCCTCCTCCTCCTCCTCCTCCTCCTCCTTCTGCTCATCCTCTTGTCTTTTCATTAGATGCCTCACTATGATACCCAGGCTGGTCTCCAACTCATATCTTTCTTTCTTAGCCTGATCTTAGAATTTAGGAGTTTTGTCTTTAAACCTTGCTTTAGTATGCATATGAATAATTTAGTGATCTAGTGAAAATACTGATTCCATCTAATAACTCTGCAGTGGGTATCCTTAATTCCATCTAATAACACTGCAGTGGGTTTCCTTAGTTGTATTTTTTTTTTTTGGTTTTTCGAGACAGGGTTTCTCTGTATTGTTTTGGAGGCTGTCCTGGAACTCGCTCTGTAGACCAGGCTGCCCTTGAACTCACAGAGATCTGCCTGCCTCTGCCTCCTGAGTGCTCGGATTAAAAGAGTGCGCCACCAACGCCCAGCTTTTGGTTGTATTTCTTGAGTAAAATAGGATTTACAAGAACATGTGTTTGAACTCTAGAACTCTAGAATTCTTAATTTAAAGTTTTTAAACTTAGTTTCTTAAGTTAGGATAAAAAGTGATGAATATGCTTATGGCACATTCACATCTGTAGACACACAATCCATTTTACTTTGTTCTGATTCACCCCTCTTCTCCACTTCTGTACGTCATTGACCCCATGCCCTCTCTTTCATCTCCTACCTACATCAATAGTCTTCCCTTGTTTTTATGCCATGTAATTCCATAATTCCATCACTCTATTTTCATCCTATTTCAGTCATCTTGGAATCCCTTCCTCCCATATTATGCTATCCTTCCACTTTCAATGCAACACACACACACACACACATATGCATGCACGAGTGCACACATGCATGCACACATAAATCTAGAGTCCATATGTGGAAGAAAATATGAAGAATTTTTTTCAGAATCTGAATTATCTCACCTAACACAGTATCATGATTTAATTTTTATTCATACATATGTCATTTTCCTTATTTATCTGTTGATGGGCATCTAGGCTGCTGCTATTTCTTAGCTAATACAAGTAGCATCCTGTGGGCATTTAAATTGTTATGTCTTTTGATAACTCATTTTCTTTTTTGTATAGGAAGTGTTAATCAGCTTTCTTTATCATTCTGGGTTTTGTTTTGCTTTCAAGACAAGGTTTCATTTTGTAGCTCTAGTTGACTTGGATCTTGCAATGTAGACCAGGTTGGCTTTGAACTCATATAACCACCTGCCTTTGTCTCCTGAGTGTACACTACCAGACCTGGGCTTGTGATTTTTTTCTTAAACAGTGTAGCTTTATCTTTAACACAATAGATATTTAAATTTAGTTTTTTAATCCCTTCAACTACTGTGCTCATCTTTATTGGTACATGGTACATGGAAGCCATTTCATCTAATGTGATTATTGAAAGATTTTGATTAATCCTTATAGTTGTGTTGGTTGTTTTGACTATTGCTTGTTCTCTGCTTTCTCACCTATTAGTATTTGGTATTAGTATTAGTAATAGTTTCAGACACAATGGATTGTTTCCCAGTACTCCTTTGTGGTTCTTTTCCTCTCACATTTATTCTTTCCTGTGCTTTTATGATCAAGACCATCTTTTTTTCTGAGAACATCTTCTAAAGTGCTGGTTCAGTGACCATGAAATATCTCAGTAGTGCCTATCTGGAAATTCCTTACTTCTTTATCTATTTCAAATGATAAATTTATTGATAGACTAAATTCATTGAGGGTTATTTGCCTTCACTGAGACTGTAAGAAAAGTCATGAAAAATACATCAGGTCTTGGAAAAATACATCATCCTCATCTTTCCAACCAAACAAGAAGAAATGAAGCAGTTAGGAGAAACAGGACAGAATGCCACTGCCACACCAGAACAATGATGTGAAGCTTAAATCTGGGTCAGGCTGAGGTCATTTATGAGAGATGTAAAGAGGAGGACAGGTGTATGATGAAGCAGTTGTGACCCCTGTTTGCTTGGTACCAATGCTGTCACTTTTCTGGACTTTTGAGGCAGACAGAAATTTTCAAGACTCAAATTGTTTGAGACCATCTCTTCCCCAAAGACTATATTTCTGTGTTGGGTAGTATATTAGTCTAGTTTCTGTGGCTGTAACAAGTACCCAAGATAATCAACTTAGAACATATAATTTTGGTTCTCAGTTGCCCCATTACTCTAACCCTGTGACCACAAGCACATCATGGTGGAAATGTGAAGTGCAGAAAGCAGCTCACTTCATTGTGGCCAGAGAGCAAATGAGACTGAGAAGGGCAAGGATTGGGTACATCTTTGTCTACGGCACACCTTAATTCTAAAATTCCTTTCAGATCACTAGAGTGCCATGGGATGGTGTCCAAACCTTCAACACACAGACCTATGGAGAACACCGATTCGTGCCATAGCGGGTAAGTGTGTTTTTGGAATATGAACTGACACAGTGATTTGTTTAAATCATCCTAATAAAGTGCTTCAAATACCACGATTTCAAAATTTAGGTAGGGTAATGGAAATGACACAAGTGGGGATACTGAGAAAGTAAGAGAAACAACATACTGAAAGTGAATCATGTCTTGGAAGGTGTGGTGTCTAAATAAGGGAATTATATTCCACAAGTTTTTATTTTGTTCATAATTGAAAGTGGAGAGAATTCTTTTAAAACTAATTTCAAATATACTACTCTTTCTGGAGACTACCTGGAATATACAAAAGGAGTATGATGAACTATGCATTCAGAAAGGGATAAAATTTCCATTTGTACACGAAACTTTACCAATAAACTCAAATATACATTGTCATACATTTTAGCACATTTTTTGTTGTACTGAGCACTCTATAAAATTCAGTGTAATTGCTAAACTCTTCTTGCTTTATTCAGCGCTCCTGAGATCAGTGTTTATCCTCTCACAAGCAGCATCCAGGTAAATTTGGAGTCTTTATCTCTAACAAAAAATGGATCAACCAGGGCCATCCCATTAGGGGAATTCCTTAGATCATTCATGGAAATGATACTTATTACTTCCATTCACATTCCAGTGAATGAAAGTCACACTTTTTCTAATAACTAGGAAATGCATGTTGTAGATAGAGATACTTCTCAGCATCATTACTCATATGTGAAGAGAAGAAAATATTTCCATTGATTGAGAGGTACTGTGTTTCTGGTATAGAATCTAAACTCTGATTCATATATTGGTTGGCCACTGATAGCAAGAAACATTTTTTCTTCCAGATATTGAATTAATGGTAAAATGCAATAATATTGAGGATCTACTCAGAGTCTGTTTATTAAACATTTATCTCTAATTTGCATAACACATGATATAAATAAACGGATTAAACTTATAGGCAGTCTCTAGTCTATCATGGTTCAATTTATATTTTATTTTATGGAATTTGAAAAGTGATATGCATGTAGTAGAGATACACTTTGAATTTTATTTCTTTGTTCTGTCTTTCTCATGATGTGTGGTATGATGATGCTTTTGTCAAATGTTGGAGTGCAGTGCACCCTTAGCAGTCACAAGAGGAACTGGGCACTGTGTGGCTAAGCTATGTGTTGTATAGTGAGCATATTAAATGCAGTTTTAGCTTACTTCTACTACTTTCTATAGGAATGGACTTATGTATAGGTGTTGTTTAAAACTGGTTTTTCATGGAATATCTGTTTTCTTTTTCTATGGTGACTGAAAGTTTTGCTCCGTATAGTAGTCTGGGCTGGCAGCCATGGTCTCTTAGTATCTGCAAAATGTCTGTTGAGGACCTTATGCCTTTCAGCATCTCCCTTGAGAAGTCAGGTGTAATTTTGATTGGTCTGCCTTTATATGTTACTTGGCGCTTTTCCTTTGCAGCTCTTAATATTTACTCTTTATTCTGTATGTTTAATGTTCTGATTATTGTATGGAAAGGGAACTCTTTTTTGTAGTTGTTCAGTCTATTTGATGATCTTCTTGTATCTTCATAGGCATTTCCTTCTTTAGGTTGGGAAAGTCTTCTATGATTTTGTTGAATGTATTTTCTGTGCATCTGATCTAGCATTTCTTCTGCTTCTATCCCTTTTACCCTTAGGTTCAGTCTTTTCCTGATATATCAGATTTCCTGAATAGTTTATTTTAAGACTTTGTTGGATTTAACATTTTCTTTGACTAATGAATCTAATTCCTCTATTGTATCTTCAATGCCTGAGATTCTGTCTTCCATCTCATGTTTCTGTTGGTTATGCTTACATCTGTAGTTCCTGTTCATTTACTCAGAATTTTCCATTTCCAGAATTCCCTCATTTTGTGTTTTCTTTATTGCCTATATTTCAGTTTTCTTAAAATGTTTTCACCTGTTTGATTGATTTTTCTTGACCTTAAAGGGTTTTATTGATTTCTTTCATTTGTTGTTGTTGTTTTCCTCAATTTCTCTAAGGGAATTTTTCATTTCCTCTTTAAGAGCCTCTATTGTCTTCAATAGTTATTTTAAAGGTCGTTTTCTTCTGCTTTACCTGTGTTGGGATGTTCACAGGTGAAGAGCCGTGTTGCTCTTTATGCTGTTGAAATGTATTCTTACTCTACGGTCTGGGTTTGGGGTAATTACAGGTTCAGGTGTTGATTCCTCTTCCATTTGGTGGAGGTGGATCCTGTGACTCTGGAGGGTGGAGGCTCTGATGCCTGGGGGTTTGGTTGGCAGGGGAATGGGTGGGAGTGGTGGAGGAGTCTGCCTGTAGGAGTTTTACCTGCTGACTGGCTGCTGGGGCTGCTCAATTTTAACTTAACTAGTTTCAATATAATGGAAGATAGGACATATCTTTATTATTAATCAAGGGACCTCTGTGCAAAATGATTCAGCTTTTTATGTTTTGTAGGTTTACATTTGAAAGAAAAGAAGTACTGATTTTTCTTGAGACAACGGAAAATACAGTATGTTAATGTGACAGTAAAGTTGATAATAAAAACCTACCTTAGGATTCCAATATTGGCCATTCATAAGAACAGGTATTTCAATATTTTTAGTTATTGACTGATAAAATTTAAAGTTGGCAAGATTTCCAAATTAGAATAATCTTGGGATCAGATTCTAGGGTGCTCCACAGGAATCACAGATTAGTATAGATCCATTTTGTGATAATTAAAACTCATAAAGGGAATCTCATTAGAAGTTTGCAAAATACTTTGTGTGGTAAAGCTCCAGAGGCTTGTAGCAGCACTAGAGTTACAGATGAATGGTTTTTCCACTTGATGATAAGATGTGCACACATACATATGGATACATGATTCTTTTTCCTGGAAAAAATCATTGTTTTCTAAACTATTAACTTATATGTTGATAAATTTAAAAGAAAAAAAATAGCAGACTTGAATATGTCTATTAGATGAAGAAACAAGATAAGAGTTTACAGCTGAGGTTTTAAGATGGATTCTTAGTATTTTGAATTATACAAAACTGCCCAGTTTGCAGCAGCTCCTCAAGTGGCAACAAACAGCTTTGAGTACTTCTGTGAAACAGAGTATGTTAACTGGAGTGTATGCTCGGGGAGTTGTCACCTCTGAATCAAGAGAGCTAAGTAACTCAGGTAGAGGATACTGATGAAGAAAATGGTTGTTATGTAAAAGTTTAAACTTGATGTGTCTGGATCTGCTATCCAGTGGTAAGGGTAAAGCACCAAAGCACCAAATAGACCTTCAATACTCAGAGCAAATATGAGGAAAAAGAAGTAAGCCCCACCCCCTCACATTTGCCCTTGAGCAGGTCTGGAAGACATTCCCTTTGGTACCACTCTAAAAGAAAGCCTAGAAAGCACTTAGTGGAGGGTGGGTAGGTGGAAAGGTTTCAGAAATGCTTGGATGAAGGGCTGGCTGGAGCCAGGACTGGATTCCAGCCTTCCTGTGGGATGATGCACCTGCACTTGGAATATGGGGCTAAAGTTTGAGGGTTTATTGGCCTTTTATACCCTATTCTGTCACATCTGTGATTTTTAGGCACTTTATTGTCAGACTGTCTATTTTGGGGTCTAAGAGTCAGGCCATCTGTTACTAGGAACAGTGGTAAAGTCAGAAGTAAAGTCGGCCTTTTTGGTATGCTTACATGAAAAGGGCTGTATTTGCTGTAATTGTATTGCATGGATATGGTATATAGACAGTCACATATACTTTAATTAGATCATGGGTTTGAAAATACTTTGAAGTTGAAATTTCAATTGTTTAAGGCACTATTCATTTTATTTCATTTCTGTTCTTTTGTTTAGCGTTTGATTTTCTTAGTAAATACTATTTAAGATGAGTCTTGCTAAGACATTCAACTTGGTTTATTCTGTTAAATTTTGCAATGTTTTGTGTCTACTGTGTACCACTTATGACAGGCTATGAGAATCCATACACAAGCAACACATTGCCTTCACTTGGCCTTAGCGAATTGTGTTACAAATGATGTATTTAAGGTATGAGGCTTTTAGAGCTCCATAGAAAAGGAGTGGACTTATAATAAAAAAAAACTGAACCTGAAATGTTTTGTAAAAGAAAGATCTCTGAGGATAGTGTTGAAGGAGAAGCAGTAGTAAGAAGGCAAGTAGCAGTGAAGAGAAGGACATTACTCAAAGACCAGCATCTTTTGAGAAGCAAGGTACATACAGTATCTAGGAGGCACCTCAACTGAGGGTTTAAATCATAGAGTGAAGAAACAAGAACATGAGCCAGGCTGAGCTAAATAATAATAATGTGTTACTTGAAGGAGCAAGATACCCACATTAGAGCACCAGAGCAGTTTATGTATGGGAAGATAAAGTGTAGATGGGATAGGGTAAGATTGGAGGTGGGGTGGAGGCTCAGTGATGCCACCCTGATGGAGAGAGAAGAGGACTTTTAGAGATGCCAGGGAGATTTGTAGAGAAGTTTCCAGCATCTGTATGACATGGATGATGAAGGAAAGGCAAAGGAATGGCATGTCTTCTAGGCTTCCACTTTAGGCAATTGGGTTTCATAATGTTTTTAAAAGCAGCATAGCCTGCCAAGTAGCATGTTTTTATCTGACAGTTACTCCTTTATTATGAGTAGAGAGGTAACACATGACTGACTGAAAATCAAATAGCTCATTTGGTAACTTGGACATGAAATCTGTAACTAAGCATTCATAAGCAGATTATCTCAATGTGGTACTCCTGTCAATCACAGCCTTTTCAGAGCTCTTCCCTAAGAATGTGCAGCTGTATATTTCATAAGAGAATGAGTCTCTGTTTAATTAAGGAAATTGTAGGCAATAATTTTTTATTTAAAACAATTATTTCAGCTATTTCATTTAGGAATATACTATAAAGTATTTTCCTTCCTTCTCATACCACTTAAAGTTTTTCTAGACACAGGTTCTCCATTCATAGAGATCAACAGGAAGCAACACAGGAGCATATTTAATTCTGTTAATACACATGTTCCGAATGGCTATCATAGTTGATTCATAGTTAACTTATATTTTTTGCATTATAATATAACTTACCTTTATTAAATAAGTTACAGAAATTTTCTGTTTTAGCACCAAAGAAATTTGGATTGGTCTTCCCATAAAATGTGACTATAAATAGTATTATTTCCATTTGACATCGTACTCATTGTTATAACATCTGGACTCCGATACAGTAGGTTCCAACATGGGAGGTAACTGCATTTTTGGCTTATTATGAGTGACCGTATCTCTTTGGGTCTTCCTCCTTACTATTTTTGATGTATCTAGGCTATCCCCATGTACTCTGGAAACTAAATCCAAAAATTTACATTGTTGGTATGTATCAATCATCTAATGTTAATCACTACTGATATTATTTTCTGACCCTGATCATAAACGTTTGGAATGCAAATTAAATAGAACCATGGAAAATAACATCTTAAAGTTCTGTCTCTAGCTACTTGTTTTAAAAATAATGTACTTTTACTGGTATTAATAAAAATATTTGTAGTCATAATTTTACCATTATTTGTAATTACCAGTAGTCTAACATTGCATGTATATGCTTCATATTTCAAATAATTGACTAGCTAGATGAAGAGGCAAAACAATAAATGATTGATATATGACATTTCCCCAGTGATGTTTTCTACAATTTTCTTAGTGAAAGTTAATCAAAATTATTACAGAAACTTTTATAAAGGATTCATGATACCACCCAGCCTTCAGAGCTCTCTTTTTACTTTTTACATTCAATATAATGTTACATGATTTACTGAAGAAATTAAAAATGAAAAAACTTGAATGACAATACAATATGGAATAAAGAAAACACTTGGTGAGTTTGGACACAGGTATATGTGTAGGAGTATATGTTTTGCCAGTCCCAGAAGAATCTTTGATTCTGTGCTGGTAAGAGCTTCTTCTAGGTGGAGAAATTCAGGGTAAGATAAAAGGTATGCAATTAGGGGAGTTTTGCATATGAGCCTGAGAAACAGTCCTGCCAACTTTTGTGTATTCATTTATTATGTTTGAAAGTGTTGTATGTGAATTAAGTTAACACAGCAACCTACCACAGGAAAAATCATTCTCTGTTATATTGAGGTGTTCAAAATTGTGAGTAAAACATTTGGGTTAAAAGGGCTGCCTGTCTCCAACACGCCTCCTCCAGTTGTCTTTGGGACAGACGCATGTGGAAACCAGAAGAGTCCTGTAGTGCAATGCATGTGCATATTTTAGCAGAGATATATAAGCCAGAGGCCACTTGTATTGATTTCAGAAAAAGTGTTTCCTGGGATGCCTTTACGTTCTGTACAATAGGTCAGTCATCCCATAAAGCCCCACCCTATTCTTCCTATACCCACACAACCCTGTTGACCTATTCATTTTTTCTATACCCTCAGTTTCCCAAACTACTTTTCTTCCATAAACACTGCTATAGTTTCCAGAAGTCTCAATCTTACCTCTCTTAGGAACACAGATACTCAATGTGAAAGATATAAAATAAACATGTTGCAATCAGAACAGAAAGGTTAGAAAATTTAACCAAGAGAGCTGTAATATTACATGCACAGGCTTGCATTTGCTGTATAGTATTTCTCTGTGGATCTGATCACCATTTCTGTCTTGGCTCAATGGGTTGTTTTAGACATATGATGATTGCAGTAAATGTCCTAAAGTCTTGCCATAGGCCACATTTCTGACCATCTATTTAATGCCACTCCACTTTAGGATCTAGTAGGGAATTAACGAAATAATGAAATAACTATAAGAACAAACTTAAGTCTGCTAAATGACATGAGAGTTGGGTGCAGTCTTGATGAATTCTCTATTGATGGGGCAATGATTTCTGAAGCAGAAACCTTCCCCCATTGAGACAAGGATAAGGATCTGCAAAAGACCCTGACTTGATATTTTAAAACACGAGAAAAAAATAAACAATAACCTGAAGTAAACAGTGAATGAAGATGATCCAGCATCTCTAGAATACCACACAATAACTTTGAACCTTCTCTTCAGTTCTGTAAAATATAATTTCTGCCAGAATGAGTCCAAATTGGCATCAGTAACCATATGGTATTTACATGGCTCTCTCTATGCTCTCCTCTTAGAGGCATTGGGGAAATCTCAGCTATCAGCTGAAAAATGCATTCTGGCTTATGAAGGAAGGCATTCATTTATGTTTCAAACAAGGCAACTGAACATTCAGTCATAACCTCATGATCATGAGAAGTCCACAATGAGTTTGTACATAGTAGAGGCAGTCATTGAATGTTTCATATTTGATAAATGTGTGTTCCTTAGTTCATGCTTGTGGTGAGACAACCTAGCCACCTAGCCAAACCATACCCTCAAATTATACCCTGGAATTCCCTAAAATCCAATGGTAGCTATTTATACTTTTTATGATTACTATTACGATTATAAAATATTCTTTAATTCAATGGAATTATTTATGGAGATGGGTTGGTCTTCAAGCACTATGCCAGTTCTGGAAAAGGGTGAATATTTAAGATAGCACACTGGGAACAATTTGTTTTTCATTACTCCTGTTACTGGCTGACATATACCAAGTATGTAACTCCAGGTTCTTATTAGTAAGTTTTGGGGACAGTCAAGAAGCTGCTATAAGGGACAATTCAAAGGAAAAAATATAGTTATTTCAGAGTTGGGCAAACCAGAATATTTTCTTTGGTATCTTTGTCTTATGCTTCAGTTTATAGGTACCACCTATATTTTCAGGGGAAAGCCTTCAATCTTATCTTCCATGCTATAAGAAAACACTCAGATTAGGTGGTTAGTACCAAGTTTGTTTTATTGTCATTCAATTTAAACCTTGGTTTTCTTCTACCACACTCTTGTATAAACACAGTCTCACTGACTTTGAAATGTCTGGTCTAAAAATAAGAACAATTGTATTTCCACTGAGTATTTCAAGGAAGCATGTAGAGCAGATTAAATTAAGTGATGCTATATAAACAACTTTATAATACATTAAATGTTATGTAGCAAATCTCTTTTCTTCAGTGGAAAAGAAGACCTTCGATAGAAAACTCATGAGATATGACTTTACACTTGTAATCAGTGGCTCACAACTTCAGGCTGAGCTTTGACACGAAGTGTGAGACCATGGAAGGAAAGAGAAAGAACGGACGAATTCAGTGTGAACAACTCTGGAATCAATGGTCCTAGAAAGCAGCAAATATGTCTAGGAATTCAGTGTGAACAACTCTGGAATCAGTGGTCCTAGGAAGCAGCAAATATGTCTAGGATATTCTGGCAGTGAGTGAAAGTTTTCCTACTTTAGAATGTGTTTGACTTGTGATTTTTTTTAGGCAACACTATACTTGATTGTTTTCTTCTGAATAACAATACTTTATCATATTTAATCTTACTAGATTCTTTATTGCTCTACCATCTCAAAAGTCCTCTTTGCATTTTAGTTAATTAATTAAGGCAAGTAACCTTCATGTTTCTGCATCATGTTTGAGTTTGATGAAAATGTTACTCATATTTTTATTGTAGATTTTGCAAGCTGAAGGCCCATACTAGTGCATGATAGGCTTTATGCTAAGTCTTAAGGGAAACACAATGGGTCAAAAATCATAGTACCCAAATCCTACTTAGTGTTCATACAGCCTACCGGAAGAGAGGATAGTACTGTACCAACTTAGGGAAAACAGTAATTTTGGTACAGAACAAGTCATTCAAGTCAGCAAAACCCAGACTTTTAGAAAAGTTATGTCATTGAAAATGAAATTAAGAAATTTCACTAAATTGTTTTTTTCTTTGCTTTTCTTATATCTTATTCGTTTACAATGTATTTTTTATGGAGAAACTTTAAGGATGCAGTATAAGAATTTCATTTAACATGTTCAAAAGTGCCTAAGAAGTCTCAAAGAATCAGTTATAACCCTGAAGAACAAATGGTGAAGGGAGAGAGGAATCAAAGATTAGTGGTTCCTATGTGACAATGAAAGTGAAAAAGGAAAAAAAGTAAGAAATGAAGAAAGAAAGAAAAGAAGGAATGAAGGGAGGAAGAAAGAAGGAAACAAAGAAAGAAAGAGAGGAAGCAAGAAAGAAACTGGTAGATTGTCTGGATTCTTAAGAGCCTCACATTCATTCTTTTGTGGAAATAGCTGTTATGCTAAAAGTTTATGTACATTCTATTCTTTCTGACAAATTTGTGTGCTGGAAAATTCTTAATATCCTCACTTATGAATAAGGAATCAAAGGCACAGGGAAGTTAAATATGTTGCCCCAAATCTCACAGATGTTGATTGAGAAAAATGGAATGCTGACTCTGAATGTGATGTGTCTAAACTCTGTGCTGGTCCTGAAGAGGTTACCTTTCAATAAAGCTAGGAGATGAAGATAAAATAAGACAGGAGGCAGTAAAATAAGAATCATAGTGGAAGAAGTCTCATGTATTGACCTCAGTGTTTTTGTAGAGGTCCTCCTATGTTTTAAGTCTCAGGAGGTCCAGTTCACAGAATAGTCTGTGGGAATGGTGCTTCCTGGATTTTGATTGTGCATCATGATACCTGCCTTAGATCTGCCACAGATGATTCACAATGTTCCATAGAGCTGAAACATCCAGGATTACTTCAATATTCAAACTGGTTTGTGTGTGAGTGTGTTTGTGTATGTGTATATATAATATATGCTTCTATAGTACATGCCTACACATGTAGATCATATCTAAAATCTACATCTACAACCACTTATCTGTGTTCCAAATTGTAACTCACCTTGAATAGATTTTATATACTTGGATAAGTTAGACAGTGTAGAAATGATAGGGTTTAATCCAAAAATGTGAACGTTTGAACTTATCAGCAAACGCTGTGACATGAAAAATACTACTTATGCTGGTTTTTGTTGTTGTCATCTTGAAACAATAGAGTCATCTGAACAAAGGAAACCTCAGTTGAGAAAATGACTCCTTAACATTGCCGTGCAGGCAAGCCTATGCAGTATATCCTCAATTAATGATGTTGGTATACTTAGCCCATTGCAAGTGGTGTCTCCCTTGGGCAGACTGTCCTGGTTGTGTTAAAAAGCAGTCTGAGCAATACAGGAGGAACAAGGCCGAAGCAGTGTTCCTTCGCAGTTCTGCTTTAGTTCCTGCCTCCAGATAGTTGCCTTGAGTTCCCACACTGACTTTCCCCAGTATGACTGGAGCACTGTAAGGTGAAATAAAAAAATTGTCTGATACCCAAGTTGCTTTTGGTCACGGTGTTTTATTACAGCAATAGAAACTATAACTAGGATATCGCCTTAGGTGTCTACACTTTCAGATACTGCATGCAAGATTTTTTGATTACCAAGCAAACTTTGCTGAGTAGCTAGGAAGACAGCTGCTTCTTTGGCATCACATATAGTCTACTCTGAGAAGAATTAAAGCCCTGGTCCTGAGGATTTATTATAGAATAATGAAATAAATAAAAGCCATGGTGCTACTGGCTTTGTGATGAAGCAATCTGCCTGGATTTCAGCTGTCTGAACATTTCAAGGAGCCTATGGGCAATTGTGTCCCATCAGAGTAATAAGCGGTCACAAATTAAATCATTTGTTTAAACTTGTGAATTTTCATTTTGATTTTGTAGATTTTAAAATATTATTAGAACAAGTAGGAAATCCCAAAGCTCATCTCACATTTATGTCTACAGCTGTATGGAGAATGACTGAAGTTCAAACAGACTTCTTTAGCCATTTGGGTATATTTTAGAAGCAAATTAAATTTATTCCACATGAAACCAAAGCTTAAAGTATTTAAGGGAATAAATGTACAACTATACAGTAAACCTTAGTTACAGATGACTTATAAATGGAGTACAAAGACTTAAATTTAACTCCAAGAAGTATCTCTCTCAGTAACTCCATGCCATCACTTTGTTTTTTTTTACTATGAAATGTTAATACACTGATTTTCAAATGGATAATTGTTCTGGCTTGGGAAGTCACAGTCTAGGGCATGACTTACACTCACAGTGACAATGTAGCCATGTCTGAAGTTAGAAAAATAGTTGGAATTTTCAGTTACTTAAACCAATATATTTTTATTTTCTTTTTTTCCCCTCCAAAATGCAATTATTCTGACTTGGTTATCTAAGACTTGGAACAGAAAGTGTTTTGACTAATAGAGTTGAGTTTAAGGGTATTTTGAGTATGGCTTGAAAAGAAACACATTGAGAAATGTGTTGGACAGTTTTGAGAGTTTAGGGAAAACAGACTATTTCAAGCGTTACACTATCTATTTGAATAAACTTCTTTATTGATATTGGTCTGTGAAAGGAATAGTCTTTTGGAGAATTATAGAGAAAAACTAGAAAATCCCAAATGCCAAAAATATTCCACTATAATCTTATCACCCAGAAATAAGTAGAATTAACCATTTCATCTTTTTTTTTTTTTGGTTTTTACGAGACAGGGTTTCTCTGTATTGTTTTGGAGGCTATCGGCCCAGCCCGGCCTCGAATTTACAGAGATCCGCCTGCCTCTGCCTCCCGAGTGCTGGGATTAAAGGCGTGCGCCACCACCGACCGGCACCATTTCATCTTTTATTAGAACATTATATATCTGAGTATAGTTCTGCTTATTTGTGTAAATTAGGTGTGACAACAATGTCCAATATATGTATTCTCCCTATAAGTATGGTTCATGTACTATAAAGAATTAGAGTTACTTTTGCTACTTGTCCAATGGAAATATCTGTTTACCAAAGCCTTTCTTTGGTGCCAGCCTGTGCTGTCCTTACAAAGCCCAATTCTGTTCCATTCCCAGTAACCAGGTGGGGTGATCTACAGTCTTTCTAAATCCTTCCTAGAGCATAGTTTTAATATTTATCAGTATCTCATGGAGTACCACTTATAATATTTGAAATCTTTAGGAGATCTTAGGCCTTACACTTTGGTATGTGAAATCAGGCCCTGGGTTAGAACAGCGTAGGGGAGAAACAGATAAAACAGGTTGAAATTTTTGACTTAGGTACCAGTGTCACCTGTCCAATGTCTTGCCAACCATAATGAGGACAGCCAGATCAAAATCTCAGTTTACATTGAATTCCAGATAAACAGTGAGTAGATTTATTTCTTATTTTTAAATTTAAATGAAATTTTTGACTTAGGTACCAGTGTCACCTGTCCAATGTCTTGCCAACCATAATGAGGACAGCCAGATCAAAATCTCAGTTTACATTGAATTCCAGATAAACAGTGAGTAGATTTATTTCTTATTTTTAAATTTAAATTAGAAACATGATTGTTTTACATGCCAATCTCAGTTCCCTCTCCCTCAACTCCTCCCCTACCTCCAACTAACTCCCTATCCCACCCCCTTTCTGCTCCCCAGTGAGGGTGAGGCCTTCCATGGGCATATAAGGTAGTCATCAATCTCTTTATTTGGGGAGGGCATTTAAGGTAGCCTTTCCACTATTGCTTAGATTGTTAGCTGGTGTTGTCCGTGTAGATCTCTGGACATTTCCCTAGTGCCAGATTTCTCTTTAAACCTATAATGGCCTCCTCTATTATGGCATTTCTTATCTTGCTCTCCTCTAATCTTTCCCTGAGTCAACCTTCCTGCTCCTTCCTTTCCTCCTCTCCCCTCTTCTTCTCCCCTTTTCTGTCTCCTAACTCCCTCTCCCCTGCCCTCATGTTCCAAATTAGCTCAGGAGATCTTGTCCCTTTCCCCTTCTATGGGGGACCATGTATTTCTCTTTTAGGGTCCTCCTTGTTTCTTAGCTTCTCTGGCAATGTGGATTGTAGGCTGGTAATTTTTTTGCTCTATGTCTAAAACCCATATATGAGTAAGTACATATCATGTTTCTCTTTTTGTGACTAGGTTACCTCGCTAAGGATGGTTTCTTCTAGTTCCATCCATTTGCCTGCAAATTTCAAGAATCCATTGTGTTTTTCCACTGAGTAATACTCCATTGTATAAATGTACCACATTTTTTCTATTCATTCTTCAGTTGAGGGCCATCCAGGTTGCTTCCAGTTTCTGACTATTACAAATAATGCTGTTATAAACATAGTTGAACACACGTCTTTGTATGAATGTGCTTTTGGGTATATGCCTAAGAGTGGAATTGCTGGATCTTGTGGTAAACTGATTCCCGTTTTCCTGAGGAATCTCCATACTGATTTCCAAAGTGGCTGTAGAGTTGGTACTCCTACCAAAAGTGAAGGAGTGTTCCCCTTTGTCCACATCATCTCCAGCATATACTGTCATTGGTGTTTTTGATTTTAGCCATTCTGACAGGAGTAAGATGGTATCTCAAAGTTGTGATTTGTATTTCCCTGATAGTTAAGGATGTTCAGCACTTTTGTAAGTGTCTATCATTTTTTCCATTGTATAATTTTAGCTTCCTTGTCAAAAATCAGGTGTTCATAGGTGTGCGGATATATATCCATTGGTCTATCTATCTGTTTTTGTGCCAATACCAAGCTATTTTCAGGACTATAGCTCTATAATAGAGCTTGAAGTCAGGGATGGTGATGCCTCCAGAAGCTCCTTTATTGTGGCGGGTTCTTCTGGGTGTTCTGAGTCTTTTGTTTTTCCATATAAAGTTGATTATCATTCTTTCAAGGTCTGTGAAGAATTGTGCTGGAATTATGATGGGGATTGCATTGAATCTGTAGATTGCTTTTGGCAAGATTGCCATTTTTACTATGTTGATCTTACTTATCCAAGAGCATGGGATATCTTTCCATTTTCTGGTATCTTCTTTAATTTTTTTTCTAACTCAAAGTTCTTGATATACAGGTCTTTCACTTGTTTGGTTAGTGTTACCCCAAGATATTTTTTGTTGTTTGTGGTTATTGTAAAGGGTATGCTTCTCTAATTTCTTTCTCAGCCCATTTATCATCTGTATATATTAGGGCTTCTGATTTTTTTGAGTGAATCTTGTATTCTGCCACTTTGCTGAAGGTGTTTATCAGCTGTAGGAGTTCCCTGGTAGATTTTTGGGGGGTTACTTACGTAGACTATCATGACTTCTTCCTTTCCAATTTGTATCTCCTTCATCTCCTTTTGTTGTCTCATTGCTCTAGCTAGAACTTCAAGTACAATATTGAAGAGATATGGAGAGAGTGGACAGTCTTGTCTTGTTCCTGATTTTAGAGGATTCATGTTGAGTCTCTCTCCATTCACTTTGATGTTGGCTCTTGTTTACTGTGTATTGTATTTTATTAAATTCAGGTATGTTATTGTTGTCCCTGATCTCCCCAAGACCTTTTTGTTGAAGGGTTAGTGGATTTTCCAGCATTTATTGAGATGATTATATGGTTTTTTTCTTTTGCAGTTTGTTTATACACTGGATTACATTAATGAATTTTCATATGTTGAGCCATACCTGCATTCCAGGTAACATCAGTCTTTGAGGCTGAGGTGTGTTTCTTGTATGCAGCAGAAGGATGGATTCTTTCCTTGTATCCATTTTGTTAGCCTGTGTATTCTTATTGGCAAGTTAAGACCATTAATATTGAGGGAAATCAAAGACCATTGAGTGTTAATTCTTGTGGGGTTTTTTTTGGTGGTATTAATATGTGTGGATTTACCCCACTTTTTCTTTTGGCTTTTGGTAAAGTGGAATTATCTATTACCCATGTTTTTGTGAATGTAGTTAACTTCCTTACAATGGCATTTTCATTCCAGTGCTTTCTGTAGGAATGGATTAATTGATATGTATTGTTTAAATCTAGTTTTGTCGTGGAATATTTTTTTCTCCATCTATAGTGTTAGAAATACTGGGCATAGTATGCTTGTATGTTTGCCTACATGTCAGAAGAGGGCACCAGATTTCATTATAGATGGTAGTGAGCCATCATGTGGTTACTGTGAATTGAACTCAGGACCTCTGTAAGAGTATCCAGTGCTCTTAACCTCTGAGCCATCTCTCCAGCCCCATCTGTGGTCTCTTAGTGTTTGTAAAATATCTGTCCAGGACCTCCTGACTTTCAGAGTTTCCATAGAGAAGTCGGAAGTGATTCTGATCAGTTTGCCTTTATATGTTACTTGGCCTTTGTCCTTTGCTGCTGTTAATATTCTTTCTTTATTCTGTATGATTGGTGTATTAAGTATTATGTGATGAGGAGACTATTTTTTTTGTAGTCCAGTCTATTTAGTGTTCTTTATGCTTCTTGTACATTCATTTGCATGTCTTTCTTTAGGTTAGGAAAGTTTTCTTCTATGATTTTGTTGAATATGTTTTCTGCACCTTTGAGTTGGTTTTCCTCACCTTCTTCTATAGCTATTATTCTTAGGTTTGGTCTTTTCCTGGTGTCTCATATTTCCTGAACAATTTGTGTTGGGGATTTGTTGGACTTAAGATTTTCTTTGGTTGATGGATCTACTTCTCCTAGCATATCTTCAACTCCTGAGATTCTTTCTTCCATCTCTTTATTCTGTTGGTTATGCTTGCATCTGTAGTTCCTGATCATTTGCCCATTTTTTCTAATTCCAGTGTTTCCTCAGACTGTGTTTTCTCCTAATATCTCTATTTCAGCTTTCAAACCTTGAACTGTTTGAATTCTTTCTTTATTTTTGGTTTGTGTTTCTTCCATTTCTTTTAAGGATTCTCTCATTTCCTATTTTAGGGACTCTATCATCTTCATGAAGTTGTTCTTTAGGTCATCCCCTTCTGCTTCATCTGTGTTGGCATATTCATGTCTTCCTGGTGTAGAATCCCTAGACTTTGGAGGTGTCATATCGGTTTTTCTGTTGTTGAATATGTTCTTATATTGTCATCTTCCCATCCCTTCTTCCAGTGGGTGCAGGCAGTGTCTCTTCCTCTTCTCGTGGGTATGGGTCCAAGGTTATTTTCTGGTGGGTGCAAGTGGTTCCGATATTCTGATGGGTCTCATGATGAGTGTAAGTGTGTCTGAGTCACTCCATCTCCTGGTGGATGGGAGCTGGAGTAGCCCAATGATCTTAGCAGACTTGTGGTTTCTTGGTCCACCAGGGGTGAATCAATCTGCCTGCAGACCCCAGGTCAGGAGATCTCAGAGTATGCATGTACTCTGAATTTCTAAATACTATGTCTCAGAATATTTGATATACACTTTTGGTTAAAATTTATTGTTTAAGTGATGTAAGAATTTGAGTGGTGTCTTGTGTTTTCATTTGTTTAATATAGTAACCCAACATATACCCCCCACAGATTGCATCAAGGTGAAGCTAGAAGAGCTGCAGTGTCTTTTATTTATTATGCAATTTTCTGGAGCAAGTCCAATTACTTTGCCTTTTAGGTGGCCTTGCATGTAGTTTAAGAGCCCATAATCAAACCTAAAGCAATAGCCTGACATAAAGCCACCGAGACAGGTCTAGAATGTATAAAATGCATACAAAGAACTTTGGGCATAGAACTGAGTTAATAGTGACTAAAGGATGAATCACAAATTTCATTTCTTGCCATCTAAGATGATGCTATGCCAGCAGGAAAGAGAACTCAGATGCAGGGTAGTTTGATATTGCATTAATTCTAGGGTGGTTAGAGGGTTTCTCCATCAATACAAGTTCCACTTCCAAAGTACAGCCTTGTAAAAGTTATTAGGAATTTGATTGGCACTTCACAAAAGAATCATTCTCTTGTTTTGTAGGACTTGACAGACCATGGACCACATATGCTCTCCTGTGCAATTCTGAACTCATAGAGTCCTTTCCCGTTTTTACTGAATCAGTGGAAATAATCAGGGGTTGGAGGTAGGAAGTATCTTAGTCTGGAGAACCAGGTGACTTCATTATAAAACATTAAGGACCTTCCCTTTGAGGCTCAGTAAGAATTATATCCAGCATAAAGAGAAGGTGGCAATATTGGGTTGCATCCCAGTCAGTCTGGGAGGATAGAATGCAAGTGTGACTCGATAGACATCTGTAATTAGAAGAGCAGAACACTCACAGAGCAGCAGTCAGTTTTTAATAAGAACCCTTTCCATTCTTTCCCCACCAACAAAATAGCACAATGAAGACAGAGTATAATTTCATTGTTTGACATAGGTAAAGAATAGGGGGAAAGGACAATTTCATAAATGTGAAAGCCTTTTGTAGGACATTTTGATAGATTAAGCAGACTAAATATATCCACTAACCTAGAAATATCCATTTAAACACATAAAACATTTCTAGATCAAAAAGAGAGGTGTTTATGCAAAGGAGTTCATGGCAATATCATTAAGGACAAATATAAGGGACAGTTTAATGCTAATTTACGTCAGATTATTTGGACATAGTGTATATTTCCATATAATGGAATATTACTTTCCATTTTGGAATATTGCTTTGGCATTGACATTGCATTGCAGATAATTAATGACAGGATACTGTTCACAGTGAATCATTCAACTAAAAATAATTATAAAATATTATGCCCAAAGCAGTTTTGCAGTTTTCTCAAAATAGTAGTTGCATTAATATTCATCAAAAAATCAGAAGGATATGAAATAAAATGTAAATACTAATTCTCTATGAGGAACTATTGCATGTTATTGTATTATGTCCCTATACTTGCTTTTCTAATTTACTACAAATATTACACATTACATTTAAATTTAAAAAATACTATTGGGTAAATGAATATATAACTGAAAATATAGAATAATACCATATTAACTCTCAATTGTTCCTGGAAGAAAATCTCTGTAAAATAAATTTCTTGTTCCCTGAAAAAGCTGAACATGAACTACAGGAACTAATTCAGTAGCATCAATATAGAATCCACATAAAAGTTTTGGGTGGATGGTTTCATTTAAATTCATTTAATCTTGAAATAAGATGATGTCCAGCTTTTAAGAATATATTTCAAAAGTGTCTCTAAGTTGCTGAACAGATTTTTAAGCACAAAAGTTATTTCTTCAGTAATATTTGATGAACATCTTAGCAAATAACATCCTCAAGACAGATTTAAAACTTAGAGGCAAACATGCCTTGTCAAATTGTTTGTGCTTGTATTGTGACTACGTTACACCCTTAATGCGAAACTCCAATGAAAATCACTGTAACTCATAGCTAGATGCGAACTGTCTAGAACAAAATTGCAGCATGTTTTATGATTGACACAGACCACATAGACTTCCCAGAAGTCTGCCCTGTCCCAGATCAAATGAAAATTCTTTTCAACCAAACTGTAACAACTTTTTTAAAATTAGAAATATCTTTGAGGTTGTGTGAAACCACACACTCACAGCCACCCAAAAAGAGTTCTGCGAGGAGTATGAGGTGTCTATTTTGGGTAAAGAGTTTTGAGCCCAAGTCTCAGTAACAATGCTGAAATTGTTCCTTTGGGCATTTGTGGGGTGGTGTTAGGAAGATGGGATTTTGTGTGTGGCCTGAGTCCCCATCGTTTTGACACATGACTGAAAAGATGTGAGAAGGCAAGTGGATTGATGCACCCAAATCTCACTTGCATCAACCTTTCCTGGATGAGGAAGTCTTCAAGTGATGACACAAATGGAACTACTTTAATCTATTGTGTGAGCTTTTGTGGGCATTGGTATGATATCCTTCCCCTGCAGTCTGCTAGGGAATGCTGGTTACTCATTTTTCAACACCTGTTTGCAGGGAAGTTATTCTTTTTTTTTTTTTTTTTTTTTTTTTTTTTTTGGTTTTTCGAGACAGGGTTTCTCTGTGGCTTTGGAGGCTGTCCTGGAACTAGCCCTTGTAGACCAGGCTGGCCTCGAACTCACAGAGATCCGCCTGCCTCTGCCTCCCAAGTGCTGGGATTAAAGGCGTGCGCCACCAACGCCCGCCGGGAAGTTATTCTTAAGCTAGTGTGCTGCTCATAGCCCCTCATCTTTTGCCCTATGCTGTGCTTGACACTGCTGATGTGGGGTGTGTGAGAGAGTTTTCCTGATGCCCAGGCTCATGTGGCAGAAGCTTCTGGAGAAGGTGACTTGATACATGGCTTCAGTCTTCTTTCTTTGGCAACATGCAAAGCCAGCTAGTTGGTGGATTCCAGGTCCATAGCTGAAATATCGTCTGCTATTCTTGCAATGGGCTTAGGTTCTGCTGTTGCAGCACAAATTAACTTTTCATACATGAGAAATGAAATGAAGTCTTGTTAAGAGAAGAAAAGAGATAAGGCAAGGGTGACAGAGATGGCATGTATATGAAATGTAAAATTGTGATAAACAATAATAACATGTCCAGAAACCTGGCAGATAAGTGCTCTGTGGGCAGCTTTTGCATGAGAATAAATACTTTCCCAGTACATTTTTTTTCATGTAGGCTGGCATCTCTCCAAAACGAACTCTTGTTCCTATAGTCAACCCTCTCAGGCTTTTAAGACTCCCCCGTAAAATGGAGAATACACCGCACTATTACTTTATTTAGAAATCTGGATTCTTAAGCCTATTTTATGGCCTCTCAATCATACTCTTGTAAGAATTCAGTGTTCTTATTGGTGAAATGAAAGATCTGAAACAGATGATTGGCAGTATCAGTACCAGTTCTCCAGTTTTGAACCATCTTTCACAGTGAGGCCAATTTCTCAAGGAAGAGGTCCCCATCCACAATATAAATAACTGGGAGGAGATGGAAATGTCTGGACTTTAGGTCATTTCCCATACTCTTAGTCTTCTTCTTACTGTTTTAGGTTATATAACCTTGTGGTCTAAGGATATATGACATATATAAGTATAGATCAGTAAGGGTGTATTATATGATTTCCATATCCATGAAAGCAGAATAGACAGGATGACAAATATATGATTGCTTAATTTTTTCACTACATAATTTAGAGCAAAACATTTTACTTCTGTAGATACAAAAACTTTATTAAAAATTATATCTCATACTGCATAGGACTGTTAGCATTGAAAGAAAATATTTGGGTACTTGAAAGAGAATTTTTGAAAATATTAATTTCCATATTTTATATGATGGTATAATATATGAAATTCACGAAAATAAAAATACAGTAGTACAAACTTTTGAAAACTAAATTAAAGTTTCATGTATTTAAATGAAGCAGAATTTTCAAAGAGGAAGAAATGTAGTTGGTTTGGTATATTTTGCTTCTTATTTAATGAATAAATACTTAAAATGTATTGAGAAATTTTTGTTTGAATATATTATTGAAAACACAGGCAATGATCTCCATGCTCATGATGCTGACATCCTACTTATTTGATTGGCTCTTGTGGAATATGAATTATTAAAAAACTTGATAAGCTGTTAAATAACCAATAGATGGTTGTGTTTGATAATGTAAATGACAGTGGAATTAATCCTTTTTCTCATATCAATGAGTCATGATGTCATAGGAAATTCATGACTGGATTGGAGGAAAAGGTTACAATAAGTTTCTTAAGGACAGAATGTCATAGTGAAACAGAAGCAAAGATACAAATAAACACAATAGTGAAAAGTAACTTTATTTTGGGGGGACTTATGCCTGTGGTAATGGTTCTACCTTATCTAAATAGAGCATTCAATTTATCAGACCTTTGGTTATAACTTAACAATACGTGCATGTTAAGGTATTTTATTTGATTGGATATGATAATCGTTTCATGTAAATAGAGGTCAGTAATACATAAATATAAACTCTGGTTTCATTATGTGTTTTAAGTACTCTATTACACAATTTTAGCCAAAAGAAAGATAATGACCCATTTTGCTGAATTTGGGGGTTTATTTTTTTCCTCCTGAAATTCTAATACACATTCTCATTTATCACTCTATTTATCAACAGTGAACCAGTTGAACATATTTGAAAGTAAAGCATGGAGTAACTTCTTTTTAAGCTCTTTTGAAAAATTAGAATTCCCTTAGCAAGCACTAGCTTTGTATATAAAATGAAACTTGTTGTACTTTGCTTTGATAATGCTTCGGCTAAGCTGTTTTTTTTAAATGCATTCCATCCCTGTTTTCTCTAGCGAGTATGTAAAAACTAGACTTCAATATTGTTCTTGGTACTAATTGCCTTAGACATTAATTTTATCATAAATTGATGATACAGAGTTAACTTTGGCATCTCCAATCTAGTGCTTTTATGAAGTATTATGAAAATATTTGTTAAATCCCAGGAGTGCCTTTCGGCTTCAAGAAGATTTCATCATACAATAACAAAGAGGGTGTCAAAATCAGGCCGTGGCTGGCTACCACCAGCCCCAGCCCTACCCTTGAGTAGATTAGAGCAGAATCTGGTTCTGTTGATTGCTCTCCCAAAGGTGGTTGGTTTCTTTGTTTCTTCAGGGTCAATTTGGCTGCCTGGGTTCCAGGAATATTCCTGACTCAGTCTTCCATGTAATTGGATCATGGACATGTGCTGCCACCTTCTCCCTTGATCATCAGTGTGAATGTGGGCCAGATGTTACATCACAAGCCTCTTATCCAACCCTGGTAAGTGGAGGCATGGGATGTGGAATCCAGCCTGTTCCTGTATAGTCAAGAATGGCAGGGTGGCCACCTGTATTCTTTATTTCCCCATCAAACTATCATATAATGACATAGATTTCTTGATTATAATTTTACAATTATAGCTTTCCTCTCAGGGAAGTTATGGGAGGTCAGTGGTATGACAATTTTATTTAACCACAGTCATAATATTGGGTCATAAAGATAATCTCCTACTGCAAGAATTCCATCCTGTATGTAAATACACAACTCCCATGAGCCTAGAGCTAAGAGGGACTTAGTTTGATTTTAAAGATTTTTGTGGTTCCTTTTATTTTTGAAAACTTTGTGAATAAATGCCTATATTTTTCTAAAATTCCAAGTTTAAAAGTATTTTATATATATATATGGTTAACACTAATGGGCAGCTATGTAATTTGATTATTTTTCTTGCATTTGTTCCTTTATGCAAGGGAGGTATGGATGTGTGCATGCATACCACCCTGAACATATGGAAGTCAGAGAACAGTTTGCAGGAGTCAATTCTCTCATTCCATTGTGTGGGTTATGGGTATTGGATTCAGGTCCTTACATTTGACAGCAACTTCATTTATCCACTGAAACATTTCACCAGCCACGAATATGTGATTTTTAACAGTAGGATTGTTGTTATTTTATGATAAATTGATCTCTTATTAATTGCAGTGTAATGGTTCTAATCTAGTGAATGCTTCTTAAAATTCTATTCTAAAATATAAGTGCAAGAGGATGATTGCTTCTAACCCAAATAGCTTTTGTATTTTTAAAATTAACTATTTACTTGGACCCCAGACTGATCCAGACTCCCTGAATATGGGTGTTAGTGAGGAGGCCTAGGCAACCTATGGGACCTTGGGTAATAGATCAGTATTTATCCCTGGCATACAAATGGACTTTGGGTGCCCATTCTACATTGATGGTGCTCTCTCAATCTGGACTCTTGGGGGAGGGCCTAGGCCCTGCCCTGAATGAAATGACAGACTCTGGAGATCCACCGTGGAGGGCCTCACCCTCGCTGGGGAACAGAGTGGGGATTGGGTGGGGGGCTCAGGGAATATTAAGAGGGGTGTGGGAGGAGGAGAGGGAGAGGGAGCTGGGACTGACATGTGAAACTACCTTGTTTCTAATTTAAATTTTAAAAAATCTAAACAAAAAACTATTTATAAAGATACCCTTTCCTGCCTTCACACTGAAAGATCGTCACCAGCAACATGGTTCAAAGGCAATCTTTTCACTGTTCTGGATGGTAATAAAACAATTTAGAAGCTTTTGTAACTAAAGAATATGCACCTTTTTAAAAATAGTGTTTTCTGAATTAAATACATTTCTTTAAAATGTATTTTCAAGACCAGATTTCTGATGGTATAATAGATTCAGAAATCATGTAATGTACTTATATCAAGTTCCCAACATTTTCTGACTTTTTAATAAGGAAGAATAAACATGAATACCTGAAAGACTCTGGACATTGAATGAGATGCTAGAGCTAGCAGCCCAAGGCCTAAACTTTGTCCTGACTTTTTTTTGTACTGATGTTTGTATCTTCATTTTCACTGAATGTGCAATATGAGAGATAAGTCTTCACACATTCTACCCATTTATTCTATGGTCACCTATTGAATGATTTCTGTGACACAGGTACTGTTCTACAGCTAGATTTATACATGGTGTGTACAAACCACAATAAAAAGATACTCATTTATCTTACCCACAATCAAATACCTCTAGTAATTAGAGAATTAAACAGATATTTCATAGCATACACAAACTGACAGATATTAAAAACTGACAGGAGGAAAGAGAACCAAGAGACACATGCAGTCCTGCAGGAGACTTGTCCTTATGGATCCTCAGGGTCCAGAGAAGACACAATAAGCAAGTGAACAAATCCATATACAACACTGAGTGTACATAGAAACAATATGTGCAATCTGAGAGAGTAGTTAGGAAGGAACTACTTCAGTGTGACAAGGGCTGCTCTGGAGGTGAACTACTTCAGTGTGACAAGGGCTGCTCTGGAGGTGAACTACTTCAGTGTGACAAGGGCTGCCTCTGGAGGTATTGCATGTGTTAGTATGCTTAGAAGCAAAGTGAAAAGCATAGAAGTCCACCACAGAGCGTGCTCAGTGCTAGAGAAGCCTGGACAGAAGGCAGTAGCTCTGGCCTGAGTTTGTGGGCCCATGCAGGGCACTAGCACGAGTGAAGAAGGCAAAGGGAGGTTGCAAGAGAGTGGACAACAACAACTGTGCTTGTAAGCCCAGAAGGACAGGTGGGCCTGTGTATTGGTCAGGGTCACCTACAGGATCAGAACTGGTAGGATGGGAATTATTAAACATGGTGTTTATTAGATTGGCTTGCACAACATTATCTGAGTAGTCCAACAATGGCTTTCCCACACTGGATAGGCTTAGAACCTTGCTGCTGCTGACTTCATGAGGCTGGATGTCTAGGGAGTCCAAGTCTGGTGCTGCTCTTCAGTCCCCCTTAAATAGCCTAATAATATGGCATCAGATGACGATGAATAACAGTGGCAGCTATGACAACAGCAGTGACATGCTAGGTGAAGTTGACAGTGAGACTAGAGGGGAAACCCAAAGGCAAGCAAGCCAAAAGGGAAAAATATTTTCCCTTGGATTTCCTTTATATGGATGTGTAGAGTAGGTGTTGCTCACATTTAGGGTGTGTCTTTCACATAACACAATTCTTATAGAAGAGGCACAGACCCTCTTTTGATTGATTCAGGATCCAGGAAGTCGACAACCAAGATTAGCCATCAGCTACTGGGTGTGATGCTAAAGAGAACTTCCTGTAGCAAGAAGTTCACCACTTGGAAGAAGACAACATCATATAGTGTGGAGAAAGATCAGTGCGTTTTCCCATGGGTAAAAATATTCACCAACATTCATCAACTATTTGTAACACAACAGTTTTGAATAATATTAGCTTGAATATGTCTTTTTAAAATTAATACAAACATACATTTTAATGATTTCTAAACATATTATTTGCTAATGGATAACATTAGCTTTTACAGGAACATAGACCTCATTTGTGGCAACCAATGCAGTGTTAAGAACACAGGTCCTTATATAATGGAAATATATTTCTTTCATGTTACTCTTATCTACCAAGTCAATCAAATTATAAGAATGCTTTCATTTCATTTTCATTTAGGACACATAAGTATGAGTATAACTGAAATAATCACAGTTTTCTGTAATCCTTATGTAACAAATATCTGTTTTTTCCTATGTATTATTTTTGCTGGTATTGTTCAGATTTTTTTATATATAAAAGGTAAATTTAAGTCTGATTGCACAGGGGAAAGGCCTTTCATGTGAGAATTTTAAGAGCAATTGTAAGAGAAAATGGTATTACAGCATAAGTTGTGTTGAGACCATAATGAGGCAAAAGTGTTTTGTTCCACCGAAGCTACAATCACGCTTATTTTAGTGTGTCCAGCATGTCAAAGACATTCAAGGTAATGAATGCATTACGGAGAATCGTCTCTGTTCTGTTCCACACTGCAAATAGCTGGAAGATGGTTGTAATGATTTACTGTGGCATCAAAGACATCATGGTGGGTGTTGCTCTGACATCTCCAAAGCAGAATTTAGCAATGAGTGGCTATTTTAATGAGCACTAGTTTCTGTTTTTCTTGGCATTAGGTTTGTATAGGACCATATTTCTTCCCTGTGGAAAAAGATACAAAAATTTAAAGAATGACTATAATGGTTAACCAAAACGTCCAGGGTAATAGGTATTTTAGCAAATTACAGGTAGCATTTTGTGAGGCTGCACCATGGGTACTGATTGCAAAAAAAAAAAAAAAATTCTAAAACTCTAAAAACGCCATTCTCATATACCATAAAGTAAGGTTTAGAAGAATCTGACAGCCACAAAATTAATGGAAGTTGTCTGGGTCCCCTCATTGCTGTTTTGATATACTACATTTGAGAACAAGAAAAAATAGTGTGAAGTGTCAGCTGACTTTATTTTCCCAAATGTTGTCAAGGAATCTCCATGATTATTCATGGGATTACTTTTATGTCACATGTAGCAAGATTAAGAACAAAAGCCAGAGTAGATTTCTGGTACATTTTTAAAATGCAGAAAGTCTATTTTATGTTCATGAAGAAAATGCTTATTATTACTTTTTGAGAAACAAATCTCTCTCATACCATATGGGCTTGAGGGAAAAAATTCCTTCCGAGTTCATTGATTTAATTGTACAAGAATCTCCTAACATCTTCAGGAATTTTTATTGACTTTTGTGAAGTGATTTCTATGTCAGTCCTACGGTATGCTGACATTTGGTATCAGTTTTAAAATTAGTTTAAGCTGTAATTTTAAAACATGTTTCTAATCATTTTTAATAGCTTACTTGAGAGAATTTTGTGGATACAAATAACACAAAACAAAATAAGACAGAAATAAGAATATGGTTGTTATATTTTTGTTTTCAAATTTTGCATCCCATGGCTTAAGGATTTGAAAAATACTATCAGCACTAAAATTCAGGATTGTATGACTTATTGAACACATATAATTTAAAGGGAGAAATAAAGTTTGAAATGTAAACCAACCAAGATGTCGCACTCATTTAGACTACCATAACATTTCTTTTGTAGATCCATGCTCATTTAAGATTAACAAAGAAATAAGCAAGTGTTTTGCTGGGTACTCTTCATATTTGGAGAAGTACCAGGCTCTATTGGAAAAGGCATGCAGTACTCTCTGTCTGGGGTACTTAAGGTGTATGATGGTAGTGAGGGCTGACTGTGTTAGAGGACATCAGGGAAAGAGGTAGCCATGAAACTTTAAAGATGGAATGAATGACATAACTGAGGGCATTAGCTTGCAATGGTTTCTGTATAGGATGGCAGGTGAGTCTGGAGAAACATTCTGGGGTTTCTGGAGATAATAGTGATTAGGAGTTAAGTTGGTCCTTAATTCTCTACTCAATTGGACCTTCCATGGTTCTTAAAAAAGATTTACTTTTTTCTTTTTTCTTTTTTTTTTCGAGACAGGGTTTCTCTGTATTGTTTTGGAGGCTGTCCTGGAACTCTCTTGGTAGACCAAGCTGGCCTCGAACTCACAGAGGTCTGTCTGCCTCTACCTCCTGGGCCCTGTGATTAAAGGCATGTGCCACCACTGCCTGGCATGATTTAATTTTTTAAATATGTGCATATGTGTCTCCCCATGTATGTCTATGAAGGTATGCTCAGTGGTTGTAAAGGCTAGGAAATGGTGTCACATCCCAGAAGCTTGAGCCATAGGCAGCTGTGAACTGCTGGTGGAAATGGAACTCCAGTTCTCCAGAAAAGCAGGGAGCTCTATTAGCTGATGAGCCATCTCTCCAAACCGCATTAATGTTTTTATTGTTATTTGAATGGGCATATGCCTGTGTGTGTACATAAGAATTCATGTGTATTTAGTTATGTGTATACACGTGTGTGTGTGTGTGTGTGTGTGTGTGTGTGTGTGTGTGTACGTGCACGCTAAGGAAAATATTGACTAAGGAGAACGAATGCTGATGCCATCAATGTTGTCCAGGGGTGTTCTGTGTAGTATTGGTGAATTGTGGTGACCGGAGGAATGAAAGGAGGATGTCCATTCACGCAATCCTGGGAGATTTAGGTTTGAAGGCCACAAAGTTGTGTGAAGATATTTTACTTTAATATAAAACCACTTCCATAAAATTAACTCCTTGTGAAATAAACTTGATCCTGCTTTTTGTGAATTAAATGTGAATAAAGAATGAAGAGAATGAAGAAAAATGTTCTATTACACTAATTACTCTATTCCTCAGTGAATACTAGAAATCATATTAATACTATAAATGACCTATTAGATGCACTTTGCGCTATTTTATTTAATGATTTAATGTAAGTTTTTGACAAAATTTTGACAGTTTGTTTCCTTATTAATTTAGCAATAATGATGACTATTTTCTTAAACAAACAAACAAAAAATAGTTCAAATGATAGCAATAAAGATCTCAAGTGAAGGTAGATATGAATAGATTTGTACTGCACTAAACTTATGGAGAATTCCCAAATGAATATGGAGATGAGCAGATGTCTATTAAATACGTGGATATTTCCCAAGAGCAGGTAAAGCTGGTCTGTCATTTTCCTCCTCCTATCAAAGAAGCTTTACCAGCAAAGAAAGATCAATTCTGGACAAGGAAGTTCTGTTTCTTTAACCTTTGCGAATCAATAAGATGCAAATACCACCTGTGCTGCACACAGGGCACACATTGTTTTTCCTCTAATGTCTTCTTTGAACTTTGTTTATGTCTTTTGGCTCATACTTATGTTTGAGTTTGGTGTCTGAAATGGCAAACTTTGATTATTAGCAAATACTATAATTTCAGAAAGCCACACCTTGACATTTACTCTGAAGAACTTACTGTGGGTCAATACATTTCATGGTAGAACCTGAACAAAAGTTGCCCAAACCACTCCTGGTTTGAAAAGTGCAATACAGTAAAAGGAGAACTTTTTTCCTAATGAGTTTTAAGCTCTCACATGTGAAGTATACTGTAAATTTTAACAGTCTTTATTGTATTTACTAAAAGTTACCATAGGTTAGTCTTAAGTGAAGCTGTGTATGGTGGTGAAAAGTGATTTTTGAGGTTGTGCTCAAGTAAAGGTTTTTTCAGTGATGCTGGTTGGACAATACATTTTCAGTTGCATTAGTTTGCTTCCATTAGCTTTGAAAATCTATTTGGAGCAAATGTATGCTAGGGAGACATCTTCTATGTGTCATGTGGTAGGTGGTTTCTGTCCATGACTAAAAGAGGAGCAAAATTTACTTTTAGGACTTGGATAAGTTTTGTGGTATATTTCATGTGTATGGAACCAAGTCTTGTCTTCTACATCTACAAAATCTAGCTGATTTAGCCCCTCTCAGATAATTTCTTTGAACTGGTACCTTTTTCCTCAGGGAAGGGTGGAAGACCATTGTTTTCCATGTGGACTCTCATTCTTGCCATTGGATAAGCTCAGTCTATTTGCTTCTATGTTCTGAGTGTGACTGACGAACTCTACTGTCCAATGATGCCATTTCCACATTTTCTGTCTTTCAAAAATCAATAAAAATGGTAATGATTTTCCTAGACTCCAAAATATTTGTTTTAAGATTTAAGATTTCTTGCAATGGGTGTTTACATTAAATATATGCAGAAATGTAGTACAAATACACTCAATTTATGCTTTCACACCCTAAAGAAGCCTTTTGCTAAAGCCACAGTCAATGTTAACTCTATCTTCTTTTATAACCCATGTCAATCAAGCTCACCATTGTTGAGTACTAACAAATTACTTTGGATATTGATAAAATATCCTTTCAGCTTAGTTTATGAAGTATTGGTTTTCACAGATTGCTATTTTGAGACATCACATAATATGTAAGCTTCCTGAAGAACCTTTCCACAATTCAGAGAGGGGCTCTGAAGGGTCTATTTGTCAAGACTGAAATTAGGCATGTTCCTGACTGCTGGTGCTTAAGATGCTGTTATATGGGTGATAGATAGACACCATTTCAAAGAACTATTCAAGTTGATCCTTTGTCCAGAGTGCTCTCCCCATTCATTTTGCTTGCCTCTTAGGATTTCCTAGGACCAGTACGTGGGATCTCTGAGATTGGGAATGAGCAATTGATAGAGTTGGGGAGGCATTCTGGTCTACCTTGCCTTGGAAATGATTTGCAATTGCTCAATAGGATGCACATTAAGTATTTTTGATGAGATTTCATAACATTTCCTACTTTGCATTTCATTTTGCAATTATATACTAAGTTAACATTACAAAACACACTATAGTATTTTCTGATTTAAGCTATAATAACTTGATAGTTCTCAGCTATCATCTCTAAACATGGGCCAAATAAAATTATTCCAATAGTTTATCAAGAAATGCCAATATCTAGTTCTAAAGCCAAAACTCCCCTCTTGTTCCATTGTTTTCTTCTTTGTTTCTTTTCTTCTATACTGTTTCCAGTTTGGATCTTATAAGTTGTTTGCTACCTCAAAGTAAGCTTTCTGTTAAAGGCTGCAGGATAAAAGTGCCGCTGAATTGAGGAAGAAGGGAAGAAGCAGGGGTATTTCCTGACTCCAAATATATGCTCCAAATTTCTTTCTTTTGTTGTAGCTCTACTTCTGCATTAAGGGGTAAGTATAAATCAGGACTGTGCTGTGTTCTCTAGGCAGCACTGGGCCAAACAACCTGATATACTAAGAGTCAAAAACACATCATTGGTAACAGAAGCCAATTCTTGATCCAAGTCATCTGTGTGACTAGCAATGTACAAATGGCTCATACTTTTTTTTTAATATTCACCTCTGACCTCTGAGGATTTGATGGTCTCAGAAATAGAATTACAAATGTCTTAAATGAAAGTTGATTTGGAAAGATATTCTCCTTAGCTTTTCAAATCCCAGACGTTAGGCTTTATAAAAGCTCAGAGAAGAACTTTGTGGAACGAATTCAAGCCTAAATACCATGTAACACGCCTCATTTATCTCAAAAATGAATATTTTTATAAGAACAAAATACAAAGCATAGAAACCATCAGTGCATACTTTGATGAATTGTCACAAAGTATACAATTCTGAATTATCAGCATTAGACTTAGAAACAGCATAATCTGTGTTTTGGATCCTTTCCAGTCATCAGCACAGCCTATGAAAGCACCATCCTAGTTTCTAATACAGTTAGTTGTCCTTATTGCTTTATTAGAAGAAAGAAAAAAATCATTATTTTGTGCTTGGATTTTGAAAACCAGCATAAAATTTTAAATATTTTTTCTTTAATTTTTATCTTTGTTGATATGAAGTATTACTGTGTAACTCAAGCTGGCCTTAAGCTCACAGCCTTCATCCCCATCTCAATAGTACCAGGATTAGTAATGAGCATTACCATGCTTGGGTCATATGATTTCTTTATGTGTGTTACAGAGACAAATGAATCAAATGTATGTACTGAAGCTGAGGTAATTGGAACACAGATCTTGACTCTGTCATTCATTAATGTTATTGGAATTTTTAAATTATTTAACTGAGTTGAACAAATTGCTAAGTTGAAACTTAGGAATTGTCAGTCTCCTGCCCCAACATCTTTTAAATTCAACCTTTGCAAGTAAGTAGGATAGCTAGAGAAAAGTTATTCCCAATGCAATCTAAAATATTTTGTCAAGGGAGATCCATGTATTGTGCAAATGAACAAAATAGTCTTTTTAGAGTATTTAAAGAAACTCAATTTTATTTTTTCCCTTACAATCTGAAAAATTCACCATGTTGTAAATTCACTAATACAATGTTAGGAAGACTGGATTTTATAAAACATCAAAGGAAATGTCAGGGGACACCTGACATTCAGTACTGCCAGAGGCTTACTATGTCATCAGGTCTCCCCAATGTGTTCTTCTCCATGTTTTGCAATTGACTAAGGAGGGATTCTTAGACACCGTTTTAGACTTAGATTTAATGGAACAGTGGTTTCCATGGTTATATTAATGTTTGAAAATAAAAATGCAATAATATTCAATGTAGATGATTTATTGGTACACACCTATGCTAATTATTATTATGAAGAAAAATAATGCCTGAAAACAATTAAATGAAAGACAAATTCAACTAATTCAAAATTTCAATGGATTTTATTCCTTTGCTATAGGTACTTGAAAAAATATTTTTTATAGAAAGACACTGAAATCAATGACATAAAGAAAACAAGAAAGACAAAACTTCAGCAGAATCCAAAGTAGCAATTGCCTATAAATGAAAATACAAATGTAAGATGGGAAGCACCACTGATTATATAGCATAATTGTTAATGGTATTTAATTCTATCCACCACTGTATGGACATTATATTTATTTTGGTCTATTTTAATGTTAAAATTGCAATCTAAGGCAAGTTTTTATCTTGGCAATAAGAAATGGGTATTAGACTTAAACAAAGGATAACTAGGCTACAATCCATAGCCCCAGAGAAGCTAGGTAAAAAGGAGGACCCTAAGAAGAACACACATGGATTGCCCCAGGAAAGGGAAATAGTTAATATCTCCTGGGTAAACTGGGAAGGGGTGTAAAATGCAGGGGGATGAGGGATGGAAACTTGGGGGCTCGAGATGGTGGAGTTGGAGGAGGGGTGGAGAGGGTGAACAATGAAAATGACATTTCTTAAGAGAGGGAGCCATTATGCGGTCAGAGAGAAACCAGGAATCTACAAGGATGACACCAGCTAACACTGCTAGCAATACTGGAGAGGGTGCCTGAATGGGCCTTCCCAGATTAGTGACCACCCTAATTGTCATCATAGAACCTACAATCAGTAACTGATGGTAGCAGATGAAGCAATCCACAGCCAAGCACTGGACTGAGATACTGAAGAAAGGGAGGAGGGATCATATGAACAAGGGGGATGGGGAGGGGTCAACAGCATGATTGGCAAACTCCAGCTGATCTGAGCTAGTTGGAGCTCATGGACTATGACCTGTCAGGTTGGGATCCTGAATGATACTTAAGTAACCCCTCTGTATGTGGATCACAATTATGTGGCTTGACCTGTTGAGGAGGAGCCCTGGGAGTGGGACCAGGACTTAACCTGAGTGCATGAACTGGATTTTTAGAGCCAATTCCCTGTGGTGTGATATCTTGCTATGCCTTGATACAGGGAGGAGTGGGGCCTCGTCCTGCCTAAACTTGGTATACCAGACTTTGTTGACTCTCCAAGAAAGGCCTTACTCCCTTGGAGAAATGGGTGGTATGGGATGTGGGAGATTAGGGGGTGGGGAGAAAGGGAGAGACGGGAACTAGAGCCAGTATGTAAAACGCAAAAAAATAAATTAAAAAATGTTTTGCCAAAAAAGAAAGAAATGCCATTCTTGATATTTTGAGCCTCAACAGACAATAAGGAGCTTTCAAAAAGAGGACATGCAAGCATTCAAGAGGAATACAAAAATCATATTCAACACACTCAATCATCAGGGAAATGCAGACAAAAATGACATTATCAGTGGCTGCCTGGCAGGTGATTATTATGATGGTAGACAAGTATTGCCAACTGTAGGGAGCAGAGGAAGTCCAAAGAGAGTGACGCCCCAAGTGAATGGATTATGACATTGAAGTTAGAAGCTGGTCACTCTCCCTGCATGCTTCTTAACAATCTCTGTAATGTTCTTACTGTGTCTCTTTAAATCTTCCAGGCAGAAACCCTTACCTGGGGATGTTAAAGAGAGGTGCACATGGTTCTCTCACACATAGATGGCGCTACTGACCCATCATCCCTGAGTAGCCTCCTAAACTGTCAAAGGCCATGGATGAACACTGGTCTGTGTCTGTCTGGTACCCAGATAGTTTCTATTTCTGAAGGACTAACTGGGGTTTTGAGATAGTGTGAAGTCTTTAATAACAAGGATCTGTTATTGTACGTAACCAACCCTGCTAATGTTTAGACACAGAATAGACCTTTCATGTTTCAACTGATTGGCTGTTACTGGGAGTGAGATCAAAGGTGCCTGGTTTGGAATCCTTTGCTTCATGAAATTATTTGTGGGATTCTTGTGCTTATCTGAATTATTCTGATCTCTGCTTTCCTAAGATGGAAGGGAAGGAAGCAAAATTTGCTGCTAATCTAGTACAGGCAAGTAACTGGGCTATTCATGAATGATATATACACCCAACCTCTTCATTCCCTATGGGGAAGTGTCTGGTTTCTTTTATTTACACATTATAAAAGTGGATCTTAAAAATTTTACAAGTAAACTACTAAGACCTTGTGATTTTGATTTCAGAGCAGTGCTATTTGATTTAAGATTTGAATCAAATGTCCATATAAACATGTCCCGCGAATAGATTGAGTTGCAACATTGTATTATTAGCATGACTGCTATGGGGCTAGCTGGGCTGTATATCTTAGGAAGATAAATGACACCAGAAGCACATTTAAATACCTTCATTGAATTGTGAATCATCAGATTAACCAATGCTCTCTGTATGGAACATACTGATTGCATAAAGGCAAGCTTTAGAAATAGACTCTCTCTGTTGCTTTATATTATTCTTAACAATTCTTTATATTATTCAGTCTGAAGTATGAGGTAGGACTGTAATATTTACATTTCATGAACAGATGTGCGTGATTTTATTCAGGACTCTATGGAGTTGAGGATGTTCTAAGAAGAATTATAAAATTTCTGGGCAGAGAGGACACTTTATAAAAAATCGTGTATTTCTATCATTTGATTAGATTGATTTGACACACAAATATTTACTATCATATGTGGTGATTGCTTCTGAAGATCATCAGGACCACTTTCTATAGAACCAGCTAATAATTATTTTTAAAAACATCTGGAAATGTTGCTTTACCTCACATTCCGTTCTGATACACATTCACAGGATAGACTCACTTCTGTATTGCAAGACCATGTGGTAGGACTTTATGACAAATTCCTAATAATTTTCTCTATAATTACTTTCATTGCTTTCTTCAATTTGATTATGCTTTCGAAATCTGTATAGTTTAGCATAAAATTTTCTCACATCTTTGTTTTTAAAACATCTGGTTAAGAGACTCTGTAATGTAATTTATGATGGCTGTTAGGGAGGGGTTGGTAAGCAAAGGGTATTCACACAGTAGAAGGACAATATTTTCAGTACATACATAGAGACTAAAGGCCATGATTCCAAAGGCAGATGCTCTTCAAGTAAACAAAAGACAAACACTCAAAGTAAGAGTTTTGACCTACATTTTAGCAGAAAGGGAACTTATAGTTGTTGGATGACTCAAGTCTAAGCATTTGACACTAACTTTGACATCTAGAATTAGAGGAGTAGATTAGAAATTTGGTAAGGCTACTTCCACAAAGAGAAGTTGGGATGGTGTTCCCTACTAACTGGAGAGCCATTTCTGGGGAAAGGCACTGAGTGGGTGGACTACAGAAGAGAATCTCCGAGCCCTCAGAGCAGGAGGAAATTCTTTCACCTAGGGATGAACAGTTCTGCTTAGTTTCTTTATTCCTACCATTTATGGTCTTCATTTGAAAACCAGAGTTCACTAATTTACCTTTCATAACTTTACACCTATTCTCTTTTCTCTTTTTGTACGACTCTTCTTTCAATGATACAAAAAACACTCAGTATCTATGATAATGGCTGAGACCCTCCTCTCTCAAGTCGGCTACCATATTCCCTCATATTCCAACTTTTTCTTTAGGAAGTAAAACAAAGAACAAAGATTCCAATTCCGCAGGACTTTCTTACATCTCCAATCTTCACTGTCAAGTTTCCCTTACACTTTCCAGAGGTCTGGTCTAAGATTTCATCGCCCTCTAAAAGAGTTATTTTACAAACACCTGTTTGCCATGTTGTCAAATCCAAAGACTCTTCTCTATCTCCATTTCCCTGCACTTCCTGGGAATATTCAACAGAAAAAACCATTCTCTCTGTGTTGAAAGCATTCCACACACTAGTCCCTGAAACACAGTTTTCATTTGGTTATTTCTAATAGTCATAATTTGGATTAAGAATAAGCAAAGAACATGATGGGTCTTGAGACTTTATGCTTCTATGGGACCTCTGAGCTTTGCTTGTGAGCTGCCTCATAAATTTTAGCTGGGGAGTGGATCTGGGGAAGAAGAGAAGTGGAAGGAGCTAGGGGGAGTGGAAGGAGGGGGAAAACTGTAGTTGGGGATGAATTATACAAGAGAAGAATCTGTTTTAAAAAAGATAATTTTTACAAATATGTACAGAATTAAACACCAATTGGAAATGAAGTTTATTTTTATTTATTTACTTATTTTGAGAGAATGGACCTAGATACGTAGCTCAGGACTCCCCCAAACTTAGGTACTTAGGTTCCTCTTCTCTCATCCTCCTTAATACTGACATTTAGGCCTGTGCCAGTCACTATGTCCACCTTATTCATTTGAACTTTTTCAGTGTTTCCTAATCACATATATACACATGCCTCTTTATCAACCACTTCCTGGACCTAGAGCCATCTCACCTCTGAACAATATTCCCCATACCTTCATAGTAAATACATTTGATAGTCACTCCCTTTAAGCTGGTTAGTTCAGCTGGATCATGATGTAGTGGAAAATATCAGACCAATAGGAGTCAATGGATTCATACAATAGGAGGAGTTGCATTTGGGCAACTATACAACAATAACTATCATTTTCCTGAAATAATCCAGTTACTGTTGAGGTCCAACTTCATTTCAATAGGATAATATAAAGACTGGGTGTGTTTCCAATTATTTTCTTAGTATAGGTTAAGTGTCCCACCAACTTGAATATTTTTGTTTTAATTTGCTCTCTTAAAATTGGCTTATAACTATATTCATTTACTTTCAGATTAAATTGTTCTGGCAATTAATTTTATTTTGACATGTCAAAAAGTGACCTTTAGGTGCTGAACTGTGTTTTATTTCTGTATATGCAAGCATCTTGCAGATTTGGTTGACACTTGATATAAAATGATTCTACACTCTGAGGCACAAATGAGCTTCACGTTTAGTCTTGTAAGGCTTATATGTGTTTATGGAAAAATGAGTTGAAATGTAAAACTGCAACCATTGTCTGCATTTTATATTCTTTACTAGGTCTAAATGCTATTTTACTTAGAGAAATTTCCATGCCTTTAGGTTACTGAGGTTAAATATAATGTAAACGGCGCATTGTTATCCGATTGCCTATTGAAAACATCATCATTGCATGGGCTGAGCCTGTGTCTTCTTAAACAACAACAGTGAAATATCAGGAACATAGAAAAGTCCTCCTCAGTGATCAGGACTGGCACAGGAAAGAAGGGGGCGAAGAGTAAAAATGCAGCCTTTCTTGCCACAGATAAGCCTCATACTGATCCAGGATAATAACCGTAAATGAAAGGCCAGTGCTGGTTAACGACTACTTATATGCGCGTAAAACACTTGGGAAAGCCTAGTGGTATGTTTTTGGATCCTAACTCAAGTAGCTTAAAAATAAACCCTAGTCTTGAGTCAAAAAGACTGGGATGACACTCATCACAAAAGGAGAGAAAAATGGCCTAATGGGGGCAAACAAATGCTTGCTTTTAGAGATGGAATTTAGCTAGCTCTCGAGTCTGCTTTTATTTAGAAGATAGTTTCTCATTCCTTAGGTGATAGCTTGTGGTTGAGATACTAAAGTTTTAATGGTGAATAAGGGAAATAGAATCACACTGGAACTGTAGAAGAAATTTAAAACTGTCACCCGGTGATGCAATTTTTACTTGTCTGTGCATGCATGTATTTATTGGTTGGTTCCTGTATTCATTATATAACATTTCCCATTTTTGACAGTTTCATGCTTGTATACAATGTATTATGACTTATTTACTCCCTGTAACTCCTTTACCCACTTTATTCTTTTTTTTATTTTTTTTTATTAATTTTTTTTATTTTCCATTTTAAATTTAGATAAGAAACAAGGTTGCTTCACAAGTCCCTCTCCCTTTCCCTCCCCTCCTCCCGTGCCCTCCCCCCATCCCCCCCGTTATCCCCTCATTCCCCCAGGGAGGGTGAGGCCCTCCATGGGGGTGTCCATAGTCTGTCATTTCATATAGGGCAGGGCCTAGACCCTTCCCCAAGAGTTCAGGGTGAGAGTGCACCTCACATTGTTCTATGGGAGTCCAGAGACCGTGTGTATACTTGGGATGGGTACTGATCTGCTGTCCAAGGCTCAATAGATTACCTAGGCCTCCTCACTGACACCCAGATTCAGGGGGTATTGATAAGTCCCATGCTGGATTCCCAGGCTGATGCCTGGGATTCAAGAGTTAACCTTTGTCTGGTCAGCTGTTTCTGGGGTTCAACCAGCCCAGTCTTAATCCCTTTGATCATCAGTCCTCCCTCTCTGATACTGGCTTTCTTGAGTTCAGCTCAGTACTTAACCAGCCAGTAAATGAAGTTTCTGTTTCCCAGACTCTCTGGCAATAGGATTGTAGGCTGGCACTCCCCAGATCTATGTCTAAAATCCATATATGAGAGAGTACATGCCATGTTTCTCTTTTTGTGACTGGGTTACCTCACTCAGGATGGTTTCTTCTAGTGTCATCCATTTGCCTGCAAATCTCATGATTCCATTATTTTTTTCTGCTGAATAGTACTCCATTGTGTAGATGTACCACATTTTCTCTATCCATTCTTCGGGTGAGGGACATCTAGGTTGCTTTCAAGTTCTGGCTATTACAAATAAAGCTGCTATGAACATAGTGGAACAGACATCTTTGTTATATGAATGGGCATCTTTTGGATATATGCCTAAGAGTGCAGTTGCTGGGTCTTGTGGTAGGTTTATTCCCATTTTTCTGAGGAATCTCCATACTGATTCCCAAAGTGGCTGAACCAGTTGGCACTCCCACCAGCAATGGAGGAGTGTCCCCCTTTCACCACATCCTCTCCAGCATAAATTGTCATTGGTGTTTTTGATTTTAGCCATTCTGACAGGAGTGAGATGGTATCTCAGAGTTGTTTTGATTTGCATTTCCCGGATGGCTAAGGATGTTGAGCACTTTCTCAAGTGCCTCTCAGCCATTTTAGACTCCTCTATTGAAAACTCTCTATTTAGTTCTGCAGCCCACTTCTTAATTGGGTCCTTTGCTGTTTTGGAGACTTGCTTCTTGTGTTCTTTGTAAATTTTGGAGATCAACCCTCTGTCAGATATGAGATTAGTGAATATTTTTTCCCATTCTGTGGGCTGCCTTTTTGTCTTGCTGACTGTGTCCTTTGCCTTACAGAAGCTTCTCAGTTTCAGTAGGTCCCATTTATTAATTGTTGATCTCACTGTCTGTGCTACTGGTGTTATGTTCAGGAAGCTGTCTCCTGTACCAATTCGTTCAAGGGTACCACCCACTTTCTCTTCTAAGAGGTTCAGTGTGGCTGGATTTATGTTGAGGTCTTTGATCCATTTGGACTTAAGTTTTGTGCATGGCGATAAACATGGATCGATCCGCATTTTTCTACATGCCAGTCTCCAATTATGCCAGCACCATTTGTTGAAGATGCTTTCTTTATTCCATTGTATATTTTTAGCTTCTTTGTCAAAGATCAGATGTTCGTATGTGTGTGGGTTAATACCCGGATTTTCAATTCGATTCCATTGGTCTGCCTGTCTATTTTTGTGCCAATACCAAGCTGTTTTCAGGACTATAGCTCTATAATAGAGCTTGAGGTCAGGGATAGTGATGCCTCCGGACGTTGCCTTGTTGAACAGGGTTGTTTTGGCTATCCTGGGTCTTTTGTTTTTCCATACAAAATTGATTATTGTTCTTTCAAGGTCTGTGAAGAATTGTGCTGGGATTTTAATGGGGATAGCATTGAATCTGTAGATTGCTTTTGGCAGGATTGCCATTTTTACTACATTGATCCTGCCTATCCAAGAGCATGGGAGATCTTTCCATTTTCTGAGGGCTTCTTTAATTTCTTTCTTTAAAGATTCAAAGTTCTTACGATACAGGTCTTTCACTTGTTTGGTTAGTGTTACCCCAAGGTATTTTATGTTGTTCGTGGCAATTGTAAAGGGTGATGTTTCTCTGATTTCTCTTTCAGCCCTTTTATCATCTGTATATAGTAGGGCTACTGACTTTCTTGAGTTGATCTTGTAACCTGCCACTTTGCTGAAGGTGTTAATCAGCTGTAAGAGTTCCCTGGTAGAGTTCTTTGGGTCATTGATGTAAACTATCATATCGTCTGCAAACAGTGAAAGTTTGACTTCTTCCTTCCCAATTTGTATCCCCTTGATCCCCCTTTGTTGTCGTATGGCTATAGCTAGAACTTCAAGTACCATGTTGAAAAGGTATGGAGAGAGTGGACAGCCTTGTTTTGTTCCTGATTTTAGAGGAATTGCGTTGGGTTTCTGTCCATTTAGTTTGATGTTGGCTGTTGGTTTACTGTATATGGCTTTTATTATGTTTAAGTATGTCCCTGTTATCCCAGATCTCTCCAAGACCTTTATCATGAAGGGGTGTTGGATTTTGTCAAAGGCTTTTTCAGCATCTAGTGAGATGATCATGTGATTTTTGTTTTTCAGCTTGTTTATATGGTGGATTACGTTGTTGGATTTTCGTATGTTGAACCATCCCTGCATCCCTGGGATGAAACCTACATGATCATGGTGAATGATTGTTTTGATGTGTTCTTGGATCCGATTTGCCAGTATTTTATTGAGTATTTTTGCATCAATGTTCATGAGGGATATTGGTCTGAAGTTCTCTTTCTTGGTTGTATCTTTGTGTGGTTTGGGGATCAAGGTTATTGAAGCCTCATAGAAAGAGTTTGGCAAAGACCCTTCTGCTTCTATTGTGTGGAACACTTTGAGAAGAATTGGTATAAGCTGTTCTTTGAATTTGTGGTAGAATTCTGCACTGAGGCCATCTGGACCTGGACTTTTTTTGGTTGGGAGACTTTTGATGACAGCTTCTATTTCCATAGGTGTTATAGGTCTATTTAAATTGCTTATCTGTTCTTGATTTAGTTTTGGCAAATGATAGCTGTCCAGGAAGTCATCCATTTCCTTTAAATTTTCGAATTTTGTGGAGTACAGGTTTTCAAAGTATGACCTAATGATTCTCTGGATTTCCTCAGAGTCTGTTGTTATGTCCCCCTTTTCATTTCTGATTTTGTTAATTTGCGTGTTCACTCTCTGCTGTTTGGTAAGTTTGGACAAAGGTTTGTCTATCTTGTTGATTTTCTCAAAGAACCAACTCTTCGTTGCATTGATTCTTTGTATTGTTTTCCTGGTTTCTACTTTGTTGATTTCAGCCCTCAATTTGATTATTTCCTGGCGTCTACTCCTCCTGGGGGAGTTTGCTTCTTTGTGTTCTAGAGCTTTTAGCTGTGATGTTAATTCTCTGGCATAACTGTTTTCCTGTTTCTTCATGTGAGCACTTAGTGTTATGAACTTCCCCCGTAGCACTGCTTTCAAAGTGTCCCATAGGTTTGGGTATGTTGTGTCTTCATTCTCATTGAATTCGAGGAAGTCTTTAATTTCTTTGTTTATTTCCTCTTTGACCCAGGGATGGTGCAGTTGAGCATTATTCAATTTCCATGAGTTTGTAGGTTTTCTGCAATTTGTGTTGTTGTTGAATTCTAATTTTAAGGCATGGTGGTCTGATAAGATGCATGGAGTTATTCCAATTTTTTTGTAGCTGCTGAGGTTTGATATGTTGCCAAGTATGTGGTCGATTTTTGAGAAGGTTCCATGTGGTGGTGAGAAGAAGGTATATTCTTTTTTATGTGGATGAAATGTTCTATAGATATCTGTTAATCCCAGTTGGGTCATTACTTCTCTTAGACCCTTTGCTTCTTTGTTGAGTTTCTGTCTGGTATTCTTGTCTAGTGGTGAGAGTGGTGTGTTGAAATCTCCCACTATAACTGTGTGGGGCTTTAGATGAGATTTAAGTTCTAATAATGTTTCTTTAACGAATATGGATGCCTTTGTATTGGGGGCATAGATGTTCAGGATAGACACTTCATCTTGGTGGGTTTCACCTGTGATGAGTATGTAATGACCTCCTTCATCTCTTTTGATTGATTTTATTTTAAAGTCTAGATTGTTAGATATTAGGATTGCTACCCCTGCTTGTTTCTTGGGTCCATTTGATTGAAAATTTTTTCCCAACCTTTAACTCTCAAGTAATGTCTGTCTTTGAGGGTGAGGTGTGTTTCTTGTATGCAGCAGAAGGAAGGGTTCTGTCTTCGAATCCATTCTGCTAGTCTGTGTCTTTTTATGGGTGAGTTAAGGCCGTTAATATTGAGGGATATTAATGGCCATTGATTGCTCATCCTTCTTCGATTTGCGATGGTTGTTGTTGGTGGAATTATGGGTGGAATTTCACCCCTTTGTTCTTTTGGCTGTTGGTAGAGAGGGATTCTCTAATGCTTATGTTTTTCTGGTTGTAGTTAGCTTCCTTGGGTTGGAGTTTTCCTTCCAAAATTTTCTGTAGGCCTGGGTTAGTGGACACATATTGCTTGAATCTAGTTTTGTCATGGAATATCGTGTTTTCTCCGTCTATAGTGATTGAGAGCTTTGCCGGGTATAGTAGTCTTGGCTGGCATCCATGGTCTCTTAGTGTAGGTAGAATATCTATCCAGGACCTTCTGGCTTTCAGAGTTTCCATGGAGAAATCAGGTGTAATTCTGATAGGTCTGCCTTTATATGTTACTTGACCTTTTTCCTTAGCTGCTCTTAATATTCTTTCTTTATTCTGTATGTTTGGGGTCTTGATTATTATGTGGCGAGGGGATTTTTTTTGTGGTCCACTCTATTTGGTGTTCTGTAGGCTTCTTGTACCTTCATTGGCATGTCTTTATTAAGGTTGGGAAAGTTTTCTTCTATGATTTTGTTGAATATGCCTTCTGCCCCTTTGAGGTGGATTTCTTCTCCTTCTTCTATACCTATTATTCTTAGGTTTGGTCTTTTCATGGTGTCCCATAATTCCTGGATGTTTTGTGTTAAGGATTTGTTGGATTTAAGGTTTTCTTTGGTTGATAAATCCATTTCTCCTAATGTATCTTCAACACTTGAGATTCTCTCTTCCATCTCTTCTATTCTGTTGGTAATGCTTGTATTGGTAGTGCCTGACTGTTTGTCCAGCTTTTCTATTTTCTGCCTTTCTTCAGATTGTGTTTTTTTTTAGTGTCTCTATTTCAGTTTTCAACCCTTGCAGCGTTTGCATTGCTTCTTGCAATTTTCTGTTTATCTGTTCGTCTGTTTGTTGCCTTTTATGAATTTTTTGGTTTGTTCTTTCTTCCATTTCTTGCATTTTTTGGTTTGCCTTTTGTTCCATTTCTTGGATTTTGTGCTTTGTTTCTTCTTTCATTTCCTGCCTTTTTTGGTTTGTTTATTCCTCCATTTTTTTCATTTTTTGCTTTGTTTTTTCTACCATTTCTTGCATTTTTTGCTTTGTTTCTTCTTCCATTTCCTGCCTTATTTGGTATGTTTCTTCTTCTAATTCTTGCATTTTTTGCTTTGCTTTTTCTTCCATTTCTTGCATTTTTTGCTTCATTTCTTCTTCCATTTCGTGCCTTTTTTGGTTTGTTTTTTCTTCCAATTCTTGCATTTTTTGGTTTGTTTTTTCTTCCATTTCTTGCATTTTTTGGTTTGTTTTTTCTTCCATTTCTTTGAGGGATTTTCCAATATCCTCTTTTAGGGCCTCTATCATTTTCATGAAAGTGCTTTTAAGGTCGTTCTCTTCTGCTTCCTTCGCGTTGGAATATTGGGGTCTTGCTGGTGTGGAGTCTCTAGAATCTGGCGGTGTCATATTTGTTTTTCTGTTGCTGACTGTGTTTTTGTATTGTCTCTTTCCCATCTCTTCTTCTAGTGGGTGCAGAAAGAGCCCCTTCCTGGTCTGGGGACCAGAGTTCCCTTTTGGTGGGTGCTAGTAAGTCCAGTAATCTGGTGGTTCTTCTATGCCTTGTCCAAATGCTGGTCCGTGGGTAGAGAAGAAGAACAGGAGTCTGGGGCGCTTAGCCTCCTACCTGGTCCCCTGGACCCTATGCTGGGTCCTGTTGTACCTGATCCGGAACTGCTACTCTTCTGGTCTCCCTGACTCCTGTAGTTTCCTGTTCTCTTTGGTGGGAGAGAAGATCTGGAGTCTGGGGTGCTTGGCTCCCGCCGGGATTGGGAGCTCTGTGCAGTTCCCAGGCGATCTGCAGGCTCTGGAACACAGGCCCGGGAAGCTGGCCTGTTAACCTGATGCTCCCGCCGGGATTGGGAGCTCTGTGCAGTTCCCAGGCGATCTGCAGGCTCTGGAACACAGGCCGGGAAGCTGGCCTGTTTACCTGATGATGCCAGAGGGACAGCTACTTCCCTGTACTCCCAGCCTCCTCTCCTTCCTGGAATCGTTGGTGGGAGAGAAGATCTGGAGTCTGGGGTGCTTGGCTCCCGCCGGGATTGGGAGCTCTGTGCAGTTCCCAGGAGATCTGCAGGCTCTGGAACACAGGCCGGGAAGCTGGCCTGTTTACCTGATGCTCCCACAGGGATTGGGAGCTCTGTGCAGTTCCCAGGTGATCTGCAGGCTCTGGAACACAGGCCGGGAAGCTGGCCTGTTTACCTGATGATGCCAGAGGGACAGCTACTTCCCTGTGCTCCCAGCCTTCTCTAGTTTCCTCTACCCACTTTATTCTTGACTCCTCCCATTTCTAGGTGTTCCCAGCTAGCTCCCCTCCTACTTTCATGCCTCTTTTTGTGTAGTCATGGTCAGATCACTACACTTCATGTGTTTCCATGATTGCAATGATGATGTCATATCCTGAAGATGACATTTGATGATACTCCTCTGCATCCTCCAGTTTTTGGCCTTTTTTAAAATCACTTTTTTTCTGGCTGTGTCTTTAGCCATTGAGGGGTTGTTTAGATGGCTCATAAGAGGCTGAACATTCAACCGTCACTTATTCTTAGCACTGTGACCACTTTGTGAGTCTCTGCATTAACTGCCATGCACTGAAAGAGAAGCTGCTGTGATGAGGGCTGAGAGCCACACCACTAATTGGTGGAATAAACACAAATATTTAGAAGGTAACTTGGCTACATGTCTTCATATTAAGTAAGCTTTGCCTCGTATTAAATATATTCTCATCTCAGTTACTACATGCCAACACACCTGAACTTCTTACTCCCGTCTAAGCACTTAGATCTATCGATCTAGTTCATCGATGGAAGGTTTCTTTTAGTTCCTTTCCACAGACTCTGGTAACCACTACTGCAGTCTCAGCTTCCATGGGGCCAGACTTGTTAGATTCCACAAATGAGTGAGGTAATGTGGTATTTGTTTTTCTATGCCTGGCTAATTTGGAACTGATACATGAAGCAGGAATATGCCTTTAATGGATATATTATTATCAAAGGACATGAAATCATGATGCCAAACACTATTATAACAGACAAAAAGTGGAAGCAACCTGTGTCTATTAACTGACAAGTGCATAAAAATTTGATATGTATGTGAAATTCTTGCTACATGCAAGAATGAACTGCTATCATTTGCATGGAGATCATTATGGTAAATAAATAAGTCAGACTTTTTTGGTTATTAAGGTAACTATTGAATTTAAATTTTTAATTTTTGTATGAGACAGGAAAGAATACTTATTGAAAATGTATTCTGTTTTCCACCATGGATAGTGATTTTTTTCAGTAAGTATGTTTATTTAACTTTCATGGAATTGAATGAGGATGTACCTCCTTTTTCTGTCTCAGATGTGGGAATTTTACCTTTGTGAAGAAATCTGCAAAGACTAACATAGTATGGGTGAAGTGCATAAAATATCATTTTGCTTTGTAAAGAGTGTAAATCAAACTTAACTTATTTTAAAAATAACATATGGAACACACAGTTGTACACAGTAGAGCACTGTCATGGAGTAGTTTGATATGTGTGCACATTCTATGTAATTGTAACTCAGGTCAAATATACTCTATCCCTACTCACCTTCAAACTGGCAGATCCCCAGAACCTCTGCTTATGATTATTACACCACACAGTGAAACAACTGGATGACTCCTCACTTATAGAAAATGCTTTATAAATGTCATTAGAGCTGAATGCAAGTAGATTTATAAAAATCTTTGAGGATATGTAAAAGCAGAATTTGATGATTTAATGATAGGATGATGTCCATGCTTTAATATTTCACCGGCTCATGTAAAGATTACATTTCCAGGAAAATGCATTTTTTAGATGAATACACTTTGCCTTAGGGTCTGCTGCACTCGGAACCATTTCACATTCCGTTCCTGTGACTGACTGACATGCATGACTATGACAAACACTTGGCAGCCTCGCTGGGCGAGGCCTGAGTGTGAGGACTCAGACTGTCATTAAACTGGGGCCTGGAGCCAAGGACTGAGTGCATGCTCCAAGCCCCACCATCCTACTGGCCAAGGCACAAGTGCAAATTGTACTTGTGAGTTTATCATAAATTATTATTATTTAATAGAGCATTTTAAGCTTGACAAAGAAAGTGCTCCCCCCATGGGATGGAATGACACTGCATGGCAGGCAGAATTTTATTTGATAAATAATGCGGGAAGGCTACTGAGAGAGATTACAAATTCTGTCTCTCGGGTTTTTAGAAGAAGAGCCATCTGTACAGGATGAGTCTGAGGTAGGGCTGTGTCTGTGAGTCTAAAAGGCAAGTGGTATTGTGAAAGGGACATTTCATAACCAAAAGAGAACAAATGTCATCTTTCATCTTTCCAGTAAATCTTTTCTTGTGATTTCAGCAAATTGATTGATGTTCACAGTTTCTTTTTGCCATGTTGTTATCTGACCAAAGAGTGGGCCTGTTTCTCTGTAGACTTGGAACACGTACATATTAAGAAACCTGCGTCTACAGCAGAATGGGAGAGCTAACTGCAGATTTGTTCATAGGAGGCTCACAACTACTTTTTCATTAAATTGGGGAAAGTGAATTCAATGAATAAAGTTTGGTTTTGCTTTTCAAGAAGATGTTAATATGTTTAACATATTAAATATACATGGTGGGGGAGTTAACAAACACTCAGAATATATCAAGTACAGAGACATGGGACTCATTTTGTACCATGTATGATAGATTACATATTCTGGAAGACATATTTTGCTCAATAGGTTTTGAGTACAATTTTCACTTTTGGACACTCAGCATCTCTGTGTCTTACTACAACTCTGGTTTCATCATGCTTTTTATAGGAAATATGAAAACATGCACATTCATTGGCCCATCTGGGAAAGATCTATTTGTGCCAGTGTGTGTCAGAGTGATGCTTAGTGCTGAGCATGTGTCTACAGATGAACAGTAATACAAAATTTCTGCCCACACAAAAGCTTATATTTTAGAACAGGAAAGCATATAATAAACAATTAAATAATAAGAAAATATGTAGTATGGAGAAAACAGGGGAAAATGAATCTGGATTTGTTTGAGTGATTCATTTACAACCAGTGGAGGTCAGAAGGGAATGGCATAACTTCTATAGATGTTCTATCAAAACTGATTTAAAAAATTACAAACTATCACTTGAGATATTTTGAGGACGTGTTTCCCTTAAACTTTAGGAAACAATAAAAACACAAAAATGTATCTTCTGTGCATTCCCTCTGTTTATGCAGTACAGAGTCTCTGCTATATCTGTGGCTCTTTCTGCTTCCCAAGTAAAGGCCATTGTGGAGACTAACAACAACAACAACAACAACAACAAAAAAATACCAGCTGACATAGGCTGGCTGTTCTGCATGCATTCTCTGTCCTGAAATTTTATTCATAGGCTGAAGATCCTGTTCTTTGGTAGAGGGCCTGCCTAAAACCCACAAGGTAGAGTTTTAATTCCTAGCACTACAAAAATAAACACGATTTCAATGAATGGAACATAAGTCTAAAGAAATCTATTAAAGGGGCCATTTCTTTTCATATGATTATAATAATAGGCAGATGAAACACAGATAATGAACAATACATAAATGTAGTCTATGATACTATCTTATAATTTCACTACATTTCTATTTGGATAAACCCATTTTAAGTTATTATGTAAAACTTTGATGACAAGTTATAAAATCCTTACTTCCTTTTGATTGGCTCTGGTAACTAGCCCAACTGACTTTAAAACACACATTTGAAAGCTTAAATTCCATTTCAATGCTTCTAAAATGTAAATTGTCACCATTATACAATAAATTTGTGCATAAGTATAGTTTACTAGCTCATTTATTCTGAATCTACATAATTAAGCATCATTAATAAGAATATTGTATATAGCCTATACAAGATGACAAAATCAGTTAAACTTCAATATGTTTATTTGTCATTGAATTCTTTTGATTATGGAAGGTGAGCTATGGTCTGTCTTGGATGGCAACCTACAGAAAGAAGAAATAAAATTAGCAAGAGAGGGGTAATTATGCATGTGGATTATGAAATATCTCACCAGCCCCAAACCCACAGGGAAACTTAGTGAAGAAACCATTCTGACCATCATTCTAATAATATAGCGTTACTCTCTATTCAATTTACCTAGTTTTATACTGATTACCCCTTCCCAGTTTTATTTGGGGGCTCATTACATAGAATAAGAAACTTGTTGGTTAAAAATAAATAGTCACAGGGCCTTCTTTGGTGTTTGTAAATTTCATTGTTCTCTAAGATATGGTATTTCCAACACAGTGAGATTGACAGAGTTATGTACAATCTAGATGGCTCTCAGGAAATAGTTAAAAATAGATCATGTGAATTTCATACCCTTCAAACTTGCTTTGTTGCTTTGGAGTCTCGTGAAGTTGAGATTATTGTGTTAACCTACCTATAATCTATACTTCTTTCGGGTTCATTTCCCTCTGCAGTTTCACTAAAAAGACAGAAGAACATCTCTCCTCTCTTCTCTACTAGCTCTTCTCCAGGTCCCAAGACCAATCAGAAGGGCAGGTTTTAAACAGGGACTGGTTAGTACCTTGGATAGTTCCTGAGAGTCCATCTTCCTGATTTAAACTCATGGCCTCATTGGGTCTTTATTCCAGAGAATTCCAGCTATCTAGAAGTTGTCTTTCCCTTCTATGTATTTAAACACTCATTTTCAGTGCTTACATGATATTACCTGAAAGCACCTGCAGCGGAATGGCCCAGAGGCATGCAGTCTAGCATGGTCATGGAGTGCTCTCCTTTATTCTCTTCCTCACCAACCTTCTGCCCTCAGCAGACACATGGTGTTTTGCCTACAAAAGTATGCAGTAGAGATTTAGTGACCCCAGGAGCTCTCTGAGTCTTGTAATAACATATTTTGAAGAGTTAATCAGGAGTTTAACTAACAGGGATTAAGAGTAGAAATTTAAAGCTATTTCACAGCATGGGGTATAATTGGTTTCTTTTGTACTTTGCTCTGCTGCTCAACCAAGGATACTGTATAATCATGCATTTGCTGCAAAATCTATTACCCTTTACAAACATCAGGCAATAGATAGATCACATTCTGATCTTCACATTGTTGATTTAAAAATGAACTCCTCCCAATGTTCATTGATAATTTAGAACAATAAGAAAAAATATGTCACTCTGCCTTATTTGTCATTCAAGGAAATGTTATCTCCTTTACTTCATGTGTACACAATAATTGTTCCATCTTATATACTTTTTGTTTCTCTTACTTTGTTCTGTCTAGATACAGAAACAAGGAGGGGCTTTCAGTGGTATCTAGACTCTAGGCCTTCACTTTATGAAGGTCACTGCTGAACCAGATGTGTGCTGTCCCGCAGAGGCTTTTTTTCCTTCTATAATCCTACTGACTTTTTTTGCATCATTGTTTATCTTATTTTGGAAGGAATTCTATGAAATATTTCTGAAATTGGGGAAGAAAAAAAACAGACCAAGAATCTCATGAGACAGCATGTTAGGAGAAATAAATAAAGAAAAATGTCATGTATTTTAAGTAGTCTAATATATCTACTTAGTTTGGGAGTAACTACAATTGAGCAAGGATACTAATAAAACAAATTTGCCTTTTTTCACTTAATTCTTGAACTAGAACATAGACCTACCTGACTAATGTGCTAACAGCACTAACTCTTTCAATGAAGGCACATGAACCTGCATTGTTACACTTTTTAAAGCTCCTTTATAATCTGCTTTATACAAGATAGATTTAAACTGTTAAAAATGGAGTAGCATATAATACATTTAATTATGAGACAAAAACATGAACCAACCAAGAATCAACATGAACTATTCAAGTGTACATTAATTAAATTATTAATCTAAAAATACTCAGTTTAATGTATGATGGCATATAGTAGGAGGCCTTTGTGAGTTTTCAATAATAAAGAGTGCCGACTCTATTGAATTAAGGAAAAAGGGACAAATTAATATGGAAAAAGTTATACTGTAGTGTAATGTGAACTCTTCCCACCAGCCTGGTCCCATAGCAGCATCAATCCCAAATGAACACACAAGACTTGTATAAATTATAAAGCTGTTGGCCATTAGCTATGGTTTCTTATTAGCTAGTTTTGACTTAATTATTAACCCATTTCTATCAATCTGTTTCCACATGGTCTTCTCTTACTGCAGAAAGGGTCCAGACCTGTTACTCCTCTTATCCTATATGGTGACTGACTCAGCGTGTCCACAGAGAAGAGAAGAGAAGAGAGTGATTTCCTGTTTGTCTCTGCTTGTATTCTCATTATGCCCAGCTATGTCACTTGCAGCCTGTCTATATAGACCTCCAGATCTCTTTGGTTAGTGGCAGTTTCTGCCCAGCATCATCACTTCCTAGGATCATATACACAGAATAACATTCCCCATTATTGACTATTGTAGATTAAAATACATTTGATATAACTGTGATAAGCAATACATAATAAATTATTATTCAAATAAATACACACTTCTTACACTATTAAAGTACTTTTAAATAAGAAAAATAAATACTTGCATGGGGTATTATGCCATAAAGGTATTTTAGTATATGATTCATGTAAAACACATAAAGGTGTTCATATCTGTGACTAAATTATTAGCTATCTAACTTAAGGTATAAAAATGAGTGAAACACTATGACATGTTATCACACTTTCAAATTACAATTCAAAATAATAGATACTGTATGTGAAAGAAACAACAATAGCCATTAGAAAATTAATAAATTTATTTCACTCAGTAAATTAGACTCAGCATGAGCAAATCTTTGCAGTCCAAAATTTCTTGGAATTTTCTTACAACAAATTAATGTTTTCAAGATTGTAATCTTCCACCAAAATTCAGAAATAAATCTTTGTGTTCTGAATTAATGACTTTATCAAACATCAAAACCACTCAAACTTTTTGAAAAATCATTTATCATCTTTTTCTTTGAAAACCTGACATATTCTGGTTATAAAAAATTCCAAAGCATAAAAACAGAAATATATACTCAGAATTCCATTACCCAGATATAATATAGAATTAATGAAATTTCATCCAAATAGCTTTATGTGTGCATATTTGTTGTTCTATGTGTGTAGATAATTTGTAAAATAAGAACACTTTCAATAACAAGTTACCCATTATTAAATAAGCAGTGATTTAGTTGTAAATCAAAAATGATAGATAACTTCTTTTTCCCTTAGGCAAAGTATTGAAACTCAGTGATAGAATCCAATGATCCATATTGGTTTGTAGTGTTATTTTCTCCATGCCCAATTTGGGTCCCATGGTGACAAAAATGGTAGCCTTAGATGCAGTCATCTGCATTATAAGCAGGAAGCAAATGGAAGTGCAATCGTGCAATGGACTTGTATTTTGTCATTGAGAATACGTGTTTCCTGGGGAATTCTCATCTCTGGTGGTTTTCAGTAAATAGTTCAGTAGCCACAGCATTACTTTTCTACATCTCGGGAGCCCCAGACCTAAGAAATGGAATTTACTAGCAAAGGTGGTTACATATATTAAAATATCCATAGACATAAACCACGATCATATTTAATCTTGAAATTTTCCAATAAACATTTAAAATTTGTTTTACAGAAAAAGGTAAATTTCAAGGAAATATTGAATTAGTAGGTTCTCACAAAATAGCTCTTATTTTGTAAAAATACTTGTGATATTAGAAATATTCATTGGTATTTGTTGAAAAATTTCAAGAGTAAATATGATTTATTTGTATGTATATAGTAATATGCCCTGGCACTTTCTTTTTTTATTATTTTAATTTTAAATAGCTTGTTTTACATGTCAATCCCAGTTCCCTCTCCCTCCCCACCTCCTGCACCCCCTCCATCCTTCCCATCCTCCCACCCTATGCCAATTCCTTCCACATAGGGGATATTTAGAGTCTGTCATTTCACTCAGGGTAGGGTCCAGGCACTCCCATAAGAATTCAGGCTGAGATAGCAACCCTCTTTGTGTTATGGACACACGATGTCTGTTAGTATTTGAGGGATAAACACTGATCCACTGCTCAGGACCCCATCGGTTGCCCAGGCCTCCTCACTGACTCTCACATTCAGGGGGTCTGGGGTCCAAGAGCTCTCCCCTGTTCAGATCAGCTGTCTCTGCTGGTTTTGCCAGTCCATTCTTTGCCAATTTGCTCTTCGCTCTTCTCTCTCTGTCGCTGGGTTCCTTGGGTTCAGTTCAGTGTTTAACTGTGGGTATTTGCCTCTGCTTCCATCAGTCACTGGATGAAGGCTCCAGGATGGTTATAGATATCAAGTCCATTATCAGGAATGGGCATTCGGGGTGGTCTCTACACTATTGTTTAGCTTGCCAATTGGTGTCATCCCTTTAGATCACTAGAGGTCACAATGGTGCCTGATCTGTCTTCTAACCTATGATTCCCTCTTCCCCCTATCCTACCCCCCCAGTCATCTTTCCTGTTCCCCCATGACCTACTCTCTCTTCCTCTTCTCCCCCTCTCTATTTCCTACCTCCCCTCACCCCACCCCTCACAGTGTTCCCCATCTGTTCAGAGGATCTTGCCTCTTTTCTCTTCTCTAGGGTAGAATGCATATGGTTTATGTTCTTTACTGTTTCCAGACTCTCTGTCAGTGGAAGTGCAGACTGGCACTCTCCTGATCCATGTCTAAAATCCATATATGAGTGAGTGCATACCATGTTTGTCTTTTTGTGACTGGGTTACCTCACTCAGGATGGTTTCTAACAGTGCTATCCATTTACCTGCGAATTTCAAGATTCCATTGTTTTTTTTTTTTTTTTTTTTTTTTTTTTTTGCTGAGTAATACTCCATTGTGTAAACGTACCACATTTTCTCTATCCACTGTTCAGTTGAGGGGCATCTATGTTGCTTCCAGGTTCTGGCTTTTACAAATAATGCTGCTATGAATATAGTGGAGCAGATGCCCTTGTTGTATGAATTGCCTCTTTTGGATATATGTCTAAGAGTGGAATTGTTGGGTCATGTGGTAGATTGATTCCCATTTTCCTGAGGAATCTCCATACTGATTTCCAAAGTGGCTGTATGAGTCGGCACTCCCACCAGCAGTGGAGGAGTGTTCCCCTCTCTCCACATCTTTTTTTTTTTAATTTAAAAAAATTTTTTTTAATTTTATTTTCCAGTTTAAATTTAGATAAGAAACAAGGTTGCTTCTCAAGTCAGTTCCAGGTCCCTCTCCCATTCCCTCCCTTCCTCCCGAGCCCTCCCCCCCCCCCCGTTATCCCCTCATTTCCCCAGGGAGGGTGAGGCCCTCCATGGGGGTGTACATAGTCTGTCATTTCATATAGGGCAGGGCCTAGACCCTTCCCCAAGAGTTCGGGGTGAGAGTGCACCTCACATTGTTCTATGGGAGTCCAAAGTCCGTGTGTATACTTGGGATGGGTACTGATCTGCTACCCAAGGCTCAATAGATTCCCTAGGCCTCCTCACTGACACCCAGATTCAGGGGGTCTTGATCAGTCCCATGCTGGATTCCCAGGCTGATGCCTGGGATTCAAGAGTTAACCTTTGTCTGGTCAGCTGTTTCTGGGGGTTAAACCAGTCCAGTCTTAATCCCTTTGATCATCAGTCCTCCCTCTCTGTTACTGGCTTTCTTGAGTTCAGCTCAGTACTTAACCAAGGGAGTCTGCCTCTTCTTCGATCAGCCACTAAATAAAGTTTCTGTTTCCCAGACTCTCTGGCCATAGGATTGTAGGCTGGCACTCCCGAGATCTATGTCTAAAATCCATATATGAGAGAGTACATGCCATGTTTCTCTTTTTGTGACTGTGTTACCTCACTCAGGATGGTTTCTTCTAGTGTCATCCATTTGCCTGCGAATCTCATGATTCCATTATTTTTTTCTGCTGAATAGTACTCCATTGTGTAGATGTACCACATTTTCTCTATCCACTCTTCAGGTGAGGGCCATCTAGGTTGCTTCCAAGTTCTGGCAATTACAAATAAAGCTGCTATGAACATAGTGGAACAGACATCTTTGTTGTATGAATGGGCATCTTTTGGATATATGCCTAAGAGTGGAGTTGCTGGGTCTTGTGGTAGGTTTATTCCCATTTTTCTGAGGAATCTCCATACTGATTTCCAAAGTGGCTGAACCAGTTGGCACTCCCACCAGCAATGGAGGAGTGTCCCCCTTTCACCACATCCTCTCCAGCATAAATTGTCATTGGTGTTTTTGATTTTAGCCATTCTGACAGGAGTGAGATGGTATCTGAGTGTTGTTTTGATTTGCATTTCCCGGATGGCTAAGGATGTTGAGCACTTTCTCAAGTGCCTCTCAGCCATTTTAGACTCCTCTATTGAAAACTCTCTATTTAGTTCTGCAGCCCACTTTTTAATAGGGTCCTTTGGTGTTTTGGAGACTTGCTTCTTGAGTTCTTTGTAAATTTTGGAGATCAACCCTCTGTCAGATGTGGGATTAGTGAATATTTTTTCCCATTCTGTGGGCTGCCTTTTTGTCTTGCTGACTGTGTCCTTTGCTTTATAGAAGCTTCTCAGTTTCAGTAGGTCCCATTTCTTTATTGTTGATCTCACTGTCTGTGCTACTGGTGTTATGTTCAGGAAGCTGTCTCCTGTACCAATTCGTTCAAGGGTACCACCCACTTTCTCTTCTAAGAGGTTCAGTGTGGCTGGATTTATGTTGAGGTCTTTGATCCATTTGGACTAAAGTTTTGTGCATGGCGATAAACATGGATCGACCCACATTCTTCTACATGCCAGTCTCCAATTATGCCAGCACCATTTGTTGAAGATGCTTTCTTTATTCCATTGTATATTTTTAGCTTCTTTGTCAAAGATCAGATGTTCGTACGTGTGTGGGTTAGTACCCGGATTTTCAATTCGATTCCATTGGTCTACCAGTCTATTTTTGTGCCAATACCCAGCTGTTTTCAGGACTATAGCTCTATAATAGAGCTTGAGGTCAGGGATGGTGATGCCTCCGGACGTTGCCTTGTTGAACAGGGTTGTTTTGGCTATCCTGGGTCTTTTGTTTTTCCATACAAAATTGATTATTGTTCTTTCAAGGTCTGTGAAGAATTGTGCTGGGATTTTAATGGGGATTGCATTGAATCTGTAGATTGCTTTTGGCAGGATTGCCATTTTTACTACATTGATCCTACCTATCCAAGAGCATGGGAGATCTTTCCATTTTCTGAGGGCTTCTTTAATTTCTTTCTTTAAAGATTCAAAGTTCATACGATACAGGTCTTTCACTTGTTTGGTTAGTGTTACCCCAAGGTATTTTACGTTGTTCGTGGCAATTGTAAAGGGTAATGTTTCTCTGATTTCTCTTTCAGCCCTTTTATCATCTGCATATAGTCCACATCTTCTCCAGCATAAATTGTCTTTGGTGTTTTTTATTTTAGCCATTCTGACAGGAGTAAGATGGTATCTCAGCATTGTTTTGATTTGCATTTCCCTGATGGCTAAGGATGTTCAGCACTTTCTTAAGTGCCTCTTGGCCATTTTAGCCTCCTCTATTGAGAATTCTCTGTTTAGTTCTGTACCCCACCTTTTAATTGGATCCTTTGGTGTTTTGGAGACTTGCTTCTTGAGTTCTTTGTATATTTTGGAGATTAGCCCTCTGTCGGATGTGGGGTTAGTGAATATCTTTTCCCATTCTGTGGCCTGCCTTTTTGTCTTGTTGACTGTGTCCTTTGACTTACAAAGCTTTTAAATTTCATGAGGTCCCATTTGTTTATTGTTGATCTCAGTGTCTGTGCCACTGGTGTTATGTTCAGGAAGTGGTCTCCTGTACCAACTCATTGAAGAGTATTTCCCACTTTCTCCTCTACAAGTTTCAGTGTGGCTGGATTTATGTTGAGATCTTTGATCCATTTGGACTTAAGTTTTGTACAAGGCAATAAACATGGGTCTATCTGCAGTCTTCTGCATACCAGTACACAGTTATGCTAGCACCATTTGTTGAAGATGCTTTCTTTTTTCCATTGTACAGTTTTAGCTTCTTTGTCAAAAATCAAGTGTTAATAGGTGTGTGGGTTAAAATTAGGGCTTTCGATTCGGTTCCATTGGTCTACCTGCCTATTTTTGTGCCAATACCAAGCTGTTCTCAGGACTATAGCTCTATAATAGAGGTTGAAGTCAGGTATGGTGTGCCTCCTGAAGTTCCTTTATTGTATAGGGTTGTTTTGGCTATCCTGGGCCTTTTGTTTTTCCATATAAAGTTGGTTAATGTTCTTTCCAGGTCTGTGAAGAATTGTGCCGGAATTTTGATAGGGATTGCATTGAATCTGTTGACTGCTTTTGGCAAGATTGTCATTTTTATTATGTTGATCCTACCAATCCAAGAGCATGGGAGATTTTTCCATTTTCTGGTATCCTCTTTGATTTCTTTCTTTAAAGACACAAAGTTCTTGATATACAGTTTTTCACTTCCTTGGTTAACATTATCCCCAGATATTTGATGCTGTTTATGGCTATTGTAAAGGGTGAGATTTCTCTAATCTCTTTCTCAGTCACTTCATCATCTGTATATAATAGGGCCACTGATTTTTTTGAGTTAACCTTGTATCCTGCCACTTTGCTGAAGGTGTTTATCAGCTCTAGGTGTTCCCTTGCAGAGTTTTTTGGGTCACTTATGTAAACTATCATATAATCTGCAAATAGTGAAAGCTTGACTTCTTCTTTTCCTATTTTTAATCCCCTTTATCTCCTTTTGTTGTCTTATTGCTGTAGCTAGAACTTCCAGTACAATATTGAAGAGATATGGAGAGAGTGGAGAGCCTTGTCTTGTTCCTGATTTTAGAGGAATTGCTTTGAGTTTCTCTCCATTTAGTTTGATGTTAGCTGTTGGTTTACTGTATATTGCCCTTATTACATTCGGGTATGTTCCTGTTATCCCTGATCTCTCTAGGACGTTTATCATGAAGGGGTGCTGGATTTTGTCAAAGGCTCTTTCAGCATCTAGTAAGATGATCATGTGGTTTTCTTTCACAGTTTGTTTATATGGTAGACTACATTGATAGATTTTCTAATGTTGAACCATCCCTGCATTCCCGGGATGAAGCCTATGTGATCATGGTGGATGATTTTTCTGATGTGTTCTTGAATCTGCTTTGCTAGTATTTTATTGAGTATTTTTGCATCGATGTTCATGAGGGAAATTGGTCTATAGTTCTCTTTCTTAGTTGTGTCTTTGTGTGGCTTGGGCATCAAGGTAATTGCAGCCTCGTAAAAAGAGTTTGGCAGTGAGCCTCCTGCTTGTATTGTGTGGAATACTTTGAGGAGCATTGGAATTAGCTCTTCTTTGAATTTCTGGTAGAATTCTGCACTGAAGCCATCTGGGCCTCGGCTTTTTTTGTTTGGGAGACTTTTGATGATGGCTTCTATTTCATTAAGGGTTATAGGTCTGTTTAAATTGTTTATCTGCTCTTCATTTAGTTTTGGCAAGTGATATCTATCCAGGAAATTGTCCATTTCCTTTAAATTTTCGAATTTTGTGGAGTACAGATTTTCAAAGTATGCCCTGATGATTCTCTGGATTTCCTCAGAGACTGTTGTTTTGTCCCCCCTTTCATTTCTGATTTTGTTAATTAGCATGCTCTCTCTCTCTGTCTTTTGGTTAGTTTGGACAGAGGTTTGTCTATTTTGTTGATTTTCTCAAAGAACCAAGTCTTTGTTTCATTGATTCTTCTCAATGTTTTCCTGATTTCTACTTGATTTGTTTCAGCCCTCAATTTGATTATTTCCTGGCGTCTGCTCCTCCTGGGTGAGTTTGCTTCTTTTTGTTCTAGAACGTTCAGCTGTGTTATTAATTCTCTAGTATGACAGTTCTCCAGTTTCTTCTTGTGGGCACTTAGTGCTATGAACTTTGCTCTCAGCACTGCTTTCAATGTGTCCCATAAGTTTGCATATGTTGTGTCTTCATTCTCATTGAATTCCAGGAAGTCTTTAATTTCTTTTTTTATTTCTTCCTTTACCCAGGGATGGTGCAATTGTGCATTGTTCAATCTCCATGAGTTTGTAGGGTTTCTGCGATTTGTGTTATTGTTGAATTCTAATTTTCATGCATGGTGGTCTGATAAGATACAGGGGGTTATTCCAATTTTTTTGTATCTGTGGAGATTTGCTATGATTCCTATTATGAGTTCAATTTTAGAGAAGCTTCCATGTGGTGCCGAGAAGAAGGTATATCCCTTTGCGTTTGGGTGGAATGTTCTATAGATGTCTGTTAAACCCATTTGGGTCATAATTTCTATTAGTTCTTTTGTTTCTTTGTTAAGTTTCTGTCTGGGGGTCCTGTCTAGTGGTGAGAGCAGAGTGTTGAAGTCTCCTACTATTAGTGTGTGAAATTTTATGTGCCATTTGAACTTTAATAATGTTTCTTTCACAAATGTAGGTGCCTTTGTATTTGGGGCATAGATGTTTAAAATTGAGACTTCATCTTGATGGTCTTTTCCTTTGATGAAGATGAAATGTCCTTATTCATCTCTTTGATTGATTTTAATTTGAAGCCTAGTTTGTTAGATATTAGGATTGCTCCACCCACTTGTTTCTTGGGTCCGTTTGATTGGAAAATCTTTTCCCAACCCTTTACTTTGAGATATGTCTGTCTTTGATGTTGAGATGTGTTTCTTGTAGGCAGCAGAAGGATGGGTTCTCTCTTCGTATCCATTCTTCTAGTCTGTGTCTTTTTATAGGCAAGTTGAGGCCATTGACATTGAGGGATATCAGTGACCATTGATTGATGATTCTTGTTTGTGCTTGATTTATTGGTAGTGAAGTTATTTTGTGTAGTTTCTCCTCCCTTTTTCTTTTGCTGTTTTGTAAAGTGGGATTATATATTGCCTGTGTCTTTGTGAGTGTATTTATCTTCCTTGGATCTAGGTTATCCTTCTAGCACTTTCTGTAGAGCAGGATTCATGAATACATATTGTTTAAATCTGGCTTTGTCATGGAATATTGTTTTCTCCATCTATGATAATTGAAAGCTTTGCTGGATATAGTAGTCTGGGCTGGCATTCTTGTTCCCTTAGCGTTTATAGGACATTTGTCCAGGATCTTCTGGCTTTCATCGTTTCAATTGAGAAGTCATGTGTAATTCTGATATATCTGCCTTTATCTATTACTTGGCCTTTTTCTTTGGCTGCACTTAATATTTTCTCTTTATTCTGTAGGTTTTATGTTTTGATTATTATATGGCAAGGTGCCTTTTTTCTGGTTTGGGGTTCTGTAAGATTCTTGTATTTTCATAGGCATATCCTTCTTTAGGTTAGGGAAGTTTTCTTCTATGATTTTGTTGCATATGTTTTCTGTACCTTTAAGTTGTATTTCTTTGCCTTCTTCTATACCTATTATTCTCAGGTTTGGCTTCTTCACGGTGTCCCATATTTCCTGGATATTTTGTGTTAGGGATTTGTTGGTTTTGAGGTTTTCTTTGGTTGACGACTATATATCCTCTAATGAATCTTCAACACCTGAGATTCTCTCTTCTATCTCTTGTATTCTATTGGTGATACTTCCATCTGTATTTCCTGATCGTTTACCCAGCTTTTCCATTTCCAGCATCCCCTCGTTCTGTGTTTTCTTTATTGTTTCTATTTCAGCTTTCAATCCTTCAACTGTTTGAGTTGTTTCCTTCATTTTTTGGTTGTTTTTTTCTTGGTACTCTTTAGATTATTTGAGGGATTTGTTTATTTCTTGAATTTTTTCCCCTCATTTCATGGAATTTTTTGTTTATTTTTTCCTCTATTTATTTAAAGGATTTCCTCGTTTCTTTTTTGAGGGTTTCTATCATCTTCATAAAATGATTTTTAAGGTCTGTCTCCTCTGCTTCATCTATGTAGTGCATTTCAGGTCTTGCTGGTGTTGGTTCCCTAGATTGTGGTGGAGTCATGTTGGTCTTTTGATTGCTGAGTGAGCACTTGCTCTGTCTTCTTCCCATCTCTTCTTCTAGTGGGTGCTGGTGGGGTCTTTCTGTCTCCACTGGTCTCCTTCCTTCCTGAAGCTGAAGCTGGCTGGGGTCACCGGAATTTGGGCCTGGAAGTGCTGGTGTCTTTCCTGGCTGGCTGGGCTCCCTGGAGTTTGGGGCCTGGAAGGGCTGATGTCTTTCCTGTGTGGGCGGGTCTTCTGGATGCCAGGAGTGGCCCTGGAAGATCAAGGGGATGGGTCTTGGGCAGAGGATGGGGAGTGTCCCCCAGGAGACCCAAGCTCACCTGGCTGAGATCTCTGGAATTTGGGGCCTGGAAGGGCTAGCCCTGGCCCTTTCTTTTGTGAACCATATTTCTTCCTTACTAAGAGTAGACATTGCACTCCGGAGGCAGAGGCAGGTGTATCTCTGTGAGTTCAAGACCAAGCCTGGTCTACCGAGTGAGTTCTAGGACAGGCTCCAAAACAATACAGAGAAACCCTGTCTGAAAAAACCAAAAAAAAAAAAAACTGGAGTAGACATTCTGTATCTTATAAAAAAACATATTTAGTGATTTATTGATTCATTCACAAAATCAATACATGTCTGTGACCACATTCCCTCAGTATTCTAATTTGTATTGACAGTTAAACTTGTCAAGATATATGGAATTTACATTGTTTTTATAGCAATAAACTCCATAGTTGTTCATTTGCATATTTGAATCTTTCTATAATTTATTCAGTTATTCTATGAGGCTTTCACTTTTGATTTTTTTGTTTTTTGTTTTGTTTTGTTTTGTTTTTTTCGAGGCAGGGTTTCTCTGTATTGTTTCAGAGGCTGTCCTGGAATTGGCTCTGTAGACCAGGCTGGCCTCAACCTCACAGAGATCCACCTGCCTTTGCCTCCCAAGTGCTGGGATTAAAGGCATGCACCACCAACGTCCGACCACTTTTGGTTTTTTATCTTTAGTACTTAATTAACTAAATTTTCAGGCAAGATTTTTGAATAGTTAGAATTAGAGTGTGTTTATATGTTATTAACTGATAAATTTTTCAAGTCATATAGTCTTTGTTTTATCTATTCATTATGTTTATGATTCATGCTGTGTTGGTTAATTATAAGGTCGTTAGTCAAAATTCCTTCATTCAGAATTTAGACTTTCATTCTTGGGAAAACAACTTTTATTTCTCAAATGCTGCAAAACCTGAGCTCTTATTTGCTTATGCTGTATTCACTTTCAAAGTGTTTTAATCTCATTCCATTTTATCTTCACAAACCTATAGGTACCAAGGAAGAACAGGTGAAAAGATTGTAAGAAAGGGGATGGAAGACACCAGGAGAACAAGGCCTTCTTAATTAGCTGAGCAAGGCACACATGAGCTCAGGGAGATGGAAGCAGCAAGCACAGGCCCTACACCAGTCTGAACCAGGTCCTCTGTATATTTATTATACCTTAAAATTTTTATAGGACTCCTGATTGTGAAAATGAATGGGTTGCTGAATCTTTTGCTTGCTCTTAGGACTCTTTTCCTTTTATTTATTTACAGCACTTAATGTCTATATGATAGCCTTTTCTTTCTCTTATTATACTTTATTTTATCAAGTTTTTTTGTTATCTCTTAAATGCCTGTTCTTCTCTAATGTGAGACAAAAAAAGTAGTGGAACTGGAGGAAATGGGAGGTGATGAAGTACTTGGAAAAGTAAAGGGAAGGATATCTATAATCAGGATATATTGTATGAGAATACATTTTTAAAAAATCTACATCCAATGAAAATAGATAAAAAAGACAAAATAGACTGTCTCATAAGACAAATCTAAAGGAAATTCAGGCTTCTAACTTTTATGGAACATTTAAAATTTTGTATTCTAGAGTTTTAATAATTTCTAATTTTACTAGAAACTCTGATACAAGAAAAATAATTCAGATAATTTGTAGGATATTGCAATGCTGCAGACTTACCACAGCCTGGGGTCAGGTCCTGAGACAGGAAAGGGTTATCGGTGGAGGAATTGTCCAACCACCAAATGAGTTTCACACATGTGACTGGTCCTGAATATCTTGATCCGACTTTACTTATACTTCAAAAACAAGCATGTTTCCCCCACTCTTCAGAATTAGCTTCTGATAGAAACAAATATGTCAAATGTTTTTCCCAAACCCTTACATTAAAACAACCTTTAAAGCAAAATCAACTGTTCATTATTTTGCTAGGTTGGCTAAATATCAAGCCAGGTACATCCTGTCTTTACAAAGCTAAAAGTTGATAAATATAGGAACACATTCTCAAGAACTACCATCAAAATTTAACAAAGCATATTTGCAGAGATAGAAGTTATTTGCCATAAATTGCTAGCATATATTTACCTTGTATTTCTCTAACTTTTTCCTTGTCCTACAAAAGGGTCCTGCATACTTTGCTGAGTGAGAGACAATCTCTGTGGTCTTGCCTTATTGAGACCTGTTGGAGAAGCAGTCATATGCTGATCTGAAAGTAGACCACATAGCTACCCAAAGTACAATGTGTTGTACACTTTGAATTTTTCCCATTGCTTTTCTGAAACAATAACAGAAATTCAAACTATAAAGGGAAGAGACTTTGGAGTCAGTTAATACACCCTCTCATACTTAGCTATAGCTAAAGAAGAAATACACACCAGTTACCTCCAAGGTCAAGATATTAGCTTAGGACTGAACCTGTTTGCACAGGCTTATACTCTCAGCTACTGAAGAAAGAGGATTGCAAGTTCAAGAACTGACAAAGCAATTTAGTGAGGCCATGTCTCAAAGCAAACAATGGATGGGCTTTTACTCAGTGTTCCAGTGCTTGTTGAACATGTGTGAGATCACAAGGTCTGTCTCCAGTATTGCAAAAAGAAGAAACACATACCTGTGTCTATTTCTCCTCAGATTCCGTTGCGGGTTAAAGGACCACGGACAGATGGGAAACGCAGACTCTACTTTGGGCTCAGGTCTCTATGAACAACTGGAGGAACTCTGGACACTTGTCAATGTGTATCTTTGCAAGAAACATGTAAGAAAGTAAGAGGGGGTGGTAACCAAGAAAAAGTGAGGCACCTTCCCTTCTGCTTTTAGTCAAGTGGATACTTGAGATATTTTGTTCAGTTTTGCATTGCAATTGATTTCTCTCTGTTTGAAAGTCAATCTCACCATTTTAAGCAGAAGAATTTGAATTGGGTGTGTTCTTTTAGTACAAGGCCATTGTAATAGTGGTTGCCTGCACCTTCCATGTCCACCTTTCATGAATGTTGTCTGAAAAGGATGGAAGACTGGCACAATCTTACCAGGAGACAACTGGGTAGTATGATTTATTAGATTACCCTGTCTAAACATAAGGAATTCTCCACATGAATCATAATAGAAAATTTGTATTCATATATATTTTGCCTAAAGCAATAAGGATTGATTGTCTTCATAATATTGTTGACATAGAAAATCTTGGAAAACATGAGTAATTTCTAGATTATTGTGTATCCTTTCAATGGTCATCATATCAAATGTAATGCTGACAATATATTGCTGAGATATTTTACAATGTAAGTTTTATATTAAACAATTATATTTAAAGAATATATATATATATACATGGTTTGCTTAAATGGATATTAAAAGAATTATGTGTCATATTGGTAAGGCTTCCTAGCTCTTCTTTAAAGGTAATTCAAACTAGGTATCAAGAAAGAAAGAAAATGTGGTAAGTGAACATAGTAGAAAACTTATACAGAAGAGCATGTGGTTATTAAAGCCCATGGTAATTTCATTCATGGCTTAAACTGTGGTGCCTTGGTAAACACAAAGAAATGACTATTGGTCCTTATGGAATCATGATTCAATTTAGTGTTAACAGTTCTGTTATAATTTCAATGGATAATGTTAACTGTTAGGGTTCAATTGAGCTAGATAATTAGTATGACACCCATCCTGTAAAACAGGTCACATTCTGTCTTGGAGTATTTTTGTTGATGGTTGTGATTTATTTGACCCAATACATTTAGGACATTGAGCAAAGAATTGATTATTGCTGGGCACTGGTGGCTGTTGACTTTAATCCTAACTCTTGGGAGGCAGAGGCGGGAGATCTATGTGAGCTTGAGGCCAGCCTGGTCTACAGAATGAGTTCCAGGACAGCCTCTAAAGCAATACAGAAAAACCCTGTCTCACAAAACCAAACCAAAAGAAAAAAAGAGATTGTTTTGGCATTACTCTAGAGGCCCCAGCTTTCCAGTTACTTACCTTATTCCAGCCATAGAATCTAAAACTGGGGAACCACATCTGCCTCTTAACCTAGCTTCTTCAGGTCCTGTGCCAAATCTAGTCCCACACATGGACAAGAAGAAATCCCATCTGAATTCTCAACTAGTGGCAAATGCTTTTGATGGAAGCCAGAGCAGATGAGGATAGCAAATACGTTATGAGTAAAGTTTCTTAATGTCCTACAGGTCTGGCAGGGTTTCACCTCTAGGCACCCCTGGAGAGTGCTTGGGAGCATAAAGTAGGATCTTACGCAATGGACTAAGATGCATTAGTCATATTTGCTTACCTTATAAAACCAAAATTATATCTCTCAATTGTTTTCAAGACAGCTGCAGCTAGTGTATCTATCCCTCTGGGTACTCTCAGACTTGGGTTATATTTTCTCAACTGGTTGGAACAGTTTAGACCCTGGCTACCACATTGCTATACTACAGCAAACAAATTATTCAAAGCTTATTATTACTATGATTCACCACAGAGGGAACTTCAGATTTAGGAAATTCCCAATGTTGTAGGGAATGGAAAACTTTGAAACTGTATCATAACAAATTTTACTGAGGAGCCAAGAATTTAGGATAGAGAATTGGGTTTGAGACTTTGGTGGGGAACTTGCTTCTTAGAATAGTATGCACTGGATTGGAAGGAAGCATAGAGAAAGGCAGACAAATCAGAATTTAGATCAAAGGGCACCAGAACAGAAATAACACTTTTACATTTAATGCATATACTGCAGACACATTATATTTATAAGGATTATATGACACAGAATATAATCCTTTACACTTTCACTTTTGTCACTATGCATTTATCCTTTTTAAACTTAGATTTGTTAGTTAGGCAGAGGATTATTATACTTCTTTTTTGCGTGTTTTTCTTTTCTTTCTTTCTTATTAATTTAATTTTAAATAGCTTGTTTCCCAGTTCCCTTTCCCTCTCCTCCTCCTGCACCCCCTAGAATCCCCCAGCCTCCCATCCTATCCCCAGTTCCTTCCACATAGGGGATATCTAGAATCTGTCGTTTCACTTAGGGAAGGGTCCAGGCACTCCCCTAAGAGTCCAGGCTGAGAGAGCATCCCTCTTTGTGTTATGGACACACAAAGTCCATTTGTATGCCAACGATAAACACTGATCTACTGCTCAGGGCCCCATAGGTTGCCCAGTCATATGTTAGAAGACAGATCTGGCATCAGTGAGACCTCTAGTGATCTAAAGGGATGACACCAACTGGCAAGGAAAGCAATAGTGGAGAGACCACCTTAAATCTCCATTCCTGATAATGAACTTGATGTCTATAGCCATCCTAGAACCTTCATCCAGTGACTGATGGAAGCAGAGGCAAACATCCACAGTTAAACACTGAACTGAACCCACAGAACCCAGTGACAGAAAGAGACGAGTGATGAGCAAATTGGCAAAGAATGCACTGGCAAAACCAGCAGAGACAGCCAATCTGAACAAGGGGGAGCTCTTGGACCCCAGACTGACAGCTGAGAGGCCAGCATGGGACTGATCCAGACCCCCTTTTTTATTTTTATTTAACTTTTTACACATGGTACTCTCAGTTCCCTCTCCCTTCCCTCCTTCCCTAGCCCCTCAACCCTCCAAACCCCCCACCCCACTCCATCCCCCTCTGCTCCCCAGGGAGGGTAAGGGCTTCCATTAGGGATTTTCAGAGTTTGTCATATCATCTCAGGCAGAGCCTAGGTCCTCCCCCGTGTGTCCAGGCTGAGAGAGCATCCCTCCATGTGGAATGGGATCCCAGAGTCTATTTGCATGCTAGGAATAAATACTGATCCATTCTCCAAGGTCCAACAGATTGCCTAGGCCTCTTCTCTGACACCCAGATTCAGGGGTGGGGGCAGTGTCTGGACCAGTCCCATGCTGGCCTCTCAGGCATAAATCTGGGGTCTACGTGTTCCCCCTTGTTTAGGTCAACTGCCTTCCCAAAACCCTCTACTTTGTCAAATTTCAAGTCAGGTAACCTGACAAACTTTGGTGCATGACTTACATCCAAATTATAACATAATGTAAATACATTTTAACATTATATGAGGTATTTTATCTTATCTTATTAATAACAATTGCAAAATTTTTTGTTTGTTTGTTTGTTTTTCTCAAGACAGGGTTTCTCTGTACTGTTTTCGAGACTGTCCTGGCACTCGCTCTGTAGACCAGGATGATCTCGAACTCACGGAGATCCTCCTGCCTCTGCCTCCTGAGTGCTGGGATTAAAGGTGTGTGCCACCAACTCTCGGCAACAACTATGTGTTTTATTTTCTGATAGGGTCAGAAAATCATAAAATATTTACTTTCTATGTCCTTAAAGAAATAGTTTATTATCCCTGATTTTAAACAATTCCTGTCATTCATGTTTCCTTTTTGATGCATGATATGTATTATATATACCTGAAATATACATCCATACATGTGTGTATACATGTATATATAAAGTTCATATACATAACTATGTGAAACGTGAATGATAGTTATGTTTGAAGTAAGTACATAACTATTATTAATGCTTTGACTTCAGCATGAATTGCAAAAAATGTCACAGAAGGCTTCCAGCATAAAAGGAATTCAGTGCTTGCTATGTTCCTTACTGAGTTCCAGTGATTCAAGAACTGCTAACTTCTGTCATTGGTACAATGCCCAATCTGTCAGTGGTGCACATTCTCATGTTAAAATGTTTGTGGAGCCGGGCAGTGGTGGCGCACGCCTTTAATCCCAGCACTCGGGAGGCAGAGGCAGGCGGATCTCTGTGAGTTCAAGGCTGGGCTGGACCGACAGCCTCCAAAACAATACAGAGAAACTCTGTCTCGTAAAACCAAAAATAAATGTTTGTATAAATGACAGATGCTGATTATAAACACAGTGAAGAGAACTTTAATTACTTCAGTCTGACAGGCTGTGTGGACTCAAAACAGCAGAATTAACCTTGAGGAATGAAAAATAAACTTAAATTTTGCCTCTTGATGATTGGGCGGCACACCATAACTATGAAAAACATTATTCATGCAATAGTAAATGTAAAGAAATATAAAGTACACAGTTTGAAGCATGCAAAGAAAAATGACAAAGGATGTTCTTATGTTGCCAGAGAAACAATGTTAAGTGCATCCTTGTTTTCAGGAAAACTGAATACATGTCTAATATGAATTCATGAAGCCAGTGTGTGCCATCACTTAGGTTTTTGTTTTGTTTTTTCCAGAAGGAGGAGAACCTTGGGAGACTACAATCAAGAATTGTACATTGTCTGAAAAGGTGTTATAGGAAAAAAATTCAAGTAGGCATTTGGAAGTTTCTTCAACTATTCCAACTTAAAGAAAGCATCTAATAATAATTCACATTACGAAATATGATTAAAATGGGATTTCAGTGAATTTCCACAAAATCCTTTATCTTGTTTCGAAGGTATTTATGAACCCATTTCTTCATTGAAACATTGCAAATTATCAGCAATAGGAAGGATTTGTCCTTATTAGGTTAGGAATAGGAGTAGAGGTAAATTAACAGAAATCCTAGTATATGGTGTGGAGAACAACCATGTGTGTAGAAGATGCATATTCATAGAATAGCTTACATAAGAAACATAAAATGTTACTGTTCTTTGCTTTGGAAGTCAGTAATTGTTTGACTGTGTCCCCTAAAATTGCTGAGCCTTAATGGTCACTATATTAGCACACATGGTCTTTATGAGGGCTGAGCAATTAGAGCCAGCCAGGTCAGTCGACTGAAGCCCTTCTAACAGATGCTTCATGGATATTTGGGTTTCTGTCTGGGCCTTCTGTCTTTCACTTCCTATTCCCTCTCCCCAACCTCTTTTACAGAGTTTATGATACACACTACATTAGAACATGTCTAAGATTTATATATTCTATACACAGTGGTTAAAATAGAGGTGGGGCTTTTCCAGGAATAATTCAATAATGAGAAAAGCCCATGCTGTGTCCCGTTATAGAACAGAAAATGTCCTGCTGGTATCATTGTCAGAGATGAATGGAAAAATGCCATGTCCCAGTGTGGCATTTCTTTGGGTTTAGTAGGCAGGCAAGGAATTGTGACCAGTGCACAGTTTGGTGTTCGTTTGAGGGAGAATGCCATGTCCCAGTGTGGCATTTCTTTGGGTTTAGTAGGCAGGCAAGGGATTGTGACCAGTGCACAGTTTGGTGTTTGTTTGAGCTCCTTTTCAGTTTCTTCCCACATGGTTTTCCCTGCAAGGAGAACCCTCTTGCATTCAGTGCATGCCCTTCACACCCTTTCATGCCAGCTCCCTCACGTACTCCCTTTCTATGTTTTCATCACATCAAGGATCCTGAACTAACCCAGAATCACAATCACCTTTGACTTTGGTTGTGTATTCCATTTACAATGTTGCAGAAGAGGGCAATTATACCACATTCATTTTTAACACATTTCACATTACTTAGCAGCTGTAATCAGCCCAAATTATTGAGTTCATTTTGCTAGTAATGCCTAACAACAGGATTTAAATTTCTTGAGCTTGGCATTATTTGGTTGCTCTTTGCTTTACCAGTTTTGACTCTATGATTGGAAGTGTTAATAATATATAAAATAATATAAATGTATAAAAATTATCAAAGGAAAAGTTTAGAACATTTCTAATAAGTACAAATTATATTTTAGTAATGAGAAAGTCTCTCTTTGCTTTATATTTGGTATGTTAATTAATGGTAACTTATACATGATAGTTCTTCCAAGGTTAAATTATAATTTTAATCAAATACAAGCGAGTTACTAGATGAGGCTAAACAAATTTATACTAACTATGTATAAATAAAAAAAAACTGATAGCCAGGGAAGCAGCTAAAGAAATCAGTTTAGGAGACCCTATGGCTGCAGACTGTAAAATGGATCATAAAGTTTTCAAAAATGAGCAGCATGGTTCTGGAATATTAACATGCAAGCATGTTAGAAACTGAAATTGAAATCCCATACAACATAGATCTGGAAATTGAAAATCTTCCATTGAATGTGCTCGACACCTGGCGATCCATTCATAAGAAGGTAAAATTAGAGCCACTTCTCATATTATATTCAAAAATATAAATCATGTATAAGAATAAGTCATAGAAGTATGAGATGGAAACACAGGGGAATTTCTCTATTCACTATACAAAGACTTTCTATATGTGACTCAAAATATTAAATCCATTATTAAAAGGCTGAAAAATTTGACTACATAAAATGTACTCATAAAGGAATCAAAAGATGTGACAAACCAGGAGAAAATTTAATTTTAAAAACAAACAAAAAACAAAAACCACAAACCAAGTCAAATCAAAACAAAAACCAACCAACCAACCAAACAAACAAAAACCATTTGATGAGGGCTAGCAAGATAGCTAAGTGAGCAAAGGTGTTTCAGCCTGGCTATTTACCTGAATTCATTCCCTGGAACCCACTTGGTAGATAGGGATAATCAATTTCTACAGACTGTCCTCTGATCTCCATGTACGAATTGTGACATATAAAAGTGTTTACACACAAAACTCCCAATAAATAAATGTTTATAAAGTTATTGGATGAATGCAGATTGAAAAACTTTCTTCAAAATAATTGTTTACTATTTATTTAATGAGTTTAGGTCACAAAATATCAAAGAATTCAGGAACAGATTGGAGAAGTAAATAAAATTGTCTGGTTTGACTATTTTATAATGTGTCCACACATTATTAATATTGAGAAAGCCAGATAAAAGATGTATTTGAAATTTCTTTATTTTTTTTAGTTTTCTGTTCATCTAGAATTTCTTAACACAAGAATTTATTAAAGGGATTATAAAGGCTTATACAAACAAAAAATGTGAATGTGCCTGCTGGATAGAGAGTTAGGAAATAGGAATGATCATATTTCACTGCATACTTACATGAAAATTTTGAGAATAGACTAGAATATATTGTATTACCAAAAATATACACAGGCTATATGTATCATTGTAGTTGTATGCTGAAATAAATTATCGGGTAGCCCAACCAGCTTGTAGGATGAACCAAGAAAAAAATTTAAATTCTAGTGTCTTACACACACACACACACACACACACACACACACTCTCTCTCTCTCTCTCTCTCTCTCTCTCACACACACACACACACACCTCTGTATTAAAAGGGTAGATGCCATCTTTACATAGTCATTACTTCTGGAGAAATAAGAATTAAAGGGCATCCCGAAAATTGCCATTTAATGCAATGTCTAATTTCCTAAGGCACACAGAGGTAAGAATGCCAAGGGTTGGGATTTTATGAATTTGGGTATGGGTACACTTGCTAGGTCTTTTCTCTTTGCTTATTCTGTATAAAATATATTAAAATAAAATGAAATAAAAATTAAATTGGCTGTTTTCAATGAGGAATTAAAACCCCATCTAATCCTATTCCTATTGGTTCTATAATAGAAAGTCGAAACTAGTAATTTTGATATAACTTTATATTCTTTCTTTGAATTTTATACTAAGCAAATGGTTTTATTTAAAATATTCATATGTAAAGGCACAATAAAATGCTTCAATCTATATCAATTATTTGGTGAGGTCACACACTATTTGTGTTTGGTAAAGCCCACCCAGTATTTTTTAATAAGTTGAACTAACATGTAAATTTGAAGGTATTTGGGAATTCAAATTTTATTTTTGCTTCTTGTGAAAAGAAAACAACGAGGCTAATGGTACTGGCTCTGTACTGAGAATAAGAGCTGTGCAGGCAAGATGCCTAGTCTCTGTGACTCCTGCCATCATTTCCAACTACATTTTGTACCTTCCTTGGTCATTTAATATCTTGAATTTTACCTGCTTGACACTGTGACTTAGGATTTTCACATATCTACACTAAGGGTGAAACATTTACTCTTCTTCCTTTGGAAAAATCTGTCTCTCTCTCTCTCTTTCTCTCTCTCTCTCTCTCTCTCTCTCTGTGTGTGTGTGTATGAGCACATACATGGGTGCATGTGTAAGCAATTTTGAGAACAACATAACCTGAAGCTTCCTTCAAGTTAACTTTTGTAAATATTCTAAATACATAGATTGCTATGAATTATCTGAAAATAGAGTAGTTTCAGAAAACATGGTGTTATAAGGTCAATTTGTTCTTATTTTCATTGTGTGCGTTTGTGTGTGTGTGTGTTTGTGTGTGTGTGCGCGCGCGTGCACACGCACGCACAAGTGTCCTCAGAGTCCAGAAGAGGTTATTTTGAGCTGGAGTTACAGTCATCTAATGTGAGTGCTGGTAACTGAATTCAGGTCCTCTGGAATAGCAGCTAGTGCCTTCAGTCACCAAAGCCATCTCTCCAGACTCTGTAAGGCTAAGTAAGCAGCACTTTTCAAAGCTGTTTAAAAAGATCGACAGGCAACAAAGGAATGCTGAGATTGGGGGAAATAGTCTTCTGTAAGGAAGAACATGCTGACTGGTAAAGCAAAATCTGAAAACATAAACAAAAGTAACACAGATTGACCAAGTTATATTTATCTATTTAGGAATGTATATATAATATTCATTTTATATACATGCACATTCATATGTATGTACTGATAATTAAGGACAAAAGAGGTCACGGATTTGTAAGACAGCCGGGAGGATGGAAAGTCTTAGAGATAAAATGGAAGGAAGAAATAAAGTAATTATATAATAATCTCAAAAAATAAATCACATTATTTAAAAAACATCTGAAATCATCAAAAACTAAATGAAAGCATTATACACAAATAAACAAATTCAACTGATTGTCTCTTATTATGTATAGGTGTAGGATTATCTAATTAACTCAAACTAATTATCTAATTAACTCATTCCTTCTCCATTCATCATCTATTGCTCCTCTTCCTTTTTTCTATTATCATATTTGACACAGTATTATATACATATAACTGAACTCTAATGAAAACTGGTCTGTTGCTTTGTAATTCAATATTATACTGTTCCTTTAGCCATATTTTGTCAAAGGAGCATTTGGGGTAGATCTGGTTTAATTCTGATGTCATTACTGATCCACAGTATGAGGAATACATTACATGCTTGACATGCTGTTATTGCTTGGAGTGACAATAAATTCAAAAACAGCCTCAGATTTTGATTTATTTGTTCTGTTCTCTTTTTTTGTAATTTTCTTTTTTTGTTCTCTTCCCTCCCTATCCCCAGCTTTATTTTATTACCCTAAGGTATAAAACTAACTCTGGTCACATGGAGTGGCAGTTACAAGAACTCAAGTCTTAATGTGCCAGTAACCTCTGGTGACCTGCTGAGACCAGAGGCCCTGAGGCCAGCCTGGGCAGATGAGAAGGGACCCCTGGGAGCAGGCAGCTCCTGGTATTCACACACTGTTTCTGATATTTGCATGTCTGACATTCTCACAGTCTTTTTGTTTTCCCTTCTTCCAAGTCCTGTGTGTTAGGTATCAATTTTCTGATATAAAAGACAGCTATTTTCTGGCTCTGGTCTTGTTTCTAAGGAGCTGTGTGGCACATCCAATGATTGGCACTTACAGGAACCAAGGTCTTGACATGCCAATCGCCCTTGGTGGACCTTGTCCCTGAGGCACCGCATGGCTGCTCCTAACCTGACCTGAACTTCAGACTTCAGCTAACTAATTAATTCCTTGTTTCTTATTTGTACTTTGTGATTATCCTTTTTGTTGTTGTTTGTTTTGTTTTGATTGACAGGAACCACATGTGTTTTCTGGTTTGGTTTTCCAAATACTCCCTTATGTAAAGTGGAGCAAACACAGCTTGGATGCAGTGCAGCTGGCTCAGAGCCTGCCAGCCGTGTGGGTGACTCAGGCACTGAAGTTTTATGAGTACACACTGAACGGAAATATAGAATATTTGTTATTTGAACTCTTAGGAACACATTTTGAGCAGTTTACTGCGGCGCAGTATATGTGATTTAAAATATCCTAAAAGAGTCCCAACTTTGCCTTCATGATAAAGAGAATGAGGCAAGGTGTTTTTCAATAATTTTCCATGTTGGGTGAAACAAACTTAGTAGTAGTAATAGCATGGAAGAAAAGGCAAAATAAAGGTAAGAAATTTATTCCCACACTCATCTCAATGTCAATGAGAAGAAACCAAGTTTGCTCCAAATGGTTGAAAGTGAGTAAGTTTTAGATAAGAAGAGTCTGCCCTGTTGACATTCTGGTGAGTTGTTCGGCTGCATTTATATCGATTCTGGTACACAGGCAGCTCACAGGCCACAAGTTGGACAGGCCTGTATATAATCGCCTAAGGAGGAAGGTCACTTTTGGGGCCATTCCTCAGTTTTGAAGCACTGAAGAGATGAGGCTTTAGCTTGAAAACAGGCAAATCATTTTGGATGATGTCACTTGATTACTTTTTCTTTCAGAATAGTGAATTATATTAATATCTGCTTACAATCATATTACTATATCATTCCATATCTATCTATCTATCTGTCTATCTATCTATCTATCTATCTATCTATCTATCTATCTATCTGTCTATCTATCTATGTATCTGTCTATCTAAAAGACTTTAGTATGGTAGTTGAATTCCATCATTCTGGAATCTGAGAAACACAAAATACACTTTCTGTAAGATGAGAATGAAAGTGTTGATGGTAGGATTCAGTCTCTAGTTTAATTTTGATTATGCAGATCTAATGGTATAGTCCCCATTGGGATCACACTCTCAGAGATTACTGTAGTTCTAATGTGATACATAGTTAATTCTCAGAAGGGTTTGTTCAAAGGACTGAGCTTGGCCCCACCTAGCTCTTTGAGAACCTGTGTCATACCCTTTGGACTTTCAGTTTCCAAAATATTTTCCTAAATAAAGTTCTTTATAACTTTTGCTATCTTGTGGAATTTACTTCTAATACAGGATGGATCTGATTTTCTGTATCTTAACAACTTAAATATTAATCTCTCAGAAAATAGTTTTACACACCATCTGGGCATCCTTTAGTCTACCAACTTGACATATAATATTAAGCCTCAAAATATTCGTCTTGACCATGTGAAATGCAGTCTCTAAATAAAGATAAGAGTTGTGATTCTGCTTAACATATGAAACAACAGAACTGAAAACACACCAGCATGTTTGTCAGAAGAGGAGAACTCAAGTAACATTTGCTGTTCTAATAGCCTGTAACATAAATGTTTTAATGGAGATTAATGCTTTGATGCTTGTGTATGGTAAATACAGCTTGTGTTACATAGCACAATGAGGATGGAGGTAATACAGGCAATTTTTTTACAGTGAACTTGTATATACATATGAACATACTTAACTAAATAAATGATACATTTGATAATGATTTTACTCAATTCTGCAATTAGTAATGTGGTGATAACTTGCATGTATAAATAGTTTTATACATTTTTGAATTCTTCTTGCCTTCAGTGAACACCTTACATGTTCATGATTCTCTTGTTCCCAGCAGAGCAATCCAAAGTTTTGACAGCCTATCTTAATCACAAGACAGGGAGTTGCTAAGAGACACTGCCACAGATAGATATTCCATATTCAAGGCTTTCTTTTCCTTGCTTTCATTGAGGTATACTCCAATCTCCCCTTGGTAGTCAGAATCAATCATTGCACTCAACTGATGGTAGATGTTACTCTGTATATGTTTCTCTTATTGGTTGATGAATAAACTATTGATTGGCCAGGCAAAACATAGGTGGGAATAGGAGAGGAGGAGGATTTTGGGAAAGGTAGGCAGAGTGAGCCCACCTGACAGAGTCATGATGCTGCCAGCGGAGTAACACCATGCGGGAATTAACAGGTAAGCCACAGCCTTGTGGCAATACATAGTTTGATAGAAATTGGATATTAATCAAGATAGAGCTAGCCAATAAGAAGCAAGCCCTAGCCAACGGCCAATAGTTTTGTATCTAAAAGAACATCTGTTTGTTCATTTGGGACTCAAGGGCCATGGGACCAGCCAGGACAGAAAACTGCCATGACACTCAGAACCATCATTCTCTAGATGGTGTTCTGCCTTAAATAGGTGGCAGCTTTAACTTCCAGTTCAATAGACTCATCGTGCTTCTAAAAGGAGCATTCCTCCATGAAGATAAGAACCATAACAGAGCAGAGCATGGACTTGTGAGGACAATAAGCAGCAAGTTTGATTTGGATTCCTCTAGGTGTTGTAGAGTGGTGCTGCTCTCATTTCCAATTGATTCCTGTGACTGAATCCTGCAGTTGGAGAAATAGTGCTATGTAATGTATGCTACATATTGGATTCATAATACACACAACATAGGAACAATCTTTGTAGGAATTTACAGTAGGTGAACAAAGTAATTCTACTCAGGTGGTACTCTGCAATTAATCTTCAACAAGTAATTCCATTGATCTATCAGTCCTTTTGGTTTGGGATTTAGGAAACATAATAAGAAAAGTGAATACTTTGAACATGTGACTATTGTCACATTTCCTGAGTTCCTTGATCAGAGGCAAAGCTGTATGGAATATGATACTGGTGTAAGTTAATGGCTGAAAGTTTTGGCAGAAGCAGTACATGCAAAGAAAGAAAGTTCAAATCCATATGTCTACTCAGTAAGAATTTTTCTTGTATGTGATTGTAGCTGTCAGATACAATCAACCTACCACCAAGTAGTTGGCTCATCTCCCTTGGGATAATGCCACATTGCAGGTTTAGCATTGATTATTGTTACTGAAATATTGGACAGTTAGTTGTTGCTATTGAGAGTCTGTGCTGCTGAAACAAGGCTTAGCCTCTACCCTGTCATCATGGCTGTTGTGATATCTTGTTTTTAAAATAAAGTATGTCTGAAGATCAGAGGGTAGAGCTTGCCACTAGCTAACCATAGAGGCCATTGCCCCCATCCATTCCTCATAGGGGGTAAGGCCTTCCTTGGAGAGTCAACGAAGTCTGACATACCAAGTTGAGGCAGGATTAATCTGTTAGGGAGGCTCTGGCAGTGGCACCAAGACCTATCCCAGGGGCATGAACTGACTTTTTGAAGTTCATTCCCTATTGTGGGATACCTTGCTGATTATAATCTTATTGAGTGATAATAGCATCCCAGGCACAAAGGCTGACTGGTGTACACAGAACAGGTGACTCATCCACTTGTCTATTCATATCCTTCTCTGTTGTGTAAACCTTTTGGTAAAATATCATATGACATGCCTAGTCACATTTTTATTTTTGCTGTAAAGGACTCTCTTGGTGTACTTCTTCCTGCAATCTGTTTGTTACCAACTTTGTAATTATGTATCGTTCAAAGGAAAAGCAAAACCAAGAACACTGTTCAAAGTTTGCTTCTTCCTTATATACATCTCTAGTGCTGGCATAAAAGGTGTAAGCTCTGTTACTCTTTTAGACTCATTCATTCATGTAGCCCAGGTGGGTCTTTGACTCACAGGAATCCATCTGCCTCTGTCTCCCAAGACCTGGGATTAAAGGTGCATACCACCACTGCCTGGCACTTTTGTCTGACTAGTGTGGCTAGCCTTGCATGCTGCTCCCTAGGCAAGATTTATTAAATCATAAACAACATATAACCACATTTGACATTTTCTTATACTGAGTTATTTGAGTCCTATACCTTGGCTTTGAGACCTGAGATTCTCTCTTTGATGTGATCCAATCTGTTCATGAGTCTTTCCTCTGAGTTATTTTTAATTAAATTGTTGATTCATTGTTGCATTTTGGGTTTCATTTTTTATTTATTTATTTATCATTTTTTATTTTAATTTTAAATAGCTTGTTTTACATGTCAATCCCAGTTCCCTCTCCCTCCCCTCCTCCCGCACTCCCCTTCCTCCCCACCCTCCCACCCTATCGCCAAATACTTCCACATAGGGGATATCTAGAGTCTGTCATTTTACTCTGGGTAGGGTCCAGGCACTCCCCTAAGAGTCCAGGATGAGAGAGCATCCCTCTTTGTGCTATAGGCACATAAAGACTGTTTGTATACCAGGGATAGACACTGATCCACAGCTCAGGGCCCCATAGGTTGCCCAGGCCTTCTCGCTGACACTCACATTTGAGGGGTACAGATCAGTCCCATGCTGGCCTCCCCACTGTCAGTCTGGAGTCCAAGAGCTCTCCCCTGTTCAGATCAGCTGTCTCTGCTGGTTTTGCCAGCCCATTCTTTGCCAATTTGCTCATCACTCCTCTCTCTCTGTCACTGGGTTCCTTGGGTTCAGTTCAGTGATTAATTGTGTGTTTGCCTCTGCTTCCATCAGTCACAGGATGAAGGCTCCCAGATGGTTATAGACATCAAGTTCATTATCAGGAATGGGCATTCGAGGTGGTCTCTCCACTATTGCTTAGCTTGCCAATTGGTGTTATCCCTTTAGATCACTCGAGATCGCTCTGGTGCCTGATCTGTATTTGATCCTATGATTCCCTCTTCCCCCTATTCTACCCCCACCTCCTCAACTTCCTGTTCCCCCATGACAAACTCTCTTCCTCTTCACCCCCTCTCTTCTTCCCAGGTCCCACTCCCCCCCACCCCTCGCCGTGTTCCCCGTCCATTCAGGGGATCTTGTCTCCATCCTCTTCTCTTGGGTACTATGCATATATGCATATCTTTTAGGTTCTTTACTGTTTCCCAGACTCTCTATCAGTGGAAGTACAGACTAGCACTATCCTGATCCATGTCTAAAATCCATATATGAGTGAGTACATACCATGTTTGTCTTTTTGCGACTGGGTTACCTCACTCAGGATGGTTTCCTCCAGTGCTATCCATTTCCCTACGAATTTCAAGATTCCATTGTTTTTTTCTGCTGAGTAATACTCCATTGTGTAAATGTACCACATTTTCTCTATCCACTCTTCAGTTGAGGGGCATCTATGTTGATTCCAGGTTCTGGCTATTACAAATAATGCTGCTATGAACATAGTGGAGCAGATGCCCTTGTTGTATGAACTTGCCTTTGGATATATGCCTAAGAGTGGAATTGCTGGGTCTAGTGGTATATTAATTCCCATTTTCCTGAGGAATCTCCATACTGATTTCCAAAGTGGCTGTATGAGTCGGCACTCCCACCAGCAGTGGAGGAGTGTTCCCCTCTCTCCACATCCTCTCCAGCATAAATTGTCTTTGGTGTTTTTGATTTTAGCCATTCTGACAGGAGTAAGATGGTATCTCAGAGTTGTTTTGATTTGAATTTCCCTGATGGCTAAGGATGTTGAGCACTTTCTTAAGTGTCTCTTGGCCATTTTAGCCTCCTCTACTGAGAATTCTCTATTTAGCTCTCTACCCCACCTTTTAATTGGATCCTTTGGTGTTTTGGAGACTTGTTTCTTGAGTTCTTTGTAAATTTTGGAGATTAGCCCTCTGTCAGATGTAGGGTTAGTGAATATCTTTTCCCATTCTGTGGCCTGCCTTTTTGTCTTTTTGACTGTGTCCTTTGCCTTACAGAAGCTTTTTAGTTTCAGAAGGTTCCATTTGTTAATTGTCGATCTCAGTGCCTGTGCCACTGGTGTTATGTTTAGGAAGTGGTCTCCTGTACCAACTCTTGAAGAGTATCTCTCACTTTCTCTTCTAAAAGTTTCAGTGTGGCTGGATTTATGTTGAGATCTTTGATCCATTTGGACTTAAGTTTTGTACAAGGCGATAAACATGGATCTATCTGCAGTCTTCTGCATACCAGTACCCAGTTATGCCAGCACCATTTGTTGAAGATGCTTTCTTTTTTCCATTGTACAGTTTTAGCTTCTTTGTCAAAAATCAAGTGTTAATAGGTGTGTGGGTTAAAATTAGAGCTTTAGATTCGGTTCCATTGGTCTACCTGCCTATTTTTGTGTCAATACCAAGCTGTTTTCAGGACTATAGCTCTATAATAGAGCTTGAAGTCAGGTATGGTGATGCCTCCTGAAGTTCTTTTATTGTATAGGGATGTTTTAGCTATCCTGGGCCTTTTGTTTTTCCATATAAAGTTGATTAATGTTCTTTCCAGGTCCTTGAAGAATTGTGATGTAATTTTGATAGGGATTGCATTGAATCTGTAGACTGCTTTTGGCAAGATTGCCATTTTTATTATGTTGATCCTACCAATCCATGAGCATGGGAGATCTTTCCATTTTCTGGTATCTTCTTTGATTTCTTTCTTTAAAGACACAAAGTTCTTGATATACAGGTCTTTAATTTCCTTGGTTAACATTATCCCCAGATATTTGATGCTGTTTTTGGCTATTGTAAAGGGTGATGTTTCTCTGATTTCTTTCTCAGTCACTTCATCATCTGTATATAATAGGGCCACTGATTTTTTTGAGTTTACCTTGTATCCTCCCACATTACTGAAGGTGTTTATCAGCTCTAGGAGTAACCTTGCAGAGTTTTTTGGGTCACTTATGTAAACTATCATATCATCTGCAAATAGTGAAAGTTTGACTTCTTCTTTTCCTATTTGTATCCCCTTTATCTCCTTTTGTTGTCTTATTGCTGTAGCTAGAACTTCAAGTACAATATTGAAGAGATATGGAGAGAGTGGACAGCCTTGTCTTGTTCCTGATTTTAGAGGAATTGCTTTGAGTTTCTCTCCATTTAGTTTGATGTTAGCTGTTGGTTTACTGTATATTGCTTTTATTATATTCAGGTACATTCCTGTTATCCCTGATCTCTCTAGGACCTTTATCATGAAGGGGTGCTGGATTTTGTCAAAGGCTTTTTCAGCATCTAGTGAGATGATCATGTGGTTTTTCTTTCGCAGATTGTTAATATGGTGGATTACATTGATAGATTTTCTAATGTTGAACCATCACTGCATTCCTGGGATGAAGCCTACTTGATCATGGTGGATGATTTTTCTGATGTGTTCTTGAATCCGGTTTGCGAGTATTTTATTGAGTATTTTTGCATCAATGTTCATGAGGGAAATTGGTCTATAGTTCTCTTTCTTAGTTGTGTCTTTGTGTGGCTTGGGTATCAAGGTAATTGTAGCCTCGTAGAAAGAGTTTGGCAGTGAGCCTCCTGCTTCTATTGTGTGGAATACTTTGAGGAGTATTGGAATTAGCTCTTTGAATTTCTGGTAGAATTTTGCACTGAAGCCATCTGGGCCTGGGCTTTTCTTATTTGGGAGACTTTTGATGATGGCTTCTATTTCATTAAGGGTTATAGGTCTGTTTAGATTGTTTGTCTGTTCTTGATTTAGTTTTGGCAAGTGATATCTATCCAGGAAATTGTCCATTTCCTTTAAATTTTCAAATTTTGTGGAGTACAGATTTTCAAAGTATGCCCTGATGATTCTCTGGATTTCCTCAGAGACTGTTGTTATGTCTCCTTTTTCATCCCTGATTTTGTTAATTAGCATGCTCTCCCTCTGTCTTTTGGTTAGTTTGGACAGAGGTTTATCTATTTTGTTGATTTTCTCAAAGAACCAACTCTTTGTTTCATTGATTCTTCTCAGTGTTTTTCTGGTTTCTACTTGATTGATTTCAGCCCTCAATTTGATTATTTCCTGGCGTCTGCTCCTCCTGGGGGAATTTGCTTCTTTTTGTTCTAGAACATTCAGCTGTGCTATTAATTCTCTAGTATGACTGTTCTCCAGTTTTTTCATGTGGGCACTTAGTGCTATAAACTTTCCTCTCAGCACTGCTTTCAAAGTGTCCCATAAGTTTGTGTATGTTGTGTCTTCATTCTCATTGAAATCGAGGAAGTCTTTAATTTCTTTTTTTATTTGTTCTTTTACCCAGGGATGGTGCAATTGTGCATTGTTCAATCTCCATGAGTTTGTTGGGTTTCTGCGATTTGTGTTATTTTTGAATTCTAATGTTAATGCATGGTGGTCTGATAAGATGCAGGGGGGTTATTCCAATTTTTTTTTGTATCTGTGGAGATTTGCTATGTTTCCTATTATGTGGTCAGTTTTAGAGAAGGTTCCATGTGGTGCCGAGAAGAAGGTATATCCCTTTGTATTTGGGGGGAATGTTCTATAGATGTCTGTTAAACCCAGTTGGGTCATAACTTCTATTAGTTCTTTTGTTTCTTTGTTAGGTTTCTGTCTGGAGGTCCTGTCTAGCGGTGAGAGCGGAGTGTTGAAGTCTCCTACTATTAGTGTGTGAGATTTTATGTGCATTTTGAGCTTTAGTAATGTTTCTTTCACGAATGTAGGTGCCTTTGTATTTGGGGCGTAGATGTTTCAAATTGAGACTTCGTCTTGATGTATTTTTACTTTGATGAATATGAAGTGTCCTTCTTCATCTCTTTTGATTGATTTTAATTTGAAGTCTAATTTGTTAGATATTAGGATTGCCACACCCGCTTGTTTCTTGGGACCATTTGATTGGAAGATCTTTTCCCAACCCTTTACTCTGAGATAACATCTGTCTTTGATGTTTCTTGTATGCAGCAGAAGGAAGGGTTCTGTCTTTGTATCCATTCTGCTAGTCTGTGTCTTTTTATAGGCAAGTTGAGGCCGTTGACATTGAGGGATATTAATGACCATTGATTGGTGATCCTTGTTTGTGCTTGATTTATTGTTAGTGAAGTTATTTTGTGTAGTTTCTCCTCCCTTTTTCTTTTGGTGTTTTGTAAAATGTGATTATATATTGCCTGTGTCTTTGTGAATGTAGTTATCTTCCTTGGCTCTAGGTTTTCCTTCTAGCATTTTCTGTAGAGCTGGATTCCTGGATACGTATTATTTAAATCTGGCTTTGTCATGGAATATTTTTTTTCTCCATCTATGGTAATTGAGAGCTTTGCTGGATATAGTAGTCTGGGCTGGCATCCTTGTTCTCTTAGCATTTGTAGGACATCTGTCCAGGATCTTCTGGCTTTCATCATTTCGATTGAGAAGTCAGGTGTAATTCGGATCGGTCTGCCTTTGTATGTTACTTGGCCTTTTCCTTTAGCTGCTCTTAATATTTTCTCTTTACTCTGTAGGTTTGATGTTTTGATTATTATATGGCGAGGTGACTTCTTTTTCTGGTTGAGCCTATTTGGTGTTGTGTAAGATTCTTGTACTTTCATAGGCATATCTTTCTTTAGGTTAGGGAAGTTTTCTTCTATGATTTTGTTGAATATGCTTTCTGTACCTTTAAGTTGAATTTCTTCACCTTCTTCTATACCTATTATTCTCAGGTTTGGCTTCTTCACGGTGTCCCATATTTCCTGGATATTTTGTGTTAAGGATTTGTTGGTTTTGAGATTTTCTTTGGTTGACGACTCTATATCCTCTAATGAGTCTTCAACACCTGAGATTCTCTCTTCTCTCTCTTGTATTCTATTGGTGATACTTGCATCTGTAGTTCCTGATCGTTTACCCAGCTTTTCTATTTCCAGCATCCCTTCATTCTGTGTTTTCTTTATCGTTTCTATTTCAGCTTTCAATCCTTCAACTGTTTGAGTTGTTTCCTTAATTTTTTTGGTTGTTCTTTCTTGGTGCTCTTTAGATTCTTTGAGAGATTTGTTTATTTCTTGAATTTTTCCCCCATTTCATGGATTTTTTTGTTTGTTTTTTCTTCTATTTCTTTAAGGGATTTCCCCGTTTCTTCTTTGAGGATCTCCATCATCTTCATGAAATAATTTTTATGGTCTGTCTCCTCTTCTTCGTTTATGTAGTGCTTTTCGGGTCTTGCTGGTGTTGGATCCCTGGATTCTGGTGGGGTCATGTTGGTGTTTCTCTTGCTGAGTGATCTCTTATTCTGTCTTCTTCCCATCTCTTCTTTCAGTGGGTGCTGGTGGGTCTTTCCGTCTCCACTGGTCTCCTTCCTTCCTGCAGCTGAAGCTGGGGATGCTGACACAGAGTTTGGGTCCTGGTAGGGCTGATGTCTTTCCTGAAGCTGGACTTGCTGGGGTTGGGGTCTTGGAATTGTTGACTTCTTTGCTGTGTGGGCAGGTCTGCTGAAGCTGTACTCGCTGGGGTTGAGGTCTTGGAAGGGCTGATGTCTTTCCTGAAGCTGGACTCGCTGGGGTTGGGGTCTTGGAAGGGCTGATGTCTTTCCTGAAGCTGGACTCGCTGGGGTTGGGGTCTTGGAAGGGCTGATGTCTTTCCTGAAGCTGGATTCGCTGGGGTTGGGGTCTTGGAAGGGCTGATGTCTTTCCTGAAGCTGGACTCGCTGGGGTTGGGGTCTTGGAAGGGCTGATGTCTTTCCTGAAGCTGGACTCGCTGGGGTTGGGGTCTTGGAAGGGCTGATGTCTTTCCTGAAGCTGGATTCGCTGGGGTTGGGGTCTTGGAAGGGCTGATGTCTTTCCTGAAGCTGGACTCGCTGGGGTTGGGGTCTTGGAAGGGCTGATGTCTTTCCTGAAGCTGGACTCGCTGGGGTTAGGGTCTTGGAGGGGCTGATGTCTTTCCTGTGTGGGCAGGTCTTCTGGATGCCAGGAGCAGCCTGGAACATCAAGGGGGATGGGGGATGGGCAGGCGGTCCCCGCCAGAGACCCAATCTCACCTGAAGCTAGACTCGCTGGGGTTGGGGTCTTGGAGGGGTGATGTCTTTCCTGTGTGGGCAGGTGTTCTGAAGCTGGACTCGCTGGGGTTGGGGTCTTGGAGGGGCCGATGTCTTTCCTGTGTGGGCGGGTCTTCTGGATGCCTTGGGTTTCATTTTATTTGACCTTTTCTTCCAAGATTCTCTCCTTATTAAATCCTGTTTTAATACCTTAAATTGTTTTTTGCTGTTTCATTCAACTGTCCGTGTTCTTGTGCTCTTCATTCTGGCATTTATTCAAATCCTCTTTGGACTTCTTGATCATGTTTATTATTGCTATTTTGAAACTATTGTCTTGTCCAGGGAACATTTTGCATATGTCTACTGTCTTGGTTTTTCCTGTTTGAACTTTTGCCATATAACCTAGGCATCTGGAGTTAGGCTATTGGTAGTGTTTTCAGATGTGGAGTCTCTCATTTATTTTTAGTAGGTCGTTTGCTTAGAGTCCAATTTTAAGATTTCTTTGCACACTTTGAAGCAACTATTTTTATCATTCATTTTTATTTTGTGTTAGTATGCAAAATCACAGGTTTCATTAAAATCATTTCAAACAACTTTGTATTTGCAAATCCTTCTCTCTCTGTTCTCCCTGCTGCCTTTCACCCTTTTGTAACCTTCTACTTTCAGTAGCTCTTACCAGCTTTCATTAGGCACTGCTTCTCTGAACCACTTTTCCGTTGCCTCCATTTTAGTTCACAAGCTATAGTCACTTTCATACTCTCTAAGAAGTACATGGAGACATTAAAAGTTAAGATTTGTGTGAAAGAGAACACGTGGTTTTCCTTTTCCTTTTTTTTTTCTTAGTGGTCTGTATCATCTCACTTAGTGCAAATACTTTGCCACATGTGAGGGGTTTCTACTTACTTGCTCTTCCACCGAACACTTTAAATTTTTATAAAGTGAAAGCATCACTTTCCCATGTATCATAATTTAACATTCCTTCACTTTTTGAGTGATCATTATTTTGATAATTTATTCTAAAAATGTGACAGGCAATTCTACATTCTTTTTGTCTCTTTTGATATACTTTTTCTTCCTGAATGTCACTGTCTTTAGTCACACAGAAGGGAGAAAATCTGTGTATGCTTTTCATTATCTGTTGATAATTTTGTGGCTGCCAAAGAGAGGTTTCCTGATAGTTTTGGTAACAGAACATATAACGTAGGTTAATTTGATAATTTACATTTCCTATGGTCTGATAGGGTGCAAGTCTGGTTCTTGATTCTAAGTATTTTTCTCTTTTATCCACATGGTTTCTTATCGTGTGTCCTTAGCGTCTAATCCATTCCTATCAAGTTCATGTCTGTGTGTTGCCAGCCATACCATGTTGATTCCAGCAGACCACTTTGGCACAGTCCCTGGATAGGCTGCCAGCATCTAGTTTCCTTACCTCCTGTCACTACCTTATGATCCTTCCCTGTGGGAACTACCATTTCAAATGTGAGTCACTTGGTAGAGTGTGAAAAACTGGTGAAGGAATGCTTACAAGAAGTACTTAGAGCCTCTTAAAATAGATCACATATTGGCATAAGGAAGGATTTCAGAAAACATTCTTCATATTTGTGAATGCAGGAGGTCTGGCATGGAACAGGATGCTTGTCACTTGAACTGGAATGCATTTGGTGACTCCAGTGCGGATGACAAAGCTTAGTAGACCTGAAATCATCCAACTGCATCTTTTAGAGTATTACTACATTATTGTTTGAGATAAGGGGTTGGGTAACTGTAGGAATTCATTTAATTCTTTTGTGAATAACTATTGGTTTAAAAGAAATTATAAAATTATTCTAATAGTATGAAGTTAATGAAAAAATATTGAGTTCTAGCTACTGTATCAATCCTTGGAGACTCCATAACAAATGCCATCTCCTGGAAGCTTGACTCAATAATTTTATTTCTGGGATAAATTACAAAGGTTTATACTTTCCATGGCAAGCAAAGATCTGTTTTTAAAAACTACATTTAAACATGTACATGTGGTTTAATAATAATGAAATGAGTAACTGATAATGATGTACATTCTTTCTGTCATATTTACTAAATTTTCATAAAATAATTATATGAATAAAAGTAACCTCACTAATTATTATTAAATACTATGACAGCATCTTAGATTTGGAGGTCCTAGTTACAGATTATTTATTTTATTATGTAAATTTTAATGATAACAAAGTATGCTGGTATTATTAGACATTGTTTATCTGATTAAGTTAAAACAGATATGAAGAAAACAAAGTAACAGTGCTTTCTTTAACATTATATTCATAAAATTACATATTTTAATAATGTTTTACAAAGACAATTGTACCTTTATACATGAAAGCTTTGAAATCATATTTTATATAATGGTATACATTGGGTTCATGGTCTTATACATAGCTATGAAGAAATTATTACTTAAGAAACATTTCACATTGCAACTTAATAAAACTATATTAGTATGAAACATGAATTGTTGTATCCAAAATACATAGATTTTTTAGATCAGATACAAATAGACAACATTTTAGAGGTAACATCCCAGTGCAACATCCTCCTACAGATTTATGAAAGAAGGCTTCCTAAATAGGCCCATGACTTGACCAAGGTCATATCAGTGGCTTCTGTGCTGAGACAGAAATCTGGTCTTCATGAATTTATTCAAATTTCTGTATGATTTTCACAAGGCCATGTGTATCACATATGGCACCCAGATTGGGTGGTTTGCAGTAAGAACAAGTGTGTTTCCTCCTCTCAGCATGGAGTACTGGCAGGAGAGCAAACACATTGCTAAACACCCCTGTAAGTTCTTGTTATGATTAATTATGGTGCTTGGGTATGTAGTACTGCAAAGGACTAAAATGTATGACAGGTGTGTTTCTGATAGTACTCCGGTTGTATTATAGACCCTTCTCTACATTTTGATTCCTTCTTAGAGGAGTGAAGAAGCCGCATTATGCAAGCACATGATCACATTTTGATTTTTCTATTGTCTGTTTTGATCTATTGAAGGTTGTTTAACTGCTATGTAGAATACAATAATTATTTCTTCTTTTATAGTAGGTCATTGGGGCTACTCATGGATAATACCAGTTCAATTCCTGGTGAATAGTATCACTTGATCAATGTTGTGTGATGATATTGATAACAGTAATAATGACACACCCTACTTTGCCATTTTCCATCCTCCTATTGGTCAGCTGTCTTTTTGCTGGTATTTTATTGGGTTGACCTTTCCCATGACTTGTCTCCAGGGGTCACTGTCACAACTTTTGTTTCTTTTCCCATTGAACTCATGTAATCCCATGGGTTTTATTTCTGTGTGTATTTCAATGACTTTCAAGATATAGTCTCTCTAAGATTTCTACAACTGTCTTTACACATCTATTGGATTAGCTGAAATATTAAAGGGTAGTGTGGAATCTTGTATGGAGCATGCCCATACATTTTGTTGCTATTATTTCATAAATAATATACAGTAATAATACTTTCACTGTTTTAAGTATTATATAAGTAATATAGAGATGACAAAGTATACAGGAGGATGTGTGAATGTTAAGCTATGGGGCTCAAAAAATCTTCAGATTTGTGAATCTGTTTATCCTAGATGATGTGAAGGGGTTCCTTGTTAATCTCAAATAATGACTAGTTTTTCTATTGCTCAGGCACACAATCTTGGATTGATTCTTCCTCTCTCCTGTTTGGGAATATCTGATTATACTGTGAAACATGCGCTTGCATTTGTGTTAACTAAAATTAAAATAGGATCAGGATGCTGAGTTAGCAACTAGTTGACAGAAAGTAATCAAAGGACCTCAGAGGGCTTATGGAAGAGATGAGAAGATGCATCAGAAGGAGTAGTGAGGGATTTCTAGTGGCCTAGATTTTTTTGTTTTGATAGAGTAGAGGGAGACTCTTTTTGGGAGATGCCAACAAGGAGAGAAGATTAGCTAGTTGCTACTCAACCTCTCTGAGCTAGCAGATTTTCACCCCATGTTTTGAGTCTTCATCCTTATTTATAAACAGAATGATAGAGTTTTAGTTAAATCTACCTTTAGTGGCAGCAACAGAGATGGTGCCTGAGAGAACAGAATTCCGTGCTAGGCTGTGACTTGAGAGGCCAGGCCACTGCCAGAGAATCAGGCAGACAATGACAAGTTGGACTTGCTGGCTGGAATAGCAGTAGATTAAGGCTCAACCTCTGTGACAAAGATAAAACACTCTCCCACTAGAGGTCTAAAGTAACATGGAATCATTTCCTGGTAACCAGGTGATGAGGGCAAAGAAGGACTTTATAAATAAGAGCGACAGAAGAGCTCAGACATCTCTCAGGGCCTTCAGTGAGATCACTTCTCAGTATAGAACAGAAATCTGAGGATGCTGTCATAGTGCCAAATGATAGGTATTCTGGATTTGTTCAAGGAATAATGCAATCCTTTCCAAATTGATCCCAGGAAACTGGGCTTAACAAGGGTTAGGACAGGGGATCTGGTATAGATGAGGAGACCCGAAGAATATGGAACCTATTTGCTTCAGGGAGCAGCATCAATCTGGAGTTATTTAAAGATCTTGAAAGGTATAAAATTTTAGATTAGTCATCATCCATTTGTCTTTTGCACCAACACAATCTATGTGCAAGTAACAAATGTTTCGTTAAAATTTTCAGCAGTCTTTCTTATATAAAGAAATAACTTTCACTGTTAAATAGTGAAAATTATGGAGAGAAAATAATATTTCCATTATTAATAATATACATTATTGTAGGTTTTCATTCTAGATAACCTTCACACATTTACCTGTATTCAAAAGCACCAAACGTTGGAAACCAGCTTATAAACTCCCACCAACTTCTAAAATAGATATAATTGAGGAGATGAGGATCAGAATTGTCAAAACAATTTGCTCTGTGTGCAGATTATAAAATGTATTTCTTAAACGAAGAGTACTCTTGATTCAGACTGAGAACACATGCTGTTTCTACCATGTGCCAGTAAGGTGTCTGAAGCAGGTGATGAAATATCAAATCAAGCAGAAGTTCCAATTAGACTGAAGTGAAGGTGGAAAGGTGAGCCATTTAACAACAACAAAGGTCCACAAACAGAAACAATCCAAATTACATAAAAATAATTTTGGCTTCCCTAATTGTATCAACCCAAGTACAAAGCCAAGGCCGCCTTACCTGGTATTAGCCAATATGAGTGGGGCAGAAGCTTTCTCGCCAATCCTAAATGCTATTTTCTCCAAGTACCTTTTTCTTTCAACAACATGACCTCCAGCAGGCTTGGGAGCTATGCTCCATATGATCAGAACAGAGACTGTCCCTCTCTGTAGGGCATCCAGGAGAACCTCTTCTTTGTGAGGTGCCTTCTTCTCACTAGCTATGATTTGGTTGCATGCATATTTTATTTTTAAATTTAAATTAGAAACAAGGTTGCTTCACATGTCAATTCCAGGTCCCTCTCCTTTTCCCTCCCCTCCTCCCATGCCCTCTCACCAACCCCCCCAATATCCCCTCATTTCCCCAGGGAGGGTGAGGCCCTCCATGGGGGTGTTCGTAGTCTGTAATTTCATCCAGGGCAGGGCCTAGACCCCACCCCAAGAATTCAGGGTGAGAGTGAATCTCTCGTTGTTGTATGAATGGGCATCTTTTGGATATATACCTAAAAATGCTTCTTAGCCTAAAGACAAAGCAATGGGATGGACTATAAGAGTGGTTCACAACCTGTGGGTTGGAACCCATCGGGGGGTCACATTTCAGATATCCTGAATATCAGATATTTACATTATGATCCATAATAGTAGCAAAATTATAGTTATGTCGTAGCAATGAAATAATTTTCCGTTGGAGGTCACATAACATGAAGAACTGTTTTAGGCAGTTGCAGCATTAGGGAGGTTGAGAACCACTGGGCTATAACTTTCCTTGAAGGAAAAATAATAACACTTTCCCAAATCTACAGTGAGGGAGACATACTTCAGGAAGAAGGCATTCATCTTCTGCAAATCCCTGTGGAAAGGGCACTCTAATTGGATAGATGTTAACTGAGAGGTACTGTGTTTGGGACTGGAATAGCTTTTGAATGGCTTCCTTAAAGCAGTTGTATGAATTTTTTTTATATTTATGAGTTATCTAGAATAAAGAGTTCTCACTTTAATTAGAATAAGAGAGATTTTATTCTGTAACTAAATGAGTGACACAGAAACATCAATTCAAGCTGATGTTCCAAATAACATGTTCCATTATGGTAATAGCTTAAACAAAACTTTTCTTGTGATTTTTAAAATTTAAATTAGAAACAAGCTTGTTTTACACGTCATTCCCAGTTCCCTCTCCATTGCCTCCTCCCCTGCACCACACCCACCCCCATCCTATCACCTTTCTGCTCCCCAGGGTGGGTGAGGCCATCATCCATGGAGGATCTACAGAGTCTGCCATATCATTTGGAGCAGGGCCTAGGCCCTCCCTGCCATGTCCAGACTGAGAGACTATCCCTCTATGTGGAATGGGTTCCCAAAGTCCATTCATATACTAGGGATAAATACTGATCTGCTACCAGAGGCCCCATAGATTGCCAGGCCTCCTCACTGACACCCGCATTCAGGGGGTCTGGATCAGTCCTATGCTGGTTTCCCAGCTTTCACTTTGGTGTCCATGAGCTCCCACTTGCTCAGGTCAGCTGTTTCTGTGGGTTTCTCCAGCCTGGTCTTGACCCCTTTGTTCGTCACTCCTCCCTCTCTGCAACTGGATTCCAGGAGTTCGGCTCAGTTTTTAGCTGTGGGTATCTGCTTCAGCTTAATGGCTCAGTCATTAAAGGCTATGTTCACAACCAAAAATATAAGCAGAACTAAACAAGTTTTTATAGTTATAGAGCAAAAAATTCATTCATCAAATCACTGTCCAAATGTATGGGTAGAGACATGAAGAAAGCAAGTTACAGCAAAATGTTTCTGCTATTGTTTTCATATGTCTTCTGATGACATTCTTATTCTTGGGGCTTGTTGAAAGTTTACAACCTGCTAAGTTATTACATTCTAAATATTTTCACATGATAGCGTCAAGTGTGTTTATCAAACATGTAGATGGGCAGTGAAGAGATACAGATGGCCCAAGAAAATTTGCCTCTGAATTGGAAACATTCCAACTATCAACAGACATCAAGTTTAAGAAAATCAATCAACTTTATAGAATCTTTAACATTGAAGGAACCATTTTTTTTCTAGGCATTTTTATTCACACTAGGAAAGGGAGCCATGAATGATTACTGTAATATGCACAATGCCAGAAGTAACTTCATCCATTAATGTACTCACACATTAATATTTTCTGGCTAATGTACTCATACAGCAACAATTTTCAACTCCATAGTGTATTAGGCACTAGTTAGTGCTTCAATGAGCTCATGCTCTTATGACGGGAACTAGTAATTAAAATGTCATCTGTTAGGTATTCTAATAGATGTTACTATAGGAGCCATTTGGAATAAATTCTGAGTTAGGAAGTACTGTGAAGAGTCACCAAGGAATATTTTCTTGAAAAAGAGTACTAGAATTGAGTTAAGGCTCCACAAGTATTAGTCAAACGAATTAAGATAGTTCAGACAGAGCTGTCTGCCCAAGTCATGTAGGTAATACATGGTGTTACTCACCTGAAAGCAGTATTTTACAGAAATATTTATTCAAGGGACTTTGGGATTTTGTAAACTACTGTTATAAATATAATCGTGAAACTAGGTGAATCTATAGTTGTTTCAAAATATGAACTGTGAATTACATTGTGAATATCACTGTCTTTACCTCTCACTGGTTGTGAGTTTGAGCCCAGGAACCAAGCAGAGAAAGTTGATGGGGTAGGGGAGGGGGTGTGATGGAATGGAATGAAATGTGTTCATGTAGACAAGAGAGTCAGAGATCCTAATGCATAGCTTTTAAAAGCAGCCCACTGCTGATTTTCCTCCAGTGCTCCCAGATGGAGTCATTTACCATTTATATCTAAACAAGGAAGAGAAAATACACTGTGTGGGAGACCAAAGAAGAGTTTTGTAGAGAAGCAAGGTGACTATTCAACCTCCAAGAGTCTTTTGCTTTTTAACAAAATATAATCTACTTGTCTATAAATTAGAGTTAAAGAGAAGAAAGAAAACCTTAGAAGTCTTCAAAGGAAAAGTCACTTCCTTATTTGCAATGGGGACACCTCCGGCAGGGCTTAACCATACATTGCTTTCCTTCCTCTTGTTGTCATTGGAACTATTAGTTAAGAAGTCTTGGAATAACAGGTCTTGCCTAAACATGATGTGAACAAGTGCTTTTGTGGTTAAGAAACTAAATATAAAGGAAAGATAGATAGTATTCTCTGTGAAAATCTTGCCTCTGTAGACAAACCCTATGTTAGGAACTGCTGGCTACAAGAGTCCTTTCTGAGTCTGATGGCACTGTGTCTAGCCATTGTTTGATCTGACTCTGAAAAGCACAGCTGGAACCTTATGGAACACTTTTGTGGAAAACAAACAAACAAAATAATTTTAGTCTTGATAAGGTGACCAAAATCTGCACTCAAACTCCCCAGTATATTTTATTACCTTTCAGAGTGCCTTTCATTCTCTTAAACTTTGTGTGTAAATTCTTTCTTAAAATTTCTTTGGAGGCTGAGAGGATTTTTGAGTGATTAAGAGTGCTTGTTACTTTTTCAGAGGGTGAGTTCTCAGCACCAATGATGAGCATTGGGTCGTATTAGATGCTGTCTTCCGCCTTCACAAGCAGTCACAGACATGTGGCATGTGTGCATCATGCACACACACACACACACACACACACACACACAATAAATATAATGAAATGAAACAAAAATATTCTTTAAAAAAGCAAGCTCTGCTTCGTAAAAATTTCTGATAGCAATTTCAATTGCATACTTTCTGTTGAAATCACAATATTTATTCATCATAAAACAAAATTAAATGTATTATAAGCAAATCTATGATTCTCTCTACTGAAAATTAGACCCACTTCTTTGTATAGATTATGTTTTTCCTTTAGTGGAATTAGCTGAGTGAAGACAATAAATACGTATTTGAGAAGAGAAGTCATTATCATATTTGTCAAAAATTAGCAATAATTACCATGAACTTACTTGAATGATATTATAACTATTATCATAAGGAACTTCTCAGGTAGCCAAGGATGACCCTGAACTTTGAATCTTTTTGTCCCATCTCTTAAATTCTGGGAGCACAGGCATGTGCCACCACACCTGATTTATACAGTATTGAGCCTTGAATTCAGGGCTTTCTGCATATACAATCTTGTGCCAAGAGATAGTGGGAATTTATTAAATTGAAAACACATTAATGTGAGGAAGACTGAGATAAGTAGTGAAATTACCATTTCTGTATTTTGTGTTTATATACATACACGTTAAATGCAAAATGATTTGCCAAGGTAAGATTTGGCCACTCGGGAGGCAGAGGCAGGCAGATCTCTATGAGTTTGAGGCCAGGCTGGACCGACAGCCTCCAAAACAATACAGAGAAACCCTGTCTCATAAAACCAAAAAAAAACCCAAAAAGATAAGATTCGGCATCAGACATAGTTATTACCATGCTTCTGAGTCATGGTCTCATTATATAGCCCTGCTTGGCCCAGAGCTCAATATTTAGACTAGGCTGCCTCTGACTATGGATTATTGGTATTAAAGGCTTGAGCGGCTACTCCTGGCTCTTTATGATGCATTAAAATGTGATATGAAGCATGATTCTTAAGCACTGAATTTCATTTTTCCTTATCTGTACAAGGAGGAAAATACTATCTAACAAACATACTTATAGAAACTAAAATCTAACAATTGACAAGATATAGTTAATGCCAACTTGCAATGTGAATTAATAAAAAAAATCAGATCCAGGGCTGATGAGATAACTCAGCACATAAAGGTACTTAATTCTGAGGCTGATGACCCGGGGTTGATTTTCAGAACCCACACAGTGGGAGGAGAAAACCAACTCTCTCAAGTTGTTTTCTAACATATACATTATGGTACATATGCAGACACACACACACACACACACACACACACACACACACACACTACACAAATGACTAACCTATAAACAATGCAAACAGAAATATAAAAATCAGTTCCTTGTAGTGATAAAGAATCCAAATGCAGATATAATTTATTTACGTTCTAGGCAATTTAGTTCAATGTATTTTTTGAATAACTATTTTATCAGATACTCTTGGCTCACAGGAAGTCACCATTAGCAAGCAAAATGACCATCTTCCACAAGAGAAACTATCAATAAAGATAACAGAATTATATACTGATAATTTTAAGAAGATGAATCTTGGTGAATTATGTGAAATAAGCCTTAAGAAAGTCAGAGATGTAGATGTGGGTGCTGTGCAGAAAGGAACAGCTATCAGATCACAGCACTGCACTACTCTTTGAGAGATTCCAAGGTGACCCCAGCCTAGCAGCATGAAGCATATGGCTGATGTTCTGTGTGTGCTAAGGTGTGATAAGTTTTGTGTCCTTGTCTTCAACAGAACACATCCTAGGAGATACTTGGCTTCTTCATTTTGCACTGGGACTGAAGATTTGTAAGAGTTCATCTGTGTGTCAGAGTAAAGTCATATACATGCTTGTGCCCTGACTGTGAAAGGTGCTGGAAAAACGAGTTTCTTGCATGATCTCAGAACATGGGAAATTCTCCAAACAGAAGAACTGGAAAAAGCACTATTGAACTTAAAAGCAAGGAGAATTTTCAACAAACTTTCCTCTCGGTAGGCCAATATCAACATTCTCTTCTCTATTCTTAAAATTAAAAATAAGAAATGTGGTAAATTACATATAATATAAAATTTACCATGTGAGACATTTTAAGTATATGATTCATAAGTAAGTATAGCTACATTTTGTGCAATATTCAGACATGTTTAAGATGATTCTGTTCATTATTTTGTGTGCTTCGCTACTGATATCAATTTTGCTTTACTCATGGTTATCCGATTCTTTTGGCTTCAATCGACTTAAACAAACCCTAACCAGCCAACCAACAAGCCTAAGGGCTCCAGAAGGGACAGTCTAGATGCTGTTACAGTGCTACCACCCTTTCTCTTTTTCCTTCCTTATCTCTGATTTTCCTTTGCCAGTATCCTTCTGGCTTAGTTTATTACTAAGACAAACTTCTCCAACTTCACATTTTCTGGAAGATCACCAGACTCACATCATCCTAATACTGATCTCCAGCCATGAGCACTTGTCTCTGTTAACAAACCTAAGAAAAAGCTTCTATGGCTGCTTAGCATGGGTTTACTGCACTGAGGGACCCCAGCCAAACTGTTTCAGATTAGGCAGCTGGATTTCACCATGTTTATTCCTGGGTGAGACAGAGCATTAGGCCTGACAGTTCTTCTATGCTGTTTGTGTTCTGTGGCTCAAGGGAAGGTCCTAAAATCATTGCTCAGAGCACATCCTCACAAAAGCACGAAGGCTTCATTGTACTTGCTGCAATACTTCTGTCTTGTTTTCACTAAATGAGTCCTTTCTATTGTTTAAATAGAAAATGAGTGTTTTCTATTTAAGATTTGCTTGTCTATTATTATTAGCTGTGTGTGGTACTCTGGTGTAATCAGAAGGACATCCTCATTCCTACTAAGCAGGCTGTGTCTCCAGTCAGGACACAGTAACCTTAAGTAACCTTAACAAAGTATGTTTGAGGTTTTTTTCTGTTTTTAGTTTTAAACATAATTCTTTATTGGTTCTTTGGAAATTTCATATCATTCATTCCAATCCCATTCACCTCCAAGTTCCTTCATATCTACCCCTCAATCTGCAGTATGCCCCTAAAATTAATTAAAAACAAAACAAAATAAACAAAGGGCCTATTTCACTCCTCCATCTTTCTGATACCTCTGCATTCATTCTAATGGCATCAGTAACTGCAGCGTGTCATTCAGTACCCTTATTGTTCAATCAGCTCTACCTGCAAAATTCTCATTGCAATGAGCCATTGGTCTGGTTCAAGGCCTCTGGTTTTTGGTACACCATCATCACTGGGCCCTCATTGGAACTCCCTTCAGATATCTTGTTGTTCTGAGTCATGGAGTTATTGTTCAGTAGGACCAGTCTCTTTGTACATTCCAGCAGGTCTTAGATGGAGCAACTAGTTAGTATGAGCCAAACCAAGGCCCAGGATTTGGGTCTGTGTGGTAGCTGAGCTGATCTGTCTGGTCCATTGGGACCAACTCTTCATTGAGGCACAGAGCCAGCTCCTTTAGGCCCATGTCATTCAGCTCTCCCAAACCTGTGTTGAGGGGTAGGGCCATCTCTTTCAAGTGCTAGGTTCAGCTCTCTCACGGGTGGTGGGAGGCAGCTCTCTTGCTGCAGTGTTCATTGAGGGGTAGGGCCAGCTATGCCAATGTCAGTGAGCAACAGGCCTGACTAAAGCAACAGGGCTGACTCTGATTTCAACGTGCATAGTTCTAATGACCTGCTGTGTTAACCCAAGGCATGGGTCAAGGACCTAGACACGTCCCTGGGCAGCAGCTCCGGCCCAAACAGCACCATGGCCCCAGCAACAGCACAGCCCTTTTATACAAACACCACCACAGGATGCTGCCTAGACCCTGGGCATCTGTGAGACCTTAGGTGGCACCACAGGCCATGAACTTCACAGACTTTAAATATGGATGATAAGACCACAAACCCAGACATGGTCCTCTGCAGCAGCCCAGGTTCCGACGTGTGCATGGCTCCAGATGATAGCTCAGATCCCTGACATCAGCATGGTCTTTCATGGTAATAGGAGTCATGGACATTAACTCAGACCCTGGTTGTGGCAGGGTCATGAACATAAACATGGTCCTCAGCAGCGGTCCTGGCCTGGATGACACCATGCTCTAGGTGGCAGCACAGGCCCCTCAAATAGGTGGTCCTGTTGGCGGCATGGCCCATGGGTGATAACCTTACCAGGGTTTGGATGTCACTTTGGCCCCAGGTGACAGTGCAGGCCACATTCTCATCACTAAGGCTCCAATGGCAGTGTGGCACTTGGACATCAACAAGGCCCCAGGTGTCTGATTGAGATTATTCCTTAAAGTCAAAGGCAGACAATGCTAATTACTTCATGAATAGGAAACAGTTCCTCAGCCCAGGTCATCTGTTTTAACTTTGGTCTATTTCTTGTTTATGAACTCCTATGAACTTTTTTTTAATGACAGTAAAATTGAGTGCAGGCACTGTGCAGATGTCTCAGACTAAATGATTATAGGACAATTCACTAGAACTTGGAGATAAAAAGAATATAGTAAGAATAAAAGAATATTAACCAGCAAATAAAATTTAATGACATAGATGAATCAATCACTTAAAACGGGCATGAGAAGTAATATGAAGCAGAATGCAATTATAAAGAACTAATTAGAAATTCAGAACATGAAAAATAAGATGGTTGGCAGCTCAAGCAAAGAAATGAAAAGAGAAAACCTGAGGAATAAATTATTTAATGAATTTAAGTTCACCCCAAAAAGCTGTAATGATTCTGGAAGTATGATTAATCTGTAGTTCCTCTAATATCTATTCATTTTCCAGTTTATTGTCTGACATACCATCCTTACAACTTTCATGTGAGAATTTCAGGCTATATAATTGACCTCTTGTCTCTCCCAACCCTCAAACTAAGAATGCTATCAGATAATATCTGCGGCTTATAGTAGAGATGAAGGAAAAAATCATACTGCAGATATGAGAGTTAACAGGTACAGTTTGTTGTGTGAAGGTTTTTCCATCTTTTAAAGTTTCTATAACTGACAAGTAGTTTTTACCATTCTGAATAAATTTATATTGAGTTTTATTTTACTTTACTTAAAGAGTCACACTACTCCTTATGGTTGCTTCTGGTACAACACACTAAAATTTAATGCTGAAGTGGTGGGAATAACTATTTATTAACTCCCTACATGTGTTATAGCATTGTTTTCATTTAGTCAATCAAAGTGGACTCTGAAAAGTTGTTCTATCTCTGAGAATAGAGAGAATAGAAAGGTGATTAGCAGAGGATGGTGTGAGTAGGAAGTGGTCAGAAAGGAGGAAATTTGACCAATATTATTATGGTTTGAGTAATGTGTTTGGGTGCCTGGTTGACAAGGGGTGGGCTTGTGATACTTAACTTTTACTGTCGACTTGACTAAATTTAGAATGTGCCAGAAGATGTGTTTTTTGGAGTGTTTCCAGAGAGATGTAAATGAGTCACAAAAAACCCTTTCCAAATGTTGGTGATAAAATTCTATGTGCTAGAGTCCTGGGCTGAACAGAAGGTAAACAAAGACACAGCTTGAGCCCCACCATTCATCTTTGGCTGCATTTTGACTATGGGTACTACATGAGCAGCTGTCTCATGCCCCTTCTCCTACATCTTCCTTCCAAGATGGACTATATTCTCAGCCAGTTCAAATAAATCCTTGTTTTATCAGATTTTTTTCTATAACAGCATGAAAATTATTTAGTACAAAGAGATTCTAAGCTATAGCCAAAAGTGAGAAGTTATGAGATGCCATCGCACAATAGGGAAGATTATACATGATGATATTAAGCTGTACATATTAAAAAGTTAGAGGAAAGAGTTTTAATGGTGCAGAAATAAAAATTGTTTGAAGATATATCTTTTTAGTCTAATTCAAACCATATACAATGTGTGCATGCATCACGACATAATATGACAACTTTTATATATATAATATATATATACATAATATTTGTGTTTTGTGTACTAACTGAAAACACAGTTAAGTAAAAACAAAGAGATGAAATACTGCACAATTCTGGTTACTCATGTATTCACTGTGAAAATTCAGAGGTCCATTCATTAATAATCATTTACTCTCTGAATCTTTTTTAAAAAGTGTGTGTGTGTGTGTGTGTGCACTTTACATGTGAGTGGTGTGTGATCAAGTGTGTGCAGGTGCACCAGAGCAAGGTAGCAGGTGTTTTTCTCCTCCATTCTTTACCTTATTCCCATGAAACAAGGCCTTTGGTTGAACCTCAAATGAACAAGATCATCTAGGTCTTGTTAGCAAAGGCAAGCAATCATCCTGCCTCCTTTTCCAGACTCTATTGCTTGCAAGTGTACATGTCCACTCATGGCTTTTTAAGGGGTTTCTGAGGATCTGAACTCAATTCCTCATGTGTGAATCGATATATATTCTTATTTCATAAACTTTGTAATTTCAGGTAATTGGTGGCTTAGGTACTGATATTTCTTTCCTGGAATGAACTGTTCCATCTAGCACTTTAAGGCATTCCCAAAGGGGTCATAACTCTATAGAAAATGAAAAAAAATATTAGGTACATGTTGAGTTTCAATTAAACTTAAAATAAAATTTATAGTACACTTGTTCTTAAATCTAGAAACACAGACCATTGAAAAAATTTATTAAAGGGGAGAGAGCAGAGAGAATGTGGACCTGATCAATATACAATATATGTATGGATAAAATGTGAAAGTATAATCTGTCACTTTATAGTTACAGTGTGTTAACAATAATTGTTATTTGAAAAGGAAAGTGCTATTTAAAAACAAAAAGCTCTCTAGTTTTAGAAGTTAATTTAATTTTAAATTATTGAATTGCATTATTAATTTAGTACTAATATATTGAATGTTAACTCAAAATTAAATGTTAATTTAAAGAACATTAAATTATAAAGTATATTTCACATTTTTATCAATTTAAGAATAATTAAATTTCTTATTTCTAATATTTTCTTGTGGTTATTAATTATCATCATTGAATGTTACTTTGGAGAGAAAATGTTGTAAATTGAAATTAAAGAGTATACATTTCACAGGAAGTGAGAAAATTTTAATTTTTAAAGCTCATGATACTCTTTAAAGTACGATCAATAAAAATTTAGCCATTTGTTACAAGAGTGGAATATAAGTAGAAGATGCCGTTTTGAATTGGGGTAGATGTACTTTCGAATCATTAGTAGGGCTATGTGCTTGAGAATGATTGTCACAGGGAAGGGTCATCACGACAAAGGACTCAGATTTGAGAAATTAATGAAAAATGTGTGCACAAGCTGTGGGTAGGGCTAATCCACTGTTATGTACTGTAAGATATGACACATATTTAAAATCACAACTCAGAAGTGTTTCCTGTTTTAGTTTCCTTTGTACATCTCTTACTAAAAATAATAATCTAAGGCCAAGAATGATTTGGCTGTCACGGTAGTACAAATATAATAAGGCTATCTGCTAGACTTTATATGGCCTACAAAATTAGTCTATATTCTAAGCACCGGTCATGTCACCTTTTAGGAAATGAATTCCTGTATTGAAGGTATCTTGTCATATGTCTTAGTAGTCACAGTTAATAACCAAAATACTGAAACAGGTGTAGAATTTATTAAGAGATGAATGGATAAAAACCATCTTAACAGACCAATAATGAGTAAGGGTATTGAATCAGTACTAAATTGTGTCCCACAGAAGAACACATCTGGATTTGTTCACCTTACTTCTGACTTCTACCCCTTTAAATAGCACAAGTAAAGAACAGATATACACCCCAACTAATTTTCATGCCAACATGGCACAGATACCAAAACCAGAAAAATACAAGAAAAAGTATTCATGAAAAACTTTGTTACAAAAAAATTAAATACAAACATGAAACTATATTTGACAGTATGTTGAAGTTACTGTTCACAGGGAACATTTCAGACTTTCCTGAGGTGGAAAGATATATTTAACAAATGCAATTCAGTAAAGAAACACCCGTTTATGAAGAAGACCTAAACCACATTAGTAAGGAGAAGGACATAATCATAATCATTAGAACATCATGACATCATCATCATGCCATTATTATCACAGTAACATTACATCATCATGATGTCAACACATAATCACGTCATCATCACAGAATAATCACGTCATCCTCATTATTATCTTTGTCGTTGTCATCATTATTATCATGGTCAAATCACCACTCATCATCACATCATTATCATATCATGGCAAAATCTTCATCAGGCCAGCATCATTACATCAGCATCATATCATCATCATCCAATCATCATCATATTACCACTGTTACCACATTGTTGTTATCATTGTCATTGATGAATATAAAAAAGGTGGCAAATAATAAAATTTTCATAGCAAACTTCTAAGCAATATTAAGTACAGTAGTGACTTCTACCTAGTAAAAGACGCATATGACAAACTCATTGTCAGCATCAGATTTCAGAAGACATTGGCATTGTATTAAAGTCCCAATTGGAGCATCAAGGCAAGAAAAAAAATGAAAAGGCTTCCAAATAGGAAAAGACTAAGCTAAAAAAATCTCTGTTGGTATACAACCTGATTTTATACAAAGAAAATTATAATGAGTGCGCCAAAACCCTGTGAAAATTAATGAACAAAACTGGCAAATTTTCAGCATCCTAAATCAGCAGACAAAATGCCAGTAGCATTTCTATACAGTAAGAGTGAACCATCAACAAAAGAAATCAAGAAACAATCTCAATTTACTATCACTACAAAAACAAAACACCTGTGGCTAACTTTAAAGAACAAAAGAATCATGCATTTAAAACTATGGAACAGTGATGAAGAAAAGTGGAAGATATAAAAGCAAATGCATTTTTCAAATAGCCATAGCACCCTATTTGACAGCAGGTTCAACACAATATTCAGTGATACTTCAATGGCATGCTTTACAGATCTGTCAAAGAGGCTGAGGTCACCATTGGAGAAGAACAGTATGTCTAAATGGTGTTATGCACTAAAATTGATTTATATACAAAAATATTTTGAATCCATGTCTGATACCATACCTAAAAACAATTCGATAGGACTCAAATGTATGTTAGGGAACAGAGAAAGTAGTAGACAGAAGTTAGGGGAAATTTCTATTGCATCACTAGTGGAGGTAGTGGATTATTTCATTGTTGCTTTGTTTTTTCATGCAACACCAAAAGCACAGTCAACACAATTTCGAAAATTAAAAATTGGGATTAAGTCAAAATATGAAGCTTCTGTACAATAAATAAATAAATTCAGGGTGAAGAGATACTCCTCAGAATGAGTGAAAATGTTTGTGAACCATAGTCTGATAAGGAATTAGTAAATCATGAATTAATATTTTAAAATAATATATAACAATAGCAATGGTGCATTAAACAGTGATGGTTATCCTGAGTACTAGAAGATTGGAAAACAAACAATGAAATATTACTTCCTATATGTTTGAGTGGCCATTAGTCAAATGGAAGAAATAGTAAGGATCTTTGGAAATGTAGCTTACACACAGTGTAAAAAAGTAGAGCCATTATGGCAAAAATATGGAGACTCATCCAAATTTAATATGGAAGTAACCACAAGATGATGCAGTAATTCTGCTACAGGGTATATAATCCAAAGAATGAAGTGAGCTTGTAAAATTATTATGAACATATATGCGTGTGTGTGTGTGTATTCTGCACAGAACTGTTTTCTTCCCTGCTGCTGAACCATCAAGTGAATTATCCAAGGAACCATTGGTAAATGCCAAATGGATGAGTAGTGTGACTGGGGCTTTAAAATATTCAAAGTCCTCAAAGATATGAGTAGCCACAGCTGTTTTGTTAATAAGGTAGCCAACATCAGGTATTATGCTATGAAAAAATAAAATGGATCAATACATGTGGTGAAGAGGTATGTTGTAATCTGATGAGGACATAATAAACTATGCACTGACAAAATGGTGAATCTATTTTGTCATGTTGAAGGAGAAATAATATTTATTTGAAATGTGTACTATGGAATAAAAAAATAAAGTTTCAGACAACTTCTTGAAACTTTCAATGACTATAATGTACCAAAATTCAGGTACAGCTGTAAAGATAAATCTAACTAAAGATAGAACAAATGTAGGAAATATAAAAGCTAAGGAGACAATGTTTAAGTCACGTTGTTTTGAAATTTGTGCAAGATAATTTACATATGAATGCCCAGTTGCTTTACAAGTATTTAATAAATGTTATCTTCAATATATTTAAAGGATTATAGAAAAAAATTGAAAGTGAATGCCAGCTCTGAGACCCTGTTCCTGTCTTAAACTCCTCTCATGAGTCGTGGGATTAAAAGTGTGTGATCCCAAGTGCTGAGATCATCTTTATGTGGGCTGTTTCTCTTCAGAATGAGGTCAATTTCGTGTAGCCTTGAACTAGCAGAGATCCATCTACTCTACCTCCCAAGTGGTGGGATTAAAGGTGTGTAACGCCATTGCCTGAGGTTGACTTTGCTTTCTGAATGCTTAGGCCAAGCTTTAATAAATCATAATTGATATGTCACCACAGGGATGGTTAGAAACTACAAAGCACAACTGTTACTGTTGAATAAGTGGAAGAACTAGCAGGCTTCTGAGCTGATGGAAGCAATGGGGGATGGCACAGGCCTTTTGGAAAACAATTTGAAAGTCACTTGTTCAGCTAAGTCTTCAGTTACTATAACTTTGCAATTCTTACTCTGTGTATTTATCACTAAGTGAAAATATGTGTCAGTAAAAATCCCCATATGAGTGGATAGCAGTTCTAGTTATTATTGCCTGGAACTTGTCTTCGAAGTATCTTGTCTTCATCAGAAGGTAGTTGTTGAAACTAATTTTGGGTGATGAACACAATGAGCTACTCTTTGGCAAACAGCAGGAAGTCATAACACAGAGAACAAGCTGTCAGTCTCAAAAACATGCCAATAAAGGAGGTCTGGAATGAGAGCAGACATACCACTATGTTGTTCCTTAGCAGGCAGAACTAGTCTCCAGATTTGGAAACTAAGCATTGGTAGGTTGACTGGAGCCAAAGGAAGCAGGTGGGGATGACTGCAAAATTTTGGGATAACATCCTGATGGTGATGGGCCATGTTTTGAATTTTGTCAAACTTCATTAGGTTAATATGGGTCTGTATTACTTTAGGTAAATTTTGCCCAACAAAAATTACTGAGAATGTTTTAAAATGTCATCTATGTCTGACACAGATCTAGAGTTAAATATTTTGTGAGAAGTTCTTCTAATAAATCTAGACTTAAAAAATATAGCACACAGTTTGTTTTCCTGAGATAAGTTATCTGAAGAAACCCTCTTATTGCTGAGAAAAGAAAATTAAGTTTTTAATTTCCCCAAATGTAAACTACAAGATCCAGGACTGTTTAAATATGTATTTGGTATGGAAGCCTGTAAGATAACATTAAACTGTTTCTCTATAAAAATTCTTTTTTGCACGTAGAACTTGAGAAGCTACTATGAAATAAAAAGCAAGATGAATGCATGATATATCTAGCTTTTACCACTAATGCCATTCACATACATTTGAGTTTAGAAAATGATATTAGTGTATTACATCAAGGCTGTAAATATTTCAATAGTTCAGAATGACAATACTCCACATGCATTAGAGGATGTAAAAGTTGAAGAAACTGGATGGTGTAAAAGCTGGACTGACCAAAAAGGGCGTGGAATGTCAGGTCATGCCTCTCAAGATTTAAAAAATACTCTTATATTTAAAATGGAAGCAGAAATAAGGTCTACAGCTCACCCAGAACTCTGAAGAAAAGAAAGTCAAATATATCATAATGGGAATAGAAAAGGTCAGATAAGGAGGAAATACAGAAGCACACAGAGAAGAGAGATATATTAAGATGAAGTTTGGAAGAATAAGCCCATGAGGAGCTGGAGAGATGGTGCAGCAGTTAAGAGTGGCAGAGACAGTTTTGCTTTCCAATACCTCCATGTGGGCGGCAGTTCCAGGGGATACAGTGCCCTTTTCTGACCACTGTAACACCAGACACGCATGCAGTGTACATATATATGAGCAGGCAACACTATTATATTTTCTCAAGACAGGATTACTCTGTGTAGCTTTGTAGCCTGTCCTGGAACTCACTGTGTAGACCAGGCTGGTCTTGAACTCACAGAGAATCTCCTGTATCTGCTTCCACCGCCTGGCTCAGCCAACACTCTTAAAATAAATAATACATACATACATACACCTGAAAAAGAAAAAAGAACAACAAAAAGAATGAACACTCTAGATGAAGCAGTGATAGCTGATCTATTAATTCTTCAGATTTGATGATTCTTAGTGGTAAACAGATATTATTTTTATACAAAATTAAGAGACAATGATGAGAAGGGAGGAAAAAGCAGGAGCAAGAAAGCAATCAGGGCTCGGGTTCTAGTGAACCTTCAGTCTGACATTCTAAAATAAAGAAATCCCTCCAGTGCAGAATTTTTTCTTATATTGAGAGAGTTTAGGTAGAAAGTCATGCACTGTGGAAGACTTCCTTCTCCTTTTCATATCCAAAACCTTGTGCTTAGCATGTGTATAAGATACATAAGATATAGCATTTTTATTCACTGGGGAGTAGGCAGAGGGTGGAACTTCTACCCTAATAGCCTAATAACCCTAATAACCATCATGGCTGCTGATAAAGGAATCCTATCTCTCACTAGTTTTCCTTTTCTCCCTCCTTTTGTTCCCCTTCTCTCCATTCTTTTACTTATTTATTTAGCTGCAGTTTCCCTTTGTGGCCACACCTATTCTCTAGCTTGTAATCTTCTTGTCCCCACTTTATTATTTGCCGGGATTACAGTGCTGCACCACCACATCCAGTAATAAAGTACTTTCTGATTACAGAAATCTCATCCCAGACCTCAGTCTACCACATGAGAGGAAGACGAAAATACACTGTTCTATACTCTTCATGGTTCATAGTTTTATTGTTGAGGCTAGTTGCACACCTATATAAAAAAAAACAAGAAATAAAAAATGTAAGATACCAGTATCAGTTTCCAAAGGAAATTCTTAGTATAGGTCTGTCTTTAGAATATCTTCATGGAGACAGAATACTTGAAATGTATTCATGGGGGGCGGGAAGATCTTGATTTGCCAAAGAGGGTAGGAAACAAGAGGAACCACATTCAGGAAAGGACACACAAGGAACGAAGGGCACAGAGAACAGGGTGCTGATGTCCAGGGGGTGTGACCAGTTAATCCTCAAGGAACGAAGGGCACAGAGAACAGGGTGCTGATGTCCAGGGGGTGTGACCAGTTAATCCTCAAGGAACGAAGGGCACAGAGAACAGGGTGCTGATGTCCAGGGGGTGTGACCAGTTAATCCTCAAGGAACGAAGGGCACAGAGAACAGGGTGCTGATGTCCAGGGGGTGTGACCAGTTAATCCTCAAGGAACGAAGGGCACAGAGAACAGGGTGCTGATGTCCAGCGGGTGTGACCAGTTAATCCACAAGGTAGGTTGTGAGCAAAGCCAGTGATCCATATCAAATCTTTACAGGATATTCTTGCATTTCAATTTATTTATTGTGTGTGTGTATTTGTGTGTGTGTGTGCGTGTGTGTGTCTGCGTGCAGATGTGTACATGCCATGTTACAAGTGTTGAGGGCAGAAGACAATTTGTTGGAGCTATTTCTTTCCTTCTACTGTGTGGGTCCTGGGGATGAAACTCAGGTCATCAGCCTTGGCAGCAAGTACCTTTACCTTACTAAGCCATCTTACTGCCCAAATCTTAGAAAATCCTGACTGCAGTTATTTGCCCTGCGCATGTGTATGTGTTTGTGTGTGCATGTGTGTTAAGGATTGAGTGTGTTTGTATGTGCATGTGTGTTAATGATTGAGTGTGTACACATATATAAAATTTATTTTGTACGAGTCAACTTTTATTACTGTGATAATACCTACAATAATCACATTACAAAGAAATAAGATTTGTTTTGACTCCTGTATTTAGAGATTTTATTCCATAGTCTACTGACCCTATCAATTTGGACTTGAGATGAGTTGGTCTATCTTGGTGAAGAAGGCATAGTGGATCAAATACGCTCACTACATTTTCAGAATTTAAAGACTAGAAGAAGGAACGGTAGTCTGCACACCTCTTTTATGGGACATTCTCAATGACCAGAGCTCTAGGTGGTCCCATCTCTTAAAATTTATATATCCCAATATGCCATAACCTGGGGACCAAACCGTTAACCTATGGGCCTTCAGGTTCATTTTTAAATCCACCATTCTCATTTTAGAATAATTTAATAGCTTCATATAGAGTGAATTCTACTAATAGCAGAATATCTTAAGTGAAAGGCTTATGTACAAATGTAAGGTTCTTAGGAGCTGAAAATTCCTTTTCTTTGTGTGTTTTGTTTTTTCGAGACAGGGTTTCTCTGTATTGTTTTGAAGCCTGTTCTGAATCTTGCTCGGTAGACCAGGCTGGTCTAGAACTCACAGAGATCCTCCTGCTTCTGCCTCCCGAGTGCTGGGATTAAAGGCATGCGCCACCACCGCCCGGCGAAAGTTCCTTTTCTCAACACTAATTAATGTGCACCATGCAGAAATCACAACAAATTTATTTTATTTTAGAAATAGGGATGTTATAAATAAAGTCACTGTGAATGTTGTTAGCTAGTGATTTATGAATTATGGAAATGATTTTATGAGTGTAATGAATTGTAAGCAGAGATCTATATGGCAACTTGGCACGGAGCACCCAGAAGTAAATGACTTTAAAGTATTTCTCAGCTGAAGCCAATATTCCTTGGATCCTCATTCCTCTTGTATGAGTTTTGTTCTCCCATAAGATCTTTACAACTAGGTGTCCATAAAAACAAAAAAATAGATGTTCCTTTACCACAGGAATTCTTTGAAATAAAAATTTTCCTAGAATATGTCCCCAAACCACTGGGGTTAGCCACATTTTATGCTTCAATCTTCTTAAATTAATTTTATACTATGCCAGACAAAGAAAAAGCCCAATACATAGTTCCTATAACTTCATTTATTTACGAGAATTTTGATCCATGTGGCTTTAATTCATTTGCGTTTTTAAATATTAGTTTTACATCCTTTTGATGTAGGACCAGCTTTCAAAAAGGTATATTTCAGTAAATTATCCCCTTTTAGAATAGGAAGAATTGTTTTGCCAAAGAAAAAGGATCTCAGATATGCAAAACTTTCTATTTGATCTGTAACTCAAAGCTCATGCAATTTGCATTTTTAGATACCTCCTTCTCTGAAAGACCTGGATAACTCCAAGTAACTAGACTCTCAAGGTGCTTTTGCCAGATACTAAACCACCAGAGGGCTTTGGCAGTTGATACAAACAAGAAAAGAAACTCAGAGCTCTTCAAAAGTGTTGGAAAGGTCTTAACTGCAAATAAAGTTTCTAATATTTAGTACAACTACATTTTATGATGCATAGAGAGATTGCAATCCTATAATCAAATTTTTGTCTGTAATATTAAAGGGTTGCGATTAAAGACAGACCTTAGATAATTTGAGTTTTCCTAGTATAGTAAGTTGTACATTTGATTTACAGTTCTACTATATTCTATTATATTACTATCATGTTGTACTTATTTGAGGTAACATATCTCTCCTATTGCCTGCTGAGTAATATTTTTGTCAGGCTAAAGCTTTCATGCATGTAAATACATGAAATGGAGATATACCTGGATATTACTTCAATGCTATTAGCAACACCAGTTCAGAAAAGTACCACATATAGAGGTAGGTGAAATATGGGGCCTGATCCTGAGTAATTAAACTCGAGAGTCAGTCTTTTTATTTATTTATTTATTTATTTATTTATTTATTTATTTATTTTTCAGTTTAAATTTAGATTAGAAACAATGTTGCTTCACAAGTCAGTTCCAGGTCCCTCTCCATTTCCCTCACCTCCTCCCGTGCCCTCCCCGCAACCACCACCCATTTTACTTCATTTCGCCAGGGAGGGTGAGGCCCTCCATGGGGGTGTCCATAGTCTGTCATTTCATATAGGGCAGGGCCTCGACCCTCCCCCAAGAGTTCAGGGTGAGAGTGCACCTCACATTATTCTATGGGAGTCCAAAGTCCGTGTGTATACTTGGGATGAGTACTGATCTACTGCCCAAGGCTCAATAGATTACCTAGGCCTCCTCACTGACACCCATATTCAGGGGGTGTTGGGGAAGTCCTGTTATTTGCCTGTTATTTGTCAATAAAGTACTGTTGAGCCTATAGGAATCTAGATAGGTGGGGCTAGGAGTCCAGGAGGATTCTGGGAAGGAGAAACACAAGAGAGTTCGAGATGTAACCGCAAGGGTAGGAAGCCGGGAACTATTCTCCGGTAAGAGACATACTTAGATTAACAATTATGGGGTAATTACTTAAAGCAGAGCTAGCCAGTAAGAGACAAGCAAGGCCAACAGCTTCATAATGAATACAGCCTCCTGTGTGTTTATTTGGGACTGATGCAGATCTGGAACCAGGCGGGCGGGAAGGCTCCTCTTAAGGAAAAAGCTTCTCTTAACAAAATGGTGATCAGGAGTGGGATGATGAATTTCCACGTAAAATAACAAAAGCTTTAAAGGAATTTTAGAAACAGAAGAACGGAGAGAAGCACAGATTTTGGTAGCAGCATTTTCTCAGGTGGGCTCTGTTTTGCTAGTAACAAGCCGAGATTCACGTGGCGCGCTTACCGGAGTCTTCCTGACTCGGCATAAAAAGAAAAAAAAAAACCAGCAAGGTTGTTTTAAGAGACTCTGCTAACAATTAAAAGGTGTGTACGAACAGCTGGAAGTGGCAGCTTTTGCTGGATGTCAGCATGGACTGAGGCGGTAAGCTGGAGTCACGCTTACGCCCACCATCTTGAAACTGCAGTTTAAAACAGCAGCGGTTTTAACAGATAAGACACATGGCCAGAAAACCGTAAAGATTTACAGTAAAGTCAGACTTGGATGAACAAAACCTCTAAAGGTTTACAGTGTGTTTAAAAATATATGTGAGATTGAGAGAGAAAATGAAACGGCAAAGTGGTATATAAATACAAAAGCCGGCTATGGTGGCACACGCCGGTAGGAATTGCTCCAGAGGCAGAGGCAAGCAGATTTCCAAAGAGAAACCCTGTCTCAGAGAAAAATAAATAAAAGTGAAAAAATTGAGTAATAATAATAATAGATTAATAAATAAGCCACGTAAAGATGGAAAATACACAGAGAGTCTGGATACTGTACGCTATTATGTTTTTCAGTTTTTTCATTGCTAAGGAAGGAACAGCTACTGAAGTACACTTGATTATAAATGCTGCTGAATTAATTCAACTTATATCTTTCGAAAATGCCTTGACCTCAAAATTTAAGTATAAGGATATGTTACTCGGAAAAGGAGTTTTAATTTATGTTTCCACAGAACATAAAAAGCTGAGGATTTTTTCCAGGCTTCTGTGGTTTGACGAACCAAGAACCCCGGAAGCAGTGGACCAGATGTTTCAACAATTGAGACAGCTAAGATGATGGAGCTTTATAGACCCCGAAAATACGGACTTATACAGGTTTCTGAGTTTTGTCATGATCCCCATGGTATAAACAGCGCCCCCTTCCAGCAGGAAGCAGTTTGGAATGAGCGACGTCCTAATTCCCATCTTGTTTATAAATCTTTGTTTTCATTTAAATGGGATTGTTTATAATTGGCTAATGATCACAGCCAATCTTTTTAATGGTAAAAAAGGGAATTATGGTATGGGTATTGTTTTTCATTTATTGATACAAATTCAAGGTCAATTTTGTGATATGTATATTTCTCCTCTTGATTAAGTATTGTGCCTATACTGTTCTTTTAAAACATAATACATAATTGAATACAAGCTATAGATAGTTACTTATAATAGAATTTATAGTTAGGTAAGTTAGGTTTTCTAGATATACAGAAATATATTTGAGATAGATAAACAGTCTTCAAACCTCTCAAAGACCTTCAGAAAATGGCATTTTAAATGGTTTAGGGTTTTTTTTGACAATGAGAAATGTCTGCTCCTGGCAGCACCAATTACATCTGAGAGGAAGATGGGCATCGAAGAAACTCGTTATGGAGTTTGCTTTCAACATGGCAAGATTAGCCATTTAGGCAAGAAACTACTCTTGCCTGTACTGCTTGACTGTTGTTGTATAATCTGGACATGCAGGACCCACAGGAAAGTGACTGCTGAACTCAGTCTTACAGGGTTCCTGCTTCATGGAAGAATCTAGGAGACGTTCTGCAGGACACAGAGAAATACTGACAGACTGCCAATGCAGATGGACAGTTTGAAATTTCCTGCTTTGCTGAGAAATCTTCTGGACACATTGTGGCCTATGGGCTGAAGATGGATGCCCCAACGTTACAGAGGAACTTCGGGTGACTGTCCAGGCAGTAAGATGTCTCTGTCAATCCTAGTGTTTACATATTATCCTTCTGTGGTCTTTGATGGAGTTGAAGACAGATAGTTATAGTTTTCCTTAGTTATGATAAAAGATAAGCTACATATAGGACTTTGGACTCACAAGAATGAGATAGATGATATTTTCTTTAAATCTTGCTGAATGTTGATAGACAAAATATTGTAACTGTATTCTTACTAGATAACTGTTCTGTTGTATATAATTTGACTATGTTAAAGTTAAGACCTTTCTTTTGTTTAAACAGAAAAGAGGAGATGTTGGGGAAGTCCTGTTATTTGCCTGTTATTTGTCAATAAAGTACTGTTGAGCCTATAGGAATCTAGATAGGTGGGGCTAGGAGTCCAGGAGGATTCTGGGAAGGAGAAACACAAGAGAGTTCGAGATGTAACCGCAAGGGTAGGAAGCCCGGAACTATTCTCCGGTAAGAGACATACTTAGATTAACAATTATGGGGTAATTACTTAAAGCAGAGCTAGCCAGTAAGAGACAAGCAAGGCCAACAGCTTCATAATGAATACAGCCTCCTATGTGTTTATTTGGGACTGATGCGGATCTGGAACCAGGCGGGCGGGAAGGCTCCTCTTAAGGAAAAAGCTTCTCTTAACAAGGGGGTCTTGATCAGTCCCATGCTGGATTCCCAGGCTAATGCCTGGGATTCAAGAGTTAACCTTTGTCAGGTCAGCTGTTTCTGGGGGTTAAACCAGCCCAGTCTTAATCCCTCCCCAAGAGTGGATAGAGAAAATGTGGTACATTTACACAATGGAGTACTATTCAGCAGAAAAAAACAATGGAATCCTGAGATTTGCAGGCAAATGGATGACACTAGAAGAAACCATCCTGAGTGATGTAACACAGTCACAAAAAGAGAAACATGGCATGTACTCTCTCATATATGAATTTTAGACATAGATCTGGGGAGTGTCAGCCTAGAATCCCATGGCCAGAGAGTCTGGGAAACAGAAACTTCATTCAGTGGCTGATGGAAGAAGAGGCAGAACCCCACTGGTTAGTACTGAGCTGAAATCAAGAAAGCCAGTAACAGAGAGGGAGGACTGATGACCAAAGGGATTAAGAAAGTCAGTCTTTTAAGCCTTGGTTGGTGCTTCTTTTACATATAGTAATTAGCCATGAAAACGGGGTGCTTTGGTGAATTTGTCCTAAATGTCTGTGATTAAAAACCAAGCAATTTGATGCTTGGGAGGATAAAAATGTAAATTGGAGCAAGTACAGTTGTCCAAAAATCTTAGGATGGAACAGGTGTAAACAAAAGGGTGGAGAGCATCAGAATCTCCCTCCACACACTTGGTGTTTTCCAAACCAGAACTTTCTGTAACATGGTTCAAGAATCAACTTTAGTTATCGCAGGTCAATCACATCTTATTTATGCTGTAGGGCTGCTGTTACTGCATGGTGAATTAGATCATTGTTAAAGACAAGCTTTACAGTAGACAGGAAAAAATGTTAGATTTCTAGTTACTATGTTGTAAGTTGTTGGTAGTCAATAATAACATATCCTTTGGACTAGTGAATTTGTCAATCATTTTTGTCACAAGTTGAAAATTATTAAGTTGTTAAATAAATTTTATTTAAACTAGAAACAATCTTATTTTATGTATCAATCCAGTTCCATCTCCCTCCCATTTTCCCATGCACCATACAGACCCCACCAACCCATCTCCCATCCATTCCCTAGAGAGGGTGAGGGTTTCCATGAGGCACCATCATAATCTGTCAAATCATTTGGAGCAGAGCCTAGGCCCTCCCCTGTGTATCTAGGCTAAGGGAGTATCCTTCCATGGAAATGGGCTCCGGAAGTCCATTCATGCACTAGGGATATATCCTGGTTCCACTGGCAGAGGCCTCATAGACTGCCCAGTGCTCCTAACTGACACCCATATTCAGGGGGCCTGGTTTGGTCCTATATTGGTTCCCCAGCTCTCAGACTGGGGTCCGTGAGTTCCCACTTGCTCAGGTCAGGTGTTTCTGTGGGTTTTCTCAGAGTGGTCCTGACCACTTTGTTCATCATTCTTCCCTCTCTGAAACTGGAATGGCTCAGTGCTTAGCTGTGGATCTATGCTTCTGCTTCCACAAGCTACTGGATAAAGGCTTTATGGTGCATATATTTAACTTTATAAAACTGAAGTCTTTATATTGAATATCACAGACAATTTGAGAATCTGATATGTTTTTACACTGGTTTAATTCATCCCAGAGTATGTGCAAAGGGTGCTGTGTTTCATAGTATTTGTGGTGATGTTCCTTATGAATACTCTGTCTCTAGGTTTACAGTATTGGATGGACTAAGCAATTTATAGAAGAAATTTTATTAAGATTTACAGTTGCAGAGAGAGAGAGTCCATGACCATTGTGGTAGGTAAAATGACAGTAATCAGGCAGGAGTAGCTCTAGAGTAGCAAGTAGCTGTGAGTTTCTTGTTCCACAGGTATGAAGAGAGAGAGAGAGAGAGAGAGAGAGAGAGAGAGAGAGAGACAGACAGACAGACAGACAGACAGAGACAGAGACAGAGAGACAGAGAGACAGAGACAGAGACAGAGACAGAGACAGAGAGAAAGAAACTAACTAGGGAAAGGCATAAGCTTTTGAAACCTCAAAGCCCACCCCCCAGTGACACACTTCCCCTAGGAAAGCAATACTTCTTAATTTGTCACAAGCAGTTCTAACAACTGGGAACCAAATATATGAGCCTATGGTAGCTCTTCTCATTCAAGCCATTATACATATTTTCTTTTACAAGAATGGAATATTAAAAATTCCATTTTAATGATAAATCAGTTAAAAGTAATTTAAAAATTAAAAAATAATTTATTTGAATTTTATGTACATTGGTGTTTTGCTTGTACATATGACTGTGTGAGGGTGTTGGATTCCCTGGAATAGAAGTTACACACAGTTATGAGATGCTATGTGGGAATTGATCCCAGGTTCTCTGGAAGAACAACCAGTACTCTAAACTACTGAGCTGTTTCTCCAGCCCCAGATAAAAGTAATTTTTAAAATTATATTGAAGTAAAATGAATGAGTATTGCTTGTTATGATAAAATATCTTTGTATTTGTAAAGTATTGAAAATTATATTGAGTAGCGAATAATCACTAGTTATTAGCTTATAACAAAAAGTATAAAGGACATAGACTAATAAACGATATCTATTTAAAAAGTACTGTTTTATTATTATATTGAGTACATGTGAATGTGTGTGTGCGTGTGTGTGTGTGTGAGAGAGCAGAGGTGTGTGTCACAGTGCATATGTAGAGCTAGCTGTCAGAGGAAAATTTTGGACTCAGCCCCTCACTACACCTGCAGTTCTGAGCATCAAACTAAGGTTCTCAGGTTTGCATAAAAGAGACTTTCATGGCTGGGCCATCTCTCCAGTCCAATATATCCATTTTTAAAGTTAGATTAACAGTATATGGCTTTCGTTAAGAAGAATTTGTGAGAAAATGTGAATATCACTCTGCAGTTAAACCAGTCCATTAAAAAACTCTGGACAGTTATATTTGCATGTGTGTGTGTGTGTGTGTGTGTGTGTGTGTGTGTGTGTGTGTGTGTGTGTGTGTCCCTTTATATCCATCTATGGCAAAAGAGAATAAGATTCAGAGAACCTAAATAACAAAAAGTTCAGGGGAAGATGTGCTCTATATTTTTATCATATTGTGATTCTGTTTTTCAATGGCGTTACTCAGAATTAATTTTCTACATTTATTTTTCCCTTCATGCACCCTTCAGTACATTCCAGCTGGTAAATGTATTTCAATATTCATTTACCCATTTATGTACCAATATATAACAAATGGAAAACACACACACACACACAAACACCTTTAAAATCCAGGGCTGTAGGAAGTGATTTCCTATGTTATGTCAAATAGAGCTTTCTTTTTTTCCCTATAAAACAATTATGTTGTCAGTAGCAGCTAAACTAAGTTTCCACCTTGCGAACAATACTAAACAATAATTACATCTGTGCACAAAATTGAACTGATGTAATAGTGTAAAGGAAGTAGTTACATTTTTGCTGTTTTTACTTTGGACAAGTTACCAGAGGGCAGCAAGGTATTTTCTCCTCAACCTCAAACTTATTGGTACATCTTGGAGAGGAGTCATCTGGCCAGTCAGAGCCATGTAGTCTCTCATTATCTGCTTTGTGCCTAATTCAATTTATTTTAAAATCCCAGTACTTCTGCCTCATGCTGACTGAAAATAAGCACGTGATTTGACCCTAGCCAAAGACATATATAGACAAGAAAGAATAAGTTGATACTTAATTATTACATGGTCTGAACCAGTATTTCACTAATCATTTCACTGGGCAATAACATATCCCATTCTCAAGTCAGAGTGGGGAGTTGTTAATTAGGAGTCTTGTAGCAAGCCAGCAACAAAAGTTAATTCATCCACTTTGAGTACAGACTTGCAGATCTTATCTTACATGTTTACCAAGAAAACCCTTCAAGTCAGAATTTGAGAACCTGAAATGCCCTATAGGAAAGCAATGAAGAAATGAATAAAATGGAAGTCAAGACAGACACCGTGAATTTATTTAGGTTGTAAAAATCATGAAGAATTTTTATCATGAACTTTAAAGAACTTGTGTGACATTTTCCAACCTAATTTTATGAGTGATGAAAGGGAGCTTAAAGAGGTTAAGAGGCTTTTTGCAAATAACTGTATGATGAATGACAGATCTACATTGACCTCAGGTCTGCTGACTTAAATATAGTTTTCCCTCTTCTCTACTTATGATTGGTTTATTTTATCACAACTAAGATGCTCTCTCTTTTATTTTTTACTGGTATCCATTTCTTCAACTGTCCCCTGAAACATATCCTTTTGATTATGTGATATGGGAATATTTTTCTTTCTTTTCTCTCAGAGAAAATTCTAATATGAAGCTAAAGGGAAAAAACTATGGAAGTATTAGCCTTCCAAAACTCTGGCTCATGATTAAGGAAAAACAAAAAGTTGAGAGCAAATTTGTAGCTGGATTTTTCTTTCACAAATAATGACATGGAGATATTATCAGTTATGAAACCTTGGTCTTAGCTTAGTTTTGTTCCTTTTTCTTTCTCTTTTCTTGTGATTTTCCCTCAATATATGTTTTTATTTAAATTAGAAACATGCATGCTTCACATGTCTATCCCAGATCCCTCTCCTACCCCTCCTCCCTTGTCCCTCCATCAGCCTCCTCAGCCCCCCACTCAATCCCCACATCATTCCCCAGGGAGGATAAGGCCCCCTTGGTGGGATCTCCAGAGTCTGTCATTTCATCCAGGGCAGGACCTAGGCCCTTCCCCATGTGTCCAGGCTGAGAGAACATCTCTCCATGTGGAATGGGCTCCCAAAGTTCATTCGTAGCCATGGTAAACACTGATCTACTACCCAAGGCCCCAGAGATTTCTGAGGCCCCCTCACTGACCCGACATTCATGGAGTCTTGATAAGTCCGCTGTTGGCCTCTCAGCCATCAGTCTGGGGTTTAAGAGCTCCCCCTTGTCCAGTCAGCTGTCTTTGTGGGTTTCACCACCACGGTCTTGACCCCTTTTTCTTAACAATTAAATGGACTCATCTTTTTTGGTTTACATTCTTTCATGTGGCTCAATACCTCATCTTTCCATACTGCCTTTCCTGTTTCCTCTGTGTCTGTTTGTCGACTCTTCCTTTCTTTTTCCTAAAGACCTCTCTCTGCCCAGGAGTCCTCTCTATTTCTCCTGCATAGCTATTGGCCATTCAGCTTTTTAGTACGGCGATCATAGAAATACAGCTTCAAACAACATACACATATCTTTTTTTTATATTTTATTTTCCAGTTTAAATTTAGATAAGAAACGAGGTTGCTTCACAAGTCAGTTCCAGGTCCCTCTCCCATTCCCTCCCCTCCTCCCGTGCCCTCCCCCCAACTCCCCCCCCCATTATCCCTTCATTCCCCCAGGGAGGGTGAGGCCCTCCATGGGGGTGTCCATAGTCTGTCATTTCATATAGGGCAGGGCCTAGACCCTTCCCCAAGAGTTCAGGGTGAGAGTGTACCTCACATTGTTCTATGGGAGTCCAAAGTCCGTGTGTATACTTGGGATGGGTACTGATCTGCTGCCCAAGGATCAATAGATTCCCTAGGCCTCCTCACTGACACCCAGATTCAGGGGGTCTTGATCAGTCCCATGCTGGATTCCCAGGCTGATGCCTGGGATTCAAGAGTTAACCTTTGTCTGGTCAGCTGTTTCTGGGGGTTAACCAGCCCAGTCTTAATCCCTTTGATCATCAGTCCTCCCTCTCTGATACTGGCTTTCTTGAGTTCAGCTCAGTACTTAACCAAGGGAGTCTGCCTCTTCTTCGATCAGCCACTAAATGAAGTTTCTGTTTCCCAGACTCTCTGGCCATAGGATTGTAGGCTGGTACTCCCCAGTTCTATGTCTAAAATCCATATATGAGAGAGTACATGCCATGTTTCTCTTTTTGTGACTGGGTTACCTCACTCAGGATGGTTTCTTCTAGTGTCATCCATTTGCCTGCAAATCTCATGATTCCATTATTTTTTTCTGCTGAATAGTACTCCATTGTGTAGATGTACCACATTTTCTATATCCACTCTTCGGGTGAGGGACATCTAGGTTGCTTCCAAGTTCTGGCTATTACAAATAAAGCTGCTATGAACATAGTGGAACAGACATCTTTGTTGTATGAATGGGCACCTTTTGGATATATGCCTAAGAGTGGAGTTGCTGGGTCTTGTGGTAGGTTTATTCCCATTTTTCTGAGGAATCTCCATACTGACTTCCAAAGTGGCTGAACCAGTTGGCACTCCCACCAGCAATGGAGGAGTGTTCCCCTTTCACCACATCCTCTCCAGCATAAATTGTCATTGGTGTTTTTGATTTTAGCCATTCTGACAGGAGTGAGATGGTATCTCAGAGTTGTTTTGATTTGCATTTCCCGGATGGCTAAGGATGTTGAGCACTTTCTCAAGTGCCTCTCAGCCATTTTAGACTCCTCTATTGAAAACTCTCTATTTAGTTCTGCAGCCCACTTTTTAATAGGGTCCTTTGGTGTTTTGGAGACTTGCTTCTTGAGTTCTTTGTAAATTTTGGAGATCAACCCTCTGTCAGATGTGGGATTAGTGAATATTTTTTCCCATTCTGTGGGCTGCCTTTTTGTCTTGCTGACTGTGTCCTTTGCCTTACAGAAGCTTCTCAGTTTCAGTAGGTCCCATTTATTAATTGTTGATCTCACTGTCTGTGCTACTGGTGTTATGTTCAGGAAGCTGTCTCCTGTACCAATTCGTTCAAGGGTACCACCCACTTTCCTTCTAAGAGGTTCAATGTGGCTGGATTTATGTTGAGGTCTTTGATCCATTTGGACTAAAGTTTTGTGCATGGCGATAAACATGGATCGATCCGCATTCTTCTACATGCCAGTCTCCAATTATGCCAGCACCATTTGTTGAAGATGCTTTCTTTATTCCATTGTACATTTTTAGCTTCTTTGTCAAAGATCAGATGTTCGTACGTGTGTGGGTTAATACCCGGGTTTTCAATTCGATTCCATTGGTCTACCAGTCTATTTTTGTGCCAATACCAAGCTGTTTTCAGGACTATAGCTCTGTAATAGAGCTTGAGGTCAGGGATGGTGATGCCTCCGGACGTTGCCTTGTTGAACAGGGTTGTTTTGGCTATCCTGGGTCTTTTGTTTTTCCATACAAAATTGATTATTGTTCTTTCAAGGTCTGTGAAGAATTGTGCTGGGATTTTAATGGGGATTGCATTGAATCTGTAGATTGCTTTTGGCAGGATTGCCATTTTTACTACATTGATCCTACCTATCCAAGAGCATGGGAGATCTTTCCATTTTCTGAGGGCTTCTTTAATTTCTTTCTTTAAAGATTCAAAGTTCTTGTGATACAGGTCTTTCACTTGTTTGGTTAGCGTTACCCCAAGGTATTTTATGTTGTTTGTGGCAATTGTAAAGGGTGATGTTTCTCTGATTTCTCTTTGAGCCCTTTTATCATCTGTATATAGTAGGGCTACTGATTTTCTTGAGTTGATCTTGTAGCCTGCCACTTTGCTGAAGGTGTTAATCAGTTGTAAGAGTTCCCTGGTAGAGTTCTTTGGGTCAATGATGTAAACTATCATATCGTCTGCAAACAGTGAAAGTTTGACCTCTTCCTTCCCAATTTGTATCCCCTTGATCCCCCTTTGTTGTCGTATGGCAATAGCTAGAACTTCAAGTACCATGTTGAAAAGGTATGGAGAGAGTGGACAGCCTTGTTTTGTTCCTGATTTTAGAGGAATTGTGTTGAGTTTCTGTCCATTTAGTTTGATGTTGGCTGTTGGTTTACTGTATATAGCTTTTATTATGTTTAAGTATGTCCCTGTTATCCCAGATCTCTCCAAGACCTTTATCATGAAATGGTGTTGGATTTTTTCAAAGGATTTTTCAGCATCTAGTGAGATGATCATGTGATTTTTTTTTTCAGCTAGTTTATATGGAGGATTACGTTGATGGATTTTCGTATGTTGAACCATCCCTGCATCCCTGGGATGAAACCTACTTGATCGTGGTGAATGATTGTTTTGATGTGTTCTTGGATCCGATTTGCCAGTATTTTATTGAGTATTTTTGCATCAATGTTCATGAGGGATATTGGTCTGAAGTTCTCTTTCTTAGTTGTATCTTTGTGTGGCTTGGGGATCAAGGTTATTGAAGCCTCATAGAAAGAGTTTTGCAAAGACCCTTCTGCTTCTATTGTGTGGAACACTTTGAGAAGAATTGGTATAAGCTGTTCTTTGAATTTGTGGTAGAATTCTGCACTGAGGCCATCTGGACCTGGACTTTTTTTTTGGTTGGGAGACTTTTGATGACAGCTTCTATTTCCATAGGGGTTATAGGTCTATTTAAATTGCTTATCTGTTCCTGATTTAGTTTTGGCTATCCAAACTATAGCTATCCAGGAAGTCATCCATTTCCTTTAAATTTTCGAGTTTTGTGGAGTACAGGTTTTCAAAGTATGACCTAATGATTCTCTGGATTTCCTCAGAGTCTGTTGTTATGTCCCCGTTTTCATTTCTGATTTTGTTAATTTGCGTGTTCACTCTCTGCTGTTTGGTAAGTTTGGACAAAGGTTTGTCTATCTTGTTGATTTTCTCAAAGAACCAACTCTTTGTTGCATTGATTCTTTGTATTGTTTGCCTGGTTTCTACTTTATTGATTTCAGCCCTCAATTTGATTATTTCCTGGCGTCTACTCCTCCTGGGGGAGTTTGCTTCTTTGTGTTCTAGAGCTTTCAGCTGTGATGTTAATTCTCTGGTATAACTGTTCTCCTGTTTCTTCATGTGAGCACTTAGTGCTATGAACTTCCCCCCGTAGCACTGCTTTCAAAGTGTCCCATAGGTTTGGGTATGTTGTGTCTTCATTCTCATTGAATTCGAGGAAGTCTTTAATTTCTTTGTTTATTTCCTCTTTGACCCAGGGAAGGTGCAGTTGAGCATTAGTCAATTTCCATGAGTTTGTAGGTTTTCTGCAATTTGTGTTGTTGTTGAATTCTAATTTTAAAGCATGGTGGTCTGATAAGATGCATGGAGTTATTCCAATTTTTTTGTAGCTGCTGAGGTTTGATATGTTGCCAAGTATGTGGTCGATTTTTGAGAAGGTTCCATGTGGTGGTGAGAAGAAGGTATATTCTTTTTTATGTGGGTGAAATGTTCTATAGATATCTGTTAATCCCAGTTGGGTCATTACTTCTATTAGACCCTTTGCTTCTTTGTTGAGTTTCTGTCTGGTATTCCTGTCTAGTGGTGAGAGTGGTGTGTTGAAATCTCCCACTATAACTGTGTGGGGCTTTAGATGAGATTTAAGTTCTAATAATGTTTCTTTAACGAATGTGGATGCCTGTGTATTTGGGGCATAGATGTTCAGGATAGACACTTCATCTTGGTGGGTTTCACCTGTGATGAGTATGTAATGAACTCCTTCATCTCTTTTGCTTGATTTTATTTTAAAGTCTAGTTTGTTAGATATTAGGATTGCTACCCCTGCTTGTTTCTTGGGTCCATTTGATTGAAAAATTTTTTCCCAATCTTTAACTCTCAGGTAATGTCTGTCTTTGAGGGTGAGGTGTGTTTCTTGTATGCAGCAGAAGGAAGGGTTCTGTCTTCGAATCCATTCTGCTAGTCTGTGTCTTTTTATGGGTGAGTTAAGGCCATTAATATTGAGGGATATTAATGACCATTGATTGCTCATCCTTCTTCGATTTGCGATGGTTGTTGTTGGTGGATTATGTGTGGAATTTCACCCCTTTGTTCTTTTGGCTGTTGGTAGAGAGGGATTCTCTAATGCTTATGTTTTTCTGGTTGTAGTTAGCTTCCTTGGGCTGGAGTTTTCCTTCCAAAATTTTCTGTAGCGCTGGGTTAGTGGACACCTATTCCTTGAATCTAGTTTTGTCATGGAATATCTTGTTTTCTCCGTCTATAGTGATTGAGAGCTTTGCTGGGTATAGTAGTCTGGGCTGGCATCCATGGTCTATTAGTGTAGGTAGAATGTCTATCCAGGACCTTCTGGCTTTCAGAGTTTCCATGGAGAAATCAGGTGTAATTCTGATAGGTCTGCCTTTATATGTTACTTGACCTTTTTCCTTAGCTGCTCTTAATATTCTTTCTTTATTCTGTATGTTTGGGGTCTTGATTATTATGTGGCGAGGGAATTTTTTTTGTGGTCCACTCTATTTGGTGTTCTGTAGGCTTCTTGTACCTTCATTGGCATGACTTTCTTAAGGTTGGGAAAGTTTTCTTCTATGATTTTGTTGAATATGCCTTCTGCCCCTTTGAGGTGGATTTCTTCTCCTTCTTCTATACCTATTATTCTTAGGTTTGGTCTTTTCATGGTGTCCCATATTTCCTGGATGTTTTGTGTTAAGGATTTGTTGGATTTAAGGTTTTCTTTGGTTGATAAATCTATTTCTCCTAGTGTATCTTCAACACTTGCGATTCTCTCTTCTATCTCTTCTATTCTGTTGGTAATGCTTGTATTGGTAGTGCCTGACTGTTTGTCCAGCTTTTCTATTTTCTGCCTTTCTTCAGATTGTGTTTTTTTTAATGTCTCTATTTCAGTTTTCAACCCTTGCAGCCTTTGCATTGCTTCTTGCAATTTTCTGTTTATCTTTTCGTCCGTTTGTTGCCTTTTATGAATTTTTTGGTTTGTTTTTTCTTCCATTTCTTGCATTTTTTGGTTTGCTTTTTGTTCCATTTCTCGAATTTTGTGCTTTGCTTCTTCTTCCATTTCCTGCCTTTTTTGGTTTGTTTCTTCTTCCATTTTTTTATTTTTTGCTTTGTTTTTTCTACCATGTCTTGCATTTTTTGCTTTGTTTCTTCTTCCATTTCCTGCCTTTTTTGGTTTGTTTTTTCTTCCAATTCTTGCATTTTTTGCTTTGTTTTTTCTTCCATTTCTTTGAGGGATTTTCCTATATCCTCTTTTAGGGCCTCTATCATTTTCATGAAAGTGCTTTTAAGGTCGTTCTCTTCTGCTTCGTTCGCATTGGAATGTTGGGGTCTTACTGGTGTGGAGTCTCTAAAATCTGGCGGTGTCATATTTGTTTTTCTGTTGCTGAGTGTGTTTTTGTATTGTCTCTTTCCCATCTCTTCTTCTAGTGGGTGCAGAAAGAGCCCCTTACTGGTCTGGGGACCAGAGTTCCCTTTTGGTGGGTGCTAGCAAGTCCAATAATCTGGTGGTTCTTCTATTCCTCGTCCAAGTGCTGGTCCCATGGGTGGAGAAGAAGAACAGGAATCTGGGGCGCTTAGCCTCCTACCTGGTCCCCTGGACCCTATGCTGGGTCCTGTTGTACCTGATCCTGAACAGCTACTCCCCTGGTCTCCCTGCCTCCTCTGGTTTCCTGGTCTCGTTGGTGGGAGAGAAGATCTGGAGTCTGGGGTGCTTGGCTCCTGCCGGGATTGGGAGCTCTGTGCAGTTCCCAGGTGATCTGTAGGCACTGGAACACAGGCCAGGAAGCCGGCCTGTTTACCTGATGCTGCTGGAGGAACAGCTGCTTCCCTGGACTCCCAGCCTCCACTCATACACATATCTTACAACACAAATTTAATATAACATAGTAAGAAGTGATTATTAAAAGTAGGTGGAAATTGGGAAGATAGCTCAGTGGGTGAATTGTTTCCTGTTCAAACAGAAAGATTTGACTTTGAATTGCTAGCACCATGTATTATACTCTGGGATTTATTAACAACAATAATGATGGAAATTAAGTCTGGAGGGAGACATAATAGTGGGTCCTTCAGATAGCAGGATATGGATAAGATCAAAATATATTGTATATGTGAATAAGCTTTCAAAAATTAATTGAAAATATTATTTAAAATTCAGGGCATAGCAATGCAACCAGTAACTGCAATGCTAAAAGACAGAGATAGGTAGACCTTTGGAGTTCACTAGATTGCCACTCCACCTAAACAGCAAGGTCTAGGTTCAATGAGAGACCTATCTCAAAATAATAAGGCGGAGTCATTGGGACACTGGATATGAGCATCTAGCCTGAATATTGATTGCACATATAAAGACGAAACAGGTGGAGGACTGGAGACTTAACTCATTGGTTGAAAGCATGCATTATTCTTGCAGAAATATCTGAATTTAGCTCTCAGCATCCAAGCTTGGTTGGCTGACAACTGGCTGTAACTCCAGTTCCAGGGGATCAGATGTCCTTTCCTGGCTCCTTGGGTATCTGCACTCGTGTGCACATACCTCACACATCAGCCCCATACAAATAAACAAATAACTAAAAAGTAAATCTTAAAGAGAAAGTAGACGGGCCTTAGTTTTGGGGTTGCATTCTGAGGTGAGACTAAGAAAGTAGAAGAATACATCGCTTTCTCAAGTAAGAGCCTCATGATTGACATGCCTGTACTGAGGGCAGGATGTACTTGTGTTGGCAGCAATAAACACTCTGGAAATTGGTTTTCTATTGCTTTTAGAATTCAGTATTTGTGTCTTTCATTTCAGACAGATGATAGCAAGGTAAAACAATGTCTCTACTCTCATATGTGTAAACTCATCAAATCCTAGCCACACAATTTAGGCACTTCCACTTTCCACTGACCAGAGCCTAGATTCCTTCATTGTCTCATCCACTCCTTTCTCTTGGCGCCCTGGACTTTGTCTTCATTTCCCTCCTGGCTCAAGAAAAGCAGCAGCTGTCCCAAGGATCGGTGAACAGACCAAGTATTATCCACCCATTGTGTCACTGAATTCCACACACTTTCTCATCATGCCCTTCATTTCTGAGCTTGGTTTTTAGGACTGCAAGTGTTAACAATGTCAGAGCAGCACCACTCCCAAGGATTCATTGTGGACTCCTTGATGTCCTTTCCCCACCAGCTGTTTCCTTGCTTTCCTCCTTGTTTAGTCATAGCTGCGCCTTTGAACTTTGAAATTTCAATTCAAAGATTCTTTTGCATCCAACTGAATCATAGGCTCAATGACAACAAGTGTCCACTTTCTTTTACTACTTTGAACTGTCTATTCATCACAGTTTTCTCTAAAGTGTTTTCTTCGTTTCCTCCAAGCTGAGATTACTGTTCCCTTGTTCACGTTATATTCTTTTTGTTTATGTCATGATGTTTTATTTTATTTTTCATACATTCCTAGAGAAATTTTTCAAAAAAAGATAAATGAACAAAATGTTCCTTCTTTGCCCACATCAAGGCAGACTGAACAGTTTACACCATGATGGTCAGCATCCCAGGACCCTCCCAGCTACAGTGTGCTACTACCCTCTTTGTTCTTGTGACTGCTCTTTAGCCCTCAGAGAGGATAATTGTTACCTTCTGGGCTTCAAAATTTTCGACTCACTCCTTCTCACATCTGAAGGCAAGGTTTTAATGACTTCATTAAACCAAAGATAATTGATAAATGGGTTTTTATTGGGGAACATTTACAGATAAAAATACAAAGAACCACGGGATCATTTCCTGCCCTTCCTGCCAACCCGCTGACCCATCAGAAAGACTGCAGGAAGGAAAGTCATGTCTTAAGCTTCTTTCCTTCTGCTTCCATCTATCTGAAGCTACACTCAAAGGGATGTGGCCACCATTACAGGTTCACAGACCAGACGCCTACACACATCTTTTTTTTGTCCAAATACTTTCTCTTTTAGCTTTTAGTATGTTTTTAGTATCTCTCTCTCTCTCTCTCTCTCTCTCTCTCTCTATATATATATATATATATATATATATATCTCACATATGCTCCCTCTCACACACACATCTATTTATATTTTAATATTTTATGCTTATAATGTTTTGTCTGCATATGTGTCTTTGAACCACATGTGACATGTGTGCAGTACCCTCAGAGGCCAAAAGGATATGTTGGATCCTATCTGTTGTTACAGATTTTTTTGACCTTCCAGGTTTGTGGAACCCATGCATTTTGTAAGAGTAACAAGTGCACATAACTGCTGAGCACTGGTAACTCCCTGGCCACAAAGTTTTCTCTTTTAGCAGAGGCCTTGTGTTTCTACACAAAATAATTGGATAGAACTTAAGAGAAGGACCTTTACTGTTTGTGCTGTTCTAAAGCCCAGACGCACACCTGGTCCTGTCTTTAAGCGACTGGTTTCCTTTCACAAGAGGCTGGTTTCATCACCTATGCTCTCAAATCATTCTGTCCTATATTTGGAGTCATAATTCAACTATCTCCCAGGTTTTCTTTTATTAATTTTAATTGTGCCTTCTATAATTTATTTTATCACTCAATACTTCAAAGTACTGCAGTCTTCAAGACTTACTCTTGGCTCCACAACTCATTTTCATATATGCCACTCTCCCCAGTTTATTTACTTTAGTTGTGAGGTCCTGGATGTGAATGCTGCTGATATTGGCTCTTACTGAACCTGATTTGCACTGACCAAGTGAGTCATCTGGTACCTTGGCAATGCTGCCATGGCTGATAATGTTTCTGGAAGAGAGAGATACCAGATTTAAATCGGTAACTACCACAGTATCTGCTGTAATGTAGATGTTAAGGTGACAACTATGATTTAATTGAAATAATAGTTTAAAATGACTGTAATTATATAGTAAGAGTTCTGGTAAAACAGAAATAAGGAAAAACTTTTGGTTTCTGGCATAATTTTTAAAAACTTCGAAAGCCATTCTTACTCTTAGTAAAGAAAAAAAAAACTGGGAAAATCTGAAAATCAACTCTCTTACATTTGTCAGATAACTGAGGTCACAAATCTAACTGCTACTGCAAAACTAACAAAGACAGTGAAAATCAGGAGTTATAGTGCATTAGGATAAAGAGTGCCTGCTGAAGCCAGCAACTGATAGGGGAAGCAAAAGTAAGTGCTCATTTATGAGACTGAGTGTGTTTCAGGAAATGGGTACTTGTGGGCACAGGTCACTGTGAACTTTACTCTTTAAGTGCCAGCTACCTGTCGTGGTTAATGATGGAGAAAGTCCACTATGCTTCCAGCAGTAGGAGGTTGAAGTGACCATAAAAAATAAAGTCAAATCACTCTATGCCCCCTCCTTCTCCCTTATTATGAGTTAGACCTTAAAAACAGTAGTTGGTAGTCTTCTCTAGCTGAACCAGCTTAAACTGGCTTGCCAGTGGAACATTCGGAATAGTTTCCTTTCCCCACTGAAAAAGAACCAGTGAGAAAGAGAAGCCCCATTTGGGGAATTCTGTCTCATCACAATCAAGTGATATAATAAACAAGGGACTATTTCATCTTGTTAGCAGTTGCATAGCATTGGATGCAGTCTACAGTGTAATCAACAAATCAGGAATGACTTAATTATAGATACTGCATTTAAAACAAATTCATACCCTAAAGGAACTGAAAGAATTTGATTATCAAGTAAGAATGGAAAGGAGGGCTACTTCCATGCTTTATGTGTTTCTTCTATTAATAAAAATAACAGAGACACAAACATTTATGATTTTCTAGCTCTTGCTTCTTTCTCTGGTCTACTTGGACTTGATTTTAATGTTCTACTCCTTTATATTCAGTTGTCATTCACTCTCTTACTGTGTAACAGAGACAACACAATAACCCATTACCCCAAGTCTGAGAGGCTCCCCAGTTCCAAAGTCACACCTATGAACTCATCCTCGTTCCATGATACTTGTATTTAATGACAAAGAGCACCCCAACAATACAAATTGACTGCATGTCACATCTCTCTTCTTCAAATGCTGAGGCAGGATTCTTGTGCTCTGGTTTTCATTCCCAGTTTTGCCTTGTACTTTATAATACACCATCATCACTAACTGATTTTGGGATCTTTCCTATCCTATAGTATATGACTTCTGTTCCTCACTTTACTTGAGTTCCTGTTCCCATATCTTAGCTATGATTGTATTTACAGTTGTGCAGAGATTCATGAATTATAGTCTTGGTGACTCCTAAATTTGAACAGGTGCATGGAGGTTTCACTGCTGTGCTTTTTATGCAACTGAATGTTATCTTCTGTAGTGACAAGGGTGACAAAGGCTAAAGATGTGTCACTGGATACTGTTGAATCCTATAGGTTTGTCAAATTTTCCTCTTTTTGATGCATAAATTCTTCTCAGTTATGGTTCCCAATGATACACAATGGATTTATAGTAAACTTTCAGCTATGTATAATATATATTATAATTATATAGTATATAATGTATTACTACATATACTATATAAATAATGATTTTTGGAATTGCTTTTGTGTGTCAATTGTAAAATAATGAGCATTAAGAGTATCTTTCTTCAAATTGAATAAGAAGAAAAACATCAAGAACATAATTAATGCATTGGTGTTTTGGTTGACTCTCTGTGTCTACCTTCCCTCTTAAAGGCATATTCCGATAACAAGTTTAAATTATAGTCTAGAAGCATTTCCTGAGAAGCATTATGCTGATAGTAAATGTGTATGCATGCGTATAAAGTGTCAATTTCTCTGAAATTTAAATGTGCTAAGCATTGGATGTTTTCTATTTGACTACCTAGTAGATAAACAAGAATATTTTATTCCCCTGTTGAAGTTTCATTTTTGGGAGTGAGGTTGAATTTTGTAACACTAATTACCAGCTTATATCTTTATCATTTTCTATTAGTTAGCTTTACCTCTAACTTGGTTTTGTAAAATATCTTTATCTTTTATTCTTGCTGAACTTGTTTATCATTTGTACACTGATAGGTGTTTACAAGGTATTTTCTAGCTTGACTTTTTGTATATTTTTGATAAGCAAAAAGAAACCTCAGCCAGTTTTCCTCTCCTTTTATGATTTCGATTTCAAGTTTGAAAAGTCATTTTTACTTCTGAGTCTCAAAGTTAAATGTAAAAAATTCATGTGGTTTCAGTTTTTTATTTATAAACTTTACTGTAGAAAATTTTCAAATAAAAATTCTGAAATTAACCAGACCCAGAACTTTTACATTTCAATGAACACTTAGAATAGCCATTTATAAAGGAAGTTGTGTAGCTTCACATTGGATCTTAAAATGTCACTATCTAATATATCTCTTTGTATTTATCTACCACCAAAACAGAAATATCACAGTTTGAATACAATAAAATCACAATGCATTGAAGTTATGTTAGAGTAAAATTCTCAAGTTATCTGAAGTAAGATGGTAACCTAAGAAGTCTTTGGTTAGAATAGAAAATTACAATTCTTCTTTTGAATTGAATTATATATGTATATATATATACATATATATATGTGTGTGTGTGTGTAGCTAAACACTCACTTGAAACAGAAACACATATTTATGAGCCAACAATTTCAAAAGAATAGGAATGAACAAGTTTTAATCTGAGGCAAATATGGGGTAGGTACAATGATGGGATATAACAACTCTTATATTTTCTGTTTTGAATTTCCTTTTCACCAGATGGACTCAATCATTTGTGTCCATCCCTTCCCTGCCTCCTCCAACTTCTCTGATTCCTGAGCTGCCTAATCTTTTTAGTGTTTCTGAGGGTGGGGGCAATGAGGTCATCTGTGTCCAGTCACTTCCACAAGACAATTTTTGCTTGTCTCTATCTGTGGTAGGTCCTCCCAGACAATATGTGTTTATAAAGACGTGAAGATATCAGGGCTGTGTGACCAGGCTTCAGGTGGAGAGGACAGAAGGGTGTGGAGAGTCCTTCAATTGATCTTGGGATCTAATGAGAGACTCAGTCTGGAGAGATTAGAATGAAATACAGCTGTTTGCAAGTTTCAAGCAGCTTGTTTAGGTATTTTTAATTAAAAAATACTTTTTTTTGGTGAAGTGTTCTGCCTGTGGCCTTCATCTTAGCGCATATGCTCTGGAGATAGAAACATGGAAACAAGTTCTATACTGCCCAGATTTCTTCTTTTGCTTGTCTCACCTCCTGCCCTCTTTTTTATTTCCTTTCTCTATAGCAGTTATAAAACATCACATGCTAAATAATGCTCTAAATTCAAAGTAAGAAGAAAAAATTATAAAAAGTAATAAATAATTCCCTGTTAGCAAGTGCAGCAACAGTAATCTACTTTACTGAGCTTTGCCAAGTTCAGCTTGCAGTTAGGGGAACCAATGCTTCCTCGGTTTTGCCCTGACAGTTGTGGGGACAGCGTTTCTTGTTTTGTTTTGCATTTAACTTCTGTTATGGTTTGACAGTGCTACCCAAAATTCATCCTGAGTTTTAGTTGCTTCCATTGTGAAATATTAACAGCCATGGCCTTTAAGATGTAGTTGGGATATTATGGTTATGCCCCATTTCATGATCTCAGGCTATTCTCCTACACTGCTCATTGCTGCATTTTCCAAAAGACACATCTACTTCGTGTAGTGAAAGATTGGAATCTTAAAATCTATGCCTGTTTTCTGAAACACAAGAATACACTCCCTGTCCATGCGGCCTTCACATACTGCTGCTTCCTTTCCGTTTCCACACTTATCCTAGCTCTCTGGGGAATTGTAGAATCCATTTCAGCTTCTCTTGTAACAACACAGTTCCCTTAATTTCTCAGACTCCCTGTTGAGCCATTTGTAAAATCCAGCTGCAACTTTCTCATTCTCTCACTCAATTACAGCTCCCCAGGCCTTGGCATTCATGTGAAATCATTCTTAAAATGTGCACGCATGTGAAATGATGTCGGTTCATTTAGACTTTATTTATATTCTGTCCACTTCAGAGAAGGACTTAGGGAATCTCATTGCTGCTGCTACCTGCTGAACACATCAACACAGGATTGTGTCTTAAGCTTTCTTGGTTTTAATTCTACAGGAACAGAGGGGGAAAAGACAAGCAATGTGAGAGAGGCAGCAGGTAGAAAATATAGAGAATTTTAGGCTAACAACTTCCACTAATTGTGGGCTTGTGAAGGTAATTTTGTTGCCCTGTGTGACACAGTTTTCTCATAACAAAATAGGACTAATCATATCCAATAACTTAATGGGGATATTTATACCTAACACCTTTAGTTATTATGGCAAATAGAGCTTTGTATAGCATTAAAACACAGCACAGAGAAATCAGTCTCTGTAACTATTGAACATTTATAGAAACCATTAGTTCATTGGAAATGTCAACATCCATTTTGTTCATGGTGCTTTAAATTCAAGAAAAGATGGATTGATATGAAGCTGTCTGAAGTCACCAAGATCCAGCCTGTGCTGCTATATAATCTGTCCTATCTCTATCCCCTAGGCCACCTCACAGGTTAAATGTTGTGACTTCCTTACTGCCCAGTTGACAGCATCAACTTCACTTATTCCTGCTGACCTTCCAGCTGTTTCTATGAGCAAATCAGAGTGATGAAGTCTTCCAGAGATTAGGTTTGCCAAATGGCTAGCAGAGATGCATCCTTCCTTCAAACTTTCCCTCTTAGTATTTACTTGAATGGACCCAAGACTCTCTATGAATTAAAAACAAATGTGGCATGTCCACTCATTTCTTTTAAAATATTTAACGTCAAAACAGGTACAAATTTATATCTTCCCATTTGATTGTTTGTATAAATGTGTAGATTAGATGCCTTGACATTATTACTCTTGACTTACGTACATTTTGTATGTTTTGACCAAAATCTAATTCCCATAGTCACTCTTTTGATCATGGATTTTAAGGGATAGGGAAAAAGGAAAGTGAAAATAACAATGAGACACTTATCCACCTGTGCCTGAGATAGTCAACCTTACCATGTTCAGAGGGTAGTAAAAAGTTTCACCAGGATAAGTGGCAGAAGGGCAAGGTGTCTGCACAGAGTGCTCTGGAGACGTGGACCCAGCAGTATGCTTCAGAAACTTTAAGACATGCCCATGTTGTGAGGATATACAAATAACCAGAGATGACTACAGTGCCAGAGTGTCCCAAGGGGTGAATACTTTTCTAGCTGATCCTACCATAAACATGACATACTTGCTTTTACATGTGCACATGCTGAACACATAACACAGAATTTGACTCATGCTCATTGTAGTCATGTCATCTGGAGCAGATATAGAACACAACAGGTCTAGAAACTCATCAGCAAATGGGCAAAGCTGTTTTCTGAATGAAAAGTAGCTGGCACTCTGAGAGGCACACTTACTGAGGCTCTCACTTTATGACTTTCTCACAAGACATGTGAATCAGTTTGGTTCCAGAAGTTAGGAAATCTGCCTGAGGTTTTAGTGCTATTCTTCCCTTTATAAATTCAGTTTTGAAACCTGCCAGGGTTTGTGTTGACTCTTTCTTCTTCACTCCCTCCCTAATTCTCAGTCATGAGCCTTGATTGACAGAAGCCTCACATTCTCAAGACCTTCATCTGTGTTGTTGAAGTCCTGGACTCTACAAGGTACTTCAGGTTAATCAAAGGATTGATGGCAGGATCAACACATGAGTAAGAACATGCAACATTTGTCTTCTGGGTCTGGAAAAACTCAGTGTGTTTAACAGTTTCATCTCTATTGGCAAATGTCATGATTCAATTTTTTTTACAGCTGAATAAAATTCAATTGTGTTCGTATACCTCATTTCTATTTTCCATTCATCAGTTGATGGGCATCTAGGCTATGACCATGTGCTATCTATTGTGAATAGAGAAGCTATGAAAATGGATAAGGATGTGTCTCCATTATGGGGATGGGGCATAAAGACCTTAAGGAAAAGTAGATACAGGAATGCAGGTGGTATGAAGGGGAAGGGAAAATAATGAAGGAGAGGTTTTAATAGAGGAGAAGGATGAGGCAGTAAGACAGATGGGGTTGTGAGGATAACTACCCCGAAGGATATTGAAAAAACTGCTATTGTAATTAATAGGAGCTATCCTAAACAGGAGGAAATACTCCTTACAGAAGCCAAAGGTTGAAAACTGAAGATCCCCATTCCAGTCATTGGATACCTCCCCTTGATATTCCTCAAATGATACAGCTATTGGCATTTCTATCAAATAACCACCTGAACTGTATGGGAAGACATACTTTGGCCACTAGACATGAACAAAGCAAGTGGTTAACAACCAGGAAGCTTCCTGCCTCTTGGGTAGATTTTGTATTACCCAAGGATGTTATGGAGACTAGTGGCGGAACAAGTCACCAAGCTACAAAGACTTTGTACTGTAATAAGGAAAGATGTAGAAAGATATACCTATGGGTACAATAACAACATTAATATTGTGGGGGATAGTCAAACAACTCTGATTGGATTTAAAGCCCATCTCACAACAGGAAATTCATGTCTAGTACTATAAGTGAGGGGCCCATTTGAGGAGAACATGAACTCCGGGGATGAACCTACTACTATTTTGCCAATTGGGCATATTGTCAAACTGCCTTCCAAACTTGTATGTCTATACTTGTAGATTTGTACAGCTCTTGGGTTTCATAACAGAAGTTTCTTTTGCAGTGGATTGTGGTTAACATAGAAAGTCACAACTGGTTTAAGAGAATGAGCCCCTGTAGGATGTTCAGTCACCAAAGAGACAAAAACATCATACTACCTCCCCTAATTATCATGAGAGAGGGGGCAGAAAGATGGAAAAGATCATAACTTGTACTGACCATTTACTCACAGTGAATGTTGCCACATCTGTGAGTAAATGGTCAGTACAAGTTAGACAAGGTAGGTTTACAAAAACTAAAAATTAAAAAGGAAGACATGAAGTTGAGAGAAGGGACCATGGATGGTAGGTCTGGGAAGATGGAATGGGAATGAATAAGATGAAATAACTTCATATGCATGTATAAACTACAGAATATATTATTAAAAGTATTATGTGAAAAAATTCTTACTAACAAACATTTGTGTGTGTGTGTGTCTAGTGTTTCTAATAATCAAGCAGTAGTAATAAAAACTTAGTATTGAGCTATAAACAGCAATTTGCCCTCTCACTTGATTCTCACAGCAAAATTTGCTGTATATTTGGTACTAAGCCTAAGAGAAAGAGACTGGTGGAGACATGGGGATATTTGCTTAGGACAACATCACAGGACAGTGGCTGAACCAAAACCTAGGTCTTTCTGATTTCAGTACTGTTCTGACACTGTATGCACCACATCCTTTAGTATTAATCACTTCAGATTTATAAAAGCAATAATAACATCCTAGTGAGAAAATGCATTCACACATATAAAATTAATGATATAATGTCTTTTGAAGGTGTCTTCTTCCCACTGACAATTTCAGGAGAGAACAAGCATGCAAACACTGATGGAAAGAGTCTTCAATACTGACTCCTGGTCTCAGTGGCTCCTCATTTTACAGCCGTGTTATCTGGAGGGAGCTAAGATTATCTTTTTGCTGTCTAAATTCTCTGAAAAATGAGATTATAAAATGATATCTGTCGACATGAAAATGTTGCAAGATAAGATCAAGTATGGTTGGTAAAGCCATGCAGCTTAAGGAGAACCTACTGTGGGTACTTTCCTAAATCAGTTTAATTCCCAATTGAGTTCTAAATATTTACCTCACACGCTCACAAATGTAACTCTCAGCTCCATCAAAGGAGCCACTTTTTCGCAGCAGAGACCATTACAGAAAACTACAACTAACCAAAATTCAGAGAACCGTAGACCTTGGGGCACCAAGCCATAAGTGATAAATCTGTAACACAGTGCCTATATGAAAAGCCCATGGAACACTGAAGAATAGGACATGGGATAAATGTAAGAGCTGAGAGGACTAGGATGTCTGTTGAGAGCCTGTATCTTCTGTATAGACAGGAAAGCCATGCCCGTGGTCTGTCAGAGTATAGTTTCCTAAACAAGACCATAACAATAATAACACCAGTTGACTTGTCAATATAAATGGGGGAAATGCAACGAGGACTCATACCTAGATCAAGAGCCACAGGTGGTTAATGGCTGCTGTGAGGGAGAAACAGTCTTCTCCAGGAATGAGTCCCTTAGTTGGTTATCCATTATCAAGTGGTCAGCCCTAAAATGATTGGAATAGCTAGAGGTGACAGATAACTCCAAGGAACCAGTGTCTTCTAGACACAATAGAACTCATGCATATATGAACTCATAAAGAGTGTGGCAGTATGCATGAGATCCGCAAAAGGTCAAGTGGGATACCAGCACTGACAGAAGGAATTGGGTGTAGGGTTCCACTCCTAACCTAGAGGCCATTTGCAGTTGATAACTGAGAAAGTGGAAATCAGTTATCTACAGTGTTCTGTCACTGAGCACGTCAGACAGCATTCCAGTGGCCTTATGTCCAGAAGCAATTTGACCAATGCAAAACTAATTCCATGTTATTTTCTTTTATTTTTGGAGGGTTGGGTCTTTTGTTCAATATTGTTTTGGGGGCACTTTCTGTCTAATTGGGTGTTTGTTTTGATTTTTTAAAGAGAGGGAGAGAATGAGAATATAGTTGTGTGGGTAGGTAGGTGGGGAGGATCTGGGAGGGGTTGGGGAAAGTCAAAACATGCTCAAAATGTATGCATTACAATGTAATGCATATTGGCAATACAAAATTGACTAATCAAGTTATAGTTATATATTAATTTAAACAAGACTTGGCACATTTTAAAGGCAGTAAGTGTGGATGTGAAAAGAGCTGGGGGAAGGAGATGGAGAATTCAGAATGATATAAATATTGTCTATATACATGCAATCACATAAATAAATAAATAATAAATGCATAACAAGCAAGCAGAAAGAAAAATAGAACACTTTAAATATTTCCTAGCTCTCCAGTATCTCAGACCCCACACCAAGGAAACTGATTCTAATGAACTGGCTCTTAGATTTGTATTTAAATTTGTCTATGGAGAACCAAACAGAATTTGGGTTTGGATTTAGTTTCACACAGCAATAGTGTCTCACTTTCTTCATAGACTACTCAGACCCAAGAATAGTGCCCTAGACAAAGTACTGTTCACAAAATATTAGGTAAAATAATGGATGTATCTTCCCTAATGAAAAAGTGACAGTTGTAGAGATGTAGAGACCACATAGCTGGCTAAATTGTTATGAAGTTAATACAATCTAAAGTAGATAATACATATATATGTATACATACATATATATATATATATGGTTACAGCATTAAAATTAAATTTAGTAAAATGTTTCCAAAAGTTAATAATTTCATAATTATGTATTTATAAGCATTTAATAATTTGTAAAGTAAGGAATGTAAAAATGACAATGAGCAAGGTAAATGTAATAATAGTCATTGCTTCCGCCTATCCTAACCCCCCAGTCAACCTTCCTGTTCCTCCATGTCCTACACTCTCTTCCACTTCTCCCCCTCTCTATTTCCCAGGTCCCCCTTCCCCCCATCCATTGCCGTGTTCCCCATCTGTTCAGAGGATCTTGCCTCTTTTCTCTTCTCTTGGGTACCATGCATATCTTTTAGGTTCTTTCCTGTTTTCCAGACTCTCTGTCAGTGGAAGTGCAGACTGGCACTCTCCTGATCCATGTCTAAAATCCATATATGAGTGAGTACATACCATGTTGTCTTTTTGTGACTGGGTTACCTCACTGAGGATGGTTTCTTCCAGTGCTATCCATTTACCTGCAAATTTCAAGATTCCATTGTTTTTTTCTGCTGAGTAATACTCCATTGTATAAATGTACCACATTTTCTCTATCTACTGTTCAGTTGAGGGGCATCTAGGTTGCTTCCAGGTTCTGGCTATTACAAATAATGCTGCTATGAACATAGTGGAGCACATGCCCTTGTTTATGAATTTGCCTCCTTTGGATATATGCCTAAGAGTGGAATTGCTGGGTCTTGTGGTAGATTGATTCCCATTTTCCTGAGGAATCTCTATACTGATTTCCAAAGTGGCTGTATGAGTTGGCACTCCCACCAGCAGTGGAGGAGTGTTCCCCTCTCTCCACATCCTCTCCGTGTTTCTTATGGAAAATTTGACATCCACCCCTACAGCTTTTAAAATGTACCAACACATATTTGAATTAATATTGTGTAATTTTCCTTTTGGTGTTAAGGATTTTCCCCTATTATTTCTTAAAGAAGAGAAGAACAAGAGATGGGAAGGTAGAGCATGAGAAAAAATAAATTGTAGAAGATTTTCTCAAAGAATTTGAAATTCAGTATTTATGATGAGGGTCTCCATAGCTAGTGACATCTGTCATTTGTCTTTTGGGAAGTGACAGTTGGCTTTGGTTTTCAGATGATTGCAGACAATCTTGTTGCGGAAGACTCTGAACCAGAAGAGGAATGAGGGGTGTAGACTTAATTCCAGATCTGGCATTCATTGAGTGCATCATGAACACCAAGACACTAAAATTAGAGCTCAACTGAAATATTTGAGTTTCATTTGAGGCTGTTAGAATGTATATTTTGAGGTGTTTCATTTTACCCACATGATATTTTCATTTTATTTTACCAAATATTATTATTATATAAAATGTTACATTTTATATTAAATAAATATGCTTGCATTCATGATGAAGAAATCCAAACTGATTTCTTAAGAGTTCAGGATAAAGGAAGAAGGAAAAGAACAGAATATCCTGCAGACTTGCTACATTTCGAGATATTTCATATCAAATTTTAGAGATCTGTTTAGGCTATAAAATCGCACACATGCTGCCATACTTGGTTATATTATCCTAGGAGATATTAAAGTTTCTGCAGAACAACATCGTTTATGATTTTAACAGAGATCTGGTGGTTTTGCTTTCTAAAGCTGTGCTCTCTGGCTTGATATTATAAAAAATTGAATGCTTCGTTTAAAGATCTAAAATAAATCAGTAGAGAAGTCTGTCTTGAAAGTAGGTTTAATTCCCCATAGTTAATTTGCTTTCCTTCTGATTTCATCCTTGCTTGATTTCACATGACGTGTTTTCAACCAGCGCTCAGATTGCAAGGTGTGTGAAGATATGCCGTAGCATGTGCAAAAGGAAGTCTTAATTTAACACTCATTCCCCTTGTTAAAGAAATAGTTTTTACCACCTCGAAGGACTAAGCAGTATTTCAAATATTAAAAAGTGATAACTGCCAATTTTCTAAGCTACCTTGTCATCATGGCTTCGGCTCTGATCACCAGCCCAGGAAACTTTAATGAGAAGAAATAGGAGTGGAAACCAGTCAGGCTTTCTCCACCTCTTGTTCTTAACATTACATGGAGATAGAGGCAGACATCTCCCTTTTGATGGAGCGGTGGTTATTTGCAAGGGTAGTGCACACAGTTTCCCATTATTCTAAGGTTTCACAGGGGCCACTAAAGCATGAGATAAAATGGAGGCCAGCCTGCATCCTGGCGTGCTTCTCACAAAATCAGTTCTTATACTGTGAGTTAATAAAATGCACTAGACTAAAACATTTTTAAGGTAAAAAAGCAAAAATCTGATTCCTCTTTAGACTGGCTGAAAGAGGAAGTGATCTAGTAAATTAATACTTTTGTTGATTTTTAAGTTAAATGATATTTCTAATGCCCATGAAGAAAAAAAAACCAAAAAAAACCTTAAATTCTATGAAACAACAAAAACTATAGATTAAAAGTGTTCTTGAATATATGTTGGGTGATGTATGATGTCTAAATTTCTTTCAAAACATAGTCTACAGACACACGGACTCTAGCATCTATGGTTATAAGTGAGGGTCATTGGAAAACAGACAAGCTATTTTTTATTTTAATAGATCATCTTTTATTATGTGTTAGTCCATGATTTACTATTTAATCTTAAAAATAAATGTTATGTGGGAAATACAAATATTAAAAGAGTGAATTCTCATGTTGTCTTGGGAGAATTTAGTAACAAAAATGAGATTGAGAATTAAAAATCACTATTTCATAGATTTTTCCACTTACACATACACATACATGCACAACATACCGTGATAATAACATGTATACTTTCTGAAATAAATGTTTGTTTACATAAGAATTTGTATTTAATTTTTTTGCAGTTTAATATTTTTTCTATATTTTTTATTTAACTTTTTACGCATGTCACTTTCAGGTCCCTCTCCCTCCCCTCTTCCCCCACCCCCAATCCTCCTAACCCCTCACCCTCACTCCATCCCCCCTCCACTCCCAGGGAGGGCAAGAGCCTCCCTGAGGGATTTCCAGTGTCCATCACATAACCCGAGAATGGCCCAGGTTCTTCCTCATGTGTCCAGGCTGAGAGAGCATCCCTCAACGTGGCATGGGCTCCCAGAGTCACTCTGTATGCCAGGAATAAATACTGCTCCACTCTCCAAGGTCCCACAGATTGCCAAGGCCTCCTCTCTGTCACCCAGGTTCAGTTGGAGGATGTCTGGATCAGTCCCATGCTGGCCCCCCAATCATCAGTCTGGGGTCCATGTGATGCCCCTTGTTTAGGACATCTGCCCCCTGTGGGCCTCCCCAGCCTGATCTCAATTCCCTTGGTCATCACTCCTCTTTGCAAGTGGGTTTCAAGAGTTCATTTTGGTTCACAGCTGTGGGTGTCTGCCTCTGTGTCCATCAGCTACTGGATGAGAGTTGTAGGATGGCACATAAGGCAGTCATCATTCTCACCATCATGGGAGGGCATTTAATGTAGCCTTAATGCCAGTTGGTGTCATTTCTGTAGATTTGTGAAGATCTCACTAGTGCCAGTTGTTTTCTCTTTGGCTGTATTTCCAGAGTTGAAAGGTGGCAAAGGACAACATACACATGTCACATCCAAACTACATGGTCTCGGCCTCTCTGTAACCCTGATTACTAAAAATATTACATCAACAAAACAACTCTGAGATACCATCTCACTCCTGTCAGAATGGCTAAAATCAAAAAGTCTAGTGACAGTTTATGCTGGAGTGGATGTGGAGAAAGGGGAACACTCCTCCACTGCTGGTGGAAGTGCTGACTTGTATAGCCACTTTAGAAATCAGTATGGAGATTCCTCAGGAAAATGGAAATCAGTCTACCACAAGACCCAGAAATTCCATTCTTAGGCATATACCCAAAAGCTGCACATTCATACACCTAGGATGTTTGTTCCACTATGTTCATAGCAGCATTATTTGTAATAGCCAGAACCTGGAAGCAACATAGATGTCCCTCAACTGAAGAGTGGATAGAGAAAGTGTGGTACATTTACACAATGGAATACTATTCAGCAGAAGGAAAAAACAATGGAATCTTGAAACTTGCAAATGGATGGCACTAGAAGAAACCTTCCTGAGTGAGGTAACCCAGTCACAAAAAGAGAAACATGGTATGTACTCATTCATTTATGGATTTTAGACATCAATCAGGGGAGTGCCAGCCTACAGTCCCACTGCCAGAGAGTCTGGGAAAGAGAACCTTCATCCAGTGACTGATGAAAGCAGAGGCAGACACCCACAGCTAAACACTGAACTGAACTTCTGGAATCCCGTGACTGAAAGGGAGAACTGATGGGCAAAAGGAGTTCAGACTGGGCTGGTTTAACCCACAGAAACAGTTGACCTGAACAAGGGGGAGCTTTTGGATCCCAGATTGATGGCTGTGTGGAAAGCATGGGACTGACTCAGACCCCCTGAATGTCGGTGTCAGTGAGGAGGCCTAGGTAATCTGTGAGGCCTTTATCCCTGGTGTACAAATAGACTTTGAGGGCCCATGCCACAATGTGGGATACTCTCTCAGCCTGGACTCTTGAAGGAGGGCCTAGACCCTACCCTGGAAGACATGAAAGACTCTGGAGATCTACCATGAAGGGCCTCACCCTCCCTGGGGATTTGAGTGGAGATTGGGTGGGGGATTGGGGGGGGAGGAGGGGAGGGAGAGGGAGCTGTGATTGACATGTGAAACAAGCTTGTTTCTAACTTAAATAAAAAAAGGAAGGAAAAAAATTACATCATGTATCTTGCTCACCTTTCAGCAGTGTCCCAAATAGGTAATATGTTAACTTGTTAAGAGAAAAGTAAGTACATTCTTCTTTTTCTATAAATATTTTAATATAAACAGTAATGTAAAAAAATTGGGAATGTGACACATATATGCAAGCAGTCACCTTGAAAGAATAATTTTAAAAGTGACATCGTGAAATTTGCAGAAAAATGTATGAACCTAGGAAAGATTCATTCTGAACATTGTTCTACCTCTAGTTGGCTTTCTGTTTCATGTTTAGTTGAAGACGTGACCCCTCAGCTGTCTGGCCACTTGCTGTTCTGCCTACCACTCCAGCACAGTTTGCCTTGTAGAAAATTTAGTCAAAATGAACCCTTTCTGTCATTGACTGCTTTTGGTTGTATTATTTCATCACATCAGGAAAAAACAACTGGTGTGTTTATATATCTATTTTTCTGATCAGAACATTTAACATCCAATATTTGGTGATTTTCAAGAATGCATTTCATTACTGTAACACAATAAATAAAAAACCCAGAGACAGATATTGGGGTTCAACCTGAAGATCAGGGAAGCAAAGCAATCAAGCTAACAGACCACTCTTACCTCTAAAAGGACTGGAGCATTCCTATTCTCAACATGACTGGGAAATGAATGTCTGATACTGAGACCTTGCTCCAGTCTTATTTATCTCCCTAGTGCTGGGATTAAAGGTTCGTGAACCCAGGTGCTGAGATCATCCTTATGTGAGCAGTTTTTCTTTAGGACTGGATCAATCTTGTGTAGATTATGAGTAGCCATGGACTCACAGAGATCAGTCTTCTGCGTAATCCTGAGTCCTAGGATTAAAGGTGTGTACCACCACCTCCTAGCTTCTGACTGCTGAGGTTAATGGTGTGTGCCTGGCTTTTATTGCTTGTGGCTGACTTTGTTTTCTGAATCCTCAGACAAACATCAATAAATCATAAATATCACCACACATTACTGCTAGCTTTGGATACATCTTTTAAATTTGTTTCTCTTAAATTTGTACCCTCTGACCAAACTCTTACCACTACTAATTATGCTAACGTCTGCCACACTCAGTATCAGATAACCAACATGTTACTATCTGCTTCTAGAAGTTCACTATTTCAGATTCCACAACTACATGAATATTGTGGAGCTGCCTCCCAAAGGCTCCTATGCAGAAGGCTTGGTTCTCATATGGGGTGCTTCTGAGGGTTGTTGGCTCACTTGCCTATGATCTCACTGATAGAATAATCAACTGCTGAATTCATAGCTGATGACTGGTTGGAAAACCTGGATGTACGTTTAAAGTGTTCTTCTTGTCAAACAGTCCCTTGCACTGTCGCTTGTTTTTGTTGTTGTTTTCTGTCACAGTGGAGTGAATGGTTTTGCTTTTTCATGTATAACCTTCCCTGACACCTTGCTTCAACATGACCCAGAATCCACAGAACTAAGTTACACCAGACTGAAGACATTAAAACCATGCATTTCAATGATTTTCTCTGTTAAGTTGATTTATATTAGTATTGTTTCATATTAACTAAAAGCTAACATTAAATCATGAAGGATCTGTCTTTCTGGACTTGGTGTTTGTCATTAAACATAATGTCCTCCAATCCTTTAGTTCTCATGTTGTAGAAAACAGTAAATGTTCTTCCTTTATAATGTGTGAAGTGTGCATGTGTGTGTGTGTGTATTACATTTACTGACCCAATATGCTGTTGATGATGACTTAGATTGACTCCATATCTCATCTACGTTATTATTAATAGTGCTGAGATAGTTATTGTTCCAACACTTCAATTTTGTATACTCCATAGTCAAAATGCTGGTCAATTTGATACTTTTGTTTTTTATAGTATTAAGGAATCTCTATAGTTTCCATAACTGCCAAGGTTTACATTCCCGTGAACAATTTAATACTGTACAGGCTATTTGTCATGTTTTGTGAGACAGGACCTTGACACACAGTCCAGGCCAGCCCTAAATCTATGATCCTCCCTCTTTCTCCCTTGTGCTGAGACTACAGGCATGCATCAGCACAGAAAGATGCTGTCCTTTGACAGCAACTATTCTTATAGGGAATATATCTGTGGTTTTCGATTTAAATTTTCCTAAGTAGTAACAGTGAACATTTTTCACTCATCTTGGTCTTCCATATGTTGTCTTTGACAACGATCTATTCATGTGTATTCTATCGCTCATCTTTCAGTTGTATTGCTTTTTACTGGTGAAGATTTTAACTAAGATTCCTGGTGTACTGTGGCCATTAGCCACTGTGTATTCTCTTTTTTTACTCTCTGTATCTTCATGTAGAAGCTTTTTACTCGATGCAATCCTACTTGACTGGTTTTGCTTTTGTTACCTATGCATTTGTTGCCACAATGAAAGTCATTTCCCAGTCTGACATCAAAGATATCTTTCTCTGTATTTCCCTCTTTTCAGTTTCAGGTCTTATGTTTAGTTTTTTCATAAATCAGTGACATAATAGTTAGATTTATTTAACCTGCACATGGCTATCTAGTTACACTACAGCTTTGCTTGAAGAGACCACACTTTCCCACCATATGTTCTTGGTCCTTTGTCCAAGGAGAAACTAATCATAAACATATGGTTCTATATATGGATTCTCAATCATTGAGATCATTTTGAGGATAAATAGAGTCAATGGAGTTGAAGATGCAAACTCTTTCTTGGATTAGATTTGGCTCTTAGCAACTCAGAAGTGATTCTTGAATTTTTAAAAATGTATTCTATTTGCTAAGCACAGGAAGTATTAAATCAAATGCCATGTAATCTTTCAGTTAAAAAAAGTATATGTTAAAATGCAACAGATAACCAAACTTTGCTGATTCTTGTTATTTTACCATAATCTTGAAACCATTTACTTGTTTTAAATCTGTACCTTGGAAATACTATGTAATAATTGGTTACTATACATCTTTCCTAGAGATCACATTCACATCATGTTAAGAGCTTGAAATTGGCATCAGTGGGGACACAGAGGTCAGCATCAGCAAAACCTCAAAACATAGCCCCTCCCACCCCATTGTCCACAGGCTGCCCTTTCAGTCTAATATTTTTAATCAGTTCTCAATCACTGGTTAAATGATCAGATGTTGTCTTGGGAAATTACTGGAATGTTTCAGAGGGTTTAGACTATGTTTATTCACATACACATACACACACACATACACACACACAATATAAGGACAAATACCAACATTTTCTTTTATATATATTTTAATTTAAATTAAAAATGATCACATTTTACATACCAATCCCAGTTTCCTCTCCCTCCTATCCTCCCAGATCCAGGAGTAGGGTCTCGGTCCTGCCCCAAATGATGTGACAGACTTTGATGATCCCCCATGGGCCTCACTCTCTTTTATATGTTTTATTAGCATCATATAGTGATATAGTTAACCTCAGTTATTCTTCCATTTATGCTAGCAAATTAGGTGATACTTTGTCTTGAATTATCTTTAAATGAATATATCAAGTTCTATATATAAGAATGATATCAGAAAGAATTCATTATAAAAACTACTATATTATCTATATAAAAAGAATCAATTACTCATATATCCAATTGGAAACTATTAAATTGCTATCATAGGGGAATTTGTGTGATGCAGGCTATCCTCATTACATTGTTGTCACAGATTTCTTTCCCATCTTAGGCACCTTGGGTACTGTATGATGAAAAATGTCCTCAAAAGGGAAAAAGATTCTGGGCCATATAAAATCTTAACCTTACCATAGATATTGCCTACCTTGGCTCTTCATGGGAGGCACTCATTCTGTGGCACATTGGAAATTTCTTGAAATACTATTTCACTTTCCTATTTATGGAGTCTACTACTGCTAAGGGTCAAGTGCATATTTCTCGAAATTGATCTCTAACAGTCTTTTCTTCATTAATATAGGTCAAGAACATTTATTATTCCCAAATGTTTCTTTGTTGATTAATGGAATGTTAAACACTAGGTTGGTAGCATACACTGTGCAAATAAAAAGAATGCCTTCTCTGAGAGGTAAAAATTGTGTGATATTCTGGTTGATTGTGTTAGTCATTGCAGTCGCTTATTTCTAGTATTTCTTTGTTTCATTTCCCAACTTTTAGTACAAATGTGAATGTTCTTGACACCAGCATTTTACAAACTTTGGCAGGAGGATCTTAGGGGCCATCCTGTCATTTTTGTCTCTTCTTTCTGTGGTTACCACTGCCAGATAGAAAACATAGTTTTATGTACTGATATGGTAATCACAAATACTCCCCCAGGCCTGGTCTACAAAGCTTCATAGAGAAACCTTGTCTCAAAAAACCTGAAACCAAAACCAAACGCAAAAACAAAACAAATACTCCCACAGGACAAAGAAACAACTGCTATAAAAAGCCACTGAGGTATTCCAGTTACAGCACAAGGCAGAGCCAACATGCAAAATCTGAGACTCTGCACTTGACTTTCCTCTCAAAAATCAGTCTTGTCTGTTTTGAAAAAAAAATTAATGGCACTTCTGTTACACTCAAGTGATCAATCACCTGTGTCAAACAACTGATAATGACGGCTTTTTTTTGGGGGGGTGATGTATCATGTAAATACAAAATTGAATAATCTCTTTAAATATTTTAGTTTTCAAAGATGGACAGATAGAGGAGAACAATTTGTATAATGATGTCAATAGTGTAAAAGATGAACCAGTTTCCTTAGTTTTAAGAGAGTAAGAGTGACTTTATTATAGATGTAGGTGAGCTGCATGCAGTCTGTGGCAGTAGATCTCATAATAGCAGAAAAGCAATCAACACCGCTAGCACTCTTTTTCTTTTTCTGTTCATATAAACCACGTTATTCATATGATAAGAATCCCCCAGGTGCTGGACAGTGAAGAGTTGTGGGAAACATTTCCAGTGGAAACTTCAGAACTTTGTTCAGAAAGATAAACCACTGAGTCATTGTTAATCATGTACTAATTAGGCATAATACATGGTCTTTACTTATCTGAGATATGACTAAACTGATGGTGAAAATGTTCAACTGCAATTTGAAACTAATATGAAAGTTCACCACTTGTGTGTGGTTTCAAATGCATTATTCATGAGAGTGTAATTTGGTTCATTTTAACAAATGTTTAAATCTTCCTCTGGGTTGGGAATGCATTGCATTTTAATAATAAAAACTGATTAATCAAGTGCAATATCAAAATAAGAGCTAACTGTGCATTAAGAATAATTATGCATAATAAAGTGGAATTTTTATATTATTGACAAACTGAAAATTATCAAATATTTATTGATTAGCTTGAAGAGCAAGTAATCAGAAGAATGTTTGTTAAGAATATGAATACGTGGGTTGAAATAAGAGTTTTTCTATTTAATTATACATGCACATAATGCATGAAACACAAGAAAGAATAATTGCCTTGAAGTCTTGGTAGCAGCTCATGTTACTACAGTAAAAGACATTTCTTCTGATGGTTTTGGCAGCTATGTGACCAGAAACATCAGAAAACCCAAGCCCAGCATTACTTCTGTGTGCCTTACTGATGGTGAATCTTTCCACTGTGACTGTTTCTCCTCAGCTGGTTCGGCTATCCTACAACCACTTGGCTATTCTAGATACATCTGTAGACCTGGATGGTAGGTCTGTGTCATATGTTCCCAGCATTTATAGTGATAACATAAAAAGATGAATTCTAAAATTTGTACATGCTCACATACTAAATAAACATATCCACATTGTCAAGTGCTCAGAAAGAGAATTGACTGTGGGGTTCCTCTATTAACCAGCCAGGGAGATCACCTATTTTACTATATATTTAAAATAAAGCTTATTGTGAAGGTAGCCATTGGATAGAAAATTTATTATAATGTGATTTAAAATCTGTCCTCCTTTGTTAATCCTTAGTCATTCTCACTATTTTGTGTTAACAATATTTTCTTAATGTATTCCTTAATGTATTTTAGTTATGAAAAAGTGTTTGAGATAGGTATTACAGGAAATGAAAATTTAAACAGTTACATTTAATTTTTATTCAAAAGTTCTGTTTCATAGACATCAAATTTATATGTAATGATTTATTTAAAATATGAAGTAACTCTTTCATTCCACCATAATTATTACATTTGTCTATGTCAGTATACATTAATGTTCCAAAGACTGGAGTATGATTTGCTCAGTAGTAATTGACATTTTCTTTGAGAATAAAACTATAAAGTCCTTCTTTTAAACTTCATTAACAAAATCTCAGCTCTTTTACAATTTGAAAATAGTCATTTGAAATTCATTGAATTCTATTTCCTTTGCAAGTTACTAAATGTATGAGAACCATTTTGCCAGAGGACACTTAAAATACCTGATTGATATTCATTTCTTATTTAAACAGAGTTTAAAGGGAATATGAAAATAAAAGAATCCTTGCCACAATACATCTGATAAAATTATCCAATCTTTTCTATTTTTCCCAACTATGAAAACTCAAAATTTATATTCTATCATTAAGGGCAGAGTATAAAAAACTAAACTAAATCTTTTTTTGTAAAATACTTTTTATTGCGTGTATTTAATTATTTGTATGTATGTGTGTTGTGTGGGTTCCTGTGTGCCATGACATGTGTGTGGAGGTCAGGGCTCAGTTTGTAAGATTTTATCCCATTCTTTCAGCATGTTGTTCCCAAGGACTGATGTCAAATTGACAGCTTGGAGCAAATTAACTTTACTCTCTGAGCTTTTTCATGGGCCCCCTTCTGTATAATACTTTAACTCTCTGATTCTAATGTCTTTTAAAATATACAGAATAGAAATACAATACTAGGTTTACATGACTTTTAACTTGCCTTTGCATTTATTTCCTTGGTTACTAGATTAGCTGATCTGAATAAATAGTTGAGTCATGTAATGTCATATCACCATGTATAAGTATATGGTCTGTTTTCATTGCTCTTGTTTTGTGAGTGTGCATGTGCGTGCACACGCGCGCGCGTGTGTGAGTGTGTGAGTGTGTGTAGGCCAGGAGTTGAAGTTATATGTCATCCTTGATCTTTCCACTGTATTTACTAAGGTAGGGCCTCTGGCTGAAAGCAGAGCACACGACTCAGCTAGTTCGATTAGACTACCTAGCCAACTTGACTCTCATGGTCATAATTTTAGATAAACAACTGGCCAAAAGGGTGTCTTTGCTATTTTAAGCCTGATGGAAATGTGCTCATCATTTTCCTCAGACTCATCACTTGCCTTCAATTCTACCTTTTTGGGGATGTGCTATTTTCTCAGGGAGCATAGCTACAAGCTTCACAGTCACTGTTGGAGTCTCCTCCGTACTGGCTCATCATCAAATTTCCACAATCTTCACCGGAAGAGCTCTTCTGCAATGCAAATTGAGTCAATTTTCTACTCTGTCTGTTAGTGATATTCTAAATTAAGCCACCATTACATCTACTTAGAGAACCTGATAGTTTGTCCAGCAATCAGTCTCTCATCCGGTTTACACACTTTAGCTACTGCAATTTCTCTTCTTGTGAAAAGAGAGCAAACCAAAGGAAAACTGAAAAACAAACAAAGCAAAAAGATTTCAGCATAAAATATATTCATACTGGCAATTACAACAACAACAACAAGTATTCATATTGATGTTCAGTATGCCACATCATTTGTATCCTGGCTTCTATCACATGACTGAACTACATGTCTGCTCTCCCTTAGTCACAGGCTTTGGGTCTTTGGTTATCTACTAAATGGCTTTTCCTTTCTGAAGGAGCCTTCCTTTCTCCAGAATTCACCCTTTCTAGTTCCTAGAATGTGATTCAGAGTGCATTCCTTTTCATCTGCTAGAAGCTAGCTTGGGGTCACTTATGTGCCCTTACTAGGGACAATTAGAAGTAAAGGAAAATGCTTTAATTTCACTATCACTTTTCTACACCATGGGGGAGTCTACATATAACCTTAAAGTGTTCTCCATTTTCCTGTTTGATTTACTATGAGAGAATCATTGCATGCCTTGAATTATGCTATTCAATCATGATGCACCAAGAGATGCAAAGTTCCCAGGCCAAAGAACATGCAGTAAAAAAATGAAAGAAGCAGCACTGCCAAAACAACACTAGAATTCTTTTTAATAAATTTTTATTTAAATTAGAAACAACCTTATTTTACATATCAATCCCAGTTCCCTCTCCCTCCCATCCTCCCATGTCCCCAATGACCCCCTCCCATTTCACCCCCCATCCACTCCCCAGGGAGAGTGAGGCCTTCCATGGGGGATCATCAAAGTCTGCTGCATCATTTGGGGGAGGGCCTAGGCCCTCCTCTGTGTATCTGGGCTAAGAGAGTATACCTTCATGGATAAAAGGCCCCCAAAGTCCATTTGTGCACTAGGGATAAATACTGGTTCCATTGCCAGAGACCCCATAGACTGCTCAGGTCTCATAACTGACACCCCCATTCAGAGGGCCTGGTTTCATCCTCTGCTCTTTCCCCAGCTATTAGACTGAGGTCCATGAGCTCCCACTTGCTCGGGTCAGCTGTTTCTGTGAGTTTCCCCAGCGTGCTCATGACTCCTCCTTCTCTATAACTGGATTCCAGGGGTTCAGTTCAATGCTTAGCTGTTGATCTCTGCTTCTGCTTCCATCAGCTACTGTATGTAGGCTCTGGGATGGAATTTAAGGTAGTCATCAATCTCATTATTGGGGAAGGGCATTTAAAGTAGCCTCTCCACTATTGCTCATACTCTCAGCCAGGGTCATCCCTGTAGATCTCTGGGCATTTTCCTGGTTCCAGACTCTTCCCCAAACTCACAATGGGTTTGTCTACTAAGGCATCTCTCCTCCTGATCTCCTCTATTCTTCCCTGGACTCAATTCCCCCATCCCCCATGTTCTTCTCCCCCCTTCTCTTCTCCCTTCCTCTTTCTCCTACTTCCCTCCCCTACACTCCTCCTGTCCCAGTGCTTCCAAATTGCTGAGGAGTTACTGTCCCTTTTTCTGGGGACCAACACTAGAATCTTTCACCCTTAAGACCTGAATGAGATCAAGCAGGTCAAAGTCCCAGTATAGATAGAGGAGGGCCTCCTGGATCTCCATGCCTAGCTAGATTTTGTCAACTGATGATTTCTCAGGGAAGGAGAATAAGCTTTCTTCATGAATGTGGCCATTAAGACACTACCCACGATCCAGTAGATGATTGCACAAGTTGCACAAACATGCTCAGATGGGCAGCACCAAGTGAACTCAGTGGGTTTAACACAAGAATAAAAAAGAGCACATGAAGTGGAGAGGGAAAGTGATGAGGGGAATAGGGAAGGATTTGGAGGGCAAGGGATGGGGTGCATTTGGTTAATATATTGCACATGTATTAATGCCTCAAACAAATTAAATTTTAAATGTAGCATTGTGTTTTAAACATAAACAAAATTTGTACATTTGGATATCAAATTATTTAAATGTAAACATATAAAATTTAAAACACAATTTACATTCTGAAATGTATCATGCCTGTCCTTAAATGAGGGGATTTAGGTGTAATTTGGTATTACAGTCTTCTTACTGACTGTTACAAATCCAGAATTTTACTTACAGGTTACGTCTTTCTTCCTTCAAAAAATTGAGTATGGTCTTGTATCTTCTTTAATTCAAAATTTCATTTGCTGATCTTTTTTCCATCTGCTTTGTTGCATCTTATTAATGAAACCTGGAACATTTCCTTTTCTGCTTTAGAGCATCCTAAACAAAATTTTCAGTGGCCACGGTAGCTGTCCCAAATTTGAATACCCATTCATTTCTTGTTGAGCCTCATGGGTCTATACTGGATGCAGTGGTGAAAGTGAACATCTACTCTTTTCAGGTCATAGAAAGTAGTCTTCCAGGTTTGCCTTATAGTTCTTGAGTTATTATAACGGATCTAACTTCATTGTCTTCATTACTGAAGCACATGCCTGTTAAAACCTAGCACACAAAGTCGTTTTCTGGTTAGCTTTTGTTTGTTTGTCTGTTTTTTGTCAGGGAAAGATGCAGAACTCCGTGGGAGAAGCCATTTTGTCCCTGTCCTTTCTTGGATAATTATTTTATTTTGTTTCAGTCTCTTTATTGTTTAGCAGTTTTCCACATGCATCTAGAACACTTTGTTCTCATCCACTCTCTGCCTTCTCCTGTCCACTTCTACTCCTGCTCCAGGATGTTTTATGAGCAAGGGACTCTTCTTTCATGTTTATCTTCTGTTTCTTTTTGTAGCCCACTAAGCTGGCTAGGGGAGATTAGAAGAGCACGATGGGGTATTTACCGGAGTGTGGGCCACTAATCTTATTTCTTTTATAATTTTGCTTATTGTTTTTAAGTTAAATGTTCACATAAGGTCAATGATTTTATAAATAGAAAAGGCTGATGGTTCCACAAAAATCAAATGGAATGCTGAGAGGAGCTCAGGAGTGTTTCAGGATTAAAAATGACAAAAAAATATTAGCAGTGTTGGTGTATTCCAGTCCTGAGCTATCTGAAATGAGGATCAAGGATGAAATGTCATTCATAAAACTATGAAACAGTCATGAGAGAATTTTTAGAAAATAAACATAAAATAATTTAAAAGACCTAGAAAAATAGAAAATCATCCCATTTTAATAAAATGGTTTTCACACTCAAGGTAAACTGTAGACATATTGTGATTCCTGTGATTATTGCAATAACTAGAGAAATACTAAAGTCTGTATATAATTGTAAAATAACCCACTTCCCAAGGATAACTGGTCAAAATAACAAACTATGAGGCATGCTTTGCCTGACTTCAAAACATGCTGCAAGGCTATGGTAATATAGAATAATGTTTAATATAAATGCAGACACATAGAAAAAGATGTAAAATCTACTACAGCATACATGTCCACTTGTGACTGGCCATTTTCCTGAAACATTCTACTTCTGAAAAGACTTAGTCTTCATGAAATCTTGGGAACAATGTACAACCACCCACACGAAGACTAGGCACCAATATATTACCAGTTGGAAGAGTCAAGCCAGATCTTATTTTGTGAGTCCTAAAATTAAGAATATTTGTCAAAAGTATAGGGGAAAATTGGAGATCAATAGAATGGGATTTTCATTTAGAAAACACCAAAAGCACAAATGTTCATAGTAAATTAAATATATAGTATCATAGCAAATGTAAAAGTTCTGTCAAAGCAAAAACAAAATAGTCAATGGAGTAAATGTACAACCACCAAATGTGAAAAGGAATCTGCAAACTGTGCCATACAAGAGCACGGTATACAGAATATAGAAGGAACTAGAGAGACAGAAACAAAACTACCAAATAGCTATTATGATTGGGCATTAGACCTAAATAAGAAAGGTCTTTAAAAAAGAGAGCAATGGCCACAGGGTGGTTGCTAACAGTTACACCAATTAATCATTAGGCAAATTGAAATTGAGAATATGAGCTTTTCCTCTCTCATTTGTATGAATAGCTATTATCCAGAAGTTAAAGAAACAAGGTATACACATAGAAAACCAGGAGCCATTTCACATTATGGATGAGAAATTAAATAAGCACAAGCAGTAGCAAAAGTACCATGGGAATTCTTCAAACAATTTGAATAAGTATATTCATATAATCTAGTAGCACCCTTGCAAGGTGTATATAGCCAATAACAATGAAATGCGCATGTTGAAGAAACATTGGCACCTCTGAGATCATTTAGAATTATACAGAAAAGTGAGTTACTTAAGTGTGCAACTACTCATGAGTAGATGAAAAACATGTGGTATGTATACAAAGGGAGGGTAATATACATGGTCAACAGGTACTTTATATAATCTGTGATGAGATTGTGTGATGAGATTAAGAAAATAAAGTCAGTCTATGGGCACAGAAAAATATGTGCTTAGCATGTGTTTAAGGGGTTGTGATTAACCTCCAGCACCAAATGCAAAACCAAATTAAAAACAAAGAGAATCTGCAAAATGCACAGCTGGAATGGAGCGCCTGCACCTGCCCTGGCCTATTACTGACACACCTGTACGTGAGAACTCACTTTGAGAGTACAGCTGGGTAATGAGTAGTTCCATTGGACAGGGATGAGACAGGAAAGGAGGGAAAGGAAGGGGAAGAGGAGTAGGAGGGAGGGAAGAATGGAGGAGAAAAATATCTTTGTTGAAGCTTCTAAAGCTGGCTTACTCATGGACTAAGGCACGTGAAAGTGCTCACACCAGAATATGGCAGCCTCTTTGTGACTGGTGTGCATTCAAGTCGCCATCACACTTAAAGGAAGAGCCAGTATTCTTTGTCACAGAAGGCAGACTCCATGTTCTGAGTTGATAGTAGAGATTACAACACTCACTTTTGATGGAGTTTTGACTCCTTAAATATTTTTACAATAAGGAAAAAGAAGAAAACGGCTTGAAGTATTTGACAGAAACATCTCTAGTGATTCCAAAATGTGACATGAGTAAGGATGAGAAAGGAGAAGGTAGACTGAAGAGGTCTGAGTGTTCAACTATTCCTCTATTGAAGCTTTTAGAACAAAAGTTGAAATCCTTGTATTTCACACCAAGTACATCAGGCTAAGTGAATCCCTTTTATGCGTTACTTACTACATTTTGAAAAATATTTTTCACTCTTCCCTCTTTCATTGAGACATGAATACATTAGCTAATTTACCTTGTTAACCTACTATTGATCAACCATTCATTTTAGACTAAAAATCAGTCCTGTTGTGTGTGTGTGTGTGTGTGTGTGTGTGTGTGTGTGTTTATGTGTGTGTTTTAGTAAACCAAGAATCCACCCTATTAAGTTAGGAAATAGATGACTTCAGATACTGCAGTCCAACTCTCAGATTTGATTGTATGCAATTACTAAGAATATTTAATTTTATATTTATGTTTAGCCTTTCACTACTGTAAAATTTCAGTATGCCTCATTCAAAGATTAACCTCTAATATCTAAAGTCATGGAATAATTAAAAGGCTGAAGCAAACAGCACTGTACGGAGCAAGAGGTATCTGCAAACTCACCTCTTCCCTCAGCAAAACTGTTCTAGAAACTCACTCCTTAAATATTCTTTTTCCTTCTTATTTTGTATGATTTCATTTCCACTCTGGCCTATCGGTGGCATGATGGCTTTGCTTTTGGTTGTGCTCTTCATCTATACTTGCTCTCATATACTTCTCATATACTTGCCCTCATTCCTACTTCTTTTCTTATTTATCTCAAACTTAGTCCTCACTTTTACTTTAATTGTAGAGGTCCTAGAGGCCCTCAAAGCAAGACAGGTTATTCTAAGGTTTTTGGCTGGCCACCATAACAAGAAAACACCACACACTTTGATTTAAGATATGGAGAAGATCTGGAACTAACTGGGGAACTTTTTCTTTGCTGCTTTACTTTTATAAGGTGATTCATGGACTGTTAAGAGAAAAAAAGACATCAGGGTCTTACCCAGTGCCAGATGCTGCCTGCTAGGGTAGATGTGCCCAGTGGTATCATGGCCGTTATAACAGTAACAATAAACAACTACTTTCTGAATGTGCTTGAGGCCTATTTCACAGGAGGGATTTCATTCTTGTCCCTGTAAAACTGATCAAAAGTTAATGGTTAAAAAGCTTCCATATCTGTAACTCCTAGTGTTTTCTAAGTCCTATGACAAAAGTAGAATCTTCAGCAATAGGGTCATAAAATTCAGTTCTGGTGGGAAACTAAAAGCAATGGAAATAGTTTGTATGGTTTAAGGGATCTCTAAGACACCCATCAACAGATTGAGGGGAGGTATCACCCACTGGGAAGGGTAAATCAAATTAAATTTTATTCTATGTACAACATACATACTTATTCAAATATATACATATTTAAATTTATACTTGATAATACACAAAATTTGCAAGATATTTGGTTTCCATATGGCTTTTCAAGTTAACCACTCCCTCCTTCTCTTCTGCTTTATGTTCTTATCCCTCTTTCATTGTTAAACCTCTCTCTATTGTTTCCCTTTCCACCCTCATAGTCTCTGTTTTGAATTATGTTTCCTATCCTTTCTTAGTTTCCTTGCTTCAATAGGTACTTCTGTGTTTAACTCAAATTTTTTAAAAACCTATTTTTAGGGAAAATAGTGTATTACAACTACATGTGTTATCCCTTTTAAACTTTTTTTATTACTTTAATTTTAAATAGCTTGCTTCACATGTCAATCCCAGTTAACTCTTCCGCCCCTCCTCCCGCACTGCCCCCCAACATAGCCGCCAGCCTCCCACCCTAGCCCCACTTTCTTACACATAGGGGATATCCAGAGTCTGTCATTTTGCTCAGGGCAGGGTCCAGGAACTCCTTTAACAGTCCAGGCTGAGAGAGCATCCCTCTTTGTGTTATGGACACACGAAGTCTGTTTGTATGCCAGGGATAAACACTGATCTACTGCCCAGAGTCCCACAGGTTGCCCAGGCCTACTCACTGACTCTCACTCTCAGGATCAGCCCCATACTGGCCTCCCAGCTGTCGGTCTGGGGTCCATGAGCTCCCCCTTGTTCAGATCAGCTGTCTTTGCTGGTTTTGCCACCCCATTCTTTGCCAATTTACTCATTGCTCCTCTCTCTCTGTCACTGGGTTCCATGGGTTCAGTTTAGTGTTCAACTGTGGGTGCTTGCCTCTGCTTCCATCAGTCACTGGATGAAGGTTCTAGGATGGCTATAGATTAGATGCCAAGCTCATTATCAGGAATGAGTATTTAAGGTGGTCTCTCCACTATTGCTTAGCTTGCCAGTTGGTGTCAAACCTTTAGATCACTAGAGGTCTCACTGGTGCCAGATCTCTCTTCTAATCTATGACTCCCTGTATTATAGTATTTCTCATCCTGCTCTATCCCTATTCTATCCTCCATTCAACCTTCCTGTTCCCCCATTACCTACATCGGCAATTAACAAATGAGATCTCCTGAAACTAAGAAGCTTCTGTAACGCAAAGGACACAGTCAACAAGACAAAAAGGCAGTCCACAGAATGGGAAAGGATATTCACTAACCCCACATATGACAGAGGGCTGATATCCTAAATTTACAAAGAACTCAAGAAGCAAGTCTCCAAAACACCAAAGGATCCAATTAAAAAGTGGGCTACAGAACTAAATAGAGAATTCTCGATAGGGGAGTCTAAAATGGCTGAGAGACACTTGAGAAAGTGCTCAACATCCTTAGCCATCACTGAAATGCAAATCAAAACAACTGTGAGATACCATCTTACTCTTGTCAGAATAGCTAAAATCAAAAGTACCAAAGACAATTTATGCTGGAGAGGATGTGGAGAAAGGGGAACACTCCTCCACTGCTGGTGGGAGTGCCAACTCATACATCCACTTTGGAAATCAGTATGGAGATTCCTCAGGAAAATGGAAATTGGTCTACCACACGACCCAGCAATTCCACTCTTAGGCATATATCCAAAAAATGCAAATTCATACAACAAGGGCATCTGTTCCACTATGTTCATAGCAGCATTATTTGTAATAGCCAGAACCTGGCTATCAACTGAAGAGTGGATAGAGAAATTGTGGTGTTTACACAATGGAGTACTACTCAGCAGAAAAAACAATGGAATTTTGAAATTCGCAGGTAAAGGGATGGCACTAGAAGAAACCATCCTGAGTGAGGTAACCCAGTCACAAAAAGAAAAACATGGTATGTACTGACTCATATATTGATTTTAGACATGGATCAGGGTAGTGCCAGTCTGCACTTCCACTGACAGAGAGTCTGGGAAACAGAAAAGAACCTAAGAGAGACATGCATGGTACCCCAGAGAAGAGGAATGAGGCAAGATCTCCGGAAAAGATTGGGAGCATGGTAAGAGGTGGCGGGGGGAGTAGGAGGTAGGAAGAAGAGAGGGGGAGAAGAGGAAGACATGTGTTATCTCAATACTATCCTAAAATAATCTAAAATGGTAAATAATGCAAGATCAATGTTTTTAATTTAATCATTGTCTCAAGCATTCACAGTTCAACAATGTATACCATAATTGTTTTAGCATGGGCAGATTCCATTGCATCCAATTTACAATTTACATGTAGAATATTGTGGCATTTACATATATATTAATTATTAGATGCTTTAAATTTATTTTTATTTATACATATTTTTATATATTCACTTATAAAATACTAGCTATCTTTCTGCATATTTTATTTTAGGGTTTCTTACATCATATAGTGTTTTCCAATAAAATTTCTAAAGCTCTGATTCTTTTTTAACCCTTCAAAAGATTTACTTTTATTTTATTTATTCACATGTCTCTATGTCACACATCTGCTGGTTACACTGGAGCCCAGAAGAGGACATTAGTTTGACTCTTGTTATAGTTACACATTACATGTAATTATATTCAATGCAGTGTGTGTCCTTGGAGTTAATGATGGTTCCTCTGGAAGAGCTGCAAAAACTCTTAATCATTGAGCAATCCTCCTGCCTCTAAGCTTATAATTTGAGAACTGGCTTTCTATATTAACAAGTGTTCTATTGTGTTTATCTTTTGCTATGAGTATAAACTAGACATTTAATGAACATTTCTATATTTGTAATTAATGATTTTATAGAAATTATGTATATTTAACTGCCCCCAGACTTTTAGGATTAGGATTATATGAAAATTGTTAGGGGTTCATATTTTTTTCACACATACTTCTAACATTTTCTGAGTTGGATTCTGTGGTTTATTCAGTGAACAAAGAGGACTACAGTATAGGACATTGAGTAGTTATTTCACGCTTGAAGATTGCAAGTTGCTTAAAATTCTTATCTCTTTTCTATGATCATATTCACTATAATAGTATTACTAATTGATAAATATCCTATATCATACTCATTTTTGTGCTACAGACTCATGATTAGTTGATGGGGGAATGTCCTTCTTGGTATATATTTGTCTTATTGGTTGCTAAATAAAGTACTGTTGGCCAATAGGGAAACAAGATAGGTTGACTAAAAGTCAAGGAGGATTCTGGGAAATGTAGTAAAGAGGAGATAGTCACCATGTGATCCCGGGAAAAGAGGATGCATGAGACTGATGTCTTGGTAAGATAAGTCCTTGTAGAAATATGTAGATTAGTAGTTATGGGTTTATAATTAAGTCAGAGCTAGCCATTAAGAAACCGTAGCCAAAGGCCAACAGCTTCATAATTAATATGGTATTTCGTGTGTTATTTGGGGTTGATGCAACATTGGGATCAGGCTGGCAGGAAGAGTTATCATAACAATTAATGTCTTATTATATGAATACAACCTATACTCTAAAAGAAGCAAAAGTAATATATTTGTCCAAAGTTGCTTCTATTAAGTGGAGAAGCTTAGCATCGAATACAGTGAGATGCAGCAAATAAAAGAAGTTATGCCCTTTCCAAGGATACTGTCTGAAATTTTATAGTTGCTGTAGACAGTTATGTAACACAACACATACCTTTTGAGCGATTGGATTGGTTCACAGTTTCCTAAATTCAAAATATTTGGGGTGGTTTGTACAAAATTCTAATGTTAAAATAAAATGCCTAAATTGCACAAAGGCCCCAGGAAATTTCCTGTTTTCCCCATTAGTTTTATGCCACTGGACATTGTGCTATTGGTAACAATTTGATGAGGGCGATGAAGTGAATTAGTCCTCCAGACTTTGAAGGCTCATGGAGTGATGTCCTTTTGGAAGCATTTGGTTTTTGTCTGAGGAATGTCAAAGCTGGCAATTTTGTGATGGCAATTTGTTTCTCCATCTGCCCCATACATTTAGACATCTGTGAAGAATTGAGATTTTACTGTGCAAGCAGACCTTTGTTTTGTGTGTTGCCAATGTGATTTTTTTTCACCTGTATGTTTGACTTCTGTGATTGCCCACATGGGATGGCTAAATCCTTTGACTAGTTTGAAATAGCTCAAAAGTGACAGATGAACAAATCCTGTATGTTAGGGTAGACTACACTGCTCTCTGGCAACAAACACACTTTTGACATACAGGGACTATATAAATGCAAGCGTACATTCTTTTTCAGTCACTAAGTCCCATTGAACATTTAAAAGCAGGAAAGCAATGGCTGTCAGGACAACTGAATATGGGTGAGCATGAGTGATCTCCACTATAGCTGCCAACTCGTTTGTGTTTGAAAGTTTGTCCTTTTAGTATCTGGTGTCTTTTGAAACCTCACATTGCATAATCTGATTCATCACTTGGATGAGTAATATAAATTCGGGTTGTTTCATAATTTACTTTGAAATAAGAGTAAGATTTGCAGCTTTGGGGGAATTCATTTGTCCAAGTGTTTGTCTGCTATGTTCACAAAATTTATGAATGTAATATTTTAATCTGGAGAATTAATATTGCATCATTTTCTCAATCAAGAAATGAAAGAAAGCTCTAGAAAAAAGTGAGATTTCAGACATTTCATTTCTAGTTTTCTCTAAAATATTTTAATCTCTATTATTTGGCAATATTTTAATTTTATGGACCTCTGATGAAGTTGTGTGTCCTTGGGTGAGTTATTTTAAACAATCCCCATTGTCTAAAATTAGGGAATACCGTCATTGTTTGCAGAGTGGTCTTAAGGAAGAAAATCTATTCAGAGTTATAATATCTCTTGGTCTTCATGGAGAACTTATTGGGGTTATCTAGCACTATGATGATAAGTGAAAAAGTAGTGATCACATGTCTATCCTATTTGAGCCAATTCCAGGGCTTTCATTGTTATTGTGTGCTATTTCTTACAGTCTGGAATGTAATTAAAGGTTTTCCATAAGCCTATATTAATAAACTACTAGATGTGGATGGCCTGCTCACCACTTGGGTCCATGGTGATGTCCAGACCTGGGCTGCTGCTAAGGGCCATGTTGTGGGGTCTGTGTTGATGTCTGTGACTCCTGTTGCCACTGAGTGTTCTACAGATTCCTGAAGTCTGAGTCACAAGAGGTTGTCAAGGTGGTGTCCAAGGATGTGCCCCCACAGGGACCATGCTGATATAGGAGGCCTGCTCTTCCTCGCAGGACCAGGGGCCCATGTTATTCCAGGAGGCCTGTGCTAACACCGAGGACCATGGTGATGTCTGATCATAGAATGCTGCTGGGAGGCAAGTCTGAGTCCTGAAATGCATCCATAGCTCCTGTTGCCATCAATGGCCATGCAGAGGCCTACTGCTTGGGCCACTACCTGAGGCCATGTTAGTCATTGAGGATCAATTTGCTGCCAGAACCATACATATCTTGTGCTGACACATGAGGCCATGATGTCAAGAAGTACTGCCATGGGCCTTGTTTAAGTTCATGACTCTGCCATAGCCAGTGTCTGTGTTCATGTCCATCCCTTCTCTCATTACTATTTAAGGCCAAGTAGATGCTTGGTGTCTACCTGCCACCTGAGGACATGTTAGTGTTTGAAGGCCATGCTGCTACTGGGGCCATGCTAATCTGGGTGCTTCACAATACCAAGTGGAAGGAACGATGATGTCTGGGCCCGGGCTGCTGCCAGGGACCATGTCTGGCTCAGTTTGTGTTGAAGCCTGTGGCTCTTGTTATCACTGAAAGAGGAAGGTTAAGGTGGCACAGAGCTGGCCCTGCCTTTCACTGGCTGCAGTACTGGGGAGAACTGGTTCTGTCTCTCACCAACTGCAGCACTTGGGAGAGCAGGTCCTGTGCCTGGCCTGGGTGGCACAGTAGAGTTGCTCCCATTGGCAGGGGTACAGATAAGTCAGTCCTGATGACAAGAGCGTGGGAGAGCTAGTCCCACTCTCTGTCACACAGCGGCATAGGCAAGGGAGAAATCTCCTCACCCCTCACTCCTCATCCATTGTCACCTACTTCAGGTGGAAAAGCTGGTCCCAGGGTCCCCTGAGTGAGAGAACTGGGCCTGCCCCTCAGCATCTGAAGCAGGGATCTGCATCTTTCCCAGGCAGCACAGTAGAGCTGACACTTCAGACATTGCACAGGTGACACTCCCCCATTGAATGTGGTTGATCTGGCCCCACCCCTCATCTTTCTGCCATACTACAGAGTCAGTAAAGGAGAGAAGAAGTTTCCCCTCCCTGCCCACCTGTGGCGGGTGGGAGCACAGGCCCTGGGTTCATGAGAGTGGGGGAATTCATACGGCTCCTCTCCCACCTCAGCGCAGTGCTGCCGTGGGAGCCGCTCTCAGGCAAGCAGGAAAGTAGACTCTGAGAGCATGCAACCTGGAGAGCTGACCCTACTCCCCTTTATCTGCCACATGGTGGCATGGGTGAGGGAAAGATGCCCCCCTTGCCTTTTGCCACTTATAGCAATCCAGAGAGACAGCCTGGGGGTCATGCCCAACACCGGCTGCAGCGCACGGGAGGGAGGGCCCTGTACTTCACCTGGGGAACATACTAGAACTGACCTTACTTGTGAGACTGCAGGTAAATGGGTCTTGTGGACATGAGAGAAGGAGAGTGGCCCCTAGCCCTCTCCTTTATGTGTCAGGTGGTGCGGCAGGTGCGAGAGGCAGCATTAGGGACATTAAAATGGACGAGCTGATCCGACCCCTCACCAACTACAGCAATTGAGAGAGCAGGCCCTACACCTTACCTGGGCAAAACAGAAAGAGCAGAGTTGGCTGGTGTACAGGTGAGCTGAACCCAAGGACATTCAAGCAGAACCAGCCCTGCTCTTTGCTACCTGATGCTTCCATCGGCTGAGCTAGCTAAGGCTAGAGAACTCACCTGGGTGGCAAAGTTGAGGGAAAGCTGGTGGGCTACCACCAGCTACCAACCAGGGGACCCAGAACCAGAGCTATGAGTTAATCCATGCCAACATCCACCTCATCTATGAACAGTCGGTGTGTGTGAAGAGGCTGGACCTGCAGATCCAAAGTTACAGGATGCCCATGACACAGGACAACAGGATATCCAAGAGGAGTCCCAGTGAGGAACCAGTATTGATTGTGTAACAGAAGCCGGAGGCCTCAAGCCAGACCAATGACTCATAGCAATGAACACTTATAATTAAAGATGTGTAGACTAAAGGGTGTGCTGTGGGATTAGTCTGCTGGGCCACACTATAGCTTTCACACCAAGATTTTTGTTTCTTCATTTGGTTTTATTTTTAAACTCTGCTTTGTTGCTGGGGAGGTTGCAAGGTCAGAGGGTGAAAGTGAGGGGAGGGGGACTTGAGAGGGATTGGTATGCACGATTTGAAATCCACAAATAATCAATTTTTATAATTTTCTATTTTTAAATGTGAATTTAAATTAGAAACAAGGTTGCTTCACATGTCAGTCCCAAGTCCCTCTCTCTTTCCCTCCTCTCCTCCCATGCCCTCCCACCAACTCCCCTAGCACTCCCTCATTTCCCATGTCCATAGTCTGTTGTTTAACAGAGCAAGACCTAGACACTTCCCCAAGAGTCTAGGATGAGAGTGCATCTCTCATTGTGGGATGAGCACCCAAGTCCATTTTATGCAAGGGATAAATACTGATCTACAACCCAAGGCCCAATAGATTGCCTTAGGCCTCAATATTAAAAAAGTAAAAATAAATATACTATATCTGGGGAGTTTACTTTCTTGTTTCTTTTCTTTGGTGTTAGTATTTAAAGTTCTCTCTGTAGATTTTCTGCTTTTATACACAGATATACAAAGTTATAACTTATACTATGCTTTTAGCAAATTATGACCTAGGTCCTTCGTAAATAATTAAGCGTATCAATTAAATACAACTAGTGTAGGCCAAAGAATTGAGTAGTAATGGTTGTTATAACATTATTAATATTATTTTTTTATTTTATGTTTGAGTGTTTTGCCTGAATATGTGTGTGTGTGTGTGTGTGTGTGTGTGTGTGTGTGTGTGTGTGTGTGCACAGTGTGCATGGCTGGTGTCTGCCATGCACACTTGATTATACATAGCTATGAAATGCCACGTGGGCTCTAGGATTCAAATGTGGGTCTTCTGCAAAAGCAAGTTCTCATAATCACTGAGCCAACCTGCCAGCCCCATTTTACAATGTTTTAAACATTTCTCTACCTTCCAAGCAATTGGAATTTTGTCTCCCATAGCCATACCTCAAATACTAACCTGAAGTTCTAACCTAATACTATAATCTTCAGGGCTCAGGAGTTAGTTAAAGAGTCAAACATAAATGGAGTTCTCACAATAAAGGGAAATTTCAGCACAGGAATGTGTAGACAGGGAGGATGACTTGAATGCCCTGGGAGATACCATTTATATCCAGACATTTTGGGTTTTACTCAGAAGGAAAAGACTATACACAGCATTGATCAAGTACTACCAGCCTCCAGGACTGTAGGGCAATGAAACTCCATTGTACAAATGAGCCTTTTAATGGTACTTAAAAGGCAATTGTCGTGACTGGACACAGGCTGCTACGTGTTTCAACCTCACAGGTATTTAAGCATCATGAAATTAGTATTCACTTGCCTTTCCAGTAATTTAGGAGGAAATTGGGCAGCACCAGGTATACTTTATATTTGGCAATACAAGAAGCTTCCCAAACAGTTAATATTAAAATATATATCTCATAATAAACATTAAATAATCTGAATAATAAAAGTATAATTTTTACAGGAAGAGCTTCTTGTCTCTTGCTTAAGACCTCTTTGGCAAACAAGTCTGTGTAATTCTATTCATAAAGTTTTCATGTGGATATCTGCATATCTGCTCCTGGAGTACATGCAAATTGCTCACCCATAAAGCAATTGGAAATATGGTCAGTAGCATAACCTCTGAAAACTGAATGGATAATCACACAGTTGTGTTTGGTAAGTATGCAAACTAAACCAGAATTAATATCAGAAGGGGGATGGACATTGTGATCTTAATAGTTTATTATTCATGTGCCTACTTTAAAGTAAGTCTTTCATGTTTTTCAGTAGTTATTCATGCTAAATAGAAATGTCTTAATTCGTGAAAATTGTTACATTACCACACTAAAATTTTATTAACTTCTTTAGTGATTCTCCAAACAAAGCCAATAAAGTCTTGTTTCAAAAAAATTCGATACTAAACTTCTACACCTGAACTTTATTAAGCATAACCAAAATTCTCTTTTTAGTTTGCTACTTCCTTCTCACTTCCCCAGTTTCTCCCAGTTACATCGTTGCAGTGGATTTTTGATGTCATATAATATCCTCACTGGAGCAATTGAGTAAGCATCTAATAGGGAGGAGGATGTGTGCACTCTAAATCAAGGTCCTTTATTGTACCCAGGAGATGCTACTGAAATGTCTGCAAGGCCAGAGTACACAAAGCAGGGCTCAAGCGGGAGAGCAGACCTTGAAGCGGAAGCTTTGCCGTTGCCAGTTTGCATCTCTTGTTTTCTTTTTGGGGGGGCATTAATTTCCCCAGTTTAGTAACCTCAGGCGGAATCCCATGCATACAAAATCTATTCTGTTTATACACCATACAGTTGTAAAACACAGATTGAATGATACTCATCATGCCTGGCAGTGGGACCAGCAACCTTTGTCATTTGTTGCCAGTCAGCTAATGTCTTCAGTACTGTTCTAAAAAAAGTTACCTGTTCATTCTAGCCATTAGTTAACAGTCACATCTTATTTAATTGATGGTATCTTAGTTGACTTTTGACATCAAGAATAGAATTGATTCTATCACGTTTCTTCAATGCATTGGAGCTTTGATGAGTGAATTACCAATGTTTTAAACTAATAGCATCAGGCCTTCTGCTTGCTGCTCAGATTATGAGAAATACCTGGGCATGGAGGTTATATATTGAGGTTGGCTAGATGCCAGTTCAATTTTTATAATCACAATTCTACTTCTGTTCACGATTATTAAACTTTCTGGAAAGACTGGTTTTTATAAGCCCATTCTAACTCATTATCAGAAAAATCAGAACTATGATAGTTATTTTTAATATAATTCACTTCTTTTAAAATTACAAAGAAAAACATGGAACATGGAGGACCATTCAATGTCAAGGTTTTAGGCAGTGGAGGCTGACTTTGAACTCTGATATAGCATCCCAACCAGGGCATAACTTTGATACCATTCTGCTCTGGATGGTTACCTGAAGTGTGGTTCTTCTGATATTGTCTGTCCTGCTAAATACCTACCACTCCACTGTACTCAAACTACATTTTCTGAATCTATTCATGCAGTGATGCTCACCCACACTGACCTTGTCATTTCATCACTGTGGATAGTATAATAATAAGCATGAGAATGCAAGTGTCCCCATATTGAGATGATTTGTATTCTTTGGGGTGCATACCTAAGCATGGTGTGATTGGATCATAAACACTTGATATTTTAAGTTTATTTTATAAAGAATCTCCATAGTGGCTGGATATTTTACACCCTTACCAATGTTAAGTGAAATCAGCTTCAAAATCAAGTATAGACTGTTTTATTTTATGTGAAATCGATGTGTAGTTTGCTAAGGATGAAGAAAGGAAAAAGGAAGTAAGACAGAACAATAAAGGGAATGAACACAATTGAAGTGTTCATTCACTATGCTGTAGTGAATAACATAGACAATGCCATGGAAAAACCCCTTACTATTCAAAAGCCAAATATACTGATTGAGACTATAAAGTAAATAAATATATAACAACTCAGAGGAATTATCTACTGGCTGTAGTATTTCAGTCTTAACAATGCTTCAGCTGGAGAGAGAAACCTACTTCTATAGCTTCAAGATTTCTCCATCAATCCTGTTCTGAGTAGCTTTTAAGGTTTGAATATTCTTGGACTAAATGTTTTCAAATTGTGATGATAAAGGTGTGCCCTTATATGTAACTCGGAAAATCATAGTGCTAAGTGCTATTTACAGAACTCAGTTTAAGTTTGTTCTTGTGAAAACACACACACACACACACACACACACACCGTTCACTAGGAAAGTCAAGAAACTGAATTTACATAATTTGTTTGCAATTATATTAAAAATTAAAGCTGATTGTATGATTCTAATCATAAGGGTTGTCCCTTTTTAACTGCAAATGTATCATAATAAGAAATAATGGCAGTTTTTTCTTTGGTATTGAGAAAGGAATAGGCCATGGATGTACCTTTTATTTTGAAGAATTTTTGAACGTGTTTCTGCAACTCAGGCCAAAGTACATAAAATTTCCCAACCCTAAGTTCCCAGTATTGGAATTAATCACATAGCAATTATATGGAGAATCTAGCATTAGATGGTTGAGTTCAAAGCTCACACGTGGTGTTTAACCAGCACTTTATCTTTGGGAAAATTATTTTAACTTTTTAGAGAACCTTACTACCTATAAATCAGAATTATAAGTGACACACATTTATGCACACACGTATTCACAGGGCTTGAGAGAATGAGGCAGGGGGATTGTGAATCAGAAGGGAGTGTGGACATTGTAGTAAGAATCTATATAGCCTCATTCCTATAAAAGAGATATATAATAAGCTTATAGGATTGTTTTTGTAAAAGCGAATGGCATGACAAAACAGATATGCAACCCATTAACCTATGATAGCAAGAATAATAGTAATAACAAAATGAACCTTGAAAAACTGTTAGCCTTGTTTTATTAGTTGGATTAAAAAAACTCAGTTGAGAAAATAAGTAGAATAATGTGTGCTTGATTTGCAAGTACAAGTTTCATTTCTTTGTGTACTTTATTCCTTTAGAAATCTAAAGTGGTAAAGAGAAAAGGAAGTACAAACTCTAATCAGGTTATGATAACACGTTTATTTTTCTTATGCGTGAAATAGTCAAATTTATGTTTGACCAAATTATTAATAAACACCCAAGTCTGTCGATTTTCTTTAAACTGCTTTAAACTGCTGTGAATATCAATATGTACTCTGTTCTGATTTCTGTTTTTGTTGTTTTGGGTTGATTGAAGACATGGTCTTTCTACGGGAAATTTCAAAGCAGTCTATAGCTCAAGTTGACTACACATTTCTTCTCCTCCTTCCTCCTCCTCTTCTTTTTTTTTTTTTTGATTTTTTTTTGTTTTTGTTTTTCAAAGCAGGATTTCTCTGTATTGCTTTGGAGTCAGTCCTGGAATTTGCTCAGTAGACAAGGCTGCCCTGGAACTCACAGAGATCCAAGTTCTGGAATTAAAAGCATGTGCCACCAATGCCTGGCAATCTCACTTTTTAATGACTTGAATATGAAAACTCCCTGATATATTCCTAATTGGTAACAGGTGTTGGAAGATTATACATCCTTTAAGAGGTGGGACCTAGCTAGATGAATCAAGGTGTTGGAATGTGGTCCTTATGAATTATAGTAAAGTCATTGTAGCTTCCCTAGCTATGTTTGCTCACTCCTAGAGATACGAGCACAGCACATGACCTCACATTCCTGCTCCAAGGTACAGGAGATGCTCCCATACCATGAACACCCTATGAGCTTGGCCATGGTATCCTTGCCATGAAACTGTGAACCACAATAAGTCATTCCTCTCCTCAGTCCCCTTTTCAGGAACTTTCAGTGTGAAGAAAAATTACAGATATAGCTGCAATCCCCTTGGCACAGCTTCTCTGATTCCTCTTTAGAAGGCCAGTTCTGGAAGAGAGTGAGTAGATCAGTAAGTTATAAATACTTTAAAGGTTATAAGTTACCAGGTAATGTATTCTATCTAAATCTCTGAACAAAACTTTTGAAAAATGTGAAGTTTGATGGAGCAAGTTTATTTTTTATGGATCACATATTTGTTATCACACATAAAGAAGTGGTTACGCAAACATTACACAGATTTCTTTGATTTTTTCTAATACTTTCATTTTACTTTTATTTCTGAGATCCATTTTGAGCTAATTATTAGCTTACAAATTATATTTTAAAAGTGAATATCTAAGTTTTATGATGTAATTCATTGATAATTCTAAGCATTCTTCAAAGAATTTCTCCACACCTTTGAAAAAAACAAAAGAGAGAGTGTTTTCCTAAAGTATTGGTATGCTCTTGAATTCTGTTCCCTAAACTGTTGGTATATTCTTGAGTTCTATTCTGTTCTGGTAAATCATTTGTCTCTCTTAATACTGATATGGTGCTGCATAAATTGAGCTGGTTTCATAGTATTTCAGATGAGGTAATTTGGGATCTGTGTTGAGTTAGTTTTAATTCTTTTCTGTGATACTACATGCATTTTAGAGTTAGTTTTTGATTTCTGCTCAAAATGGTCTGGGGTTTGGTTGATTGAGACTAATTTGAATGGAATTGACATCTGAAAAATGCCTACTCTTCTCCATTCTGGTCTTGTTTTTCTGTTCATTATCTGATTTCTCTAAGCAATGGTTTTTAATTTTTGATGCGTGGATCTTAAGATGTATATTTCAGAATAGTTCCTTCATATTTCATATTTATTTTATGTTTTTCTTTTATGTAAAATAGATTTTTTTGGTTTTACGAGACAGGGTTTCTCTGTATTGTTTTGAAGGCTGTCGGTCCAGCCTGGCCTCGAACTCACAGAGATCAGCTTGCCTCTGCCTCCTGAGTGCTGGGATTAAAGGCGTGCGCCACCACCGCCCGGCTTTAAAATAAATTTTTAAGCAGTCCTTCCTCACATCTGGATCCATGCCTTATCTGACTCTCCTTTGAAAACAAGCAGGCAAAATCTATTTTCGTTCTCTTTCCCATGGAGATCAATGTGTCCTCCTTTGAGCCTTGTAACTCAGCCACTCTAAGTCTGTGAACTGGAGCATGATTATCCCTTATTTAACAGCTAATATCTGCTCACAAGTGAGCACATACTATGTTTGTCTTTCTGAGTCTGGGTTATCTCACTCAGGATGATTTTTTTTCTATTGAAGTGACCCAGAGATAAGCATTAGATGGAGCTTAGAGAACCCCCAATGGAGAAGGGAATAAGGATTATAGGAGACAGGGACATTACAAGGACAAGGCCCACAGAATCACCTAAGCAGGACTCACAGGGACTCATGGAGATTGAAACAACAATCATGAAGTCTGTGTGGATCTGATCTAGGTTCTCCACATATATGTTATAGTTATGTAGCTTGGTTTTCTTGTAGGACTTCTAACAGTGAGGGTGAGGGTATCTCTGACTCTTTTGTTTGCTCTTGGGGCCCTTTTCCTTCAAATGGGTTGCATTTTCCAGTCTTGATAAAAGGGTCTGTGCCTAGTCTTATTGTCACTTGTTAAGCCATGTTTAATTGCTATCCCTCTAAGACCTGCTCATTTCTAAAGGGAAACAGAAGAGGAGAAGAGATGGAGAGAAGGGAAGTGTGTGGGAACTGGGAGGATTGAGAGGATGGGAAACTGTAGTCAAGGTTATAATGTATGAGAGAAGAATAAATTAAGAAAAAGAGAACATTTTGCATATAGGTAACTGTTATATAGCTTGGTCTTCTTGTTGGACTCCTACCATCTCCTTTTTTTTTGTAACTGACTTTTGGGACCCTACTCCCTGCCCCTACACAAGGGAAGCTTCTTAGTTTTACTCCAATTTAATATGCCATGTTTTGTTGATATGATGGGAGGACTTCCCTTTTCTGAATAGAAACAAAGGCGTGGTGGATGGGGGCAGGGAAGGCAGAGGGAGGTAGGCAGACTGGGAGGAGAAGACTAAGGGAAAACTGTGGCTTGGATGTAAAATAAAAAAATAATGAACTTATTTTTTAAGAAAGAAAGAAAACAAACAGGCATCTAAAGGATAACAATAAATTAGAATAAGTTTAAAAACAAAACAAACAAGTTTAATTAGTGCAAAAGAGCAAACATAAGAAAAAGAGCAATGAAATATGTAGAGGCAGAGACACACGTTTACATGCCTAGGAATCCCACAAAAACACAAAACATGAAGGCATAACATATAGGCAAAGGACCTGTATGGCAAAAAAAAAAAAAATAGGTCTCCTAACAACATTTTGAGGAAAGAGCATCCAAAGATGACTTTGATTTTGTTTAGTATTGACCATCTAGCACTTAATATGGGACCTAACCATAAGAACCCTTTGTTTCTGGTGGTGTGGATTGTAGAGTGGAAATTCTTTGCTCTACTCCAGCCTACAATCCACACTGCCAGAGAAGCTAGGAAACAAGGAGGACTCTAAAAGAGATATATACATGCTTCCCTGGAGAAGAGGAAAGGGACAAGATCTCCTAGGCAAATTGGGATCATGGAGGGAGGGGAGAAGGATTTAGAAGAAAGAGAAGGGGAGAAGAGGAGGGGATAGGAGGACAGGAGGGAGCAAGAAGATTGAGTTTGGGGAAGAATAGAGGAGAGCAAGAAAAGAGATACCTTAATACAGGGAGCCATTATAGGTTTAAAGAGAAATCTTGAGGAGGGGAGGGAAATGGAACTGGGATTGACATGTAAATCAAGATAGATTTTAATTTAAATAAAAAAGAATCCTTTGTTTCCCAGTGACACTCCATTTGAGAAAAATCAAGATTTCACTTGCAAGTCGCTATCAGTTGGAGACAGCTTCTGGGTTAGAAATGGGGGCTTGTGCCCACTTCTCTAAGATCTAGGACTCCCTCCTGGTGCAGACCCATGCCCTGTACATACTGCCTCAGTGTCTGTGACATCATTTTTGTGTAAGTTGTGCTGTGTTTCCAAAGCCTTGATTCCTTGTGTCTCCATCTCATCTGGCCTTTACACTCATTCTGCCTCATCTTTCCCAGAGTTCCCTGAGCTCCAGTAGAAGGGATTTGATGGATACATCCCATTTATTGCTGAGTGTTCAAAGGTATGTCACTCTCTGTACATTTTCTGGCTGTGAGTATCTGTTTTTGTTCCCATGTGCCACAGCAGGAACCTTCTCTGATGATGACTGATCAAGGCATGGACCTATGAATATAACAGATGTCATTGGGAATCATTTTACCGCTATGTTGCTTTGGTAGAACATTAGTCTTTTTTCCCTGTAGGTCCCTGGCCTATCTATTTTCAGATTCTTGGCAATGCAAGCAGAATGAGTATCGGTTCAGTCTCATATTGTGGGTATTAACTCAAGTCAGGTCTTGGTTTATTATTTGCACAAGCTTGTTTAACCAGCATCTTGCAAGCAGGTCACCATAGTAGATTGAATGGTTTGTAGCCAAGTCAGTGTTTGCTTTTCTCCTTTGATAGTGTGCAGAGTACCTTCCAGTATCATTAACACTAATCCAAAGGGGTGAGGCTCTAGGCAGGCACTAGCTCAACTTCTCCATGATCAATGAGTTGTGTAGGTTCTTGTTGTTTTCAGCAATAGGGCCCTATCATCATTTTGTAGAGAGCTGCCAATAGCCTTGGCAATAGCCTGGGTTGTTTGGAGGTTTCCCATATGACCCTTTTGTACAATTAAATGTAACCCTTTCCCAGTACTAACAGCTTCATTTGGTGATGAAAGATGTTTAGTTGTGGCTTCTTTTCCACTTTTATTTCATGTAGATAGACTTCACACACACACACACACACACACACACACACACACACACACACACACACACACAAAGTCTTTCTGTCTGTCTGTGCCTGTCTATATCTATATATATTTTAGGAATCTTCTACTGTATTAGATTCCCTTGCTCCTAATGTTGGAAAAACATTCAGTCTTTGACCACTGGCTGTAAGAATAGTAGCTTCCTCATATGTGCCCTCTATGAAATTAAAATTGATCCATTCTCAACTCCATTTTTTTTAAATTAGGAATTGTGGGGCTGGAGAGATGGCTCAGTGGTTAAGAGTGCTTCCAGAGGTCCTGAGTTTAATTCCCAGCAACTACTTAGTGGCTCACAATCATCTGTAATGAGATCTAGTGCTCTCATTTGGCCTTCAAAAATACATGGAGGCAGAACAATGTATACATATTTGTAGTCTTCTTCACACTAATACCACATTGCATGAATTTAAGATGATCTCCTCACTGGTTCAAAATTGCTTTATTCCAGTGAACCTCACTAAAGCTTTATGTTTCTTCCTCTTCTTCCCCTCTTCTGCTTCCTCCTTTTTTTTGTATTTAGTAAGCATACTAATCTGTCAGCCAAACTTGCTATTTAATAATGAGTCATGTTCACCTTCATTAAAATCACAGCAATGGCATTGACCATAATTTTTCTGAAGACATTAACTATTTGAAATAGGAAAATTGGTTTTCTATTCTCATTGCCAACATATAAATTTTTCCAGGAGCTTTAAAGATATAAGTATTATAGCCTGATCCCAGAATAATACAATCAAAACAGGTGAGGGCTGAATTCTGACATGGTGCATTTTGAAAACTTTGCAAACCATTATAAATTCCATGTTACTCTTGAACTTCCTTGTTATGAATAACAGAGTTGATACCACATCTGTGTTTGTTATCTGTCACTGTCCTTGTTTAGGACTCAGTAATGAAAGCTCCATAGCTTTAGAAAATGTTTCAGTCAGGTGGTGGTGGCACACGCCTTTTATCCCAGCACTTGGGAGGCAGAGGCAGGCGGATCTCTGTGAGTTCGAGGCCGGGCTGGACCGATAGCCTCCAAAACAATACAGAGAAACCCTGTCTCGTGAAAACCAAAAAAAAAAATGTTTCAAATGTCAGGTCTTTAGCTACTTTTCAAATTCTTCTAGAACTTAAGCTATAGGCCCATGAAGTTTGTCTTTTTCCCATGTGTCACTGGTTCTTATTCTTCCTGCCTCTTGATTTCACTCTAAATAGTTCCTGCAGCTCTATGTTTCAGTTTTCTAAACTTTCTTCTTCAACCATTGATCTTATCTTGTTTTTCATTTCATATATTATAGTTTTTAGCTCTAGAAGTTTAATTTGAAAATACATTTTCAAATTTCTTTAATTTTAAAATCTATGCATTATGTATGTCATACATGCTTCAATATCATTGTCTATCTGTACTGACTTAAACTGTTTATACCTTATTATGAATCACATTTTCCTGTTTTTTAATCATTGCAATTTTTATTACTATTTTATTACAAAGCAAATTGTGAACTTTTGTTTGGGTGTTGAATACTTATGTATTTCTATGGATGTTCTTGAACATTTTTTCTTGCCTAATGTATGTTATCACTTGTACCACATCTCATATTTATTTGGTTCAGTTTTAGACAACCTTGTCTTTCAAACTACATCTTGGGAAGTCATTGAAGTTGAAGAGGACATTTCCCTTGGTAAATCAGTTGCAGTCTGAATATTACTGAACAGAATAAAATCATATATTAAATCACACACAGCAAATATAAGAGTTGTTATTGAGAAATGGAGAGAAAATAGATTTTTCTTAGAAACCTTGAATATAATTGTTTTATATTCGTGTTTCATATTCTTGGCATAAAAGAAGTTAGGGTGGAGTAAATGGGAGTTGAGCAACAGTGTAATGATGAAAATCATAATATATTTAGTCTGTTTTTCTCTTTTGTCTGGTTTTCATGCTAATATCCTTGGTGTGGAGAGGCACTTATGTTCTTTTAAAGTTCTGTATGTGGATGAGATTGAAGGTATGTGGATATACTAACTACCAGGTGATAGCGTGAAATACACATTTGAAGTAGTGATCAATTTTCATGGGTGATTTATGGAATTAGATTAAAATATTTCATATTGCTGAATGCATTACTTTTTAGAGTGGCCAGTAATATCTCAAGCATAAATGTGGGTCCACTCATTCTTTGTTGGTGGAATTAGAAGTAGTTGGCTGACTATCTGACACTGGGAGAAGACAGCCATGAATGGTCCTGTGATGATATGGTAAATAAGTTGCCCTGTAGAACAAAGAAGAAATAAAATTACCAGAACACTGGAACCATAGAAGAGAATCTTAAATTCACATTTTTCTAAAGAATCCTGTTGAACAAAAATAATCATGGGTGTTGTGTAGTAGAGTGTTAGTATTCACTTTTTCATTCCATAAAAGGTACTTTGCCACTGGATTTTGTTCTGGGTATTTGAGTTCTATGAAACTATAAATGCCTATGTAGAATTCCCTTTGTTATTTACAGTTTTAGTTGTAACATTTGAATTTAGTTATATTTGTATGCCTCTGTCAAAATGGATCTTTAATTCCTGAGACTTTCATGAAGGAACACTGTGACATGTCACCTCTGGTGCTGGACTGTACAGGACAGCCTGCTGTGAGTTCTGCAATCCAAGTTTATCCCTTCTGCTCAATCTGTGTTTTGAATTATTTTTCCTGTCGATGTGTTAGTTCTTTTTTCCAAGTTGAGCCTGACTTTATTTTCTTTACTAGGACCCATTTTACTATTCCAGCATTTCCCACTTTAGCATCATCTGCAGAACGCATTAAGACCCTGTTTACTCCTTTACTGAGGTCTCTGAAACACAGAGGCCCATATACCGGGGGTCAGTCTATGCATTTGCTTTTCTTCTTGCACCGTTGCTGCCCTGGCTTGTATGGAGCATTGCTCAACCTACTAGACTGTTTCCATAGATGATTGGGTTTCTTATTCATCCTTATAAGCCAAAACAGAAGCACAAAATGGAAAATAGGGTAGTAATAATGAATTTCCTTTTTATAACTTGGAGTAAAGCAATATATAAACATGTATTAATTATTTCCAAGTGCATGTTCAGATAAGGGCTAAGCAAAATGCAGAATAGAAGGGAAGGTAATCTTTGGTACATTCCCTTGAATAACTTACAATCTAAATAAGAGAGATCAGGTCCGCGAAGGTATGGAGAGCTGAGACTGTGTGTGGTTGAGAGTACTTGCGTGTTATCAGAACAACTAAATTGAATACTCAGGTCCATACAAGCCTAAGTAAATTGTGAGATCATTAATGTTACCATATAACATATGACATGAAGTCATAACTACAGCTATTCTGTGGTTTTCCAATGACTTCACACACACACACACACACTTTTTTAAAACTGAAAGCAAAGTTTTATGAGATCATGTAAGAGAAAACTGTCTACCTTTCATTACATTATTGACCCAATGATAAAGATTACTTTATATGCCAAAGCTCACTTAGTTTATAGAAGTTTAAACAAGTCCTCTTCTCAGTCTTGCTGGGCAGGTGGTGTAGAGTCCCAGTCATGCATATCCTGGGCTGCCTCTCCAGGAAATCGGGAAGTGTGTAGGATCCTTCCACAGTTGAATCTGCACATGTCAATGTTTTATTTTCTGGAAACTTTTCTTGGAGGTTCAGATTTCAGATTTTCTTGGAGATGTGAAATGAAGGGTAATTGCTGACAAATATTCCAAGTTCATTAAATTACATAAACCATGAAATATCTTTTCAAATCCAATGCCAAGGTTAAAATACACTTTTCTCTTAAAACATAGCCTCATTTCAGACAGACAGCATTTTCTGATTAGAGTAAATTTAACCTTTTAAATGATGTCAATTAATTTCCTCTAGTGAATTCCAGGTGTTTACATCCCACACCAATGCTTTTCCTTGACAATTAAAGTTGGTTCATAAAGTATTTTGGCCAGCTAAATCTGGTGACCTGTCTGCTCTCTAAATTTCATAGCATAGATTCCATAAACAGAGACCAATGAAAATACACCCTACATTCCAGCAGGCAAAAGTGGCACAGAACATTTCTTGTGAATGATAAAGAACAGGTTTGTTAATAAGATGAGATTGGACACATTCAAGGTGGTATGTGTATAGAGTCTTGTTAATTAGAAAATGACCACTTGAGCACTGTAGCACATGGAGTCATTTCTGGGCCTACATTGTGTGTGTGAGTGGCTTTCTATTATTATCTGATACACTGCATCTGCATTCTTCAAGCCTCTGAACATGGTCTCTACTTTTCTAGAGATCTTTGCCTAAACTCTTTCCTTCTTTGATGAGTCGAGGTGCTTGCTTCCCACTTCTAGCAAAATGACTATTGGAAAATCATGGGTAAAAAAATTGAATAATTTCTGAAGTAAAGGTAGGTTCTCAGAAACATTGGAATCAATTTATTTCAAGATCAAGCTATGGGACTTTTGGGCATACACCCAAAGGACTCTCCATCCTACCACAAGGACAGTTTCTCAACCCTGTTCATTGCTGCTCTATTCATAATAGTCAGAAATTGGAAACAAGTATGATGCTCCTCCATGGATGAAATGATAAAAAATGTGGAACACTTATACAATGTAATATTACTCAGCTGTTAAAAGAAATCAAATAGGGTATTTGTTTATATGTGGGTATTATCCATTAAATCATTGATAAGCATGCTACAATTTGTATAACTGCAGAAGTTAGATAGAAAATAAACATTAGGGTGGAGGGATGGATCTTCTAGGAAGGGGAAATAGCATAGATATTTATGGATTGTCCAAGGTTGGTTGGGGTGGGAGAGGGAATAGAAAAAGGGGATCAAACACAGAGGTGGAGGGAAGAAGGCAGTGACAGAGAGTATGTGGTGAGGGAAGACAAAAACTAAGGACCATAATACCATAGATGCTTCCTAAAATATATACATATACAAAGGCATCCTATGAAAAATCATCAAATAATAAGGATGACAGAGCCCCAACTGGACATCTTTTTTCCAAATGAAGCTTCTAGTATTAGGAATAGGTTACATCTAATTGAGTTGTTGACCGAATAGGCCCCGTGGTAATCTCCAAACAACCCAGGTTATTGTTAAGGTTATTGGTTATCCTTTACAAAACTCACAGTAAGATCCATTTGATGAAACAAAATGCACATAGTCCATTGAACTGGTGTCTAGCCTACATAGTGTGTTCACCTCTATGAACTAGTGTTCATGGTACTGAAAAATACTCTTCATGGTACCAAAGGAGATATGCAAACACCAATCCAGTTACAAACTCTGCTATCTATAGTTGTGTCCTGCCTGTAAATACACTGGTATAAGAGTGTCAAAGGCTGGTGGAAATAACCAACCAAGATCTGGTTTGAGTTAAGGTCAACTCTATGAGTCAATTTATATTCAACACTGCTTAGATAGCTGAAAACTTGAAAATAGATAGGCCAGGGACCTAGGGGGAAAACCAAAGACTACTGTACTGCTAAAAGAATAGCAATAAAATGATTCCTAATGACATTCTGTTATATTTGTAGATCAGTACCTGATAAGCAGCCATCCACAAATAAATCCTGCTCCTGAAGCAGATGGGAAATAAAACAGACACACAGCCAGACATTATGCAGAGAGTTGGAGACCTTGGAACACTCATTATCAAAAGGGATGTCCCCATCAAATTCCTCCCCTCAGGGTTCATGGAACTCTATGGAAGAAAAGGCAAGAAGAGGGTAAGACTAAGGGGATTGAGGACACTAAGGAATCAAGGCCTTCCAGAAACAACATGGCTCATACATGTATGAACTTACATAGTCTGTGGCATCACACACAGGGCTCACACAGGTCTGCACCAGACAGGTGTTAGAGCTGAGAGAACTAGATACATGCCTTTAACCTCCAATTGATGGCCATTAATAAATGAAATCTTAGGGAGTCTCTTTGGGGGAAACAAATCATTCTTAATTGTAGGCCCAGGCTAAGTAGTAAATGATCAGCAGTAAACAAACTCAAAGGAATCTTGAACATTCTTTATCTCATGATATTATGTCAGGGACTTTATTTTTTTAATGTTGCAAGTCCTTTGCTTATGTATTATAATTTTGTTTTGTGTGATTTTTCTGTGGTTGAACACATGTGTCTCTGGGTCTATGTATATTTCTTGTGCCTTTCCTTTGGCTCTTCTTCATGTTAGTTTTTTTCCATTCTCGTTTGTTTGTTTTTGTTTTATTTTAGTGTATTTAGTTTAATTTAATTTTATTACTATTTCTTAGATGCCTATTTATTTTCTAATGAGAGACAGAAAGGGTGTAGAGCCTTATGGGAGAAGTAAGGAGAGGGGAAACTGTAACCAGAATATAATGTGAACAAAATCTATTTTCAATAAAAAATTTAATTACAAAAGATGAAAAAAACCTTTAAAAAGGAAAAAACATTTATTGAGTAGATGAATGACACTCACTAAAAAAAAGCATGATGGTACACCCCAGGCCTGCGTAAATCACTTATGAAGATAAAAAAAACATGATATGTGCAAAGGAGCTAAGGAAAGACTGTTCAAAAATATAGGATAGTACCAACAAATGTGACGTTTTGCTCGATAGAGTAGGACAATTCTATTTCATCTGGTTAGTATGCTGATTTGATTGTATCACTACGTAGTTCTGATTGGCCTGGAATTATTTATGTGTACTCTAGACTAGGCTAGATTATAATTCACAGAGATCCACCTGACTCTGCCTGCCAAGTGCTGGAATTATAGGGAGGAACCATTATGAGGAGATGATGCTTCCTTCCTTCTTCCATCCTTCCCTCCCTCCTTCTGTCCCTCCCTCCCTTTTTCTTTCTTTCCTCTGTTTCTCTCTCTCTCTTTCTTTCTTTCCTTCTTTCTTTCTTTCTTTCCTTCCTTCCTTCCTTCCTTCCTTCCTTCCTTCTTTCTTTCTTTCTTTCTTTCTTTCTTTCTTTCTTTCCTTCTTTCTTTCTTGCGAGGTTTTCAAGACAGGATTTGTTTTTATAGCTCTGTCTGTCCTGGAACTTTCTCTGTAGACCAGATAGGCCTTAAACTCATAGAGATCCACCTGCCTCTGCCTCCCAAGTGCTGGTATTAAAGGCATATGCCTCCACCACCCAGTAATAAGATTACTCTTAAGGCTACTAGTTTTTCTGACCTGTAATACTCATCCCACAAGAGAACCCCAATTGTTTTGAAATGGGTTCGTAACTTGCAGCTGGAAAGATAACAGATAATAAGCTTACAAACAGGTCTATGCTAATCCCAGTGATAAGATAAAACATGAAAAATCTAGACATGTTTGTGATTCAGAAAATTTGAAGTATAAATTGCAGTCAGTCTGGGGAAGAACTAAAGTTGGATTTGACTTTCCAGATAGTTTTTATATTTTAGGCTCCAGTAACTTCGTTTCAGAATTCATTAAGCGCCCATTGATTCTTGCATTCCTGAAAATGTTCCCAGAGACTCAATTCCAGCTCCTACTCTAACATTAGCCTTTACAAAATTTACAAGCGTTTGTGAAATAGTGTTTGGCTATTTCTGTGTTCCTTGACCTTTATTTCACATGGGCATGCCTTACTAGTCAATTAATGGAGTGCATCTGGAAAAGGTCTGGGAGGTTATCTTACGGGAATCCCTTCTCCAGTGAGATGTTTTTCCAGCCTCAGCCTGAGCACTTCCAGGGACTTGGCTTTCTCTATTTTCTCAGGGAATTCTTTGCGAGTTGAAGATATTTTCCTTGTATTACTCTAAATCATGTCCCTTTACTTATAACATTGACCTGCTGGTCTTAGTAATTTTCTCTTACAAAAACAGATTGATCAAAAGGCAAACTTTGAAATTTCCACATTAATTCAAATAACTTTGTAATTAAGACAAATGATTTGAATACTTGTTGCCGTAACTGTTGCCTATTCTGTGTCATTTTTTTTCATGCAAGATAATACAGGAAAGTATTGTTTTCCATGTGCATTTTGTTTCCTTATTTATATTCATGTACTTTATTTACTTATCTTTTGCCGCTTCAGAATCAACCCAGGTCCTTTCACATACTAGGCAAAGGCTTTACTGTTGACATGCTCCCCCATCCCAGAAAAAAATAAATAAAACATTGAAGGAAACAGTAAAAGAATAATTTCACACAATGGTGGATATAGGGAAGAATGATGAAGAGAGAGACACAAGAGCTTGGTTGAAGCTGGCAACTCTGGGAAGACTTCACCGTGAAAGTGATGTATGGGTCACTCCTTAGACAGTTAAGGGCTAGCCTTGAGTGGAGTATTACCAACCTTAGCCATCTGGTGGAAGTGCAAGGCATGGGACTGGAGAAGTGAAAGACAAGGGGAGGTTTCCTTTCTAGCAAAGGCACAATACTGCTGTTTGTAGATGCTGTAGCCTGCACATCCATCTGTATGTTAGACTTAAGATCCTTAGCTCTCAAATGAGTTCCCTGACTTCATTTTGGAATTCTGCTATGCCCTCTATATTGCTCTCAGAATCTCTTTTTATTCCTCAGTGCCTGTTGCAAAAACTATTTGAATATTGAACTAAACACAGTGTTATAAAGATAGGATGGTAATGGCAAAACTCAGTTGTGAAATTCTCCGGATTTGATACAACTCATGTCTTCCTCTCTAGCTTCCACATATTGATGGCTACTGCTGGGTTTTTCGCATCATTGAAGATGAGTTTAGCTTTCATGATGAGACTGGCTTCCAATTTTAAATATGGACTGAAATAAACTACTGGTAATTAAAGGTTCCTGTTCTTGTCTAAATACAACATTACCAGACTCATCTGCTGAAGGCTTGGCCCCAAGTTTGTGGTCCTATTTCTAGAAGTACTAGACACTTTTGGGAGGTGGGGCTTAGCTGGAGGAAGTATATCAGCAAAGGCCCTTCCTTGGGAGAGCTGTGTTACTCTGGGCCTTCCAAATCTCTCACCTTTTTGCTTCTTACTTTTAGGTTTCTCTTGCCTTCTCATCCTTCCATGATGTTTCTTCCTTTTCATGGGTTTGAAAGTAGTGTAGTCAACCAACCAGCCACTGAGCAAAACATCTGAAGTTGTGAACTAAATAACCTCATCCAGATTTGCATGGTGTCTGTCAGCTATTTGTCATAGAAATGAAATGTGTGACAAATCCTGTTCTCCTGTGCTGTAACTAATTTGCTGAGTTCAAATGAGAAGTGCCAATTATGTTCAGTCTTCTAATTTTTTTATAAAACTATCTGGCATAGATCTGAATTATAATACCATTATTTGACTAAATATATATTTATAATCCATCAGAATAAAACATAAAACAAGAGGGACTAGTGTTTTCTCTTGGTCTCCAAATACTCTTTATAGGGGATTTTAGTTTGAGACAATATCTCATTCTGAAATCCCCGATGGCCTAGAACTTGAGGGAATCCTCTTGTCATGGCCTTCAAATTGCAGAGATTAAAAGTGAGGGCTGCCATAGCAAGCTAGGGTATTCTTAATCTATCCCTACTGTAATACAAAAATTTTAGTAGCTAGAATAAATCTAACAACAATTTCATAATTTTAGAACATTAACAAATTTCTTCAAGAAATTTGCATTTAACTGTTCAAACAATGCATTTATTACCTCAATGAAGTAGTAATGTGCTCTGCTATAGTTTATTTTAATACAATATCCTTACTTTTTCCTTCTAAACACACCACACTCTGTATTTTCTTCATATTATACCTCCTTTATATTTTCTTCTTTACATACACATTTATTGCACACCAGTTTATGACAGCATACACATTTCCTTATATTTTACTTTACTCTTCAAATATTGAATTATTTTGAGACTCACTTTTGTAGATGCTGCACTTAGGGAGCATTGCAATCTTAATTTTTAATTCAAGTCTAAAATTATTTTTCATCCATTTATATATAGTTCATATTGTTTGAAAGATTGCCTTTGTTTTACCTGATATATTTTAAATACTTATATTAATATGTACTATGTAGAAGGCAACATTGGGCTTCTGTCTAAAGGATACATTCTTTTTTGTTGTTGTTGTTGGTTTTTCGAGACAGGGTTTCTCTGTATTGTTTTGGAGGCTGTCGGTCCAGCCTGGCCTCAAACTCACAGAGATCCGCCTGCCTCTGCCTCCCGAGTGCTGGGATTAAAGGCGTGCACCACCACTGCCCGGCTAAAGGATACATTCTTAGCGAATACAATTATCATTTAAAACAATGGCCATATTCATTTTAATATCTCATTTATCCTGTTGTATATTGGCCAGGTATATCCACAAATATTTATATTTATTTCTCTCTTTTTTTCTTTGCTTCAAGCAAGGGAACACAAAAATAGGTATGTGGAACTTTGTATAATTTATCTTCTGGCTCCTGAGACTGAGAGGGAGCTTTACTTCTTAATACTTTAAATACTTCCTATGAAAAGAGATGGCTCTGAAATATATTGCTTAAAATGAAAGCATCTAAGTAAATACAAAAGTCATTTTTTAAACTTCTTTTAAAAATTAGGAACAAGCTTGTTTTATATGTCAATACCAGTTCCTTCTCCCTTCCCTCCTCCCCAGCTCCCTACCAATATATTCCATCCCCTTTCTGTTCCTCAAGAAGGGTGAGGCCTTCCATGGGGCATCTTCAAAATCTGTCATATCACATTGTGTCTAGGCTGAGAGAGTATCCCTCTGTGTAAAATGGGCTCCCAAAGTCCATTCATACATTACAGATAAATACTGATCCACTGCCAGAGGCCCCATAGCTTGCCCAGATCTCCCAATTGACACCCACTTTCAGGTGTTCTGGGTTGGCCTATACTGGTTTCCCATCTATCATTCTGGGGTCCATGAGCTTCCCCTTGTTTAGGTCAGCTGCCTCTGTGGGTCTCTCCAGCCTGGTCTTGACCTCTTTGCTCATCACTCCTCCCTCTCTGTAACTGGACTCCAGAAGTTCACCTCAGAGCCCAGCTGTCAGTGACTGCTTCTGCTTCTATCAGCTACTGGATGAAGGCTGCAGGATGGCATATAAGGGATCTACCCCCCACTTCTCTCACTATTCAGTCATGCATAATTTAGTTTAACTCTAGTTCATTTCTCTGAATGTTCTAGCCATACAGAAATATGAAAACATCTACTCCCTCACACCAACCACAAAATATATAATCCTTATATACAGACATTCCAATTAAGAAATTCATCTCTATTCCTTTAAGATAATAAACACAGTATTAAAAAGGAAGAAGTATATTTTTATGTGGGGACATATGAAAAAATATATAAATATATTGGTGGGCCAAATGGTGCCCTTTATTTGAAAATTTTCATGTAGGTACAGTTTAAGGTCTTGTATTTTAAAACAATCACTTCCTGAATTACATAGAATGATTTCGTAGTTGATTCCACTATTTAATGATATATAGTGGCCATCTTTAAGACACTTAAAGCATTGTATGTAATCAAAATCTTCCTACTTCAAGATTTGTCATATCATTTTCTCATTCCAGAATTCCTGGATCAAGAGACCCACAGAACATCAAACAGACAAGACCAGAAAATAAAGTGTCCATGACACACTGCATACTTAATATATGAAAAATTCAGAATATATGGATGAAAAGCTACAAAAAAGATTCCTTTAAAAACATTATAATTAAAACTAGTACAGTTGCTATGGACAGAGGATTCCATTTATATTGTAAATTTCTATATTTGTTGCACTGCTTTTCTTGTTATTTTTGTAAATGGCGTTTTAAGAACAGAGCCTCAGTTGCATGAGAGTCATTACATTAAGAGAAGCCAGTTTTGGACTTGATGGAGAAGACATTGTATCTTCTATATCTGCTGGGGTTCCTGTTGAATGTAGTGATGTGGTTATGCTTTGCATGATCTCCCTAGGACTTGAATAAGACTTATATGGTATTGATGCAGTCAGAGGACAGAAGATACATGTAAGTATTACCCAAACACACACACACACTTCTCCATGTGATGTAGAGTTACTAACAAGAGCCAAAATTTGTCATATCTTCATGTATTTTGGTGGAATGAACAGTAATATCTAATGGGATATGACTAGAAGTGACTTGGGCCATTTTCCAAACTCACACAACAAATATCCCCTATATTCTCTACTGGTCCTGATTTTTATTCTTTATAATCATTTAGAATGGAGACAGTGCCTAGTATGATTTTAAAAGCCACATAATAAAATAGTATAGAGGGTGGTTTACATCAAGTTTGACTGTCAATTCAATCTCTGAGATATACAGGAAAGAAAAAGAAAACTGAGTTCTGGAGGTTGTTCATTCATCTCTCCAAATACAACCTGTCATATATGAGCCACTCAAAGTAAATAAACAACTGTAAAATATGCTTTAAAATTGAATGCCTTGTTTGTTTAAGTGGTACTGGGACTTGAACTTAGAATCATTTGCACACTAACCAAAATATTCCCAGCTGATCTACTATAATCCTTGACCTAGCATATGAGAATTGTGACTTTAAAAGTAATATTTCCTTTTTCATTATTTTACTAGTTAAAAGAGAATGGCCATTCACATCTATCAGATTTTCTCTCCATGTTAATTGCAGGTTTATAATTTCTCTCATTCCTAAAATTATAAATCTCACTTCTGTATTTTAAATTTGTTTTTCTGTATTCTCAATCACTTTCAAAGCTGTTGCTGTCACACACACACACACACACACACACACACACACAAAGATGACTCTTAGGGAAACAGAATTCTTGGAATTAGCAAAGAAAATAATATCCGCTTGGAACTGTCAACTCATGATTTTACTCACTGTGGACAACTAACAGAACCTTAAGCTGCTGTTGGTCCTTCTCTGGATATGACAAGCACTGAGGATTGTTGACCTCATCGTGACTGCAAGAATTTATTATTTGCTTCTTCACAACAATCTTGACTTTTAGTATTCAATTTCCTTGGCTCGAGTTGACAATGAATTGGCCACAGAGAATGGAAAGGGGTTTTTGGTTTTAGTCTCTAACACTGAGTTTACTTGAGTGACTTTCTAGAATTTAACTTCTTCACCATATGAGCCTACAACCTGACCAAGAGCAATAAATATATACGTAAGAAATAAAAACATACAGTGAGTTATTACATAAGTAATGACTGGTGTCAGCTTGCCAATTTTAGGATATCTAATATTTTTTATTATGCCAGCATTTCTTCTATAACAGACACTTAAAACAACATTCAAATGATTAATCTTGGTGACAGCAGTTGATACCATCCAAGCTTGTTGTATGGCTCATTCTTGTGATTCCAATTTTCAGAAGAAGTTAATTTCAGAGTTGTGATTTTACTCAGTGTCTAAGATATTTATGTTGAGAGACTTGGATGTTTGGCTGTAAGGAAAGGCCCTTTGTGGGATAACTGATAGGTTTGCTACACAGCAGACATCTCATGGAATGAGACTCAGCCTATGAGCCAATCCTATACCAATGGTAAAAACAGCTTTCAGTGACAGACATCCATTTAGTATTACAGAGGGAAAGCTCCTGAAAAATGTGCTCCTATAAAACTATTTCACAAGAAGGAAAATAACACTTCTGACTCCTGCCCCCACCACTCAACTTGCAGCTGCAGCAGAGGATCTGTGGATAGTTGATGGATGCCAGCAGAGGGTGAGTCTACTGTGCCTCTAGTAGACAGCCTGAGACTTAAGCCCATACAAATCAGACTAAGTAGACTAAGTGTATTAAATGAATTTGAAGGAAAACACGGAAAGGCATCTGGGAGGATAGAAGGGAGGAAAGGGAAGGAAGAAATTTCTAATTAAATTATGACCTCAAAAATAAGTAAAAAACTGCTTTGATACTATTTGGTATTATTGGTTACATATGAAAATTGATAATTATTCTGAAAAGTAAATGGTGAAACTGGAATGGAATAGCGGTGAGAGAAATAAAGGAGAAATAGGAAGAGAAGAAATGGAGGATAGATTTTATTGAAACATGTTATATGAATGAATTTATATGAAAATTTCTTATGACTATCTCAAATATCAGTTATACAAATTTTTATGAATATTCCTAGAATGCCTAGTATCCAGTGGGTGTCTTACTCATCACATACTCCCTGGGATTAAATGTGATGGCCTGACAATCCTTCTCAGTTTGCTTTATTTAAGTGAGTTCCTATCTCATTTAAAGTACTCCCACACTTCGGCTTAGGTATACTTCATTGGATTTTTTTCTGTTATAATATTTTCTCTGTCAATAAAAGATACCATAAACATAGTTTTAAACCCCTAACAGCTTTATAAACCAAGAATACCCTTGTCATAGACCAATAAGTCTTCCCTACCCTATGTTATCAAGAAAGCACGTACCTTTATTTCACAGTTACTGTGGGCAATAAACACTTTTTTTTAAAGAAAAGTCAATAGATGACTGAAACACACTGGTCATTCTTCTTCTTATCATCCCCTGGGACTTTTCTGCTACCTCATTCAGAACGTAAAAGTCTAGTAGATTTTACTTTCAGTTGAGTTGCAAGAATTGTCTCTTCTTTATTACAATAACATTGAAGTCTTTCTTGCTTATTCAGTTCTATCTAATGCATTTTATTGACATAATTTTCTAAAGATACCATTGGAGATTTAAGTTCTAAGAGCCCTTATCACACACACACAAATATATATGTATATATATGTATATATGTATATATACATTTACTCAATTGTAGATCATTATACACAGATAACATACAAGTAAACATAGCTGAACAAAAGCTATAAGATATTATAAATACAATAAACATAGTAATTATGTAATAAATTATATAATAATTCTTGTTTGCTTCTGTTTACTTGTTTGTGTGTAATTTTCTGCCTATTAATATGATGGTTTTCCGGTTTACTGATCTTTCAGAGGAACATACATTGGCTGAGATCATATCACTCAGTATGATTGTTGTATATTATTTAGTCTTTCTGTTAGGTAGTATAATTGCTTCTAAATACTTGATGGGTAAATAGAACAAAGCATTAAATAGGAATATGATCAAATACTGATACTCAGGCATAATTTACTGTAACTGTTATGTAAATGCCCATTGTTGGGTAACCCTAGTTCATTTACTTATTTGTGTCCTTGGTTACTTTTACTCATTAATTTATATATTCAAATAACAAATTATTTCTACCTTTAATGGCTTCCAGACTAAAAGACAAAACAACTATGAATCATAAAAAGCTAAAGGAGCACAGCATCTAATCAAACAAACAATTTAAACCTGGGGATTCCTGTGCTTCTAAAAAGTTAACGTGTCTGATCAGAAAAAAACATGATTGATCCTCACTGTAATTTTATATTTTAACATTTAAAATATAGTAAATACCCTTAAATCCTTTAAATCACTCAATATTCGTTTTTATCATGATTTGTAATGTGTCATGAATGTCATGAGGTGATCCAGTAGTTTTATGGAAATACCAAATTATTGAGAGGAAAAAACATGAGAGTATGTGAGGTCTTGATTCTACTTACTTACGAGACATGTGACATATTGTCTTGATTCTTCAGTTTTTAAGGGAATAATTTAGTATATTCAATAAAAAATTTCTAATTTATGTTTTAAAATATGACTATGAGTCCTTTGGGAGAGGTTATCTTGTGAGTTAATGAACCTCACACAGCCAAACAGATGGGAATTTTGCTACTGAAATCAGTTTTTCCTGTTATTCTGGGATAAAATGTAATTTTTCTTCCAAATAACATTGAAGAAAGAATGATATTACCATGAGTGTCTGAGATTTATGCATGAACATTGAGTAAAACACAGTCATTTATACATTATTAGTTAGTGGGATGACACTACAGATGACACTTACACATGCACATGTGACTGATTGAGTGCTATCATGTTACACTCATAAACAATTGGCCAATTGGGTACTATCTTAACTGAGAACAGAGCCCATATATGTTTGATATGACTGTTAACATAGAACTAAAGATGCTGACAAATGATGTAGTTGTTGTACTTATATGTTCTCCTTTACCAGTGTTAATTGCTCTAGCCTTTAATCTCACAGAAAATCCTATGGGTTTTCAATATTAAGGTAGATTTAGAATTTGTCATATAAACATACTGGAACAGACGTCCATGTTGTAAGAATGTGCATATTTTGAGTATATGCCTAAGAGTGGAATTGCTGGGTCTTGTGGTAGACTCATTCCCATTTTCCTGAGTTATCTCCATACTGATTTCCATAGTGGCTATACAAGTTGGCACTCCCAGCAGCAGTGGAGAAGTGTTCCCCTTTCTCCACATCCCCTCCAGTGTAAACCATCATTGGTGTTTTTGATTTTAGCCATTCTGACAGGAGTAAGATGGTATCTCAGAGTTGTTTTGATTTGCATTTCCCTGGTTGCTAGGGTTGTCGAGCACTTACTGAAGTGTCTCTCAGCCATTTTAGACTCCTTTATTGACAATTATCTATTTTGTTCTGTATACCATTTTTTAATCGGATCCTTTGGTGCTTTGGAGCCTTGCTTCTTGAGTTCTTTGTAGTTTTTGGAAATCTGCCCTCTGTTTGATGTGGAGTTAGTGACTATATTTTCCCATTCTGTGGGCTGCCTTTTTGTTTTGTTGACTGTGTCCTTTGCCTTGCAGAAGCTTCTCAGTTAATTGTCGATCGACTGGTATTGCATTCAGGAAGCAGTCTCCTGTACCAATTCATTCAAGGGTACCTCTCCCCACTTTCTCTTCTAAGATGTTCAATATGACTGGATTTATGTCAGGGTCTGTAATCCATTTGGATTTAAGTTTTGTGCATGGTGATAGACATGGACCTATCTGCAGTTTTCAACATACCAGCATCCAGTTATGCTAGCACCATTTGTTGAAGATGCCTTCTTTTTTCCATTGTATAATTTGTCAAAAACCAAGTGTTCATACGTGTGTAGCTTAAAATCAGGGTTTTCAATTTGATTCCATTGCTCTACCTGTCTATTTTTGTGCCAAAACCAAGCTGTCTTCAGGATTATAGCTCTGTAATAGAGCTTGAAGTCAGGGATGGTGATGCCTCCGGACATTGCCTTGTTGAACAGGGTTGTTTTAGCTATCCTTGGTGTTTTGTTTTTCCATATAAAGTTGCAAATTGTTCTTTCAAGGTCTGTGAAGAATTGTGCTGGAATTATAATGGGGATTGCATTGAATCTGTAGATTGCTTTTGGCAAAATTGCCATTTTTAATGTGTTGACCCTACCTATCCAAGAGCATGGGAGATCTTTCCATTTTCTGGTGTCTTCTTTAATTTCTCTCTTTAAAGACACAACTATTTATAGTAGCCAGAACCTGGAAGCAACATAGATGCCCCTTTACTGAAGAATGAATAGAGACAATGTGGTACATTTAAACAATGGAGTACCACTTAGTGGAAAAAAACAATGGAAATTTGAAATTTGGAGACAAATGGATGGTACTAGAAGAATCCATTCTGAATGAGGTAACCCAGTCACAAAAAGACAAACATGGTATGTACTCACTCATATATGTATTTTAGACATGAATCTGGAGAGTGCCAGTCTATAATCCACTACCAGAGAATCTGGAAAACAGGAAGGATCCTAAGAGAGATATGCATGGTACCCCAGAGAAGGGAAATGAGGCAAGATCTCCTGAGCAGACTGGGAGCATGGGGGGAGAGGAGAGGGATCCAGAAAAATAGAGAGGGGGAGAAGAGGAGGGGAGAGGACGACATGGGGGAGCAGGAAGTTTGAGTTGGGGAAAGAATAGAGGAGAGCATGATGAGATATACCATAATAGAGGGAGTCATTCTATGTTTGAGGGGAGATCTGGCACTAGTGAGATTTCCAGAGATATTCAAGGATGATACCAACCGGCAAACTAAGTAATAGTGGAGAGACTACCTTAAATGCCCCCTCCCTGATAATGATTTTGACGACTACCTTATATACCATCCTAGAATCTCCATCCAGTGACAGATGGAAGCAGAGGCAGACACCCACAGCTAAACACTGAACTGAAATCCTGGAACCCATTGACAGAGAGGGAGGAGTGATGAGCAAAGGGGTCAAGACCAGGCTAGTGAAATCCAGAGAAACAATTTACCTGAACAAGGGGGAGATCTTGGACCTGAAACTGATGGCTGAGGGGTCAGCATGGGACTGATCCAGACCCCCTGAATATGGGTTTCAGTGAGGAGACCTAGGCAATCTATGGGGCTTTGGGTAGCAGATCAGTATATATCCCTGGCACACAAATGGACTTTGGGTGCCCATCCCACAATGAGGGATGCTGTCTAAATCTGGACACTTGGGGGAGAGCCTAGGCCCTCTCTGGAATGAAATGACAGACTCTAGATATCCCCCATGACCAGACTTACCAGGGGAACAGAGTGGGGATTGGGTGGGGACTTGAGTGGGCTGGTGGGGAGAAACAGGCATGGAGGACAGGGAGAGGTATCTGGGACTGACATGGGAAGCAAGTTCGGTTTCTAATTTAAATATATAATAAAAAGTATCTTTTAACTCATCAGAGATATATTAACAACAATTTTAAACCCTTCAAAGTCTTATTAATTAAAAAATTTTAAGTACAGGAAATTCAAAGGTACTAATAATCAAATTTAAATCAAGATCAAATGAATAATTTAAACAGACTCATAATCCCTAGTGAAATAGAAATTTTAATTGAAAACCTCTCAACAAACAAACAAACAAAAAATAAAAAGTCTGGGGCTGATGGACTCAGCATAGAATTCTATCAGACCTTGAATGAAGAGTTAGCTCCAATATTCCTCAAAGTACAAACATTTCCTTATTGTTCTTTTTGTGATGCTACCACTATTACCTTGATACCAAAAACACACAGAGATCCAACAAAAAAGAAAAAGAAAATTATAGGGGACCAATATCCATCATGAACATATATGAATCAAATTCTCAATAAAATATTTAAGAACTGAAGTCGAGAACATATCAAAAATATTATAAGCCATGATTAAGTAAACTTAATCCCCCAGATAAATAGTTCAGCATACATAAGCAGTAACAGACTAGAACATAAAAAACACAATCATCTCATTAGATAGAGAAAAGCCTTAGATGAACTATGAAGCTTCTTCATGATAAAATTCCTGGAGACACTACAGATACATGAACACATCTCAACAGAATAAAGACAATTTAGAGCAAGATCTCAGCCAATACTATTCCAAATGGAGAGAAGCTCAAAACACTTCTGCTAAAACCAAGAACAAGACAAGGGTCTTCACTCTCTCTATACCTATTTGATTTAGTATTAGAAATCTTAGTGAGAGAAATTATACAACTGAAGGACATTAAGAAATGAAAGAAGTCAAAACATATTTATTTCCAGATGATATGGTATTATATGTAAAAGATTCTAAAGACTCCACAAGGAAATGCTTGCATTTGAGGAACACATTCAGCAAGGTAATGAAATACAAAATTAACAGCAGAAACTTCCCCATATAAAAATGATGAACATATTGAGAAAGAATTCAGGAAAGCCGCACTTTTCACAAGAGCCTCAAAAACTTTAAGGGGATAACTCTTTAAGGGGATAAGTGAAGTCCTTTCATAATTAAAAGTTAAAGATATCAAAGAAAGTAATTGATGAAGACATCAGAAGAGAGAATGATCTCTCATGAACCTGGATAGGTAGGATCAATAGTGTGAAAATTGATGTCTTGCTAAAAATTATAGATTCAATGCATTCCCCCATGAAAATTCCAACACACATGTTCATAGAAATGGAAAAACTCAACTTCATATGAAAACAAAGAAACAACATATCCTAGGGTAGCTAAAACCTTAAATAAGAAAGAAAGTATGTAGGAATTATTACAAACACAAATTTCAAGTTATATTATAGAAGTATAGTAATAAAAAACCATGGTATTAGAATAGAAACAGAGACATTGACCACTGATTATAATTGAATACCCTGGCAAAATTCCAGACACCTACATCTACTTGAGTTTTGACAAGGAAGCCAAAAGTACTTACTAGAGAAAAGAAAGCATCTTCTACATGGTGCTGGTCAAACTGGATACCCACATGTAGAAGAATGAAAATAGTTTCACATTTACCACCCTACAGAAAACAACTTCAAAAGGATCCAAAACCTCATTGTAAGAGCAAGTGTTCTAAATCTGAAAGAGAGAAAGTAGGGGATATTCTTGAACTCATGGACACAGGAAATGGCTTTCTGAACAGGACATAAATAATACAAGCCTCAAAACCAGCCATTAATAACTAGGATTTCTTAAAGTGTTAAAGCTTCTGTACAATAATGAACATCATCATCCCAGCAAAGTGGCAGCCTACAGAATGGGGGAAACATCTGTAACAGCTTTGCATCTGATAGAGGGCTAGTATCTTGAGTACACAAAAAGGTAAAAAACAGAACATCATGAAAACAAATAATTCCATTAAAATGAGGCAGATAACTAATCAGGTAGTTCTCAAATGATACAACACTAATGACCTAGGAACACTTCAACAAGACTTCAGCCTCCTTAGCCATCAGGGAAATGCAAACCAAAATTACTTTGAGGTTTCATCTTGCCCCAGTCAGAATGAACAAAATCAGTATATAAATGGTGGCACATACTAGTAGATAAGCATCTAACGGAAAGTATTTGTTCATTGATGGCAGGTCTGTGTACTGATACGGCAGTGTGGAGGTTACACAGGATGCTCACAATTGATCTGCTTCTAGATACAGCTGTGAAACTCTTTGGCATATACCTGAAGAACTCTGTATATTATTAGAGAGGTACTCACTTTTCTGTGTTCATTGGAGTTCTATTTGTAATAGGCAGAAATTGGAATCAGCCTAAATGTCAATCAACTGATGATAGTAAAATGAATAAATGTACATTTACATAGTGAAATATTATTCAACTGTTAAGAAAAATGAAATTATAAAATATGCAGCTAAATGGATGGAGTTAGAGAAGTCATACAGGGTGAGAGGAAACACACACAAAATAACAAAATTATGTGTTTTCTCCCATAAAGGATATTAGCCTTTAAATTTTAGATATGTTTATTTCAATCTGAATACACACAGCATTTAGGTAGCTATTGAGAAACCATTGGGGGGATGGCATATCCCAAGGAAAGTTAAACAGAACATAATATTACAAAGAATTAGTGTGAAAACTAGGATAGGAGATTAAGTGGGGATGAGTATAGAAGTTAGACAGGTTAAAGGAAGAAACGGGGAGAAGAACTAACACTAACGGCCTTTATAAAGCCATCTGGAAATATACTGCTGTAGGTGTTTCCTAAACTACAGACACATATGAATGAATTTAAAAGAAGTCATCATATACTGGGGGAGACATATCCCAAGTAGACAACATATACCATCGAATTAAACCTCCAGTGCAAGAAATACGTTACATCTTATTGAGCCCTTTGTCAAATGGCTCTTATATATTTTATCACCTCCAAATATCACAGGTTATTTTCAAATCTACTCATGTACAAATTATACATTCCATGCATGCTATGAAATTCTCAAAGAATAAAATTTAAAACTGCTGGATGAATGCTAAGCATCTATAATTCCAATACTCCTCCAAAAATGGGGAATGGAGACAGGAGAATTATCCTGAACCTCTCAATAGAGTTTGTCGGGAGTAAACAGTAAAATCCTGCCTCAAACAACTAAACAGTTGAAAAGCAATAATTGAAACAATAAAATTTCATTCTGACTCCTCATGTACACAGTGGGATGCTTAAGCATGTATATGCTCATAAACACACACATAAACTCAGAATTGTCACAGAGAACATGTGGGGGTCTGAGAACAACTCAGAGGATAAATCATTGCTGTTCTACCACGTGGGAGCTGATGATCAAACTCTGGTCTTCACTCTGTGCAATGTGATTTTATGTGCTAAGCTCTTTTACTAGTCCTGGATTCTTTTATGATGACAAAAGTCTGCACCAGCTTTAATTTTATTAATTCATATATATGGAAAAAAAGTGTACATCTCAGTGTGCTATAAACTGAACTAAGATAGAAGTCAGCCTTAGCTATCAATGCAATGAGGATAAAGTGAACTACTTGGAACCAGTCCCCTCAAGTCCAACCACACAGCACGGTTATCATATATTGTGGAGGAACACAATCTTTCTTCAAAGAACAGAAGTCTAGCTTGTTTCAAAGTTTTACATTTGCCTTTGCAGTTATCATTTTTCATTTTCTGATTAATGTATGGCATAATGGATTTCACGTGTGACAATTTCATGTGTTCAGCTGGCACTTTTTTCTTATATTCACTCCCTGTGATCCTCTACTTGATCTAAGAAGTAGATACTACACACTCTAACGTCTGGAAGACCCTGATAAAACTGTCATACAGTTCATAGAAAGAATAAACCTTTGAATAAATCTTTCCAACATGGCTGAAGAACCTTGAATCATCATTTTTTAAATTCTCTCTCATTTTGTTTACGTATTGCTTTTCAAAAAGGATTTCAAGATTGTTTTCAACTATGAGATACCATCTTGTACCTGTAATAATGGATAAAATAAAAAACAGTAACAGTTTATGCTAGAGAAAATGTGGAGAATTCCACTGCTGGTGGGAATGCAAACTTGTACAGTCACTTTAGAAATCAGTATGGTGGTTCCTTAAGGAAAATGGGAATCAGTCTATCACAAGAAAGATCCAGCAATTCCACTCAGGGATATACCAAAGAATACACCTTTATACAACAAGGACATCTGTTCAATTATGTCCATAGCTGTATAATTTGTAATAGGCAGAACCAGAACCTAGATGCCCCTCCACTAAAGTACAGATAAAGAAAATGTGGTATATTTACACAATGGAGTATTACACAGCAGACCAAAAAAATAAAAAATGGGACCTTGAAATTTGAAGGCAAATGGACAGAACTAGAAGAAACCATCCTGAGTAAGGTAACCCAGTCACAAAATGACAAACATGGTATGTACTCACTCATATGCAGATATTAGACATAGAGCAAAGAATTTCCAGCCTATAACCAACACTTCCAGAGGAGGTAGGAAACAAGGAGGACCCTAAGAGAGACATACATGTTCCCTCAGAGAAGGGGAAAGGGAAAAGATCTCCTAAACAAATTGGGGGCATTAGGGAGGGGAGAGGGAGTTAGGAGAAAGAGAAGGGGAGAAGAAGGGAGAGTGAGGATATGAGGGACCAGGAAGATTGAGTTGGAGGAAGAATAGAGGAGAGCAAGAAAAGAGATATCTTAGTATAGGGAGCCATTATAGGATTAAAGAGAAATAAGGCACTAGGGAAATGTCCAGATATATTCAAGGATGACCCTAACTAAGATTCTAAGCAATAGTTAAGAGGCTATCCTAAATACCCTTCCCGTATAATGAGATTGATGACTACCTTAAATGTCATCCTAGAGGCTTTATCCAGTAGCTGATGGAAGCAGAAGCAGAGACCCACAGCTAAGCACTGAGCTAAATTCCTGGAATCCAGTTGTAGAGAGGGAGAAGTCATGGGCAAAAGGGTCATGACCAGGCTGTGGAAACTCACAGAAAGAGTTGACCTAAACAAGTGGGAGCTCATGGTCCCCAGACTGACAGCTTGGGAAAACAGCATAGGACAGTACCAGACCCCCTGAACATGGGCGTAAGCTATGAGACCTGAGACGTCTATGTGGCCTATGGTAGATTATATTCTCTCTAGTGCTGGGATTAAAGACATGAGCTCTGTTTCTCTTTTAGACTGATTATTCACTCCCTTGTAGTCCAGGGTGACCTTGAACTCACAGAGATCTTCCATAAATTCTTTATATTCAGTTGGTAAAAGCATAGTAATTAAATCTATTAGTGTTTTCAAGACATTTTGAGGAGCAGTGCGGTTGGGAGATGAAATCAGAGGACACAATTACTCATTTGATCTGAGTATTGGTAGAGGTTAGAACTCTCTAGTGGAAGGCTGCTTTGCTTCTCTAGTCTTCAACTTTAACCCCAACATTGTTTCTGGGTTTTTATTATTGGTGCCACAAGACAAGTACCTGACATGAATTCATATTGGTAGAGTTGGACTCAAATTCAATTACAGATCAATTTGTTGCTCCCATCACACTGGCACCACTACTCAACAAGTGAAGACAAACATCTTGTCTGGAATGTTGATTACATATGTAGAGTTCACAGTTTCAAAAATCACTGATACCATTTTTTCCCACCTGCGAAGAAACATACAGCTCAGTTCCATTGATCATCAGTTAATTGATCAATATTATACTTCTAAGGCATGTAAGTATCTTCAGCAATTAGTTCTTATTATCTAGTTTTGGTGGTCACCAAAGAGGAATGGCAAGGACTTCTATTCCTTTGGAAGCTACTAGAGTATCCTTGAATGATAAATAACATCTGTTTATCTGCCATAGAATTTCTGTCAACAGTTAAAAACAGCAACAATAGGATTGCAGATAAAAATTATAATTTTTACTGACTTTGCACAAAAAAGTAAAGTAATGGCTATATGCCCATGAAATTATTTTGAATCTACATCTTCAAGGAATGTAGAAAGAATACATATATTTGACTGTCTGAAATTGAACATACTAAAGGGAAAATTTTTGGTGACAATGAAGAATTATTGTATATTAATAAGGCTGTAAAATAGGTAGCCAGTTTGGGAAATTAATTTGAGATCTTAAATTTTTAGTTAAATAACTGACCTAATCAGTCATTTTACTCTTAAGCATTTAACCTAAGAATAATGAAAATAGATACGTGAAAAACTTGTACATGCATGTTTTTAGCAGATTTAATCACAATAAACCAAATCTAGAAATAACCCTCATGTCCATCAACAGATGCTGTATTAAAAACAAAATCATTACTACTTGGAATGAAGAAACTACTCATGCATGCCACCACATACATGAGTCTCAAAACTCATTATTTCAAATGAATAATACCAGACATGAAAGAGGATGTTCTGTGTAATCTGTTTGCATAAACACACACTCTTTTATGTTGACAGAAAACAGACCAATAGTTGTATGGGGTAGAAGAGGATTGACTACAGAGGTACCGCATGCGTCTGCTAGAGGTGAAGAAAATGTTCTGCCCTTGGATTATGTTGCTGGTTTCACGGGTGTGTGCACCTATCAGAACTCATATAACTGTACACTTAAAATGAATTTGCTTTATGACACATTAATTACTCTCTAATGAACTTGATAAAATAGAGTGTAATGTGTGCATCAGGATAGAATTTGCCTTAGAGATCATATAGTGATCCATCCTAAAACTGTAAAACCATTTCTTCATCTAAGGAATAAAGAGACACAGGTTAAAGTCTGGGTTAATTATTTTTCTTTCTTTTTAATGTTTTGACTAATAATCATAAGTATGTGGTTACATACATGCATATGCATGTCCAGATGCTGCTATTCATGTTTAAGAGAATTCAGAGTTTTGTGAGATATTCTATAATGCCTTTTCTGATCTTGTGTTTTAAGTTGTGAAACTGACTTATTTTTGAACATGGCCTTCCTAAACTTTCTGATTTGTCTCTCATGCTAGAAAGGGAATTGGGTTCTCAGAACATCTTGGTTAGCCTGGCTTTTCCAGAAATGATAGGAATTCCTATTAGGATATATTTCCAAGGCCTGGACATGTTTTCAATAAGCCATCAGGAGTTTTGGCTCCAGTTCCTGTTCAGTTCATGCTTTTTGGGCTTCACAGAACACTCAATCTACAACATGTGCTAGAAACCTGGACAGAGCTAAGATTGAAAACGTCTGCTATCTATCATCTGGTCCCCTGCTTTCTCCTTCATTCAGTGGTGCATTTCCACCTGCTTGAGGAAAGTAAACCACTGAGCATCAGAAGAAATATTAGGTGAAGCTTAGCTTATCCATATCTCCATGTTGATACTCCCTGCCTTCCTTGTTATTAGCATGCTGCTCGCAGAATTTCCACCTTGTCCTTTGCAACTAAGAAGGAAAAGTGTTTGAGTGCTATTTGGCTTGGCATGCTCTAACATTAAACTAATACAAAATAAGTTCAATCCAGTTCAAGCATGCAACAGGAGCAGTGGAAGGTGCTGGGAATTGGTGAGCTTTGATGCGGGGGGAGGGCAGGAGTTGCATTGTGTGGGAATTGACCATTTTCTCTGCATGTACCAGCATATTAGCATATACTGAATATTCACAAAGTAGACTCTTATCTCTCACTGTCATAACAAATGCAAAACGACAAAGAGATTTTGACAAATAAATTTTTAAAGCCTCATCTTGTGTGTGTGTGGAAAGTACAAAGTATAAATTGCTTGCTTGTGAGTTTCCTTATTTGTCAAGTGTTTGGAGAACCGTAGGAACAAAACTTCCCCTTCTGTGTCTGCTCAATCAAAAGCTGGAATGAATAGGTACCCCTCTCAAGGTCAAGTCTTGAAAATGATTCCATCTTTATAAGCCCTACATCCTGCTAGCTTTCTTGAGGTCTCCACATCTAACAAGGGTACTTGGCTCTCCAGACAGACCTTTCTATCATCTTGTCCATGGCGGTGTCCTTTCGTAAATGTTTGGTCCATCTTGCCAGGTCTACTACAAAGATGCAGATGTTTCTTGAAAGTGGCAAAAAGATCAAAGAGACTGTTTGTGCCTGATGTGCTGGAACAAGGCTGAATTCTGCTAAATCTGATTTGAGCAAACTAAATAAAACCAGAAATAAATGCTTTGCAAAATGTTGCTGTGGAATTATGGAGCTTCATGGGTCAAAGCTGCAGAAAAAATGCAGATTCAATGACTTGAAAAAATCTTACCTAGAAACAAACAAACAAACAAAAATTACATAGATGCTTCTACACATTATGACTGAACTGTTTTAGAGGTTAGTACTTCTGCATTTAATTAGTGCAGGTCAATGAGTAGCTACTAGCTTCTTTTTTAATTTTAAGCATAAACAAATTGTCTAATTATTACATTTAATGATGGCTTTAAGCAAAATTTCATGCATGTAATCAAAATGGGCATTTGTATTATTTAACAACACACTAAATAGGAAACAATGACACAAACAAAAATGTTGCATATTAACAAGGTGACACTGTTAAAGGAGGGTGCTAAGCACTCAGATAAGTGCAATGTAAGTTAGTCCTGTAAATCTGTACAAAGACTTACGGAATCTCAGGAAGGAGTTGAAGTATGGTTGTCTTTGCTGTACTTAGACTGTCCTTAGTGATTGCCCTCTCCTTTTACTGTGAGTCTCTGCAGTGTATTTGGTACAAAGCTCTCAGACTGGGGTAAACATATGATTAGTGATCATGATAAGGAGTCACATGATGACAATTCATGTACTTTTATGTGGAGCTTTCAAAATAACTTTGCATTTTAAAGCTTATAAAGAGCTTGTACGAATGAAAACTCAGTGCAAGTAACAAAAGACTGGCATATTTGCCAAAAGCTCATGGCCATCATGCTGACATCTCTTCAGATAGACCATGGCAAGTCAAGATAACAGCAGTATATATTTAATTTAGGCAGATTTCTGGATGTGGACTATACTCCTTTATTTAAGAACCTATAGAATTGTTTGCTAACCATCCGGGAGCCTTCATCCTGTGACTGATGGAAGCAGAGGCAAACACACAATTAATCACTGAACTGAACCCAAGGAACCCAGTGACAGAGAGAGAGGAGTGATGAGCAAATTGGCAAAGAATGGGATGGCAAAACCAGCAGAGGCAGCTGATCTGAACAGGGGAGAGTCCTTGGACCCCAGACCGACAGTGGAGAGGCCAGCATGGGACTGATCTGGACCCCCCCAAATGTGAATGTCAGCGAGAAGGCCTGGGCAACCTATGGGGCCCTGAGCTGTGGATCAGTGTCTATCCCTGGTATACAAACAGTCTTCGTGTGCCTATAGCACAAAGAGGGATGCTCTCTCAGCCTGGACTCTTGGGGGAGTGCCTGGACTCTACCCAGAGTAAAATGACAGACTCTGATATCCCCTATGTGGAAGGATTTGGCAATAGGGTGGGAGGGTGGGGGGGAAGGGGAGTGCCGGAGGAGGGGAGGGAGAGGGAACTGGGATTGACATGTAAAACAAGCTATTTAAAATTAAAATAAAAAATGATAAAAAAGAAAGAAACATCATAAGCCTATTTGAACAAAATTTACATAGTTTTTTTTCTCTACACACAGCTAATGCTCTGTATTTAAGAGAAAAAGAAACTATCATTTATTTTATTTAAGGAATATTTATGAAGCCACTTTTGTGTTTCAGATGGGGTGTCTAAGGCAAAAGACACAGAGAATGAGAAGCTGACTTTTGGCAGTTTGTTCTCCTTAGACTCCAGTTACTTTGAACACACATAGAGAAAGAGCAGAAAATATATTGTATATGACACATAGGCAAGCGTTTAATATTCACTGTATTATTTTACCCAACAATTTTAATCTATTCTTATTATTTATAATTAAAATGTTATTCAGGAATTGAGTTGGCAGTTCAATCCTTAAAGGATTCAAGATATTTTTTAACTATGAAAACAAATTACTAATATGAGAATTTTATTTCTTTTTAAAGAGTGGCTTTTTTTGTTTGTTTGATATTTTGAGACAGTATCTCACTGGGTATTCCTTGGTTGGCATTATGTAGACCATGTTTGTTTTGAACTCATGGAGATCTTGCTGTCAATGCCTCCTGAGTGCTAAGATTAAAGGCATGAGCCAATTATATAAGCTGGGGAGGGGGAAAATGAAATTTTATCATCTGAGACAGCAATACTCCCTCTAAGAGCCAAAGACCATTTAACAAACCCCACAGAAACATGCATGAGACACACACTTTTGAATTGTTAGTTAGGGTTGTCTGTAAAACTCCGAAATATTACAGGCTATCCCTTAGTTGACCCCAAGAGATGGGAGATAAGTCCCTATTGCTGAGGATACCAGGAGCTTCAGACACAGGGCCAAGAAGACTCTCACTGTACTTGACTTGAAAGCCTCATTCCTGAGGACTAACTTGCATTGTACCATAACATGTAATGCAAGGGTCGGAAGAAGGGAACCAGCCCACACTTCTACAAAGCTGTTATAGCTATGAACCACAGCAAGGACCACCTTAACATTCACTTTGCAATAGTGGCATGTATACTTTAGCTGTATCCAAAAACTCTATAATTGGCTTTCAGACCAATTCAATAAGAAAAAAAATCATGCTCGGTACTGGAAACTTAGACAACTACTCAAGCTAGTAAAATCATGAATCTTGGAGAACCTACAAATGCCACTTTACTAAACCAGCATAATTACTAACTACATTCTAAATATTTGTACTAATACACACGGATAGGTGTACATCTTATTCTTCATCCAGGAAATTCATCTTTATAATAGATGGAGACAATTCCTTAAATCCACAAACAAAATGCAATTGTGGAGTACAGTCCCAATGTATATATCCATGTACAATACAACTCCTGAATCTAAGGCTCATGGAACATTGCAGATGAAGGAGTGGAAAGATTGCAAAGAAACAGAGGATAAAGGAGATTGCCGTGAGAATGTGTCTTCTAGCAATGTTAGATGCTGTATCCATAAAGTCCCACGAACATGGTCAAATACATGTGCCATGAACAAGGACAATAACATTAGACATGATAATGTAGATAGGGTTGAGAAGGAAGTCCATGAGTCCTCAACCCTACACAAAGAACTGTAGGCAACTAAGAAACACTAAAAGAGAGAGAAAGAGAAAAGGTCTTCCTCAGGGAAGAGAACACAAATTGGTTATCTAATAAATGGCAAGCTGTGAAAACAGATAAAAAAGTAACATTATACAGTCTGACAGGTTGTATTTTACATCTAAGAATATATATTTATATATAATTAGGAGTATGTATTATATAATTATTTATATAATTAAATTATTTATGTATTAAAATTTTAAAGCAACATTTTTATAAAGAAGAAGGACATGTATTTGAATGAGAGCAAGGAGGAGCATATGGGAAGGTATGGAAGGGGAGAATAGAAAGGGGAGAAATGATGTAATTATATTATATTGGTGATATAATTATATGATATTGGTAAAATTTATGATTAAACTTTTGAAAGTTAATAAATTTTTGTCTAAGAATGTCTCTAGAACATTAAAAGCCTAGAGCACTGCTTATGATTCTAGGACTTAGAAAGTGGATTCAGGAAAATGAATTATTCCAGGTCATCCTCAGCTACATAGTCAGTTTTTTTTAATTAAACTATAATTTTATAGCTTCCTCCTTCTCTGTACTCTCTGCAACACGTCTTATGGCCCCTCCCTCTACCTCTATCCATGTGTCCTCTCAAACTGATCAGCTCTTTTTGATTATATAAATATGTATATATGCATAAATATATAAATACATTTTTATGAATATGATTTAAAGTGAAAAGCTTGGATATTTGCCTCTTTATGCATTTGGACATTACTGAATTTCACAGTTCTTGAATTGAAAAGTGTTACGGGAAGAATGTTGGAAGCAGATCTGGACTTTAATATTTGTTAACTATATGTGTTCAGAAAAATTAATCACCTTTAGTCTTCAGATTTTTCATCAATATTATGCAAATAATGACCTCACTTTTATGGTTTTTATGATCATTAACTAGGGGAAAATTGCAAAAAATCTTAAAGTATAAGCATATCTTTTAACATGCATTTTCCCCTATTAGCATGCTTAATATTTTTTTCTTCAAACATTTTATTATATCTAATAAGATAGGACAGGCATGAATCCTTCTATATCTCTGTGGTGATATAATTTATGATTTATTAAAGCTTGCCTGAGCGTTCAGAAAGCAAAGTCAGCCTCAATCTATAGAGATCATGCAGTGGTGGTAAAACACCTTTTATCCCAGAACTCAGGAGACAAAGGCAAATGAATCTCTCAGAGTTCAAGGCCACCCAGGTATACATGAGATTGAATCAGTCTAAAGCAGTAACAGAGCTCTATCCTTTAATCCCAGCATTTCAGAGCAATAAAAGATAGGACCAGGGTTTTCAGTAGTCAGTCTCAGGATTCTCCAGCCACATTTAGGAGAGCATAGCACTCTGGGATTGCAGTCTGAGGTTTGGTGGAGCCAGGATCTCCTTTCAGTCTGAGATAGAGGTAAGGGCTAGTGGCCAAATTTTTGCTTTTCTGATCTTCAGCTTGAAGCTTGAACCCCAATATCTGCCTCTGGGTCTTTTGTTTATCATGCTATACACCTAATTTCTTATTTTTTCTTTTATAGTGTGTCTGATTCAATAAGTTATTTTCTTCGTTTTTTTTTTCTTTTCCTTTTTGTTATTTTCTACCTTTGTGGTACAGGGCCTCATGAAACATAGACTCACCTCACACAAACCATGGGGCTGGATTTGAAGTCTTGCTTCTCCTGATCCCTTATACACCAGAGTGCTGGAATTACTGGCTTTGTCATCAAGTTCAGCTCAGATTCAGTAAACATATTAGAAACATTTTGTATCATCGTGAATTCTATAGACAATTCTATCACTGATGACCACAAAATTCAGCAAACAGGTGAGTCAGAAAACAGCAACCCTTCATGTAAGAGCTGCAGGAGTAGCATTCTGACATTTGGAATGAATTCACCTCTTGGTGGTGCTGCTCTGCATAGGCCCCTCTTATATGTAGCAGGCTTTCTTTTGGCTATCAATCAGCTCCCAAATACAGACATGGAGACTTATTTTTTATTATGAATGCTTGTGCTTAGTTTATGCTTATTCCACCAGCATATATATATATATATACATATATATATATATATATATTTGATTTTATGAGACAGGGATGAGACAGGGTTTCTCTGTATTGTTTTGGAGGCTGTCGGTCCAGGCTGGCCTCGAACTCACAGAGATTCGCTTGCTTCTGCCTCACGAGTGCTGGGATTAAAGGCAAGCACCACCGCCCGACTAGCTTTTATATTTTAATTGAACCTGTTTCTCTTCATCTATTTTTTCCCTCAGGGCTTTTTACCTTTCTTTCACTCCTTGTCTGGCCAGCAGGTTCTGGCTGGCTAGCCCCAGGCTACTACTGCAGCAGCTGCTGCCAGGAAGCTGCCTCTGCCTCCTCCTGCTCCTCTTCCCCCTCCTCCTCCTCCTCCTCTTCTCTCTCTCTCTCTCTCTCTCTCTCTCTCTCTCTCTCTGTCTCTCACCTAGATTCTTCCTCCCACTTATTCACTCTGCCTGATAGCCCCACCTATCTCTCTTCTGTCTATTGACTATTCAGCTTTTTAATTACACCAATCAGGTGCCTTAGGCAGGCAAGGTAAAACAGCAGTACAACTTTACATAATTAAACAAATGCAGCATAAACAAATGTAACACATCTTTACCTAGTTCAAGAAATATTACACAACACTTATATTTCACAGGCATTTTCTAGAATACTATGCTGTTCATGTCTAAACTTTTACCAGTATATGAATTCAAACCATGGTGTTTGCAGATGAGAATATATGAATCAGCATGATGATTTTCTCACTGAGATGACAATAGGTTTTTATGAGAAATCTTTCTTTGCTGCAATGTTGGATTAGTGAGTTTACATGCCCGGAGGCAAAACTCCCAGATGAAGAAAATAAAGGTCTTTCCCTATTGCAGGGGTTATTTTCAAAATGTCTCCAAAGTCGAAGGGTGCAAATGTCTCTGTAGAAAGCTGAAAGGTGACCACATTCTGGTAAAAACTGAGAAGAGAACAAAACCAAGTATGAAATGATAGTTTCTATAATGAAATAAGGCGAATGTAACTTGTCTGTTCTGGCTATACTAGTGAAAAAGGTAAATAAGTCACATCTGACTGCCAAGACATCTTTAGTTTTATGCTTTTTTATGCTTACAAGATGTGGTAGAACTGCAAGAATTGGGTGAAGCTGTGAGGTTAAAAATTTAGGGTATAAATTTGTAAACACATTTTATTTTCTCTAATTATCTTCTATATCAGTGTATTTTTGTCCATTGAGAGAGATGATGTGTATGCACAGTTCAGAGGGATCCTACTGGGTATTTATTTATTTACTTTTAAATTTTAATAGATTTTATTTAAATTAGAAACAATCTTTTTTTTTTTACAGATTAATGCCAGTTCCCTCTCCCTCCCATCCTCACCAATCCCCGCATCTCATCCCATCCCATGCCCCATCCAGCTGGGAAAACAACATAGGACAAAACCAGGCCTCCTGAACGTGGGTGTCAGCTAGGAGCACTGGGCAGCCAATGATAGATTCTTACTTAGAAAGGTGGGCAGGCCACAAACATAGCTTTTTCCTCGGACATCTTTACAGCTTTATACATAACACAGGTGCTACACATGCTGGTGGAGGTTCTCTCCTGGAAATTTCTTCAAAGACTCCCCAAGAAGCTGGTCTCAGGTGATTCCATATCCAGGCAATCAGGACTAACAACACACTAAATACAATAGCTAAAATTGATGCCAGTATGTCAGCTGCATGTTGAATTATGTTTCTAAGCACTTCCAACATATCCTTCTCCCCTCCAAAATTTACTTTCTGGTTCTCTCTTTACAAGCTCTTGACTATGGAACTAAATATATTACAGCTAAAGTACATGTGGAATGACGGGCACATTAGATCAATAAGGCTGGAAGTTGAGGTTTTTATTGAATAGGTGTCAATAATCAATTGTGTTGGCTTGAGTGACTCATCTGATTTCTTAAGTATTATCATCTAAAGGGGAAAAAAGAAGGAGGCTCAGGAAATGGACATATGTCAGTATTGGCAAATGTGGAGGAAATGCCTCTGATTAATTCTCAAAACCCAAAGTGGGTTTGAGACTGCTCAGACATAATTTGGGAGTGAAAGCACAACCAAAGGAGCAAATGCTCAAACGAGTTGCCCTGAAATTGTCTCTGAAGAATGAGAGGTGAACAGGGTGCCTCCAGTCCTCCCACCTCTGCATGAAAGATGTCTGTCCTCATCATTTTTACTTCCATCCTAAAGTTTGACCTTCCTCCAATCTGTTGCCTGGAACGGATGCCATTATTACCTCTTTTTTAGCAGCGAGCTCTGCCACAAGATGGTTTCTTATACATTCACCTAGAATATGAGTCTTATCTATGCAGATTATACCTATAGTTAAAAGTAGTTCCCAAATCTGTTATATTCCACAGCTTTCATTCACCATGGCCAATGAAGCAAATTTCATCATTCTATGAAAATCAACCTGAGTAGAAGCATGGCAGGTGAACATCTAAGGAAAGTAGAGTTCTTCAACCCATACTATTTACTTTCATAATTTAACTAAAAATGAGTTTCATTAGATATTCACCGGCATTGATTTCTAGAAACTCTGTGAAATTCCATATATGATGCATAGATGTAATTAACATTTTTTTTTGGTTTTTACGAGACAGGGTTTCTCTGTATTGTTTTGGAGGCTATTGGTCCAGCCTGGCCTCGAACTCACAGAGATCTACCCGCCTCTGCCTCCCGAGTGCTGGGCGTGCACCACCACCACCCGGCTGTAATTAACATTTCTATTAAAGAATGTTTCTAGAACCATCTTTGAACTGTATCTCCTGCAAATCTTTGTCTGCTATATGCCATCATATCCATACTCTAAGTACCACATACCTCTTGTATGGTCCTTCTTTGGAACTGTTCTTTGTATAACGTACCACTCATTATATTCATGTTTTCATTTTGGCTTTTTTGCATTTAATTTTATATCTATGCATTTTTATGCTGAATCCAAACGGGACTCTCTCCACTCTGATATATTGCTTTAATTGTCATTTTTCCATGTATATTTAACAAATAAATAGTCAGAGGTGATCCATCTATTCATATCATATTTTGATTCTAAATAAACTAGGAAGCAAAAGGCAGGAGAAATATATTATGATACTCGGATATTTTAAATGGCATGTTTTAAATTTCCATTGTTTTGATGTATTGTGACCAAGGTAGTCAACTCATTTTGGAAATTGTTAATGAGTCAGTTAGAATCTAAGAAGGAATTTTATATATTTATGCAAATAGTTTGCAGCTGTAGAAGTTAAATGGGATTTGCTTTCAGATATGATGCAGGCAAATGCCTCTTCTGTGAAGATTGTCATGTGATCCAAAGTTACATACAATTTCATTCTGCCTTGGAATCTTTTTGTCTTTCTGTAATTATAGTAGCTTTCCTTTATCCATGGTTTCAATCTCTGCAGTCTTATCCCTATTCAACCACAGTGCAAAAACATTAAAATGAAAATTCCAGAAACACATAATTAATAAATTTGACATTGCAGGCTGTTGTGACTAGCTTAATGAAATCTTATGCTGACTACTCCATCGAGCTCAGAACATGAATCATCCTTTTGTCCAAATATCCATACCATACCCTTCTTGGCCATTAATCACCTACTGCCCACTCTGGTTCTCAGGTGGTACTGCCATGGTGTCACAGTGTCTAAGACACTATTGCCAAGAGTGAGGATGACCATTCCAATGTACTAAAAGAAGTCAAAGTATTTTCTTTAAGTGAGATGATGAATATAAAAAATTTAAAGGGATAAAGCATATTTTATAATGTCATTATAGAACACTGTCATATTTTTATTTTATTGTGTTATTGTTGTTAATCTTGTCCAATACTTGCCAGTTATAGCTCTAAAAGAAAAGCCTAATTACTATAATGTTTAGTATTGCCTGCATTTCATACATCACTAGGGGTCTTGGAATATATATGGCATGGATAAAGGGCTACTATTCTATATTAACATATTCTGCCTAGTATTCTAGACTGCAATGGTTTTATTCCTTTATTCCCTATGATATTTCTTTTTATTATTATTTTAATTTTAAATAGCTTGTTTTACATGTCAATCCCAGTTCCCTCTCCCTTCCCTCCTCTCGCACTCCCCCACCATCCCCCCTCAGCCTCCCACCCTATTGCCAATTCCTTCCACATAGTGGATATCTAGAGTCTGTCATTTCACTCAGGGTAGGGTCCAGGCACTCCCCTAAGAGTCCAGGCTGAGCGAGCATCCCTCTTTGTGTTATGGACACAAGATCTCTGTTTGTATTCCAGGGATAAACACTGATCCACTGTTCAGGGCCCCATAGGTTGCCCAGGCCCCTTCCCTGACACTCACATTCAGGGGGTCTGGATCAGTCCCATGCTGGCCTCCCAGCTGTCGGTCTTGGGTCCAAGAGCTCTCCCCTGTTCAGATCAGCTGTCTCTGCTGGTTTTGCCATCCCATTCTTTGCCAATTTGCTCATCTCTCCTCACTCTCTGTCACTGGGTTCCTTGGGTTCAGTTCAGTGTTTAACTGTGGGTGTTTGCCTCTGCTTCCGTCAGTCACTGGATGAAGGCTCCCGGATGGTTATAGACATCAAGTTCATTATCAGGAATGGGCATTCGAGGTGGTCTCTCCACTATTGCTTAGATTGCCAATTGGTGTCATCTTTTTAGATCACTAGAGGTCACACTGGTGCCTGATCTGTCTTCTAACCTATGATTCCCTCTTCCCCCTATTCTAACCCCCCCCACAATATTTCTTTTTTTATTCACCTTTTACACCCATTAGCCTAAAATTCTTTGGACAGAGTAATAATATAATTTATCAGTTTTCTTTATACATACATACACACATATCTATATATTATATAACATATGTGTCATATTTTATGTGTTTTGCCTGTGGTTATGTATGTACACCATATGCATACCTGGTGTTAATGAGGCCAGAAGAGGGTACTAGATCCCACTAGACTGGAGTTAACAAATTGATGTGAACCGTGTGAAAGCTAAGAATTAAATCCAAATCTTCTGGAGGAGCAGAAAGTTCTCTGAACTGATGAGTTACCTCTCCTGCCTCATGATTTACATATTTTTGAAGAAGTTTAATTTGTTATCTTAAGATCTTAAGATCCCAATTAACTGTTGAAGCTTGAGCATTTCCCTTCACTAATGAAAATTTATTTTTCCACCAATTATTTCTCTCTAGTGGGATGATCTGTTACTTTTGTCTTCAAATAGCTCCTGTGTTTCATATATGGTATATATTTCCAGTAACAACTTGGCACACTAATTTCATTTTCCGGTCCATATAGCTTATATATAAATGATCCCATCCAAACTCATCTGTTTCACTTATGGTCTAGTTTAATGTTTCTTTATAATTAAATAATTTATAACATATTTCTGGTTGAGCTTCAAAATCAATATAGAGAATGTACAGATTTTTAAATAGTTAACTTACATTTTAAAATTCTATGACCAAGCCTTTTGTTGTACAATGCTTCCAAAAATCATTCTTTGGCACAAAGACTTGCAATTCTGTTAGTGGAGACAAAGAGGCTCTATCAGATACCATGTGTCTGAGAATGCATTGATTATGTGTCCTCAAAGTGTAATTCATTTTTTCCTAAGGATATTTATTTTGTTTCTTTGCAATTAAAATTTCTTGTTATGAGGACAATAAAAATGCACACCAGTTAAAATGAAGGCTGTTACTATTATAAATTGTATTTAGAGGCTAAATTGGTATTTACAGTAGTTCTATTATAATTTTTATTTAGAATTTTCATTCAATATGTTTTAACATGTTCATTGGGAATTTTAAAATTTATACAATAATCCCATTTGATTTGAAGCAAATTGTAGGGGAGGAATTTCTTCTAAGTTTGGTGAGTTTATGTAATATTTTTCATGTTTTCTGTGAATGGAATAGATGGGTCGTAAATGCAACTTTGCTTTAAATATTTGTAACATATTTATTTATTTACTATTCATACAAGAAGAGCTAAAGATTGTACATATCATTTGTATCCCTTATAAAATGGAAAAACACTGTGTATCTAAAATTTATTTCTATAACATTATATCCTCAAGTAGAATGCTCACATTTTATTTTACTCTACAGTATTTTGTGGGCTTTACTTGGGGGTATTTATACCAACAATTAGCAATATCTATCTTATTTCCCACATTTGACCCCAGGGCTTGCTGACTCTAAATAAATTTAAAGACTCCACTTGGCATTGCTGATATCTACCATGAGAGCAGTAGGCATCATCAGCCAAAATTGTAGTTAATACATTTGCTCTGCAAACCACAGAGCCTTCTGAATATCTGTAGGTCAGGAAGTTTGCCACCTAATCGGTAAGGTAGCTGTTATGTTATATAGGATGTATTCTAGACAGTGGACCAGTTACCTGCCATATGGTACAACTACTTATGCATCATGGCCTTGCAGGATTTCCAACAGAGCAAGATGTGGAAGAAACGGAAGAGAGTGTGTGTGACGAACCTGGGCCCGTGCAGGATTACTCCAGTGCTTGTATATGGAATAGTTTTTAATACAGTATCTGAAGCATTTTTACATAAACTCTTTGAAACACATAAAATAAAAGCAATTAAAAGGCAGAAGATCATAGAATAAAAGCAATTAAAGGCAGAAGGTCATAAAATGAAACATAAAGAAAGTAGTTTTGCATTAATCTTTTAGGCCAAGTTATTATAATAATAAAAGTTTTAAATCATTCTTTAAAAAGTTTATAAGAAAAAACTTCATTGACATAAGATTAATTCATTATTAAGGAAATGAAATATCTTTCTATAAACTGTGTGTGGCTTAAGAATACATTATTTATAAAGAATATAGAATTGAACAGTAATGCCCAGGACCTTTGCCTTCTCTTCCCTTCTCCTTCACTGATTATGTGGAGTAACTGTCAGCCCTATAAGTTTCCTTTTTGGTGTTGGATCTGCAGATACACTGGTTTATAAATCATCTATAATATACTATTATTTCCCCTTTTGTATGTTTAGATTTTTTTACATATACAAACTTCCATCAATTTTATATTAAATTTCCCAAAGTATTCAGTAAGGCCACATGCTGTTTAGGTTTATGGCATAGGAGCAATAGGCCAGAGCATATAGTATAGTTGTGTGGTGGTATGTCCCATTAATATTAATGTACATATGTTCTATGATATTTGAACAAGGGCAAAATTACCTCAAGATGTGTTCCATTCCATCACTCTTCCAAAATATCAAAATTCTTTTCTTCCTGTTGAGTTCTTTCCACATACCAGACTACTCAAACAACCCTTTAGTGTTGACAAGTACATATCTCTATATGTTACCACTTCTTTTTCTGCTTACAATGGACAACTACATGTTCTATTTGATTTAAATTCTATCTAAATAGGACTCCCCTTCACTATGAAATTTCACAGTCACCCCTGAGTAGGTAGTCTATATTTCAGCTATTATGTCATGTTCAGACTCATTTTTAGAGAAAGTAATTTTAATTACTGTGATCATGTGGAACTTCTATAAAGCTATAGTTTGGGTTTTTTTGTTGTTTGTTTGTTTTTTCAAGACAGGGTTTGTCTGTATTCTTTTAGAGCCTGTCCTGGAACTCTGTAGACCAGGCTGGACTCGAAGTCACAGAGATCTGCTTGTCTCTGCCTCCCATGTGCTGGGATAAAAGGCGTGTGCCACCAACGCCCAGCAAAAGCTGTATCTTGTGAGTTCATTAAAATTCATTAACACCGTAAGTGTAAAAGTTATAAGAATATTAATACATGATTAATGACATATTGTGCTTTTTGGCCAATAAAATAAAGTATGTGTCATTTCTGCTCATTAAGGAACTCAGAAATATGAATTCATACAGTCTCATGGCATCTTGGATCCACTAACACTTACTTTATTGTTGGATGTTCAATTTATATGACCACATAGTGAACTTTCATTATGTTTTCAGTGTCTATAAGAGTTTAGTATCAAAAAATGACTTCCCAAAAGACAGTACTTATTCAGATAAAAGAAAATAGCTTCCTTGTGTAACCTTTGAGATTTGTACTGATTCTGCAACAAAGGTTTTATGAGAGAGTATTTTGCTTGCCATAGGCATCTTGATTAATTCCACCAGATTGCGAAACCTAGGTGTGAAAAATAATCACATCATAAGTTAAATGTTTTGCAAAACCATCCCATTGTTCTGGGGCCAACTTAAAATGTGCTAACTTTTATGTTAAGTAAGACAATCCCATCCAAATATAGGTTGTGTTGCTTTCCAAGTTTAAAGAGGTCCACCATATGTTGTACATGTTCTGGCAGATATTGCATGCAGAGGACAGATTAATCTTTAGAGTGGTTATTTATCCCAGACCATCAAATCTCTTAAATTTCACATAAATTCTAGTATGTCTCTGACATAAAACATGTAGGTATCTGGAACTTCCTAATCTCAGGCAGAGTCATAATATTTGCAATGCTATGGATCACTACATCTCAGACAAGTGAATTTTATATGGTGATAAATTGTTTATGATCTAACAAAAAAATTTGTCTGAAGACCAGAGTGCAAAGCTAGCCACACTAGTCAGCCATACAGGCCAGGAAGTAGTTGCACACACCTTTAATCCCAGCAGCCACACTAGTTAGCCATAGAAGCCAGGCAGTGGTGGTACTTGCCTTTAATACCAGCACTAGAAAGGGCTATAAGGCAGGTGGAAACAGGAGTGTTTGTATTCGGTCCAAAGTCACATTGAGGACAGGATCACCCAAGCCTTGGTAGAGGTAAGAATTCTCTAGTTACTGGCTACTTTGCTTTTGTGATCTTCAGCTTGAATTCTAATATCTGTCTCTGTGTTTTTTTACTCATTATACAACCCTATTATGATATATAGCAGAAGTAATTTAACCCTGAGGTAAGATAATAAAGGTATGTTGGTGTTCCTATCAGGTAAACTCAAATTGCTTCAAGTAAGTCCTACTAATGGAAAAAGTTTGCCTGCCAGACCAACAGCTGGATGTCTACCAACTGCCACTGGCTGGGTGTGTTGATATGTGCCAACTGAGAAATTTAACTCAATCTAGACATAATGCCAGGATTGGGAGTGTAGGCAGGAAATATTATAACTAACTGAGGAGTTATTGACAGGGAGAATCCATTTTCTTTCATAACAAGACCAGTGGCAGCTTCACTACACTTCAAGACAGGCCCTATTCTCAAGAGTAGATAGGGAACACAAACTAGATTTGAGGCATAGGTCATAAAGGAAACTCCAAGTGAGTTGGGTACTCAGTTCAGGGTGGATATAGAAGAAGTTATGTTTGTGTGAATATGGTCGAAATATATTGCATGAAATTATCAAAGAACTAATAAATAGTATTTTAAAAACTATGTATCTAAGGCAAATGGTTGGAACTAGAAGAAACCACCATAAGTAAGGTAACCCAGTTACAAAAAGATACGAGGCTGGACCTGGAATTAATGGGAAATGAGTGTGATTAGGGTACACTGTGTGAAATTAAATAATCAAAAAATTTCCTGGAGTTCCCTGGTAGAATTATCTATGTCACTTATGTAGACTATCATATCATCAGCAAATAGTGAAAGTTTTACTCCTTTCTTTCAAATTTGTATACCCTTGATCTCCTTTAGTTGTCTTATTGCTCTAGCGAGAACTTCAAGTACAATATTAAAGAGATATGGAGAGAGGAGACAACTTTGTTTTGTTCCTCCTACAGCTGATAAACACCTTCAGCAAAGTGGCAGGATACAAGATTAACTCAAAAAAATCAGTAGCCATACTATCTAATAAAGTGACTGAGAAAGAAATCAGAGAAATATCACCCTTTACAATAGCCACAAACAACATAAAATATCTTAGGCTATCTTTAACCAAACAGGTAAAAGATCTGTATAACCAGAACTTTGTGTCTTTAAAGAAAGAAAAAGGAAAACCAGGAAAGGAAAGATTTTTCATGCTCTTGGATAGTTAGGAGTAACACAGTAAAAATAGCAATCTTACCAAAAGCAATCTACAGATTCAATGCAATCCCTATCAAAATCCCAGCACAAATCTTCACTGGCAGTAAAAGGGCAGTAGGGCAGTTCTCAACTTTATATGATAAAACAAAAGACCCAGGGTAGCAAAAAAAAAAACCCTGTATAATACAGGAACTTCAGGAGGCACCACCATCCCTGACTTCAAGTTCTTTATAGAGCCATAGTCCTGAAAACAGCTTGGTATTGAGACAAAAATAGACAGATAGACCAATGGAATAGAATTGAAAAAACACTGTTATTAACCCACCCACCTATGAACACCTGAGTTTTGACAAAGAAGCTAAAGTTACACAATGGAAAAAAGAAAGCATCTTCAGCAAATAGTGCTGGCACAACAGGATGCAGACATGTTGAACACTGCAGATAGATTCAAATCGATTAGCATGCACATATGGACATATGTTCAATTATGTTCATAGCAGCATTATTTTTAATAACTATAACCTGGAAGAAACCTTGATGCCCCTCAACTGAGGAGGGGATAGAGAAAATGTGGTACACTTATACAATGTAATAAGCAGAAAAAATGGAATCTTGAAAAATGTTGGCAAATGGATGACACTAGAAGAAACCATCCTGAGTGAGGTAACACAGCCACAAAAAGACAAACATGGTATGTACTCACTCTTATATGGATTTTAGATGTTGAGCAGGGGATTGCCAGCCTTCAATCCCACTACCAGAGAGTATGGAAATAGGGAGGACCCTAAGAGAGATATGCATGGTACCTTGGAGAAGGGGAATGGGACAAGATCTGGGCTAATTGGGAGAATGGGGGGAGGGGTGGGCAGAGGGAGCTGGGAGAAAGATAGTGGGAGAAGAGTAGGAGAGAGGACATGGAGGAGCAGGATGGTTGAGTCAGGGCAAGAACAGAGGAGAGCAGGATGAGAGATATCATAATAGAGGGAGCCATTATAGGTTTGAGGAGAGATCTGGCACTAGTGAGATTTTCAGAGATCTACAAGGATGACATCAACCAGCATTGAGGCTACCTTAAATGCTTTCCCCTGATAATGAGATTGATGACTATCTCAATATTGTCATCCTAGAGCTTTCATCCAGTGGCTGATGAAAGCAGAGCTAAACACAGAGCAAAACAAGGTTGTCAGCTCTCTCCATATCTGGCTTGTGAAACCCACAGACTGAGCTGAACAAGGGGGATCTCATGGACCCCAGACTGGTGACTGAGAGGCCAGTATGGGTCTGATCCAGACCCATTGAACTTGGGTGTCAATGAGAAGGCCTCTGAAATCTATGGGGCCTCAGATAGTAGATCAGTATGTATCTATGGCATACAAATGGATTTTGGGAGCCCATTCCACATGGAGGAATGCTCTCTCAGCCTGGACACATGAGGAGGGCCTAGGCCCTGCTTGGAATTGTATGGCAGACTTTGAAGATCCCCCGTGGAAGGCCTCACCCTCCCTGGAGAGAGGAGGGGGAATGGGGTAGAGGGCTAGGGAGGCTGATGAGGGACTGGAGAGAGGAGGGAGAGGGAGCTGGGATTGACTTGTGAAGCAAGTTTGTTTCTAATTTAAATAAAGAAGTAAACAGCAAAAATAAAACAGCACAGGGATACAAATATGTGTAAAGTACATATTTCATACATATGTATGAAATTTTTATAATGAACCAGGTGTGGTGGTGCATGTCTTTGGTCTCAGAACTCACAAGTTAGAAGCAGGGAGATTTCTGTGAGTCAAGGCTGGCATAGTGTACGTAGTGAATCCCAAGACAGCTAGGAATATGGACGAGAACCATGTCTCAAAACAACACCAACGAAGGTTGTAATGAAATCCATCACTTTGTATGATAATTAAAATTAATAATAGATATCAAAATTAAAAATATCTTGGAATAAAGAAAGAAAAAGGAGACCAAATGATTAATTCCTTGTCCCATTGTAAAATTATTCTCCATAGTCCAACTGCTCTGATTTCCATTCCATCTGTAATACTTGCTCCTGCACTGTAATTTATTTATCTCTGATGATTGGTCACTTGTCACCTGTATTTCTTCACTCCAAAATATTATAATCTCTTTTCAATTCAGGGACCCCAATCATAACAGCAAAATATCTAACTATCATTTCTCACTTACAAATGACATTCATTGTGAAGGTTTCATAGAAATGTATCTGTCTTTTATCATTTAATTTTTAGATCTTTTTTTATTCTTGAGAAGGAAGATTTAATTATGCCACCTTGTTGGACACAGTCAAACATTGGAGCTACATTTCACAAAATAGCTGCATTCTACCTTCTCTGTATCTCTAAACCATCAGTTTCCTATAAATTTTAGCAAGTATGTTCAATAATCTAAATTGCATTTAATGAAAGTCACCACTGAAACCAAGGATTATCCCACTGATATAAAACATGTCAAGTCATAGTCAGCCATGCATATTAATATATCAAATCCTTCAAGAATTGTAACTATATCAAAAAATTAATCTTTGCTTCTGATAGAACAATCTTTGACTTGAATTGCACAGATTTTCTACATTATAGCTTATACAAATCAGAAAATATTGAAAACATTTAGTTTATCTCTTTCTAGTGGGATGCTAAGAGAATAGGCTAATGCATTCGACTCAGGTAAAGACACTGTAGACAGGTCTTTCAGAATTCAGGGGGTGATTATTCATACTGAAGAGAGTCTTCTGTAGGCTAGGAAGCTCAGACTACACAAGAGGTTAAAATTTACCATAATCTATAAAATACTGACTATAAAAGTCAAAGTTTTACTCATTACAAAGTCCTAAACTCAGGAAAAATAAGCTTAATTTTAATTATGTATTAAACATTAAAAATCTAATTTTAAACCACTGTTTTTGATGGACTGCTAAAGAAGAGTTAGACATTTTAAAATAGTTCAAATGAAGAAAAATTTAAAAAGAGTATGTACAATCAAGGAAGTATATAATCACTAGTTCTTATAACATTTATTTTCTGATACTTTAGAGGAAAATCGTTTTTCAAACATTCTATTAGAAAAAATGATTATTTTAGCTTTCTGTAAATTACACTGCATATCGCATAAGTCAGGCAGTGGTTTTATATGTGAGTTACAAGTTCAGTGATTTTTCTGTAAATTCTATCACAGTTACACATATTCTTTTCATTGTTATGCTTTTAGAATCATTATCACATTGGTTATATTTGTTCTCATAGCCAATGCATATCTATATCCAAGTATTGATAGTTCATAAAGCCATGAAGCCATGCATCACTACTATGTTTCATCAGGAGAGGTATCATGTAAATGTTTAATCAAATATGTTTAAATGTGGTTGGGTTGTTGAACTGAATAAGTCAATCCCAAATGCCATACCAAGTCTCAGTACCAAATATAGTCAGTAAGAATCTAGTTAGCAAATGAAAACCACTGTATGTATTCAAAACATAAGAAATTAGTTACTTATATTATGGGGGTAAAAAACCAAACATGAGGTAATTCAGGAAATCTCTACGATGGGAGTGTAAGGCTTCAAGAAAGCCAGTAACAGAAAGGGAGGACTGATGACCAAAGGGATTAAGACTGGGCTGGTTTAACCCCCAGAAACAGCTGACCCGACAAGAGTTAACTCTTGAATCCCAGGCTGATGTCTAGGAATCCAGCATGGGGCTGATCAATACCCCCTGAATGGGGGTGTCAGTGAGGAGGCCTAGGTAATCTATTGAGCCTTGGGCAGTAGATCAGTATTTATCCCGGGTATACACATGGACTTTGGACTCCCATCCAACAATGTGAGATGCACTCTCACCCTGAACTCTTGGGGGAGGGTCTAGTCCCTGCCCATGAAATGACAGACTATGGACACCCCCAAGGAGGGCCTCACACCCTCTGGGGAAATGAGAGGATATTGGGGGGAGCTAGGGGAGGGCATGGGAGGAGTGGAGGAAAACGGAGAGGGACCTGGAACTGACTTGTGAAGCAACCTTGTTTCTAATCTAAATTTAAATTTAAAAATAAATTTTAAAAAAGAAAGTAAATAGGCCTTAAAAAATGGAAGACATGGTGTTACTAGAGTCTAGGGCCACATCTCTGATGCAGAAGCTGGTATGTATAGATATAGCAGTTTCCTCTAAGGTGCATTGATCTGGGTGACTGACAATTTCGGCTAGAGGAGGTCTTTAGTGGCTTCCAAAGCTACAGCTCCAAGTAGGTCTTACTTCTATCTGTTGTATAATCTTTGGCTACACCTTCACATACTAAGCTAAAGGTAAAGAAATCTGCCATATAAATCAAATAGGAAAACACAGACATTGAACAGGACAATAATAACGAAAACACTCCTTTTAGATATTCAGAAATATGCTAAACTCTAGATGTTTCTAAAATTTATTTTTATTCTTTTATTATTAATGTGTAATATACCAGTGGTTAATGCTTATTGCCAATGCACATAGAATCATTTCTATGTCTTGACCTACTGTATATTTCTTTGTTTTATAAATTTCTTTTATTCCATTTTCTTTTTTTATTTAGAAGCAATCACTTTACATATTAATTCCCCCAAGTTCCCTCTTCCTACAATCCTCCCATGCTCCCTACCAATCCCCTAACCCACCCCCTACCCACTACCCAAGGATAATGAGGCCTTCCATGGGTGATCAGCAAAATCTGTCACATATTTGAGGGAGGGCCTAGGGAATGGGCTCCCAAAGTCCATTTGTGCATTAGAGATAAATATTGGTTCCACGGTTAGCGGTTCCATAGCCTGCCCAGGCCTCCTAACTGGCACCCACATTTGGAGGGTTTGGTTCAGTCCAATGTTGTCTCCCTATGACTGGGGTCTACATGTTCTCACTAGGTCAGGTGAGATGTTTCTGTAGGTTTATCTAGCATGGTCTTGACTGCTTTGCTCAACCCTCCTCCCAGTCTATAACTGGATTCCAGGAGTATGACTCAGTGATTAGCTGTGATTGCCTGCTTAGGCTTCCAACAGCTGCTGGATGAAGGCTGTTCAGGAGGCCTGGTTTGGTCCTATGTTGGTTCTACAGCTGTCAGACTGGGGTCCATGAGTCCCAAATTTCTCAGGTCAGCTGTTATTATAGGTTTTCCCAGTGTGGTCTTGACCCCTTTGTCACTCCTCCCTCTCTGAAACTGGATTCCAAGAGTTGGGCTCAGTGTTTAGCTGTGAATCTTTGCTTCTGCTTCCATCAGCTACTGAATGAAGGCTCTAGGAAGGCATTTAGGATACTCATTTAAGGTAGCCTCTCTACTATTGCTTAGGTTCCTAGCTGGAGTCATCCTTGTGGACTCTGTACAATTCCCTTGTGCCAGATTTCTCTTTAAACCTATAGTGGCCCCCTCTATTGTTGTGTTTCATTTCTTGTTCTCCACTATACCTCTCCCCACTCAATATTCCTGATCCCTCATGTTCTCCTCCCCCTTCCTCTTCTTGCCTCCTATTTTTCCTACCTCCCTCCCCTCTCCCCCATGCTCCCAATTTGTTCAGGGGACCATGTATGTCTCTCTTATGGTTCTCCTTGTTTCCTTGCTTCTCTGTGGTTGTGGGTTATAGGCTGGTAATCTTTGCTCTATGTCTAATGTCCATATGTGAGTGAATACACACCATGTTTGTCTTTCTGTGACTGGATTACCTCACCTAGGATGGTTTCCTCTATCTAGTTCCATCCATTTGCCTTCAAATTTCAAGATTCCATTGTTTTTTTTTCTGTTGACTAGTACTCCGTTGTGTAAATGTATCACATTTTCTGTGTCCATTCTCTGGCTGAGATGCATCTAGATTGCTTCCAGGTTCTGGCTATTACAAATAATGCTGCTATGAACATAGTTGAACAGATGACCTTGTTGTATGAATGTGCATCCTTTGGTATATGCCTAAGAGTGGAATTGCTGGATCTTAGGTAGGCTGATTCCCTTTTTATTTTATTTTAGCCATTCTGACAGGAGTAAGATGGTATCTCAGAGTTGTTTTGATTTGCATTTCCCTAATGACTAAGTATGTTGAGCACTTTCTTATGTATCCTTCAGTCATTTTAGACTCCTCTATTAAGAATTCTCTATTTAGTTCTGCATCACATTTTTAATTGAATCTTTTGATGTTTTGGAGCCTAGCTTCTTGGGTTCTTTGCAAATTTTGGAGGTCAGCCCTCTGTCAAATGTGGGGTTGGTGAATATCTTTTCCGTTTATGTGGGCTGCCATTTTTATACAATGGAATACTTACTACTCAGTGAAAAAAAATGGAATCTTGAAAGTTGCAGGCAAATTGATGGCACTAGAAGAAACCTTCCTGAGCAAGGTAACCCAGTCACAAAAAGACAAGCATGGTATGTACTCACTCATATATGGATTTTAGATGTGGATCAGGGGAGTGCCACGCCACAGTCCCACAGCCAGAGAGTTGGGAAACAGGGAGGACCCTAAGATCTCTCTGGGGATATGCATACTATCCCAGAAAAGGGGAATGGGACAGGATCTCCTGAGCAGATTGAGAGCATGTGGGGAGGGGAGAGAGAGCTGGGAAAATGAGAGGGGGAGAAGAGGAGAGGAGAGGAGGACATGGGGGAGCAGGAAGGTTGAGTCAGGAGAACAGAGGAGAATAGGATGAGAGACGCCCTAATAGAGGGAGTCATTATAGGTTTGAGGAGAAATCTGGCACTGGTGAGATTTCCAGAGATCTACAAGAATAACACCCACTGGCAAAATAAACAAGAGTATAGAGGCTACCTTTAAAGTCCTCCCTCAATAATGAGATTGAAAACTACGTTATATGCCACCCTAGAGCCTTCATCCAGTGGCTGATGGAAGCAGAGGTAGACACCCACAGCTAAACAGTGAACTGAATTCCTGGAATCCAGTTGCAGAGGGGGAGGAGTGATGAGCTAAGGAATCAAGACCAGGCTGGTGAAACCCAAAGAAACAGCTGACCTGCACAAGGAGGAGCTCATGTACCCCAGATTGATGGTTGAGAGGCTAGCATGGGACTTATCCAGACCCCCTAAGTAAGGAATCCTTGGCAATCTGTGGGGCCTATAGTAGTAGATCAGTATTTATCCCTGGCATAGGAATGGACTTTGGGAGCCCATTCCACATGGAGGGATGCCCTCTCATCCTGGACACATGGAGGATGGTCTAGGCTGTACACTGGATAAAATGATAGCCTCTGGAGATCCCCCCATGGTGACTGGGTGGGAGGTGAGGGGATTAGAGGGCAACAGGAGAGGAAGGCAGGGAGAGGGTGCTGGGATTGACATGTCAAATAAGCTTGCTTCTAATTTAAATAATAAAAAATTATTTCTGTCCTCTAAATAAACATTTTAAACATTTCACAAGTAAGCACAATGTTCACAGTGAGTTCTCTGCGGCCTTCAGTGCCTTTGTGGTTAGAGACAGCAGAGACTTTTCAGGTCATGAGTCATTTCATTTACATCTTTCCTTACTAGTGCTATTGAAGTTCTTTGTGTTTTTAAAAAAATCATTTGATTGAAGCATGATGTACATAATGAAATGTATTAATAATAATTTACATAATTTAATAAGTTTGGTAAAATGCATACGGCCTTGAATGCATCACCACCATCTATGCAATGATGCATTACATATCTGCAAAGAGCACATTTGTCGCTTGTGGATTGTAGAGGAAGTATGTCACTTCAGAGCAGGCTTTGAGGGTTTATACCAGTGCTTCTCAACCTTTCTAATGCTGCAACCTTTAATACAATTCCTCATGTTTTAGTGACCCCAACTACAAAACTATTTTTTCTGCTACTTCATAAATATAATTTTGTTATTGTTACAAATCATAACACAAAATATTTTTGGAGGTAGAAGGGGTTGTGACCTACAGGTGGAGAATGACCGGTTTCTCTGGAACCCTATTTCCAGTTCACCTTTTCAACTTCATCTTTGAGGTTAGAACATGATATTCCTACTTCCTCAGCTATGCTTCCCTGAGCTCTTTCCCTTTGGAATAATAAGCAAAGAGAGAGACAGACAGAGAGAGAGAGAGAGAGAGAGAGAGAGAGAGAGAGAGAGAGAGAGAGAGAGAGAGAGAGAGAGAGAGAGAGAGATTGAGATATGGTGGTAGAAATCATGGGAGTATGCTGATTGACTGATACTAAGTTACAATCATAGAAAATGGATAGCTTTTGTTCTAGACAAAACTAGCTTGTTTTACTTCTTAGTAAGATGACTCACTATACAAATTGTATAGTTCATGTATTTTGAATGTTAATTCGGATAAATAATGCCTAGTTTTGGTGTAATAAATAACTAGTAACCCTGGTTTGATCATTACACAATATATGTATATATTAAAATTTTCACTGTACCTCACGAATTAGTACAATTCCTATCAATTAATGAATGCTCACAAGGGTAATTATGCATTTTTATTTCTAGAACTTTTTGTTAATATCATTATTATACCATCTCTTCCTATCTCTTCACAGAATTCTGTCTTGCCTAACCACTTCCTGTCTATCTCTTGGCCATTCAGCTTTTTATTAAACCAACCAGAAGGCATGTTGGCAAAAGATACATCTTCTCAGAACATAAAAAACATTATTTCATAACACCATCTTGTTAAGATATGCAATAAGAAAAGAAAAGTAAATATATAGCACAAGTGAAAATACTCATGTATAGAAAATCATTCTCATTTTCCTCCCACAAGTTTTATGACTTTATTTTTCAGATGTACTGTATACTACTCACAGGTTTTTGGAGAATGCTAATGTAGAGAGCTGAGAAATCTCCGGGTGAGCCTATAAAGAGGAGATAAAATCCTATGTATAGACATGGCCACAATCATGTTAAAGACCCAATGCCTCAGACCCATGGAAATGGCAAAGCCTTTCCAACTCTAGAGTAAGATTCATAGGGATGGCAAAGGCTTCTTTTGGTCTAGGAACAAATGTTGGCTGTGTGTGCAAAAACTATCTGCCGACATTCCCTCTGATGTTTATAGTCAGTGACTGCTCAACAACAGACAGCACCTACAGAGACTAGCTAAATCCTTTTCTCTTTGCTATATGCGATAAATCCCCTGAGGTTCCAGGTTCCAGGTCATGATATCCTAAGTGGGCTCCATTGGAGTATGAACAGTATGGGGGATCCCCAGCTTTTCTATACATGTGTGTTTGTGTCAGTCCTTTTTTCATTCTCTCATCATCTCACTTAGTTTTCCTGAACCAGTGCTGCAGCATGAGGGATGCTCTTCAGAAATATACAGTACAGATTGGGGCAGCCATAGCTGGCAGAAAGATAAATGATGTTGTCGCCAATCCTCTTAGTGTATCATCTAGTTCTCTACTATACAACCCAAAGTATATTGAAATCAGCATAACATATAAGTGTTGTGGGATTCCTGCCTAGGTTCCTTCACAGTCTCAGCCCCCAAATAACACGCAAGACACCATTATAATTATGAAGCTGTTGGCTGTTTTCTTGGTTTCTTATTGGCTAGCTCTGACTTAATTATTAACCCATTATTACTAATATATATTTTTATAAGGTCTTATCATGATGAGAATGCCAGACTTGTGTTCTTTCCTCCTGGGATCACATTGCGACAACTCTTGGATTACATTTCCCAGAATCCTCCCAGACTCCTAGTCCCACCTATCTTGCTTCCCTACTGGCCAAAAGTGCTTTATTTACATATACACAGAAGGACTTCCCCCATCATATAAGTATGCTGAGAGCCAGCCAGAGAAAAACAAAAATTCTTTGCCTCGAGTTTTTCGCTACAGGGGCAAAAGATTAAGTCTGAAAGGTCAATAAGAAAGTCTTCTCTACACTTGAAGAGTTTAATGCCTGTCAGTTTTCTTGCTGACCTGATTTTCTCTTCCACCAAAGCTAGGGTACTGTTTGGCTTACCTGAAAATAAGTACCAAGAAGATAAGAGAGTAAAATAGTGAAACTCAATATTTATTCATTAATTATATGAAAAGATTATTGCTTGTGATGTGTCAGACATTGTGATATTTTCTGGGGAATCTAAAGATATCTTTAAATTTGAGATGCTTCCATCCCATGGGTGAAGGAAATACAATTCTTGATATAGATGCATAAATATTGACTATATGTCTTCTAATTTCCTCAGTAAAATTTACAAATTGGAATGTCCAAGAAAAGTGACTAAAAAATAATTTTAAATTTTTAATTAAACTATATTATTTCTCTTCCTATTTTTTATACATTCCTGTTGAAACCAAACTAACAAATATGTCAATAAAAGGGATTAACTAATTATATTCTACATCTCTGGAAGAGACAACTGTGTTGTATATTCATTGAGACAATATTAGAAGCCTATACAAGTTATGATAGGCTTCGTCAAGTAAAATATGAAGTGCTGCTTTGTTAATTCCAGTGGTTTTTCATTAAGGTCAAGTCTTATCTAAAGAGAATAAAATACAAGGAAAGAAACAAAATAAGAGCAAATTAAATTCAGTTTAAATCTCCCTGATAAATGTGGCAAATGGGCAATAGAGGGTGCCTCATATTTTGTCTCTCTAATCTTTATTGCCTGTATAAAATGAATTTTCATTAATCTTGGAAGCATAATGAATATCTTCAAGAATTATGTGAATTTATGAAACAGGGAATTGTATTTTATCCCATGAACCATGGTAGAGTATATACACTCCGCGGGATCACATCTGTTTTATTTCAGCATGAGTTGTTTCCTCTCATTAAAAGTCACAATTGAGAACAGCATTTGATTACACATGTCCAGTCTCAGAGACATTTTCTCCATGATATGTGATTATATAGTTCATGTATTAAATGAGAATTTAAGTTTAGATGATGTATTGCATATTGGGGTTTAAATTTAGAGAATTTGAATTTAGATGATGTATTGTTTGTCTTCACTAATGTAACACCTTCTTAACAGCACTCAATTCTTCTGAGTTCCATTTAAATAGAAAGCTCTTTTAATTATACAGCAGACATGGCAAACTCTTCCCATAAACAGCTTTGGTAGAAGTGATTCCAACCACAGGTAACAGTTTGTCATTAAAGACATAAGCATAGTATTTAAACATAAGGATTATTAAGCGTTTGAAAACATAATAATGGGAAATTATAAAATATTTATGTTTGAGGAATCCGCTGTATGACCTAATAACTTAAAATACATGGCTTCTTGCCAGAGGATGCTCCTCCTCATGCTTATATAGTGATGCTATGCAACATCACTGATTCAAGATGAGGACAGTAGAGCTGATGAGAGTAAACATTGCTCATTTATGAGAGGCCCCAGGAAGCACCCCACGCAAATACACAGAAATTAAAGACTGCCTGCCTTGGAGACAGAATTGGTGTGATACTTACTTGTGTGCATTCTTGTACATTTAAAGTGTACACAGCTTGAGAGAAGATCATGGGCATAACATGGGGATCATATTAAGATTTCAGACAAGTCCAAAATAAGCTGTATGTAATTTCTATCCAATCCTAAAATTTTAAATACACAAAGAGACTCTGCCAGGATCAAGATGATAAAGAAAACCAACCAGTAGTGATACAGAAAACAGAAACAAAAAACAGGTAGAACCATCAGAAGGGGCCCTAGAAAGAATTGGAAGTTTATGTTTTAGAAAGATAAGTATTTTCTACAACAGGATCAGTAAAACACAGTAGAAAAAAATCATTAGAAAATTACCAGTTGAAGATGAAAGAGCAGATAAAATATGGTGTGCTACTGCTACCTGAAATTTACCAAAAAAAGCCACAAAAGGTTCTGCAAGGTGTTATTCTTAGCTGGGGTGCTCCCCTGATCAAAAAGTAGTTTTCCCAAGGCAAGGCTATCCTTTGAATGTTGGCTTTGCCAATACCTAAAGCATCCCACATGTGGGGCAATCAGCTTCAGAACTTGTGGTAGTGAGGGCAGGATTTTTCTCATGCTTCTTACTGTGTAAGGCAGGAGTATTCAGGGAGGATTCTGCAAGGCTAATTACCTGATTAAAACGTTTCCTTTGTGTAGAATTGCAATGTTACTAACCCATAGCCAAATTATTCTGGACTGTTATTATTAATCACTTAATTAGCCATGAGTTGCTATTCTGTGAGACTTCCTGGGGAGTAGGTGAGCAAATATCTGGTAATACTAAATATATGAATAATGGCAGATCAAAGAACATTGTGGTGAACCAATGAATTTATTGGTGTTGCTTGCACAGGTATGGGTGAGGAGTTACTGATAGAGGTAGAAACAGTTCAAAGATATTTTCATTATTCCAAATCCCATTATATCCTGGATGATGACTCACTTAGAGGCTGTAGTCCTTGAGCTCCTTGAACCATTTCTAGGAATTGAGCTAGTTGGTGAGTTTCTTCTCTCAGCCACTGCTTAACAATTTCTGTTATTTATGGAGGAAGCAGTGGATCTTATCATTTTCAGTATTCCCAGACTTGCCATGTTTGTTTGCTTTCAGAGCCTCCTCCCTCTCATAGGAAATGTTTCAATTCAATGCCCACCTCCATGTTTTACCTAACTATGAGATAAATATTTCAAATATATTCTTTGTAAAATGCTAGTTCCATCCAATTCAAAAGCTAAGAATGTGATTAGAGAAATCTGAGACCTATGACAGAGAATTTTTTCTGTGCCCTCCTGCCTGCTTAATGTTCCTGCCAATGAACTTGGAAAATGTCCTGATTTCTTTCTTTCTTTCTTTTGTTCTGTAACTACAAAAGTTTGTGCAAGCACTTCCAAGTTGGAATATATCCTAGGGAAGAAACAGAACCAATGTTCTTGAGACATGGTCACATATTTGGCTCATAATAAGTTATATCTTATTCCTTTTAAGGTGAGGGTGCGTTTTGTGTTGACAGTGTTGGTGCTTGAATGTGCAGCTCCAAGGAGGAAATGTCTTCAGCAGAGGTGTCACCTGGATCTGTGCCAAGTAGCATCCTTGGTTTTTAGTGCTTAATGTTCTGGGTGAATATTGATGAGTTATGAGGTCTGACTTCCCTTTGCTTTGCTTGATGGTCTGATGGTTCATTCTAAAGTAGTTGTTTGACATTCTCCTGTATTGTTTTAGAGCATTTAACTAGAACATTTGTTTAGTTTGTTGTATATATGTTTCCAGATCATTCTTTCAGAGAATTGGTTTGTTTGCTAGCATTTTGGTTCCCTTCCACATTTTTGATATCTAATTCTGCCTTCCCTCTGGATGGTTAAGTGAGTGTCCCACATAATGGTGCTGAGTAGAAGAGTCATTTCTTTCCTCCAGCTTAGCAGGGGTAACACCCTCTGCATAGCTCTCCCCAGGAATGGCAGTATCATCACAGGGACTGTTTCTTAGCTCAATTCTGGAAATACACAACAGGTTAATCATGCAGTTTCTGAGACACTTATGTTTCTGCAAACAGAAGAATAAACTTAAGAGATGATGGGAATGGATCTTGACATCAGATCCAGTGGGATCCTCCTCATAGCAACATGTGTGTGTCTGATTCAAATCACAAGCCCCACTAACTCATACAATAACAGAAGGTTAAATTTTCAGGAAAAATCCGATAATTTGTGTGAAAGCACTGATATTTGTTGCGTTTTCTAATAACTGGTTTTATGCTCAATAATATGGAAATTTAACTTGTTAAAAAATAAGGAATATGGCTGGGCGGTGGTGGCGCATGCCTTTAATCCCAGCACTCGGGAGGCAGAGGCAGGCAGATCTCTGTGAGTTCGAGGCCGGGCTAGACCGATAGCCTCCAAAACAATACAGAGAAACCCTGTCTTGTAAAAACCAAAAAATAAAAAGGAATATTTCATTTCCATGTGTGTGTGTGTGTGTGTGTGTGTGTGTGTGTGTGTGTGTGTGTGTGTGTACATGCACTCATGGCAGAGTTCTAAAATACATGGCAGAGATACTAAAAACCATGAAAGAAAGTCTACTATAACCGAAAATTTAAAACTTTCAAGGAAAATAATAATGAACTTTTTATTTGATAAAAATATGTTTTAGAAGTACATCATTTTTAATATGTTAAGGAACAGGGAATGATAAGAGAATGTCATGAACCATGCCAGAAGTATAGATATAAAATCTGAGGGTCTAAATTTCCCCAACGTTCATCTCTCACCTATTCTTCTCTGAACTCACTTCTTCCTAGTTCTTTGTTTTCTCATTTACTGTCTTCTGCAGTAAACCCCAATCAGGGGAGGAAAAAAAGTTATGAAAAGACAAAGGTGTTATGTTTTCATAACATAACTCTAAATTGCTGAATAATTCCGGGGCCAAAGAAATGGCTCAATGAGTAAAGTCCTTTCTCCCAAATTGCATGACCTGAGTTAAATCCCTGGAACTTACATAATAAAAAGAGAGAATTATTTGCCACATCTTGTGCACTGAACTCACATGAACACACACACAATAATTAAAAAAAAAAAAAGAATTTCGCCGGGCGGTGGTGGCGCACGCCTTTAATCCCAGCACTCGGGAGGCAGAGGCAGGCGGATCTCTGTGAGTTCGAGGCCGGGCTGCACCGATAGCCTCCGAAACAATACAGAGAAACCCTGTCTCGTAAAAACCAAAAAAAAATATATAAAAAATAAAAAATAAATAAATAAAAAAAAAAGAATTTCAGATCACTTTATTGACTTACAAAATGGTATTCGAACTCTGGCTAAACTGATTCAAAATTTTTATTTGTATGAGAGTATCTTCAGCTGCTTTAGCATTTTTATTTCTTTAAAGATTGTAATACAATTGTATCATTTCTTCCTTCTCCATCCTTCCTCCAAACCATTCCAACTACCCCTCCTTGGTTCTGAAAGCCATGTCCATATATATGAATATAGGTTGTATATTATCAGGGATGACTATTTGATATTAGGTAAACAGTTGGTATGCTCTTCCTTTTGGAAGACTATTAGTTCCCAAACTGAACTTAATATCTGCTCGAAAAGAGGGAAATCATGCCTTGTACTGAAAATCTAGTCAATCACTCACGGCTAGTGGTGTCACAGATCTTGGAGGAGAACCTACAACTGCTATTTTACTAAAGCAGCATACTCCCTAACTATATTATAAATATGTGTCTTTATAACCACAAATAAGTGTAGCACTTACCCTACATTGAGGAAACTGTTCATTGCTGTTTGACTCTTAAGAACAGGGAAAGACATTTCCTTAAGTGTACACACAAGTATGCCTTTGCTTTCATTTAAGGATACTATTTCTATGAAATGTAAATGGTTTTTTTGTTGTTGATCATGGTGACTAATATAATTGACATGATACAGAGGTCATTCTGTAATGACTTCATAACTATTTCCTTTTCCTGGAGACTACTCTCCTTCCTCTTCAGATTTGTTTTGTCAAATCTTAGAAATGAGCCTTTATAGCACCATGGGACATAAAATGAAATTTGTCCTCCATGTACACACAATATAATGTTTGGCAAGCACCAGTCTTTCTCTGTAAACTGGAGTCATACATACATTGAAGATCTATAGACAGCCTGATTATAAATACATGATGACAAAGAGTTGGGTTATTCCATATCCTGTATCACAGCATCTTGAGTTATTTTTAGTCTGAATGATGACTAATTTTTAATATCAACTTGACACTTCTAGTAAGTAGTAAACTTAGTGAAGGAATTACCCCTATCAGGCTAGCCTATAGGCGCATCTGTGGGGCATTTTCTTTACTGATAATTGATGTAGAAGGGCCTACCTAGCCAGAAAGAGCAAGCCAGTAAGCAGGATTCCTTTGCAGGTTTTTCTACCAGTCCCTGCCTTGAGTTTCTGCATTGGTTTCTTCCATTAATAGCAGGCAGACTGCAACCTGTAAGCTAAAATAGAACCTCTCCTCATAAAGTTTCTTTTATCCCTAATGTTTAGCCCAGCAACAGAAAGTAAAGTAAGACAGACTCCTTATTGGACATTCATAGTGCACCTCTGTGTCTGACAAGCTTATCAGGCAAAATTTTGAAATGCATTTTGCAGGCCTCTAGTTTTCATCAATTCCAAAGCTAAGAACAGTATCGAATACATTCTGAGACACATGGCTGATATTATTCTGCTCCTCTGTAACCTTGATGTTCTTTGGAAAAACAAAAATCTTGAATGAAAACTTTCTATTTATTATAAAGTTTATGTAATTATTTCCATGCTAGAACATATTACTAGAGCAACCAAAACCATTTCCCATGCTGCAATCACTCAAACTTAGTTCAGAATGAATGATCTGAACTTATTCCTAGAGATGAGAGCTCTGTTTGTGTTGGCAGGTGTATATACAAAATGACGTTTTAGTCTGCCACTAAGAATTAATTTCTGCTGTGCACAGCTTTCACCTTAGAAGACAAGGAAAGTTACATTCAAAGACAAGTAAATCAAATAAGAATGAGAGAAGCAGAAATTGGTCAAAGTAAATGGTAGCAATATAGAAAATTCCATGAAATAAGTGAATATGCAAAGACCCATACAATTGGAAAAGTCTCTGAGATGATCAGGAAAGGAGAGTATGAAGGCACAGTTCCAGGATCTGTCAAGTGATAAGAGAGTTAACACCTCAAATCTATCTCCACAAACTTGATAACTTAGATCCAATCTTTGAAACCCATAGTCAAGGAAATAATCTACAGTCTACAAACTTGACACGATTATTTACAAAAATGCCTTTCTAAGTAAATATTGAAATGTAGTTAATTTTTACAATTCAGTGATGAGACGTGTTTGTGCAGAGACATGAAAAGGAAACCAACCAAAAAAGCCACAACAAACTTCATACTTACATCATTCTTCCAAGAGAAATGAGAAATCAAACATCCATTAAAGCTTGAGTGCTCTGTTTCAAGAAAGAAAGCATGGAAGGGGTGGGCTTCTGATATGGACGGGGATAAAGAGAGGTAATGTATGGAGATATAAGAATAATAGACATCACATGTTTTCTGTCATGCAGAAAATTGATACCCATATCTGACATGGACTATTTCAGAGGAGAATAGAAAACTGAAAACTGAGGCAAAAAAGAAAGGGTAGCAGTGAGTTAAGGGCACTGTATGATGACACACCCCATACTAAAATGTCACAGTGAGACCCATTTTTTGTAAGCTAATAAAAATTAGTAAGAGTTAAAGGTGAGTCATGAAGGCTAGATTCTGAACTATTATTTCCCACTTTGCCTTGTGTCATATGGTAAGAATTAATATTTTTTGTTAATTATGACCCATTTTTGTTTTGTTCAGCTTTAATTAATTTATTGAATATGTGAGTCTTAGTTTACTTTTCTCCTAAATTGTGCACTTGTAAAAGTCATATAATTAATTATAACTACAGCTTTTCTTACAACATAGGATACTATTTAAATTTAATACGCATTTGATATCTCCACCTCAATACATCTTAAAATATTAAATACTGTAGAAATACTAAAATCATTTCCATCTGGCACAAGACCAAATCACTTTCAGTTTCCACCAGCATAACCTTTACTGTACACTGAGACTTGGGTAAGCAAAGGTCTCTGCTCACTGGAGTCATAGCAGTGACCCCCCATTCACTGTGATTCTAGCTATGTATGCTAGCTTATTTGTCAGAATTATTTAATTCTTTATTATTTTTCCAGTGCAATCTTCTCATCTTACTCTTTAAATAATCTTTGCAATATTGATCTCTGTCTTATTTATTATATTCAGTTAAGGGATGTAAAGAGACGCCTTCCTGCCAGCCTGGTTCCAGAGCCACACCAGTCCCAAATAAACACACAGGAGGCTATATTAATTATGAAGCTGTTGGCCTCGCTTGTTTCTTACTGGCTAGCTCTGACTTAAGTATTTATCCCATAATTGCTAATCTAAGTATTTGTCTTACCGGAGAGGTTTCCAGGCTTCCTGCCTCATGGCGTTACATCTTGACTCCTGTGTTTCTCCTTCCCAGAGTCCTCCTGGACTCCTAGTCCCACCTATCTTGGTTCCCTATTGGCCAACAGTGCTTTATTGACATATACACAGGACTTCCCCCATCAAAGGGGATTTTATTCTCTGATTTTTATTTCCTCATTCCTTCATATACCATTTTTCTCCCTCAAAATTGTGGTTGGTATTTCTCTTATTGTACCTGAAGTGCTGTCAATAACTTTAGTACTTATGCATTGAAATTAATTTGATTTCAGCCCACACAATAAACTCTCTTCTGTAGTCAGAGATGGTGATGAACACATCTGCACTTGAACCTTCATATCTTTTGTTTTATGAAACTTGAGAAGAGGGACAGAAGAAACCATCAGTATATGAGCTAGAGTCATTTTCTTCAGGTTTTAGAAGACATCATCGAAACCATAACCAAACCATTTGGTGACTGTGAAGATCAAATACTTGAGTTTATGTATCAATCCATAGAGAAGTATGAAAGTCTTAATACAAAATTCATAAATAGTTTCAAGTATGTGATTTAGCATCTTTGCACTCTGTGATTACATCACTGCTGAAGAGCAACCAGAACATTCAAAAAGTGTGGCTAGTATACAAACACCTCAGAAACTATACTTAGTCATGGAGTATGATTCAAATGTGTGTCTGTGTGTATATGTGTGTGTGTGTAAGGGTAAAATTTTATTATGATATTAATATGGTATTTTAATTATCCTATTATACCATTACATGTCATTATAATATTAATATATACATGAAAAATTCAAGGTGTCTCCATCCTGTGTTTTAAATATAAATTTTACTAATGCTGATTTCATTTTTTCAAAATGTAACTGTTAATGTCTTGGTGCAATGCATAGACTGTTTATAAGGCTTGTGAACAATACTTAACTTGTATTAAATGTATTAGAATCTAAGTTTTAGCTGAATTTTCCATCTTCCACTGAGCTATTAATGAGAGCCACAGTGACTTCCATGCAGATCTATCATAGTTCACCCAGCTGCTTTACCCCATTGTTATCAGTGGTTATAAAATGGACATCAAAATCCCTCTGGGCCATGTTTTTTTGTTGTTGTTCCTAATTAAAATGTGACCCAGATACAGCTCTACAAAGTAACACCATGGCAACATGAAAGAATCTATATTTCACTGTCCAGCTGCATGCCCTTTGCATGTGTGACTTGCCTTAATCCTCACTCAATGTTATGAAATAATTGATTTTTTAAAAATTTGGTAAATGAGAAATTTCTTCCAGAAAGAACTTTAAACTTTCTAAGATAACATGCTTTGTTCACATTTATGCTAACTTCTTATCCTAGACAGTCAGAGTCTATGAATAGCATCTTTGCAGAAATCAGTTTATTATGCAAGATTCAATATGTCACATATAAACTCAAGATATTAAATCATATAATCCCATTTTTCTGAGTATAAGGAAGAAGTAGTGATTAAAATGTGATTTTAGAAAGTAAGGTGTTTATGATAGGTTAAAAAATATTTCCCAAATTATGTGTTCCCATTTCTATCATCTAAAGGTGTTTCATTGTACAGTGAAAATTGTGAATGTGATTAAGCAATCTTGAGGGTGCCAAATATTATAAATTATTCAAGTGATCACTAAATTTCCACATTAGTGTTTTTATATCTGTTAAAAAAAATGGGAAGGGATATTTGACACACAAGAGGAGGGGACAACTTGTCACAGTAACTGAGCTTGGAGTGATGTAGTTTGATGAATCTTGTCTTTGTAGCTCATTCTTTGTCATTGTTACATCAGATGAGTCCTCTACAACTGATTACTTTCCTAATATCCTGAAAGTTAAGTGCCACATGCCGTTATTCTGTTGCAACCAGTTCTGCTGTGAGCATTGTACATTGATAGGAACACACACACACACACACACACAGAGAAAGAGAGAGAGAGAATTTTCACAAGCATTATAGTCTGTACTGCAAGATAATTTTTAACTTTTCCAGTTACTTCTAAACTACTCTAACACGGTTGTGTAGATTTGCAAACCCAAAAGTGTAAGAAAATATTTATTGTGCTACTACTACATTCACAGTACTATCGTGGGACTTAGCTTTCTTTACTGTTATAAAACATCTCCTGTAGCTTCTGTTAGTATTTCCCCATCACTGGTGAGGTAGGGTAGCTGTTTTAATGCATTGATTGCTTGTATGTCCTCTACTCTGAAACCATATTGACTTTATTTCTGACCTTGAGCAGCTGTCTGTACGCATTGATTGCCTTTATGTCTTCCACTCTGAAACTGCATTGACTTATTTTTCACTGAGTAGTAGGTGAGCAGTAGGTACTCTACTCACCATTTCTTTTTTTCCCTTTTTATTTATTTTTTATTACTTTATTATTATTATTATTAAATTTAAATTTAGATTAGAAACAAGGTTGCTTCATAAGTCAGTTCCAGGTCCCTCTCCATTTCCCTCCCCTCCTCCCGGGCCCTCGCCCCAACCCCCCCAATATCCCCTCATTTCCCCAGGGAGGTTGAGGCCCTCCATGGGGGTGTCCATAGTGTGTCATTTCATCACCATTTCTTTATATCAAACTTCCAAGTAAAAATTTCAGTTTGCCATTTGAAAAATGGGTATTTAAGACATAGTATAGCAAAAATTTGTCTCCTTTTTTTCCTTTTATTTGGGTCCCTTTGATCTTTTTTCAGGCATATCTATACTAGTTACTGTATTAGTCTTGTAACTGTGACCACATATCAGATAAGAGGCAACTTAAGGGCACAGGTTTATTCTGTCTCTTAGTTTCAGAGGACATGAGTCAATTCTGTTTTGGCAGGCATGGAAGTTGTGGTGGCTTGTGGCTGTGTAGCAGGGAGGAAACAGATTACATCACTCCTATTGTCAGGAAGTAAACTTACAAACTCTAGTATGCTGCTGCATTTCTTGTTTCCATGATTTTCATCTTTAAAAATGTCACTAATAAATACTGCCTTTATGTCATCATTTCTACCTCTCTCTTTCACCCTTCAAATTCTTCCCACATGCCTCCCATACTCTCATGAATTAATGAACTTTCTTCTTTAATGATTGTTGTTTTTCACACACACACACACACACACACACACACACACACACACACAGCCAACTAAGTTCACTTAGTGTTATTTATATGCACATGTGTTTAAGGTTGACCACTGGTGATTAAGTGACTTGCCTATCAGCAAACTTATCTTTGCAAAAAATTGGTTCTCTTTCTTTTTTTTTGTTTTTCTTTTTTTTCTTTTCTTTTCTTTTCTTTTATTTTCCAGTTTAAATTTAGATAAGAAACAAGGTTGCTTCACAAGTCAGTTCCAGGTCCCTCTCCCTTTCCCTCCCCTCCTCCCGTGCCCTCCCCCCAACCCCCCCCCCCGTTATCCCCTCATTTCCCCAGGGAGGGTGAGGCCCTCCATGGGGGTGTCCATAGTCTGTCATTTCATATAGGGCAGGGCCTAGACCCTTCCCCAAGAGTTCAGGGTGAGAGTGCACCTCACATTGTTCTATGGAAGTCCAAAGTCCTTGTGTATACTTGGGATGGGTACTGATCTGCTGCCCAAGGCTCAATAGATTACCTAGGCCTCCTCACTGACACCCAGATTCAGGGGGTCTTGATCAGTCCCATGCTGGATTCCCAGGCTGATGCCTGGGATTCAAGAGTTAACCTTTGTCTGGTCAGCTGTTTCTGGGGGTTAAACCAGCCCAGACTTAATCCCTTTGATCATCAGTCCTCCCTCTCTGTTACTGGCTTTCTTGAGTTCAGCTCAGTACTTAACCAAGGGAGTCTGCCTCTTCTTCGATGAGCCACTAAATGAAGTTTCTGTTTCCCAGACTCTCTGGCCATAGGATTGTAGGCTGGCACTCCCCAGATCTATGTCTAAAATCCATATATGAGAGAGTACATGCCATGTTTCTCTTTTTGTGACTGGGTTACCTCACTCAGGATGGTTTCTTCTAGTGTCATCCATTTGCCTGCAAATCTCATAATTCCATTATTTTTTTCTGCTGAATAGTACTCCATTGTGTAGATGTACCACATTTTCTCTATCCACTCTTCGGGTGAGGGACATCTAGGTTGCTTCCAAGTTCTGGCTATTACAAATAAAGCTGCTATGAACATAGTGGAACAGACATCTTTGTTGTATGAATGGGCATCTTTTGGATATATGCCTAAGAGTGGAGTTGCTGGGTCTTGTGGTAGGTTTATTCCCATTTTCTGAGGAATCTCCATACTGATTTCCAAAGTGGCTGAACCAGTTGGTACTCCCACCAGCAATGGAGGAGTGTCCCCCTTTCACCACATCCTCTCCAGCATAAATTGTCATTGGTGTTTTTGATTTTAGCCATTCTGACAGGAGTGAGATGGTATCTCAGAGTTGTTTTGATTTGCATTTCCCGGATGGCTAAGGATGTTGAGCACTTTCTCAAGTGCCTCTCAGCCATTTTAGACTCCTCTATTGAAAACTCTCTATTTAGTTCTGCAGCCCACTTTTTAATTGGGTCCTTTGATGTTTTGGAGACTTGCTTCTTGAGTTCTTTGTAAATTTTGGAGATCAACCCTCTGTCAGATGTGGGATTAGTGAATATTTTTTCCCATTTTGTGGGCTGCCTTTTTGTCTTGCTGACTGTGTCCTTTGCCTTACAGAAACTTCTCAGTTTCAGTAGGTCCCATTTATTAATTGTTGATCTCACTGTCTGTGCTACTGGTGTTATGTTCAGGAAGCTGTCTCCTGTACCAATTTGTTCAAGGGTACCACCCACTTTCTCTTCTAAGAGGTTCAGTGTGGCTGGATTTATATTGAGGTCTTTGATCCATTTGGACTTAAGTTTTGTGCATGGCGATAAACATGGATCGATCCGCATTCTTCTACATGCCAGTCTCCAGTTATGCCAGCACCATTTGCTGAAGATGCTTTCTTTATTCCATTGTATATTTTTAGCTTCTTTGTCAAAGATCAGATGTTCTTTGTGTGTGGGGTAATACCCGGGTTTTCAATTAGATTCCATTGGTCTACCTGTCTATTTTTGTGCCAATACCAAGCTGTTTTCAGGACTATAGCTCTATAATAGAGCTTGAGGTCAGGGATGGTGATGCCTCCGGACGTTGCCTTGTTGAACAGTGTTGTTTTGGCTATCCTTGGTCTTTTGTTTTTCCATACAAAATTGATTATTGTTCTTTCAAGGTCTGTGAAGAATTGTGCTGGGATTTTAATGGGGATTGCATTGAATCTGTAGATTGCTTTTGGCAGGATTGCCATTTTTACTACATTGATCCTACCTATCCAAGAGCATGGGAGATCTTTCCATTTTCTGAGGGCTTCTTTAATTTCTTTCTTTAAAGATTCAAAGTTCTTACGATACAGGTCTTTCACTTGTTTGGTTAGCGTTACCCCAAGGTATTTTATGTTGTTTGTGGCAATTGTAAAGGGTGATATTTCTCTGATTTCTCTTTCAGCCCTTTTATCATCTGTATATAGTAGGGCTACTGATTTTCTTGAGTTGATCTTGTAGCCTGCCACTTTGCTGAAGGTGTTAATCAGCTGTAAGAGTTCCCTGGTAGAGTTCTTTGGGTCACTGATGTAAACTATCATATCGTCTGCAAACAGTGAAAGTTTGACCTCTTCCTTCCCAATTTGTATCCCCTTGATCCCCCTTTGTTGTCGTATGGCAATAGCTAGAACTTCAAGTACCATGTTGAAAAGGTATGGAGAGAGTGGACAGCCTTGTTTTGTTCCTGATTTTAGAGGAATTGCATTGAGTTTCTGTCCATTTAGTTTGATGTTGGCTGTTGGTTTACTGTATATAGCTTTTATTATGTTTAAGTATGTCCCTGTTAGCCCAGATCTCTCCAAGACCTTTATTATGAAGGGGTGTTGGATTTGTCAAAGGCTTTTTCAGCATCTAGTGAGATGATCATGTGATTTTTGTTTTTCAGCTAGTTTATATGGTGGATTAAGTTGATGGATTTTCGTATGTTGAACCATCCCTGCATCCCTGGATGAAACCTACTTGATCGTGGTGAATGATTGTTTTGATGTGTTCTTGGATCCGATTTGCCAGTATTTTATTGAGTATTTTTGCATCAATGTTCATGAGGGATATTGGTCTGAAGTTCTCTTTCTTAGTTGTATCTTTGTGTGGCTTGGGGATCAAGGTAATTGAAGTCTCATAGAAAGAGTTTGGCAAAGACCCTTCTGCTTCTATTGTGTGGAACACTTTGAGAAGAATTGGTATAAGCTGTTCTTTGAATTTGTGGTAGAATTCTGCACTGAGGCCATCTGGACCTGGACTTTTTTTGGTTGGGAGACTTTTGATGACTGCTTCTATTTCCAAAGGGGTTATATGTCTATTTAAATTGCTTATCTGTTCTTGATTTAGTTTTGGCAAGTGATAGCTATCCAGGAAGTCATCCATTTCCTTTAAATTTTTGAATTTTGTGGAGTACAGGTTTTCAAAGTATGACCTAATGATTCTCTGGATTTCCTCAGAGTCTGTTGTTATGTCCCCCTTTTCATTTCTGATTTTGTTAATTTGCGTGTTCACTCTCTGCTGTTTGGTAAGTTTGGACAAAGGTTTGTCTATCTTGTTGATTTTCTCAAAGAACCAACTCTTTGTTGCATTGATTCTTTGTAGGGTTTTCCTAGTTTCTACTTTATTGATTTCAGCCCTCAATTTGATTATTTCCTGGCGTCTACTCCTCCTGGGAGAGTTTGCTTCTTTGTGTTCAAAAGCTTTCAGCTGTGATGTTAATTCTCTGGTATAACTGTTTTCCTGTTTCTTCATGTGAGCACTTAGTGCTATGAACTTCCCCCGTAGCACTGCTTTCAAAGTGTCCCATGGGTTTGGGGATGTTGTGTCTTCATTCTCATTGAATTCGAGGAAGTCTTTAATTTCTTTTTTTATTTCTTCTTTGACCCAGGGATGGTGCAGTTGAGCATTAGTCAATTTCCATGAGTTTGTAGGTTTTCTGCAATTTGTGTTGTTGTTGAATTCTAATTTTAAAGCATGGTGGTCTGATAAGATGCATGGAGTTATTCCAATTTTTTTGTAGCTGCTGAGGTTTGATATGTTGCCAAGTATGTGGTCGATTCTTGAGAAGGTTCCATGTGGTGGTGAGAAGAAGGTATATTCTTTTTTATGTGGGTGAAATGTTCTATAGATATCTGTTAATCCCAGTTGGGTCATTACTTCTATTAGACCCTTTGCTTCTTTGTTGAGTTTCTGTCTGGTATTCCTGTCTAGTGGTGAGAGTGGTGTGTTGAAATCTCCCACTATAACTGTGGGGGCTTTAGATGTGATTTAAGTTCTAATAATGTTTCTTTATCTCTTCTATTCTCTTGGTAATGCTTGTATCAGTAGAGCCTGACTGTCCAGCTTTTCTATTTTCTGCCTTTCTTCAGATTGTATTTTTTTTAATGTCTCTATTTCAGTTTTCAACCCTTGCAGTGTTTGCATTGCTTCTTTCAATTTTCTGTTTATCTTTTCGTCCATTTGTTACCTTTTATGAATTTTTTGGTTTGTTCTTTCTTCCATTTCTTGAATTTTTTGGTTTGCTTTTTGTTCCATTTCTCGCATTTTGTGCTTTGTTTCTTCTTCCATTTCCTGCCTTTTTTGATTTGTTTCTTCTTCCATTTTTTTCATTTTTTGCTTTGTTTTTTTCTACCATTTCTTGCATTTTTGCTGTGTTTCATCTTCCATTTCCTGCCTTTTTTGGTATGTTTCTTCTTCCAATTCTTGCATTTTTTGCTTGTTTTTTTCTTCCATTTCTTGCATTTTTTGCTTCGTTTCTTCTTCCATTTCCTGCCTTTTTTGGTTTGTTTTTTCTTCCAATTCTCGCATTTTTTGGTTTGTTTTTTCTTCCATTTCTTGCATTTTTTGGTTTGTTTTTTCTTCCATTTCTTTGAGGGATTTTCCTATATCCTCCTTTAGGGCCTCTATCATTTTCATGAAACTGCTTTTAAGGTCGTTCTCTTCTGCTTCATTCGCATTGGAATGTTGGGGTCTTGCTGGTGTGGTGTCTCTAGAATCTGGCAGTGTCATATTTGTTTTTCTGTTGCTGAGTGTGTTTTTGTATTGCCTCTTTCCCATCTCTTCTTCTTGTGGGTGCAGAAAGAGCCCCTTACTGGTCTGGGGACCAGAGTTCCCTTTTGGTGGGTGCTAGCAAGACCAATAATCTGGTGGTTCTTCTATTCCTTGTCCAAATGCTGGTCCTGTGGGTGGAGAAGAACAGGAATCTGGGGCACTTAGCCTCCTACCTGGTCCCCTGGACCCTATGCTGGGTCCTGTTGTACCTGATCCGGAACAACTACTCCCCTGGTCTCCCTGGCTCCTCTGGTTTCCTGGTCTTGTTGGTGGGAGAGAAGATCTGGAGTCTGGGGTGCTTGGCTCCCGCTGGGATTGGGAGCTCTGTGCAGTTCCCAGGTGATCTGCAGGCACTGGAACAGGTTCTCTTTCTTATAGCAGCCATTGATTCCTGTAGTTCTTCATATAAATACGGGGCTTTGTGAAATTTCACTTTCCCAATTTGCATGTCAACTGGTGTGGTGATTATGGAAGTCTAGTTTATTCAACTTTTCGTGTTTCAAAGCGACTCTCTCGTAGTTGGCATGCTGGCCCTCTGCCTCTTGTGAGCTTTATGGGCTCTTTTCCACAATATTCCCTGAGCCTTGAGTATAGACTTTACACTGTAGATATACAAATTCAGGTAGCATTTTCCACAGCCATTTATTCTGGCTATTTGCCCAGATGTGGCTGTGTATTGTGGCCTCTGTCTGTCTCCAAAAACAAATTTTCTGGTGAGGGATGGCTTCTATACTCACATTGTTGGAATAATAATAAGAGTTTAGAATATAGTTAGAAGGTATACTGATTTTGGAAAATGACAGTAGCAGTTTCTGCTCTAGGCCCTCCCATTTCTTTGGCCATGGGTAGTTGCTAAGGTTTACAATACCAGGTATAAATTCCCAGGCTGTAAGTTCAATCAGATAGCTATTGGTTAGTCCCCAAGATATGTGTCACTATTGTGCCAGTGAGGATAACTTGACAGGCCAGTCATTGCTGTGGCTCACAGAGCTTATAGATGGGTAGTAATAGCAATTGCGTTTTCCTTTGGTAGCTTGTACAGAACCTTCCTATATTTATCAGGGATTGTGCTTCAGTAGGAGGTTTCAAAATCAGTTCCAGCTCAGTTTCTCCCTGTCCTATGTCTGAAGTATCTTCTGCAATAGGGTTTTATGTTTAAATTCTGGGAGATGGGGACAACCAAAGTCTATGGCAAATAGGAAATAACCTGTATTGTGCAGGGAGACTCTTCAACCTCCCTCTCTATGACAAACAAATCTTACAGAGGTCTCCCTTGCACAGCACTTGGGCTTTTAGACAGTCTATGTATCTTAGGAGATCATAGTCCCTAAGTTTGGGATACAGCTTATGTTTTCACTCAACAGAATCTGGTTAGAATGTCATATCAGACACACACCAGTGAAAGAAGAACACATACTGAAATCATATCGCAAAACCACAAACAATATGAAAGGCCAAGGCAATACTCCCTCTCACTTACAAAAAAATACCCATAAAATAGTCCTATAGAACTGTGTTCAGATGATAAACAGACAAATGAGCCCAAGGGCATAGACTTGGAAGTGATTATGAACATGACCAAATAATACAAATAATTTAAAGAAGACACTAATAAACATCTGAAAGATCCTAAAAAGGATAGGAATGAAACTCTTAATTGAAGTCCAAAAAATTGTCATACAGTTTAATGAAGTGATAAAGGCAATTCAGTATTTAAAACTGAATTCAATAAAGAGATATAAATAAAATAAAGAGATGTAAATATTGAAATAAAGATGAATTTGAAAAATTCAACAACACAGATAAAACTCAGGGGAAAGCCTTACCGGTAGAATAAGAAGATAAATCAGGGAAGATTTGGAATGAGGTGAATACGATATAGATATTTAATAAATATACTAATTATGGTAGGAGACTCCTAGGTCAATGGCATAGACTAGCTCTTCTACAAGATAAAGAAGAGACTTTTCTGAGAATGGGGAAAGACTTACACAAAAACCTCACAGAACAGAAACAGGACCAGAAAAGAAACTCCCCACAGCTTATTATAGAAAAACACTAGGTTTCTAGAACAAAGAAAGGCTATTCAAACTTAACAGAGAAATGCCACAAGTCCCATATCTGGCACCAGTGAGACCTCTAGCAATCTAAAGGGATGACACCAACTGGCAAGCTAAGCAATAGTGGAGAGACCACCTCAAATGCCCATACCTGATAATGAGCTTGATGTCCATAACCATCCTGGAGCCTTCATCCAGTGAATGATGGAAGCAGGGGCGAACACCCATAGTTAAACACTGCACTGAACCCAAGGAACCCAGTGACAGAGAGACAGGAGCGATGAGCAAATTGGCAAAGAATGGGCTGGTAAAACCAGCAGAGACAGCTGATCTGAAGAGGGGAGAGCTCTTGGACCCCAGACCGACAGCTGGGAGGCCAGCATGGGACTGATCCAGGCCCCCTGAATATGAGAGTCAGTGAGGAGGCCTTTGCAACCTATGGGGCCCTGGGCAGTGGATCAGTGTTTATCCCTGGCACACAAACAGACTTTGTGTGTCCATAACACAAAGAGGGATGCTCTCTCAGCCTGGAATCTTAGGGGAGTGCCTGGACCCTGCCCTGAGTGAAATGACAGACTCTAGATATCCCTTTGTGGAAGGAAGGGTCCATAGGGTGGGAGGTTGTGTGGGAATGGTAGGGAGGTGCAGGAGGAGGGGAGGGAGAGGGAACTGGGATTGACATGTGAAACAAGCTATTTAAAATTAAAGTAAAAAATAGCATTATTAGGGTAAGCAGGAAGAAAGACAAATAGGTCAGAATAACAGCTTTATTCTCAATGGAAATATTAGTAGATAAATATCTGAAGCTATGTACCTGAGTTCTAAAAGACCATAGAAGCCAACCTATGCTACTGTTCTTTGCAGAACTATCTGGCAGTTGAAAGAAAAAGAAAAAAAAACTTTGTATGATTTAAGCAAGCTAAAAAAAAATAGTGATGCCTGACTCACCAGCCCTACAGTGAATACAGAAAGGAATACTTCAAATTGAAAAGACCAAGCATAGTTGAGTGACTATAGACAGAAAACGAATGAAGCGGTAACTGCAAAATCAGGCAAAATGAGGCTAAGAACACATATGCCAAAAATAACAATGCAATGACAACAATCATCACACACTTTTCAATGACAGCTGTAAACATTGATGTCCTCTGTAGCCCATTTGAAAGTCACAACTTAGTTGAATGGATAAGAGACAGAACTCAATGTTTCTGCTGTCTACAAAAAACTCATCTTATCTTTAAGTATAGGTACTACCTTAGAGTGGATGGGATTGAAGATAATTTCCCAAGAAAAACTGAGCAGGAAACAAGGAGACATCAATAGCCTCTTATCTGACAATGAATAAGAAAAGATAAAGAAGGGCACTTCCTTATCAGCAAAGAACAGTTAACCAAGAAGACATTACAAACCTAAATATACACACCTAAACTCTGGCACCAAATTTCTCACAGCTTTTAATATTGTGTTTCCTTTTTATTTTTGATACTTTCATTGTATTATTGTGCTCATAGTTTCTTCTTTAGTCATATCTATGTGGCATTCCACTTGCCTTTTATGATTGAATATCTATTTTGTTTGCCTAATTTTGGGGAATTTTCATAGATCATTTATGCTTTTATTATCTACTATAACTGTTTTTGGCATCCCTTTAGTTCTCTTTGTTTCTTGATCATATCCCAGAGTTCAATGATGTGGTCATATTCACTTAGTAAATCTTACTTTCTTGGGTCAGTTAACTGTTTTAGTCCTGTACTGAATGTGGAGAAAATAAACTGGGATGGCAGAAACAACATCATACCTTACAAGATGCAGTACACTTAAAATCAGATCAAAAGAATAATTTCACAATAACCTCATTTTTCCAGTTAACTTTTTTCTAATAATTTCATAAGACAAAATGGTGTGTTCAAATCAAAATGTAAATTCCCTGTACTGCATTTGACTGAGAAACTTCCCCTAAGTGCAGCTTGTGGCAAGCAGACTCATCATGCTCTCTTTCCTTGCTCTGTTTTTCACACAGCTGTGCTGGTCAGAGTAGCCAACATGTTCTAACTGTCACACAGGGTCCTTGCCCTTTCTGTAGTTTGGGTTTTTTAATAGTCTTCTTCAGTTTGCTAACTCATTCTTCCTCACTGCTACAGAACCTCATCTTTACAAAATGAGGATTTTTTCGGAATTTTTTTTCTGCACCTAATGGCTATTAGAAGCCCTCTTTATGTTTCTTTACTGTTGCTTCCCATGTGAAGCTTCTCTTGCTGGATTTGCATTCATCTGGCCTGTTTGGATTGTGTGGTTCCTGGAAATGTTTTCTTGGAAGACATTCTTTCTGTTCTAGGCATTCTATCCCCCCTTTTTTTTAAAGACTGGGAGAGTTGCAAAACTCTGCTGCTGTTACCATCAACTCTGTATTCCCACTAACTACATTCAAAGCAAATTACACTAATTAAATGTACCAAGTTAAGATCAACATAATTAAACTGTATGATATAGAAGGATGATTTTAAAAGTTCCTTTGAAAAATAATGCACAGATCACAAAAGAAGCTGTGAATTTTTTTTATTTTTTAATTTAAATTAGAAACAAGCTTGTTTCAAATGTCAATCCCAGTTCTCTTTCCTTACCCTCCTCCCCTAATCTTCCAACTTCACCAAACCCCCACCCAATACACACTTTGCTATCCAGGGAGGGTGAGGTCCTCCATGTGGGATCTCCAGAGTTTGTCATTTCATCCGAGGCAGAGTCTAGGCCCTCCACGACATGTCCAAGATGAGAGTACATCCCTCCATATGGAATAGGCTCCCAAAATCTATTCATATGCCAGGGATAAATACTGATCTACTACCCGAGGCCCCATAGATTGCCAAGGTCTCCTCACTGACATGCAAATTTAGGGGGCCTGGAAAGTCCCATGATGGCCTCTCAGCCATCAGTCTGGAATCCATTAGTTCTCCCTTGTGCAGGTCAGCTGTTTATGTGGGTTTCACCAACCTGGTTTTGACCCCTTTGCTCATCATTCCTCCCTATCTGCATCTGGGTTCTAGGAATTGAGTTCAGTGTTTAGCTGTGGGTGTCTGTCTGTCTCTGCTTCCATCAGCCATATAAGGTAGTCATCAATCTCATTATTGGGGAAAGGGTTTGAAAGTAGCCTCTCCACTATTGCTTAATTTGCCAGTTGGTGTCATCCTTGTAGATCTCTGGAAATCTCACTTGTGTTAGATCTTTCTTCAAACCTATAATGAATCCCTGTATGATGGTATCTCTCATCCTGTTCTTCTTCTGACTCAACCTTCCTGCTCCCCCATGTCCTCCTCTCCCCTCCTCTTCTCCCCCTCTCTTTTTCTTGGCTCCCTCTCCCCTCCCCCCCATGCTCCAAATCTGCTCAGGAGATCCAGCCCCATTCCCCTTTTCTGGGGTAGCATACACATCTCTCTTAGGGTCCTCCCTGTTTCCCAACTCTCTGACAGTGGGATTGTAGGCTGGCACTCCCCCTGATTCATGTCTATAATCCATATATGAGTTAGTACATACCATGTGTGTCTTTTTGTGAATAGGTTACCTTATTCAGGATGGATTCTTCTAGTGCTGTCCATTTGCCTGCAAATTTCAAGATTTCATTGTTTTTGTCTGCTGTAAAATTTTAAGTGGAAAAACAAAACAAAACAAAAAACAGAATCATTTTCTTGTTTGAAAGATGTGTAACCTCATAGGCCAGGAATACAATTGCAGAGGGGATGGGAATCTTGTAGTCACTTCTTAAAAATGAAAGCTAAGAATTATATCTGGCCAATCTATGATCTGCTGTAGTATGTGAAGGGCCAGATCATGCAGACTGATAGTTGTAGGATCGTCATGAATTTGGACAACAGAGGTGTATCCAAGAGGGTTTTCACTGAGGGCCCAGTGATGATGGTGCCAGAGGTCTTGAAAGAGACCAATGACTCATTGCAATGAATATTTTGCAGGTGGAGCTGACTAGAAAAATGGGTATACTTCATGACACACTGCAGCTCCCAGTGTCACTAGGATGAATGACGAGGTGTTGGAAAGACGGAGAAGTGAGGTGGATTTTTTATTTGTTTTGTTTTTAATTAATTTCAGAATCATACTGTAGAAGCGTGGGGGCAGATATGGAGTGACTGGAAGGTGAACAGTCTTGGGGTACATGATTCGAAATTTCTAAATAAAGTCAATAAAGACTTATGTTAAAAAAAAGAAAGCAGCCGGGTGTTGGTGGCCCACACCTTTAATTCCAGCACTTAAGAGGCAGAGGCAGGTGAATCTCTGTGAGTTCGAGGCCAGCCTGGTCTACAGACTGAATTCCAGGACAGCCTCCAAAAACAATACAGAGAATCCCTGTCTCAAAAAACCAAAAAAAGAAAAAAAGAAAGCTAAGAGTTACTAGTCAAAAATAGCAAGATAGAAATCTTCGATTTGAAGGACAGCAAATGCTAGAAGTTGTATACACACAATAAGAACACTTCTGCAATAGTAGAACCTATAAATTAAATTTATGATATTAAAATAGTTTATGAAAATGCAGTGTCTTAGTGAACCTCAAAGTTATTAATTTGTGAGTAGTTATCTTAATCTCAAATTCCATAAGCCGATCTTCTTGTATCTATGTTCTTGCTATGTCTCTGCAGTGAGGTCAGTCATTCTCATGTTTACCTTTCCTTAAGGTCCATGTCCAGCAAAGGAGAGCAGCTTGTGCATGCTAATACTAAAACTATCCTGTTATGAGTTGTGTGATTTGGCTGTGTACCATAGTGGCTACTTCTATTCCATTTTGTGGAGATATCACCCAGGCTTATCTTTCTGTGTTTCTTTTGTCAGAAAGTTTTTGTGGAGTTTATTTTTGTTTTTGCATTTTAAATATAATCTTCAAATTATTGCTAAAATTCATGCTTGCCTACAGTGTATTTTGATAACATGAATACCCTACTTCCCCCTCCAAATTTGCCCAAGACCCCTAAGTCATCTCCCTCCCAACTTAATGGTCTCTTTTATTGTTTATTTTCCTATATCATTACTATTATTATTATTATTATCATTATATTTTCAACACTCCTTGAATGCAATTACTCTACATGAGTGTAGGGAAATATGTTCACTGCCACTGTGGCTTGGACAACCTAACATGGGCATATTCCTAAAGAAAAGTGATTGTTATTCCCTCAGAAGTCATAAACTGCCAACAGACACTCCTCTAAAGATATATTATTGAGAAACTTCTCATGTGCCTTTGATGTAATACTTTTACTGGCTTGATCTTGTGAAGGTTTTGTGAAGTCAGCCACAGCTGCTTTGAGTTGATTGTTCAATAGTCATGTCCAATCCAGAAAATAGAATTTCACAACTTTTCTCCCCTTGACCTAGATATAATATTCTTTCTAACCCCTTTATCTTGATATTCCATGAAACTTGAATGGGATGGGTGGTTGTTATATATATTCCTGAGGGTCGAGTATTCACAATCATTGATTTTAAGTATTTTGATCAACTTTCAGTCTCTGTACTAATCATTACCTGCTGCATAAAGAAACTTCTCTGAACAAGGTTGATAGAAGAACAAACCAGTCTATAATTACTAATATTCAGAACAATATTTGACATGACCATTTACTGAAACAACAATATTATTGTCTCCCCTAGGATATATATTTGAAATCATGGTTTTTGACCAGTTTTACCATAACTGGCATTATATACCTCCTATGGAGCAGCTTCAAATCCAATCAGAAAATTGGTGATAACTCCTATAACTGTCATGCCACTATTGAACCAGTGACCACAACTTATGTATTGTATAGGTATTAGAGTAGGCAAAATCCAGTCCAAGATAAGACAATTTATGTCTGTGTATCTTATGCAGAGTTCATAGCATTCTCCAGTACTATGAAATCTAATTATCAGGGAGAGGGTTTCCTAGTCACTTTGAGATTGCCTTATTTAGGTCTCATAACAAAAGAGAGTGACATTTTCAGCAATAAGATCTTACTACTAGTTTTGGTTGACAGCTAAGAGCAACTACAATAGCAGTAATTGTTTAGTGGGCATCTTTAAATTTTTGAGCAATAACTAGTAGGGAGGTATCTTGTGCTATTCACTGAGATTTTCATTTAATTACCCATGTTTTCTGGAACCAGCATTGCCCACGTCTGTAAGGTAGCTTCTGTCCACATTTTTATATTATGTTTATTAAATTAGTTTTTATGCCAGTGGACTTTCATAAGGATTCCTCATTCATCTTTAGTTTTTAATCCATTCCTTACTCCCTTCTCACTACTATGCCTCTATTGCCATTCTTGTTTAAACCATTAACCTCAATAAATTCTCACCCTGTTTTTTCATGTCACCTGTGTTCTACAGTTACCTCTAATTAAAGACCTACTTGTGTTTCATCATCATTGTTTTTTATAGGACTTTGTCATATATACATTCTTTTAAGACATCCCGACTCTTGTTTTCCTGAAATCTCTTTTTATCAGGTCACTTAAAATTAGCCTATGAATGTCTTCATCCTCTTAACATATTCCCTACTTCTATCTACATAAGTGCTAGCTACATAAATTTCATCATATTTATTGAAGCTGAGAAGCAGAAAAGGAATTTTATATGCCTCAATAAAACTTATTCAAACTAGATGATATAAGTTAAATCTAACAAAGCCAATGGACTTTCTCCATCAGAGCAAATGTTCAAAAGAATATTGAGATAATCTTCTAAATGTCAGTGAACTTTGATTCATCTGCCCATGTAAGAAATTCATGCACCTAGAATTCACTGCAGAGTAGCTCTTGTGCTGAGAAATAGAGCAAGACTTTTCAGGAAGTTAAAACATCATTACAAATTCCGTGCTATTTGGCTTTGAGCTATAGCACATCCAAGAAAAAAAAGTCATCCTGCAATATAAGGGTGCTGCGTGATTTTTGCCACTTAATAAAATAGAACCACAGAGAAAATCAGTTTTGCAGAAAATCAATGTCATCCTCTAAACGTACTCAATCTCCTTTTCTGGGAACATTTTCTGACTTGCAACTAGGCCTTGGTGAAGCTTCTGATGATCATAGAATCAAAGTCTAACACTGCAACCTGAGTGATGCCTGGCTCACTCTCCTATAGATTGTATGTATACAACACAACTTTATGATCATATAGAAATGGTGTAAAAGATCCAGTTTAGGTTAGCTCCAAAATTAGTAAGTGTATGAATTGGAGATCCAGACTGCTTTTATTCAGGTTGCTCTTAAATCATCTCCTCTCCCTCAGTCTATGTCTATAGGTTCTTGCAATGTTCTCCACAATTTTTTGCTAATGAAGAAAATATGACTGTTAGTCTGATTCATATTTATACTCACAATATTCTGTTTCTCTCTAAATGTTCACCTATGTGCCATTAGACCCCATCTCCAGGGTGGCAGGAAGGAGTGTGAGATAGGAAAGTATTACTTGTAGTCACACCTTCAAGCAGAACGTTTGGTTGCCTCCTTTAGTTGGGATAGGTGAGGACCCAAAAATGACACATTTAGTTAAAGGAATAGATATGTAGAGTCTTCAGATTGGAGTAATGCTAACAAAAATTTTACACAAGAGAATGAATACAAGTCACTTTCTATGGATAGACCTGTATTTGTGTTTTATGTGGAAGCTCACCAAAGAATCCACAAAAACCATCTATCTTAACATAAAGTCAAGAAAAATGACAGACTCTGTGAGAGTGCCACTTTATTTCTTCAGTCACCATAGCTCTTGTTCCAAGATTACATGGCAGAGCCCAGCCATGAGTATAAGGAACAGGTAAATACATTGACTCAGGAATGTGAGATTCCCTTCACTAAGCATGGCAGGAGTAATGAGGCTGCTTGGTGCTTAGTAGTGACCCACAACAAGCCCTGATTATGGTATCACTTCACAATGGACACAGATAGATATCTGGTTAATTACACTGAACTTCTTCCACTATGGAAGTACATAGATCTTTCCCTAATAGAGTTGAGACTTATTCTACTTATAGATTTTCTTCCTTGCCTGTGACATTTCATTAAACACCAAGATATATGAACTCACTGACTGCCTTAATAACTGCAATGAAAGTCTCTTTATAGCTGTGGTTTTGTGGGAGCATGTTCTTGTTGAAAGGATTGTACAGGAGCAAGGGAAACCTCTTATCCATGCTTGGACAAGAAGCTCTAATTAAACTCAAAGCATTGCACATAAAACAGAGAACCTGAGGGTAGAAGAGGGACATATCGGAAAGAAGCCTTTCAGTGGGAGAGGATGTGTTAAAATGAAGTGGAATGTGTTAAAATGATTGAATTCTTCATGTGAATTACAACAGATCTCTATGAGTCCAATGCCAACCAGATTGACACCTTATTGATCCAGTCCTAAAGAGAAACAGCTCACACAAAGATGACCTCAGCACCTGGGATTACATGCCTTTAATCTCAGCATTAGGGAGATATATAAGATAGGAGCAAGGGCTCAATATCACTATTTATTCTCCAGCCACATTGATGGGAGGAAGCCATTCGGTCTCAGGATCCTTCAGCCATGTCAAAGAGACAGCAGTCTAAGATTTGTAGGAGCCAGGATCACTTGTCAGTCTGAGGTCAAATAAGAGCTGCTAGCAGGCTGTTTTGCTTATCTGATCTTTATTGTGAAGCTTGAACCCCAATAACTGTCTCTGGGTCCTGTTATTTTTTGAGCAACAGACTTTTTTTGAATTCATCGTCAAAATTCACAGAATAAGGAAGGCTCCTACAACTCATGAGAAGGAGGCATGAAATGTCAAGTTAAAATTATTTGAAATAATCTACATTTACAAGTAAATATAAACCAATGAGAATATTTCATTGTGCCCATAAAAAGCTCTGAGTCTTTCCTGATCCTGGTAGCTCTGCCTCCTGTATTGATGAAAGTAATGAAAAAGGAATAAAATGTATTAAAACTGTAAAATCACTGTGTCCCGGCCACTTATCACACAGTGTCAGTATGATGTGACTTTGGATGAATCATTTGTTTTGATTACTTCTGATCATCTTAACTGAAAGGATTTCAAACACCTAAACTTGGTCAACTAAAATTGACCGACAACAACAACCAAAAATCATATTCAAGTGTCCCTCAAGGACACTACCCAAAGGGGAGACTAGAGCAAATCATACAGTAGTCACAGTCACATCAATTTGTCTCTGATCTTGTAAATGTCATTTAGTTGATGGAGACTAATTCTCACATTGTTTGATTAAGCAAGTAGGCAACTAAGCAGCAATCATTCTTTGGATTTTGGTATTGACTAGGCATGGGAGCCAAGATCTGTGACTGAATTATGTAATTTAAACATTATCATAGAACTTTAGAAAAGATATCATTCCCATTTTAGAGCAAAAATATTTATAAATTAATAAATAATAAATTAGTTTACCAAGATCTCATACAGATACACAGCAGAGCTTAGGTTGAAACGTAGGGGAGTTCATCACAGTGTAGAAGCTTGGCACCCTACTCTCTCTCCTCCCTGACTACCTCAGAGCCCTCTCAGATCTCACTAAATGTACATGAAATGGAGACAGTCCATAGACCTGAATTTTGTTTTGTTGCTTGAAGTCAAGTTATTATCTCGTTCGTTATAAATTTTTCTTCTTACTCCTCCACATATCTCAAGTTCTATTAGTAGATCCCCTGTCCTCTTTTGCCCCCAAACATTTGACCATGCTTTTAATATTGGGGCATTTGTTTCAGCTTCATTCTGTTGGCTATCTCCCCTGAAATCTGTAGTGATACAATTGTGCCACAGATCAGTTGACAGCTTTATGTAGAAATTTCATGTTTGGCAGGTTTTAATCTAGAAAAGCCTGGAGGACATTTGTCATCTGCCAAGTGACGTCCTTACAGCATGTGACATGCTGTGACCTTCCATACACCCACACTGCTGGGTGTACAATTTCAATGAGAGGCACATTCTCCTTCCCTGAGGGCTATTGCTAATCTTGAGACTACACTAAAGGCTTTTAAATGTAATTTTATTCTGTCTGATAGTTATTTTTAAATATTTGCTTTCACCCTGCATTCACATGCCAAAGGCCTTGCCATGAGAACATCTGTAACTCATGCATCTGAATGGGTTTTAAATAAAATGAGCCATGCAAAACAAATTATTTATCTGTCATGTTAAGAATTAAGGTTCTGGGAGTGCAAACTTGTACAACTACTTTGGAAATCAATATGGCAGTTTCTCAGAAAATTAAGAAAATCTGCCTCAAGATCCAACTATACCACTCTTGGGCATATGCCCAAAGGATGTGCAATCACACTATAAGGACTCTTGCTCAACTATGTTCAGTTTTGTTTATAAGAGCCAGAACCTGGAAACAACCTATATGCCCCCAAACCTAAGAATGGATAAAGAAAATGTGGTGCATTTATACCATTTACACAATGTTTCTAATGCAGCTGTTAGAAACAATGGCATCAGAAAATTTTCAGGCAAATGAATGGAACTACAAAAAAATCATACTGAGTGAGGTAACCCAGACCAAGAAAGAAAAGCATAGTATGTACACTCACCCATAAGTAGATATTAGCAGTAAAGTAAAGTAAAGCCAAGCTACTATCCACAGACCCAGAGAGGCTAGGTAACAAGGAAGGCCCAAGGGGGGGGGAATGCATGAATCTCCTTACAAAGGGTAAATAGAAGAGATTTTGTGGATGGACTGGAGATATGTGAAGATGGGAAGATGGGGGATCAGCTGGGAGAGTGGGTAAAGAGTACTAAGAAACATGACTGGAAACAGTGGCATTTCAGGGTCAGGTAGAAACCTACAAGAATGACCCCAGCTAAGAATCCTAGCAATAGGGAAGACCACAGCATGAACAGGCCATCTCCTGTGATCAGGCATCACTTCAGGTGGAGAGATTATAACACCGACCCAGCAACATAACTTTTGACTTACAATCTGTTCTATCTATGGGATCTGTAAATTTGGCACAGAGATTGTGGGAGTGGCCAACAATGACTGGTTCAGTCAAATATTCATGCCATGAGAATGAGAACTTCCTGAAAGTGCCTGAAGTACCAGCCTCAAGAGGCTGGATGGTTCAGAGACTTAGGATGGAACCAGATAAGACTGGAAAAAAATGTCAATGTAATGATGCCTAATGATATTTAGCTATACTCACACATTGGTGCCTAGCACAATTATAATCAGAGACTCTTCATCCAGTAACTGCTGGAAACAAATGAGGAGACCTACAGCCAAACATTAGGCCTAGTTCATGGAATCCTGGTGAAGATAGGGAAGAAGGAATGTAGAAGCCAGAGGAACCAAGGGCATCACAGGAAACACACATAACCAACTAACCTGGGACTCATAGGGCCTCACAGAGACTGAACCTACAGTCAGGAAGTATGCATGGGACTGACATAGGCCCTCTACATGGATGTGAAACATGTACAGTTTGGTCTTCTTGTAGTACTCCTAAAAGTGTGAACAGGGACAATCTCTGACTCTTTTGTAGCCTTTTGGGACTCTATTCCAACTCATGGTGGGTTGCCATACCAAGACTTAATAAAAGGGGAGGTGCTTAGTCTTACTGAGACCTGATATGCCATGTTTTTTGACATTCATGGGAGGCCTGCATGTTTCAGAAAAGAAATTGAGGAAGAATGGATGGGTGAAGAGAATGGAAGGACAGGAGGGAAGGGAAATTGTAGCAGGGAGGTAAAATAAATGAAAACATATAAAAGTTAAATAAAATGAAAAAAATCAAGGTCCTTATGTAGTATTTCTATTTCTCTTGTTTTGTTGTTATTGTTTGTTTTTGGCTTTCATTTTTAATTTAAATTAGAAACAACTTGCTTCACCTGTCAGTCCCAGCTCCCTCTCTCTCTTCTCCTCCTCTGGCTCCAATCAGTCCCCCAACCTCCTACCCCATCCCCCATCCCCTCACCAGGAAGGATGAGGCTTACCATGGGGATCTCCAAAGTCTGTCATATCATCCAGGGCAGGGCCTAGGCCCTCCCTCATTTGTCCAGGTTGAGAGAGCATCCCTCTATGTGGAATAAACTCCCAAAGTCCATTTATATGTCAGGGATAAATACTGATCTACTACCCGATGACCCATAGATTACTGAGGTCTTCTCACTGACACCCATGTTCAGGGGGTCAGAATCAGTCCAGTGGTGGTCTCTCAGCCATTACTCTGCAGGCCTTGACTTCCACTTGTTTAGTTCAGCTGTCTCTGTGGATTTCATCAGTTCTCTTTTGGATGAAGGTTCTAGGACGGCATATAAGATAGTCATCAAAAAAGTTATCAGGGAAGGGAGTTTAAGGTAACCTCTCCACTATTTCTTAGATCACCAGTTGGTGTCATCCTTGTAGATCTCTGGAAATCTCCCTAGTGCCAGATCTCTCCTCAAACCTACAATGACTCCCTCTTTTAAGGCATCTCTCATCCTGTTCTCTATTTTTCCCCTGACTGAAACTTCCAGCTTCCCCATGTCCTCCTCTCCACTCCTCTTCTTGCCTCTCTTACTCTCCACTCCCTCTCCCCTCCCCTCATGCTCCCAATCTGCTCAGGAGATCTTGTCCCATTCCCCTTCTCCAGGGTTCCATGCATATCTCTCTTAGGGTCCTCCCTGTTTCCCAGATTATCTGGCAGTGGCATTGTAGGTTTGCAACCACCTGCTCCATGTCCAAAATCCATATATGAGTGAGTATATAACATGTTTCTCTTTCTGTGACTGAGATACCTCACTGAGGATGATTTCTTCTAATGCCACCCTTGTTTTTTGTTTTTGTTTTTTTGTTTTTCCTCTGAGTAGTACTCCATTGTGTAAATATACCACATTTTCTCTATCTACTCTTCAGTTGAGAGGCATCTAGATCGCTTCCAGGTTCTGGCTATTACAAATAATGCTGCTGTGAGCATAGTTGAACAGATGTCCTTATTGTATGAATGTGCATCATTTGAATGTTTGCCTAAGTGTGGAATTGCTGGACCTTGTGGAAGGCAGACTCCCATTTTCCTTAGAAAACTCCATGCTGATTTCCAGAGTGGCTGTACAAGTTGCTACTTCCAACAGCAGTGGAGAGTGTTCCCCTTTCTCTGCATCCTCTCCAGCATAAACTGTCATTGGTGTTTTTTACTTTAGCCATTCTATCAGGACTAAGATGGTATCTCAGAGTTTTTTGATTTGCATTTTCCTGATGGCTAAGGATGTTGAACACTTTCTTAAGTGTCTGTCAGTCATTTAAGACTCCTCTATTGAGAATTCTCTATTTAGTTCTGTACCCCATTGTTTAATTGGGTTATTTGGTGTTTAGGAGACTAGCTTCTTCAGTTCTTTGTAAGTTTTGGAGATCAGCCCTCTGTCAGATGTGGGGTTGGTGAATATCTTTTCCAATTCTGTGGGCTGCCTTTTTGTCATGTTGACTATGTCTTTTACCTTACAGAAGCTTCTCAGTTTCAGGAGTTCCCATTTATTAATTGTTGATCTCAGGGTCTGTGCTACTGGTATTTATGTGGAGCAAGCAGTCTCCTGTACCAATTCTTTCCAGGATACTTCCTACTTTCTTTTCTATGAGGTTCAGTGTGGCTGGATTTATGTCAAGGTCTTTGAGCCTTTTGTACTTAAGTTTTGTACATGGCCATAGATATGGATCTATCTGCAGTCTTCTACATGCTAGCATCCAGTTATGCCAACACCAACTATGCTTTCTTTTTTCCATTGTTTAATTTTAGCTTCTTCATCAAAGATCGGGTGTTCAGAGGTGTATGGGTTAATATCATCATGTTCCATTCTATTCCATTGGTCTACATGTCTATTTTTGTGTCGATACCAAGCTGTTTTCAGGACTATAGCTCTATAACAGAGCTTGAAGTCACAGATGGTGATGTCTCTGGAAGTTTCTTTATTGTACAGGGATGTTTTGGCTATCCTGGGTCTTTAGTTTTTGCATATACAGTTGAGAATTGTCCTTTAAAGGTCTATGAAGAATTGTACTGGGATTTTGATAGGGATTGCATTGAATCTGTAGATTGCTTTTGATAAGATTGCCATTTTTACTATGTTGATCCTACCTATTTAAGAACATAGAATATCTTTCCATTTCTTGGTATCTTCTTTAATTTCTTATTTTAGTGACTCAACTTCTTGCCATACATGTCTTTCTCTTGTTTGGTTAGAATTACCCCAGGATATTTTCTGTTGCTTGTGGCTATTATAAAGGGTGATGCTTCTCTGATTTCTTTCTCAGCACATTTATTGTCTATAGATAGTAGGGCTACTGATTTCTTTGAGTTAACCTTGTATCCTGCCACTTTGCTGAATGTGTCTATCAGCTGTAGAGTTACCTTGTAGAATTCTTCAAGTTACTTATATAGACTATCATATCATCTGAAAATAATGAAAGTTTGACTTCTTTCTTTCCCATTTGTATCCTCTTGATCTCCTTTTGTTGTCTTATTGCTCTAGCAAGAGCTTCAAGTATAATACTGAAGAGAAATGGAGAGAGTGAACAACATTGTATTGTTTCTTATTTTTGAGAAATTGACTTGTTTCTCTCCATTTAGTTTGATTTTGGCTGTTGGTTTGCTGTGGCCTTTATTTTGTTTAGGTATGTTCCTGTTATCCCCGGTCTCTCCAAGATCTCTATTATGAAGAGGTGTAGAATTTTATGAAGGACTTTTTCACATCTAGTGAGATGGCCATGTTTCAAATTGTTTATATGGTGGATTACATTGATGGATTTTTGTATGCTGAAACATCCCTGAATCCCTGGGAGGAAACCTACTTCATCATGGTGTATGATTTTTCTGATGTGTTCTTGGGTTCGATTTGCCAGAATTTTATTGAGTATTTTTGCTTCAAAGTTCATGAGGGAGATTGATCTGTAGTTTTCTATGTTAGTTGTGTGTTCATGTAGTTTGGTATTAAGGTAATTGTAGGCTCAGAAAAAGAGTTTGGCAATGATTCTTCTGCTTCTATTGTGTGGAACAATTTTGAGAGTATTGCTGTTAGCTCTTTGAATTTCTGTTAGAATTCTGTACTGAAACCATGTGGCCCTGAAGTTTTTTGGTTGGAAGACTTTTGATGACTCTTCTATTTCATTAGGGGTTATAGGACTTTTTAAATTGTTTATCTGTTCTTGATTAATTTTGGTAGGTGATATCTATCCAGAAAATTGCCTGTTTCTTTTATATTTCCAGTTTTGTGTAGTATATGTTTTCAAAGTATGACCTGATGATTTTCTGGATTTCCCTGGTGTCTCTTGTTATGTACTCCTTTTCATTTCTGATTATGCTAATTAGCATGTTCTCTCTCTGCCTTTTGGTTAGGTTGGATGATGGTTTGTTTATCTTGTTGACTTTCTCAAAGAATAAACTCTTTGTTTCATTGATTTTTTGTATTTATTTCTTTGTTTCTCCTTTATTGATTTATGCTCAATTTGATTCATTTCTGGGGTCTACTCCTCCTGGGTGAGTTTGCTTCTTTTTGTTTTAGATCTTTCAGGTGTTCTGTTAATTCTCTATTGTAGCTATTCTCTGGTTTCTTCATGTGGGCACTTAGTGCTATGAATTTTCCTCTTATAACTGCTTTCGGAGTGTACCATAGGTATAGGTTTTGGGTATGTTTTTGCCTTCATTTTCATTGGATTCTAGGAAGTCTTTGATTTCTTTCTTTCTTCCTTCCTTTCTTTCTTCATTTATCCAGGAGTGATGTATTTGAGCATTGTCCAATTTCCATGTGTTTTCAGGCTTTCTGCAATGTCTGTTGTTGTCTAATTCTAATTTTAAGCTGTGGTTGTCTGATAAGATACAAGGGGTTATTCCAATTGATTTTTAAAACTGTTGAGGCTTGGAGTACAGGGAAGTAGCTGTCCCTCAGGCAGCATCAGGTAAACAGGCCAGCTTCCGGGCCTGTGTTCCAGAGCCTGCAGATCGCCTGGGAACTGCACAGAGCTCCCAATCCCGGCGGGAGCCAAGCACCCCAGACTCCAGATCTTCTCTCCCACCAATGAGACAAGGAAACTAGAGGAGCCAGGGAGACCAAGGGAGTAGCTGTTCCGGATCAGGTACAACAGGACCCAGCATAGGATCCTCCTCCATTGCTGGTGGGAGTGCCAACTGGTTCAGCCACTTTGGAAATCAGTATGGAGATTCCTCAGAAAAATGGGAATAAACCTACCACAAGACCCAGCAACTCCACTCTTAGGCATATACCCAAAAGATGCCCATTCATACAACAAAGATGTCTGTTCCACTATGTTCATAGCAGCTTTATTTGTAATAGCCAGAACTTGGAAGCAACCTAGATGTCCCTCAACCAAAGAGTGGATAGAGAAAATGTGGTACATCTACACAATGGAGTACTATTCAGCAGAAAAAAATAATGGAATCATGAGATTTGCAGGCAAATGGATGACACTAGAAGAAACCATCCTGAGTGAGGTAACCCAGTCACAAAAAGAGAAACATGGCATGTACTCTCTCATATATGGATTTTAGACATAGATCTGGGGAGTGCCAGCCTACAATCCTATGGCCAGACAGTCTGGGAAACAGAAACTACATTTAGTGGCTGGTTAAGTACTGAGCTGAACTCAAGAAAGCCAGTATCAGAGAGGGAGGACTGATGATCAAAGGGATTAAGACTGGGCTGGTTGAACCCCCAGAAACAGCTGACCAGACAAAGGTTAACTCTTGAATCCCAGGCATCAGCCTGGGAATCCAGCATGGGACTGATCAAGACCCCCTGAATCTGGGTGTCCGTGAGGAGGCCTAGGTAATCTATTGAGCTTGGACAGCAGATCAGTACCCATCCCAAGTATACACACGGACTTTGGACTCCCATAGAACAATTTGAGGTGCACTCTCACCCTGAACTCTTGGGGAAGAGTCTAGGCCCTGCCCTATATGAAATGACAGACTATGGACACCCCCATGGAGGGCCTCACCCTCCCTGGGGGAACGAGGGGATAACGGGGGGGATGGAGGGAGGGCACGGGAGGAGGGGAGGGAAAGGGAGAGGGACCTGGAACTGACTTGTGAAGCAACCTTGTTTCTTATCTAAATTTAAAAAAAAAGAATAAAAAAATCTGTTGAGGCTTGCTTTATTGCCAAGTATGTGGTCTATTTTAGAGAAGGTGACATGTGAGGCTGAGAAGAAGTTATAGTCTTTTGTGTTTGGATAGAATATTCTGTACATATTTGTTAAAACCATTTGGGTCATAACTTCTGTTAGTTACTTTGTTTCTTTACTAAGTTTCTGTCTTGTATTCCTGTCCAGTGGTGAGAGTGGGGTGTTGAAGTCTCCCACTCTAATTGTGTGTGGTTTCATGTGTGATTTGAGTTTTAGTAATTTTTTTATAAATGTGGGTACTTTTCTATTTGGGGCATAGATGTTCAGAGTTGAGACTTTATCCTGAAGGATTTTTCCTGTAATGAATAGTAAATGACCTTCTTCATCTCTTTTGGTTATTTTTAGTTTGAAGTCTAATTTGTTAGAATTTATGATAGCTATACCTGCTTGCTTCTTAGGTCCATTTGATTGGAGACTCTTTTCCCAACCCTTAACTCTGAGGTAACATCTCTATTTGAAGATGAGATATGTTTCTTGTATGTAGCAGAAGGAAGCATTATGTCTTTGTATCCTTTCTTCCATTCTGTTAGTCTGTGTCTTTTTATAGGTGAGTTAAGACCATTGATATTGAGGGATATTAATGATCATTGTTTGTTGATTCTTGTTTGTTTTGGATTCATTTTTGGTGGTGGTATTGTGTGTGAGTTTTTCCCTTATTTCTGGCTTTTGGTAAAGTGAGATCTATTGCCTATGTTTTTGTGAGTGTAATTAATTTCCGTGGGTTGGAGTTTGCCTTCCAGAACTTTCTGTAGGACTGAATTAGTGGATATGTATTGTGTAAATATGATTTTGTCATGTAATATCTTGTTTTCTCCATCTATAGTGATTAAGAGTTTTTCTGGATATAGTAATCTCAGCTGGATTCTGTGGTCTCTTAGTGTTGAAGGACATCTATCCAGGACCTTCTGACTTTCAGAGTTTCCATAGAGAAGTCAGGTGTAATTCTGGTAGGTTTGCCTATATGTGTTACTTGGCCTTTTTCCTTCGATGCTCTTAATATTCTTTCTTTGTTCTGTATATTTGGTGTTTTGATTATTATGTGGCTAGGTGACATTTTTTTGTTCCAGTCTATTTCTTGTTCAGTAAGCTTCTTTTTCTTTCATAGACATGTCCTTCTTCAGGTTGGGAAGGTTTTCTTCTACGATTTTGTTGAATATGTTTTCTGCACCTTAGAGCTGAGCTTCTTCACCTTCTTCTATCTTTTATTCTTAGGTTTGGTATTTTCAAGGTGACCTATATTTCCTGGATATTTTGGGTTAAATATTTGTTGGATTTAAGATTTTCTTTGGTCGATGAATCTATTTCCTCTAGTTTGTCTTCAGCGCCTGAAATTCTGTCTTCCAACTCTTGTATTCTGTTGGTTATGCTTGCATCTGTAGTTCCTGGTCATTTACTCAGCTTTTCTATTTCCATCATTCCCTGAGTTTGTCTTTTCTTTACTGTTTCTATTTCAGTTTTCAGTCTTGAACTGATTGAGTTGTTTCCTTAATCTGTTTGTTTTTTCTTGGCTTTCTTTAAGAGATTTGTTGATTTCTTGCTTTTTTTGTAATGGATACATTTCTTTTTTAAAATTATTTTATTTAATGTAAATTAGCAACAAGTTTGTGTCACATGTCAAACCCAGCTCCCTCTCCCTCCCCTCCTCTCCAGCCCCCTTTAACCCTTCCCCAATCCCTCCTCCAATCCCCACTCCACTCTCCAAGGAGGTTGAGGACCTTCATGGGGGATCTCAAAAGTTTGTCATATGATCTACAGGAGAGTCTAGGTGGAGAAAGCATCCTTTCACGTGGAATGGACTCCCAAATTCCATCTGGATGACAAGGCTAAATTGAGATATATTATCTGAGGCCCCAGTGAATGCTGAGGCCTCATCACTGATACCCATATTCAGGGTGTCTGGATCAGATTTCTGGCCTCTCAGCTATGAGTCTGGGGGCTATGATCTCTCCCTTGTTCAAGTCAGATGTTTCTTTGGGTTTTCCCAGCCAAGTCATAAAACTTTTGCTTATCACTCCTCCCTCTCTGTCACTGGATTCCAGGAGTTCAGTTCAGTGTTTAGCTCTGGGTGTCTGCCTCTGCTTCCTTCAGCCACTAGGTGAAGGCTCTAGGGTGGCATACAAGGAAGTTGTCAATCATGTTATCGTGCAAGGGTTTTTAAGGTAGCCTCTCCAGTACTGGTTAGATTGCCTGCTGTTATCATCCTTATAGGTCTATGGACATCTCCCTAGTACCAGATGTCTCTTCAAATCTATAATGGCTCCTTCTATTATGGTATCTCTCATCCTTCCCTCCTCCATTCTTCCCCCTACTCAACTATCCTGATCCTCCATGTCTTCCTCTCCCTCCTATTCACCCCCTCTCTTTCTCCCAGCTTCCTCACCCCACCCCACTGTCCTGTGCTCCCAATTGCCTCAGAAGAATCTGTCCTGTTCCCAGAGTAACCTGTTTCTCTGGGTTACCATGCATATCTCTCTTAGGGTCCTCCCTGTTTCCCAGATTCTTTGATTGGAAATTGTTGGCTGGCACTAACCTGTTTCAGGCCTAAAATCCATATATGAGTGAGAACATACCATGTTTGTCTTTTTGTGACTGGGTTACCTACCTCATGATGGTTTCTTCTAGTGCCATCCATTTGCTAGCAAATTTCAAGATTCTATTGTTTGTTTCCGCTGAGTAGTACTCCATTATGTAAATGTACCACATTTTCTCTAGCCACTCTTCAGTTGATGGGCATCTAGGTTGCTTCCAGATTCAAGCTATTACAAATAATGCTTCTATGGACATAGTTGAACAGATGTCCTTTTTGTATGAATGTGCATCATTCCAAATCTTCCAACCCCCCCTTCCAGATAACTCTTTCCATTTTCTTTTCAGAAAAGAACAGGCCTCCATGAGACAACAGTCAAACAGGATAAAACAAGATGAAATAAGACAAAGAAAAAGAGTCTCAAGAGCAGGCAAAAGAATCAGAGACATACCTGCTCCCACTGTAAGGAGTCCCACAAAACACCAAGCTAACAGACATAACATATATGTAAAAGAGTATACAATGTAACTTGATCCTGTATGTCTCTTCTCTGTCTCCAGCTTCAACTGAGGCTTATGCCTGAGCTAGAGCTATGACCACAGCCTTACTTTGAGTCTTGGGCCTTAAACCTGTGACCCTTAGGAAAGTAGCCACAAACCTGATTCCCAAGTTTGGGATAAGCAATAAAAACAAGTTCGTGAATTTTTTGGTTGTGACCATTTGGCATCTTGGGATTAAGGGCCTTATGTTTTGTGAGTGCCTTGATAGTGACAGCATGTGCACTCATCATCTTCACATTGTTTGACTGCATCTTCTTCAGGCCATTCTGAAGGCAGTATTTAAAAGAGTCTGCCTGGCCTAAGATAAATGACAAATATGTATTTATTTGGGAAACCCACAAATAATAGTAAATAACTGCCATGGTCTTTCTGCTCCAGAAAACACAGCCTCTGTACTTCTGATACTCTCACTGCAACCCAAAAGAATGAGCCAGCCCCTCCTCTACCTTATAAGGAGTCATGTCTGCACACCTGAAGCCATGCCCACTGGGTGTGACCACCAATGCAAGTTCACTGGCAAAGCAAGATGTCACTATACCTTTCTCATTGTATTTCTTGACAAAGCTCATGTTCCTCAGTAACTTGGAGTTGATTCCCCTCAGGTGATTCAGATTGTTTTGAAGGTTTTTATGGATGCAATTTCTGTACTTTTTTTATAGACTGGTTGTGTATGGTGTGGTTCTTTGACATGACCACGTCTTCATTGTAACCTATTGCCCCCAAAGCGCCTAGGACTGTACCAGAGAACACAAGGTGTAATAGCTTTTTAGTAACTTCTTTAGTGATTTCTATTTATCAGAGCATCTTCACGTGGAGACAACATGAATTTTCCATTTTGATGTCCTTTATATAAATGTCAAAAAATTTCTCTATTTCTTTTGGATAATCAAGTTAGCTGGCAAGTATTGCTCCTAAAAATGTTGAGCATTGATTTGCAAGTTTGTGTTATTAATTACAATGTCTTCCTCTTCCTCTCTGAGTGTATACTTTTGAATTTTTCCACTCGTGTACCAGCCTAAGAGTTTGTCAATTTTGTTCCTAGTTTAGAAGAGTCAGCACTTAGGTTTGTTAACTTTCTATTATTTACATTCTCATTTACACTTACTTGACTTGATTTTGTTTTTCTAGTTACTTGACACAAAACAGCATGCTTTCATTCAATATCTTTGTTTGTTTAATAGGTACCAAATATAAACAACTTGTGTGCCACTGGCTACATTCCTTAAGTTTTAGTAATGCATGTGTATGTTTTCAATGGTATCAAGACTTTTAATATTTTCTTTCTTGATTTCTTCTTCAATTCATTTGCTATTGAAGTGTGACTTGATTATTTTCCATTCATTTTATGGTTTCCTTGCTAGTGATTTTCTTACAGTACAGTTTCAATTTGTTTTGTGACTATCTGATTATGTATACTGGAGAACATTCCATGTGATAATGAAAAGAATGTATGTTCTGGATCTGTTGTATGTAATGTGTGTAACCATTTGCTATGATTACTTTGAATAATCATTCTGTCCCTCTGCCATTCTCAAGCTCTTATTGAACTCCAACAAGACAAATATTTGACCTTTCAATATTAGCTCAAGATTCTTGAGTTCCTGTGAGTTTTTTTTTCATTCTTTCTGATTGTTTTTTTTTCAAATAGCTTGTCTTTGCACCCAATATTTTCATAACTATTTGGCCCAGGATGCTGATGGCATCTATCATTATTTCAATTTCCTTATGCTTAATGTTTTGAACTTATCATAATGTTTTACACTTTGATTTTTAAATTGATTCTATCCTCCCTGTTAAAATTTTGAATTATTTCTCAGTCTTTTCTTTTTTATATATTTTATTTTTAAATGTAAATTTAAATTAGAAACAAGGTTGCTTCACATGTCAATTCCAGGTCCCTCTCCCTTTCCCTCCCCTCTTCCCGTGCCCTCCCACCAACCCCCCCAATATCCCCTCATTTCCCCAGGGAGGGTGAGGCCCTCCATGGGGTGTCCATAGTCTGTCATTTCATCAAGGACAGGGCCTAGACCCTCCCCCCAAGAGTCCAGGGTGAAAGTGCATCTCTCATTGTTGAGATGATATTACTACTAACATGTTACTGTTTCGGTACTAAAAAATGGCACAAGCTCAGTTTATTCCTAAATTCACAGAATGACTCAGAGACTACCGAGAAGTGTAGTCCATGCCTCTGAATTTCTTCTTGGAACAACAGTAGAACATATGCCTCATACACAGTTCCCTAGGGTTGGGCAATGTAGGGCTCTATCTGTCTCTAAACTGTCCACCCTGATCAGTGAGGCACTTCAATGACATGTGCCCTGAACTGATTACTGTGAGCTGCTTGAGGCTGAAATTAACTCCCAAGAAGGTTTTAGTCTGCTACATGTGATGCATAATTGAATGAATATGATAAATTAGGTATGCATGCTTCCATGTGTCAATGGGGTTGTTCTTGAGGTTCTATGCAGAAGCACTAATCAAGAGATGAACTTGTTTTGATGTGGCCAGTATTAGGTGTCTCTGAATTCCAAGCCATGTTTTTGTGATAGCTACCTTTTAATAACTCCAGTGAATGTAGTGTTGCTTCCCAAAGTTAGAGTAGTGTTGGTGAAGAGTGCTTGTTTGTTTTATTTGCCATAATGCTGATGCTGAGCTGGGTCATGCTTGAGTCTCATAGCTGCAAGGTACTGGATTGTTTATCTAAGGAATAGAAATGGGCCCATTGTATTTGATGGAGGTAATGGAGTCAAAACGGTGAGCCTATCCAATAAGGATACATGTTTCTGCTTGATACTTGTGCTAGTGTAGAGAGTCCATCAATAAACGTTGGCCTGATGATATTTGTCCTGCCTTAAATAGAGGGATGTTATTTAGGACAGCCATTTAGTCACGAAATTGACATTAAAGTGGATCCTAGCAGAGATCGACTTCTATAGACTGGTGCAATCTCAGGATGGAGTGGTTCCTTAAGATTTTTCTAAAGCACAGAATAATACAGGTTGAAATTCAAGTGTTTCATTTATGCCATAGTAAGTCTAGTTGTGCTATAGATGCAAAACCCTTTGTTTATGGCCTATGTCTGGTCTCACCACAGCAGTCTTAGCTCTCAGTCCTAAGACAAAGTCCACCGTAGCTTTGTGAATCCTTCCCAGTCCATGGAGTCTTGTTACCTCCATGCTGTCCAAGGAAGAACACAGGCAGCTACATAATGGATTTCTAACAGTTGTTGGTAAATGCTGCCCTGGGGACTAGAGTGGTATCACTGTATTTGTACCATGTTTTTCTGTGACAAGACTTCTAGGTTTCAAGTAGAAGAAGTGAGCTTCATTTCCTCTCCTTTTCCTAGGTGGAAGGCATCCTTCTGCATCCCTTTAGAGTTGAGGGAGAAGCAATGCTTTCCTTACTGATTTCTGTATTGCTTGTCATAGTGACTGGGTTCCCTTGGCTTTAGTAAAGAAGTCTTGTGAGTGTTTCATAGGAAACAAATATGACAATGGTAACTTTTGCTATGAATATAACAATTTTCATTTTTGTAATCTAATCATATGTATTTTCTTTTTGGTTTGATTTTATCTGCATGGTGTGTATCCATCATAACTGTGATTTTGAGAAGAAACTAAATGTAACTGATACAATTTCTGTCTTTTTTAGTTTTACATATAAATTCTGTAAGTTTTAAATTATTTAATCTATTTTTCTTTCTTTTTTATGTGTATCCCAGGGTGGCTTTGAACCTGTGATCCTCTTGCCTCTACATCCTTCAACAAATCCTACTGGTGTGTGCCACCACAACAGGCTAATCTATTTTTAAATGACAAATATTGCAGAAAATATTCATTTAAAAGCTTCTGTGATTTGCCAAATGATGATGGTGTGTGATTTATGTCATTATCTAATCTAGAATGTTTTTAGTATGAAAATAGTAATTCTTAGAGCAGTGGTTCTCAATCTTCCTAATGCTGCAATCATTTAATACAGTTCCTCAAATTGAAATGATCATAGAATTAAAATTATTTTTGTTGCTAGTCCACACCTGTAATTGTTATGAAGCATAATGCAAATAACTGATATGGAGGATATCTGATATGAGATCCTTGTGGGACTGTGACCCACAGGTTGAGTACCACTGAATTTGAGAAATGCCCAATTGAAAAGGGTTCACCCTAAAGGTGAGAATAGATGCCAAAGATGAGGTCTTGATGTGTGTGGCTAATTGACATATCTGTGTAGCCCACTTTCTCCTTAATATGTTTGGATATGTCTAGCATCCCTTTTACCTGCTACTAATTGAATTTCAGTATTACCTCAACTTCAAAGGCAGACAGTACCTCAGAATTAAGGGTTGGGCAAAGATTTTATAATCAAGGGGACCCAAGAAACAAGTCAGTGTAGCAATCCTAATAGCTGACAAATTAGATGTTAACTAAAAACAACCAAAAGAGATGAAGGAGGTAATTTCATATTCATAACAGGAGAAATCCATCAAGATGAAGTCTCAATCCTGAACAAATATGCACCAAATACAAAGGCATCCACATACATAAAGGAACGTTAATAAAGCTCAAATCACACATAAAACCTTACACACTTATAGTGGGAGACTTCAACAACTCACCCTTGCCACTAGAGAGGACCACCAGAGAGAAACTTAACAAAGAATCAAAGAAACTAATAGAAATTATGACTCAATTGGGTTTAACAGACATCTATAGAACATTCCATCCAAGAACAAAAGAATATACCCTCTTCTCAATGCCATATGGATCTTTCTCTATAATCTACCACATACTTGGCAACATAGCAAACCACAACAGGTACAAAAAAGTTGGAATAACCCCTTGTATCTTATCAAACCACCATGCTTTAAAGTTAGAATTTGACAACAACACAAATTGCAGAAAGCATACAAACTCATGGAAATTGAGCAATGTGTAATTGCACCATTCCTGGGTCGAGGAAGAAACAAAAAAGAAATTGAACACTTCCTAGAATACAATGAAAGTGAAGACACGACATATCCAAACTTATATGGAACACTTTGAAAGCAGTGCTAAGAGGAAATTTTATAGCACTAAGTGCCCAAATGAAGAAGTTGGAGAATCGTCACACTAGAGAATTAACAGCACAACTGAAAGTGCTAAAACAGAAAGAAGCAAACTCACCCAGGAGGAGTAGATGGCAGGAAATAATCAAATTGAGGGCTGAAATCAATAAAGTAGACATTATGAAAACAATACAAATAATCAATGTCATAAAGACTTGGTTTTGGAGAAAATCAAAAAGATAGACAAACATTTATCTAAACTTACCAAAAGGCAAAGCGTGAACGTGTAAATTCACAAAATCAGAAATGAAAAGGGGGACATAACAGTGGACACTGAGGAAATCCAGAGAATCATCAGGTCATACTTTGAAAACCTGTACTCCACAAAATTCGAAAATCTAAAGGAAATGGACAATTTTCTGGATATATATCACTTAACAAAATTAAATCAAGAACAGATAAGCAATTTAAATCAACATATAACCCCTAAGGAAATAGAAGCAGTCATCAAAAGTCTCCTAACCAAATAAAGCCCAGGGCCAGATGGCTTCAGTGCAGAATTCTACCAGATTTTCAAAGAACAGCTAATACCCATTCTCCTGAAACTATTCCACACAATAGAAACAGAATGGTCATTGTCAAACTCTTTTTATAAGGCTACAATTACCTTGATACCCAAGCCACACAAAGACACAACTAAGAACATTGAATGAAAAAAACAATCAACAAAATAGTGGCAAATTGAATATAAGAACACATCAGAAAAATCATCCACCATGATTACGTAGGCTTCATCCCAGGGATGCAGTTATGGTTCATCATATGGAAATTCATCAATGTAATCCACCATATAAACAATCTGAAAAAAATCACATGATCATCTCATTAGATGCTGAAAAATCCTTTGACAAAATCCAACACTCCTTCATGATAAAGGTTTTGGAGACATCAGGGATAATAGGATCATACCTAAATATAGTAAAAGCAAACCAACAGTCAACATCAAACTAAATGGAGAGAAACTCAACATTATTCCTCTAAAATCAGGAATAAGACAAGGCTGTCCTCTCAGCGGGGAAAAAAAACAATGGAATCTTGAAATTTGCAGGCAAATGGATAGAAGTAGAAGAAACCATCCTGAGTGAGGTAACCCAGTCACAGAAAGAGAAACAAATGTGGTATGTACTAACACATATGCAGATTCAGAAAGAGAGCAAAGGATTACCTGCCTACAATTCAAACCACCAGAGAAGCTAGGAATCAAGGAGGATCCTAAGAGAGACATACATGCTCCTCCACCCCCTACCACTGGAGAATGGGAAAGGGACAAATGGGCAGCATGTGGGGAGTGGAGTTAGGAGAAAGAGAATGGGAGAAGAGCAGGGATGGGAGGACATGAGGGAGCAAGAAGATTGAGTAAGGGGACGAATAGAAGAGAGAAGGAAAAGTGATACCATAGTAGAGTGAGTCATTATAGGTTTAAAGAGAAATGTAGCACTAGAGAAATGTCCAGAAATCTACAAGTTTGACTCCAACTAATAATCTAAGCAATAGTGGAGAAGCTACCTTAAATGGTCTTCTCCAATAATAAGATTGATGACTACCTTATATGCCATCCCAGATCCTTCATCCAGTAGCTGATGGAAGCAGAAGCAGACACCCACAGCTAAACACTTAACTGAACTGGAATCCAGCTGCTGAGAGGGAGGAGTGATGAGCAAAGGGGTCAAGACAAGGCTGGAGAGACCTACAGAAACAGCTGACCCAAACAAGAGGGAGCTAGGTTCCCAGACTGATAGCTGGGAAATCAGCATAGAACTGACTCAGACCCCATGAACGTGGGTGTCAGTTAGGAGACCTGGGCAATCCATGGGGCCTCTGGCAGTAGATCAATATTTATGCCTAGCACAGGAATGACTTTGTGAGCCCACTCCATATAGAGGGATACTCTCTCAGTCTAGGCACATGGGGGAGGGCCTAGGCCCTGCTCCAAATGATATGACAGACTTTGAAGATACCCCATGGAAGGACTCACCCTCCCTGGGGAGCAGAGAGGGGAAAGGATGGAGGTTGGTGGGGGCAGGGGAGGAGGGGAGGGAGGGGCAACTGGGATTGAGATGTAAAACAACCTTGTTTTTAATATATATTAAAAAAAATGCTTGTTAATGCTAGAGAAGCAGGAAATGCCACAGAAAATAAAATACCACAATATGTAAGGGACACAGATTGGAAATTTTTATTACAAACCTATGTTAATTATCACAGATGTATATAATGACAATCATTGAATAAAGAGGGTATGTATTTGAAATCCAGCAAGGAGGAATATATGGGAAGGAAGAAGTGATATAATGATATTATTTTCTGTGGAATATATGAAATAAAATAACAATTATGGAAAATGTTTGCTAAGCATATTGAGATGATTTTATGAATCAGATGTTTCTGAGTCCCCTGTAAGGCAGCCGTGTTTGTTTGTCCATTGAATGTTTGATGACACTTTGAGATCACACTTTCCCAGTTTCATAGAGCCTCAGCAGGAGCCACACCTAGAATCCATGCTGTCAGACCTGGACAAATGCTTGGTGAGATGTGCTTACACACAAGGGAATAACATAGGAAAAATCGTATTCTAATGGATTGGATTTCATGCATTTTTATCTAAGAAGATACTGGTATTACTGATGTATACTAATATCAAGAAATCAATTGCTTTCATAACAGTTTCAGCTTTACATTAAAGTCATGAGGATAGTAAGAGCTATAATCTTCCGTTCAGTTCCTCATCATGACAGCAACTCTGGTTAATATAGTACATTCGTCATGACTAATGGACCATTACTGATGTTATTATCTATTATTTCATTAATTTTGCTTTTATTCAAAGATAATATTTTTCTATAAATTGTACTTATTACTATAAATAGAATAAATAAACAAGAAGCAAATGTGAATTTAAAGTGACACTGACTAACTGTGTCTATATATATAATAATCTTATCTATCTTCAGTGATTTTTCTTTAGTGAAAGAAATTTAATACGAATGCATTTATCTTTCATGTTTATAAAAACTGTCACACTGTTCATGCTGCCAGAATTTAATCATATGACTTGTTATTTTGCTAAAATATCTTGTTAATGTATAACTTCAGTACTAACAAGTAGAAGTTTAATTTACAATAAATTTAGGAACTACACTAATATATATTTTGCAATCTAAGAACCTGACAAAAGATCATGTTGGTAGAGCCCTGTTTTGAGCCATCGTGTCTCTGCGTGGTGCCTCTCAGCTGAGGGATGTCAGAACAGCATGGCTGAAAGGCCACTCGGTTTCATAACCAAGTAAAAGCAGAAAGCACCGCGGAACATCTGTGTTAAGTAACTTTTATGAATGCACCTATTTTTCTTTTAGGAGTTATTGCTTAGTTCTCCTATTTTAAAGTGTAGTTCTTAGAGTCTGAAAGGGCAAGAACACTTGTTGCCAAGATTTTACTGTTATTATGGGTAAGTCATTAAATTTTTCTATTCCTACAGGCAGGATTGGGATAATCACATTGATTATAGTTTGTGGATAGAAATAATATGCTAAGAGTGCACCCTTAGAAAACTGAATGTGACACAAACCCAGGACACTTTTGGAAATTGTGTGCTCTATAGCAACTTAGTGTGAATTTTTATACAAGCACTGTTTTATTAATTATATAAAATAGAAAAAATAAATAATATGCTAATTACCAAATGATCTGCTACAGAGCAAAGGCTGATAATAATAACAGAAATGATAACCACCATATTTAGTTTCACAATAACTGTGTTTACCAGAGGATGGCATGGCAGAGAAGTGTTAAATCTCATTTCTAGTCTTCTATTTCATTTGGGTTTTTCCTTTTCATTAAATTAAAGAAATACTTTATTAAAGTGTATATGCAATAAATTTATTACATTATAAGCATTATTATATAAAGTTATCATAATCATTGCTGTATGGTAAAGTAGCAAGGAATAATAATAGTATACATGGAATAAAGACTAGATGCCTCTTATGAACTTATATGCTTCAAATTCCTAGCAACTTGAACTATATCTACTAAGTCCCCAATCCTACACTTTCCCTCTTCAGCATCCACTGATGGTCAACTTCTCTGACAGACAGAATTGTATCCCCACCAAACTTCTGAGAAGAGCATTCACTTGAAAACTAACTGCATTTGGGATTATGGGCCATTAAGAAGCAGTTAGATTCAGTGAGGCATCAAAGTCATCCTTTGATCCAATAAGGTTACATCCTTATAAGAAGAGGTACAGACAGAGGAAAGGGCTTGTGAGAACACAGTGGGAGTTTAATAGTCTCCAAGCTGGGAAGAGACGACCCAGCAGAAACCAGCTTTGTAACTGAAAAATTCATTTTAATTATTTAAGTGGACACTCTATTCTATGTGTTTTTATTATGGCACCCAGAAGAAACTAATATACACGCTGTGCTCTTCATTCAGTTTAACTTTCACAATCATCCATAGCGATCATTTCATGGTAACTCTTGAACTTCCTTGTCCTTTACCTGCCTTGAAGGAGAAATACGAGTCCAATCTAGGGTTTCTCACCATTTGCTGGTTATCTTCAAAGTGAACTTAACTAGAGAAAATGGCACATGCCTGACATTCATGGTGATACAAGTCAAATGAACATAGGAGCTCCCAAGGAATGAAACCCTCTTCCCAGTCTGTTTACTCTCTGTAGTTTGTGAGCTTTGTGGGTAGTCACTACCCAGCTCTCAAATAAATGCAGGGTCACTTATTCTTAGTTATGAACCCCTAGCATTAGCTTGGATTGTTTCTAGTCACTGTAGAAGTAGCATGTTGCGGGAATATATGCTGTCCATTTTCTCATTATGTACCTTCAAATTATATTTTAAAGAAAAGCTTAGGGTGAAAGAAAAGGTAAAACATATTCAGTAAATACAAAGCAAATATCCCGTAAAGTCTGTGAATATGACTGTGCTTATGAGATCTCATTTACTGAAGCTGACATGACAAGTATTTCAATGTTATGACTTAACAGTATGGAACTTGGTCTCATAAGTAATATGAGCACAAAGGGACATTTTTATGTAGATGAGATGACAGAGAATTAGATCAATAATAATTCCAAGAATAAGAGATACTGTAAGGTGGTATAGTAGAGTTGACTTGAGAATACTATCAATCTCTTGACTTAGATTCTTAAAAAAAACCCTATTTCTTGACTTCACACTACTTGCTACAAAGAAAATAATAGCAGTACTCTTAATGACTTTAAAATTATATATTATAAAACATATTCTAGCTTTATCAATACATACTTTAGAAATGTTTGTAGGAGTATAATATGTTTAGATTCATATTGTGAAGTGATTACTATAATTAAGCTAATCAACAGCTCTATTAACTGGTATAGTTGCAATTGCATATTTGTATGTACATAAGGATATGTGTATTAAAAATATTGAACTATATATTTAACTGTAGTCATTACACTGTAATCACATATCTAGAACATGATGGCCCCATATATCTTAGACTTTGTAACTTTTGGCCAATATTTCTCTGTTTCCTGTATTGATTTTATACTGCATCAAATTATTTCAGTTAGCATAGTACTTCCCAGTTCCCCATGCTGTTAAGAAAGGTTGACTTCATTCTATATGTGCCTACCACATTCTTTTTTCCACTCACTCATCAAAGCATAGCTAAGCTGTCCTGTGTCTTGCTTGTTGTAGAAAGGATTGTTATAGAATGTAGTTACTTCTTTTTTTTATAATGTTTCCATTCCATATGACATTATACCCAGAAGGAGGACTGATGAATCAGGTAGTAGGTAGTTCTTTTTGAAGCTTTAATCAAACCTCTGAGACATTTTCCACAGTGGATAAAACCACTTTACATACAAGTCAGTAGTATACCTTCTCTTTGATCTTTGATCTACATCATCACACTTACTATTTTTTTCTTAAATAACCACACCAAAGGGTGTGAATTGATAATCTTGAGTCAAAATTCACCTGATTACAGACAAGCAGCACTTTTTCCTAGACCTTTTTTAAGGCATATTTTTCCTATTTAGAGTTTTTATTAATTTATTTTGTAGAGGCGTGATATGTGTATAAGTATAGGTAGCACAGAGTTCTCATGGAGGTCTGAGCACTCCTCACAGGAACTGGTTCACTCCTTCCATTATGTAGGATCTGTGTATAAAACTTCTGTCTTAGACTTGGTGACAGGGGCCTTTACCTTCTGAGCTATAACACCAGGCCACTCTTTTATGCCTTTTTTTGAGAAATTCTATTCATATCCTTTGCCCTTATTTCAATTGGATTTTTAAAATAAATTTTGTTTTTAAATTCCTTAGTTTCTTGGATTATTTTCTCGGATATATCAAAAAATACTAGATATTTGATGTCTTGGATGAAATATTAAGCTCTTTTCCCATGCTAAATATTGCTTTTTCCATTCTATCATTTCCTCTGACATGTAGAAGCATTGCAGTCTAATATAGTGACACAAGTTTTTGTTTTTATTGTCTGTGATTCTGGTGCCCACACACCCTCCAACCCCCACCCCCACCTCTGCTCAAAGTCATTGCATAGACTAACTTCAAGAAGAAGCTTGTACTTAGGGCTTCTTTTAGTACAGTTTTATTGTTTTAGATTTTGTGCTCCAAATTAACTCCACTTTTGGTCTACAGAAGTGAAAGAGTGTCCTATTTTAACCTGTGTCTGAATAATCAGCATTCTAAACAGCATGTCTGGAAGAGTCTGTCCTGTTCTCTTTGAGCATTATTTTTTTGTAAATTTGTCAGAGATGGCTGTCGCATGCAGATTTCTTTCAGTCTCTCTTTTCCATCAACCACTTCATTTGTTTACTGCTTTATTTACAATAGCTCTGTCAAATAACATGAAATTAGCAAATATGATACTGCCAGCTGTCTTCTTTTAACTCCAAATTTTCTTTAGTGTCCAGAGTCTTTATCGTTCTTTGTAAATTTTTTCTCAATATATGCTTTTATTTAAATTAGAAACGTGAATGTTTCACATTCTCCCTCTCCTACCCCTCCTCCCTTGTCCCTCCACCCGCCCCTCAGGCCCCCACCCAATCCCCATATCATTTCTCAGGGAGGGTGAGACCCTCCTTGGAGGGGGGACCTCTAAAATCTGTCATTTCATCCTGGGCAGGACCTAGGCCCTTCCCCATGTGTCCAGATTGAGAGAGCATCCCTCTATTTGGAATGGGCTCCCAAAGCTCATTCATAAACCATGGTGAACACTGATCTACTACCCAAGGCCCCAGTGATTTCTGTGGCCTTCTCCCTGGCACTATATTCATGGAGTCTGGATCAGTCTCCTGTTTCCCTCTCAGCCATGAGTCTAGGATTCAAGAGCTCCTCCTTATCTGGTCAGCTCTCTTTGTGGGTTTCATCATCATGGACTTGACCCCTTTGCTAATCACTCCTCCATCTCTGTCACTAAGTTCTAGGAGTTCAGTTCAGTGTTTAGCTGTGGGTATCTGGCTCTGCTTCCATCAATCCCTGGATAAAGGTTCTAGGATGGCATATAGGATAGTCATCAACCCTATCATCAAGGAGGGGATATTAGTGTAGTCTCTCCAACATTGTTTAGGATGCCAGTTGTTATTATCCTTCTAGATCCCTTGAGATCTCACTAGAGTCAGCTCACTCCTCAAGCCTATAATGATTCAATCTATTATGGTATCTCTCGTCCTGCTCTCCTATATCCTTACCTCAACTCAACCTTCCTGCTCCCCCAAGCGTTCTTCTCCCCTCCTCTTATCCCCCTCTGTTTTTCTTGGCTCCCTCTCCCCTCCCCTAATATTCCCAGTGTGCACTGGGATTGTAGGCTGACACTTCCCTGTTCCATATCTAAAATCCATATATAGTGTGTACATACCATGTTTCCATGTTTGTCTTTTTGTGTCTGAGTTACCTCACTCAGGATGGTTTCCTCTAATGCCATTCATTTGCCTGCAAATTTCAAGATTCCATTGTTTTTCCCTGCTGAGTAGTACTCCATTGCGTAAATGTACCACATTTTCGCTATCCACTCTTCAGTTGTGGGGCATCTAGCCTGAATAGAGGAGGACTGGTCTTCGGTCAAGGATATACAAGTAGCTGTGCTCCCCTGCTAGAACCTCCAAACAAGCTCTCAAGTGTCTTTGTAAATTTTTAAGATTAAAAAAAAAAGAGAAGAAAGTCACTGGAACTCTGAGTAGGAACTGCAATACAATGAACACACTAAAACTTATAACTTTACTATACATAAGCAACGAACTATCTGAAAAGGAAATAAGTGAGTGATTATAAGCTAAATGCCAAAAACAGAAAGGAACTACTAATGGATAATTGCAGCACATTGATGAAACAAATTAAAGATAGAAGATACGTGAAAAGGCAGCTGATGCTTTTAGATTACAAAAATTAAGACCATGAAATTTCACACTATTTAAAGTGATTTACATACTCACTTAACTGGAACATGTAAAGGTAAAATTTTGAGAAGGAATCCAACTCAAATCTGGGTTAATATATTTACCTTAGCTGATAATAATAGAATTTAATCTTCTTTGATATGGTACATTTCAGATATAGAGGGGAACAAATGTGAAGGAATGTGATATGCACACACATTGATATTTCACTCTATATACTCATTAGAACTAACCCTGAACATGTTCTGTCCTGTCAGCCAATCCACAATACTACATGTGCAATGGAATCACTTAATAATATGTGCAAGATGATTGGTACTTAGCTGTTAGGTTCTGATGTGCAGTTTAACTGCATATTTAAAAAACAACTTTTATCTTTTTTCTTTCCCATTCCTGGTGTTAGTTGCCATGTTCTTAAAAACTTGAAAGTTTTATGTTTACTGTTTTGCTTCAACTTTGGACAGTGTCAAAAAATTGATCTCATGTAATGACTACTCATCACCCTTTAATAGTATTTATATAATAACCCAAAGTATGCCATCACATCAGAGTATTATTGTATAATCAGATTAACCAAGCTACATAAACAACTTTATGAGCTTTGCTTAAGTATTATAAGCCATTCCAGTAGGCATAGAGCAGAGAAAGAAAGGAACAAACAATACTTTAAAAGAAAGAACTGTGCTGTGCCTTGATAGCTTTCCATCTAAGGGGACTGATTTCAGCTGTCAGATCTCACCTTTTTGGTAATGTTTCTGCAAAGTGAGGAAGTATTTGTACCAATTCTGCCATTGTACAGCATCCATGAAAACATCAGTTCAGCCTTAATTTGCTCCTATTTACTACAGAGATCAGCAGGTGAAAATATTTTTGATCTTCTGCGGTTTCACTAAGACAATGTGCCACACAGGAAAATAACCATTATGTTTTATAGAGATAGCAGTAAATGAAGTCAAAATACATTTCAAGCATCATTACTTTTCTAATGTTTTATTTGCTTCGCTGAGCTCTGGGCTGTTGGCACACATCTGCCTTTCTGGCCTTTGGAGAATCTGTATTGAGAATACTGTATCATTGGGTAAGTAAAACTCTGGACTGAGTGTAGAGCATTTAATCACTGCAAAAGAGAATCAGTGTCTGTTTGCCTGGTCTTATTCTTTTCTCCCTTTCATCTCATTTTACAGAGTGGTTTAAAGATGTCCTTGCCAGAGTTCAAACGAAGTTCTGGAGGACTTTCTGCATTCAGCCACCGTGTGAGTAACCTTCAGTGATTCATAATTGTGCACCTCTAACAACAGAACAAATTAATTAGCAGTAATTATGCAGATAAAAGCAAACTGGCAACTGTGCTGAGAGAATATTCTAAACTATGATGTAATCAGTAAATATGGTTGTTTTCGTGGATGAAGCTAGAACTCACAAAACTTTCACTTTTTAAAGTTATCTTTCACCAGGTTGGTTGTTGTGCTGACATTGGAGCTGTTTGCACTCTCAAAGTGGTATTAATCAGGCAATAGAAATCATCCTTTATATTTGAATGCTTTTCCCCCAGTGATATACTTGGATTTAGAGGAAACACAGGATTATATCATGTTTAAGAGAACATAAAATTACTTAAGAAGGATCATTTGGACATTATCATAAAATGACTCACTGGTCTAAGTGAGTGTTATAATAAAGACACTTTCATCATTTTCTTGCTTGGACAGAAATATTTTAAAATACATTAAATTCTGTCTGCCATTAATGGGTTGTGAAAAGGAACACTCTGAACACTTTCAAGTCTCAATGCCACCATGAAAAACATGATTTTACTATTTGTGCTGCAATAAAAAGTATATAAATGGATAATTAAATTCTGGGACATCCTACCATTGCAGTTTCTAACTGTGCTTTGTACCTTTGCTTCTCAGTGTTTTATGTTTAAGCAATTAATCATATTTTCCCATTGCTACATATGTATTTGCTACCTGCTGTTAAAATCCTCTCATCTGTTTTGATATTTTTAAATATGCTTATTGTGTGAGCTGCAAAAAAGAGACCATCAATTTTGTTATAATTAGACCAAATATAGAAAATATATGCTAGTTAAATACAAAGGTACCTGTGAACAACTAGTGTGAGAATTAGAGTCTGACAATCATAGCCTTTCTTTCTCGACATTTCTCAGGTTTCATTTTATACATATTTATATAAATTTTATGTATACATATTTATAAAAATTACTTTTATACTTAAAAGGTGTGTGTGTATGAAATTGAATTCAACAGTCTTTTATGTTAAAGACATTTTGAAAATACATTTCATTAATAAATGTGACAGAAAGCAGTCAAAAAAGGCTATAGTTAGTGGAGGAACAGCCTTTCTGTACATTTGACCATTTCTTAATGTTCAAATGCCCTCACAATGTGACGTGTCACAATATGATGTATCTAATCTTATCTACAATAATAAAAAGATATAATAGTCATAGAATTTAATGAGTGTGAGGAGGAGATATACAGGTAAAATATGAAGACATTAGACATTCAATATAGCTGAGTACCTTAAAACTCAGTGGAAGAAATAAAGATAATTTCACTTACAGAAATTGAGAAATTCATAACACTCTTCTGATGATCATACAAATAAGTGTAGTCTTTGTCTTGATGTTTTTATCTTGTCTTTAAATATTGGTAGTTGATAACCTTTCCTTTAAGATTTTTGACTATTTAAATGTAAGGCTAATCTTGAATGATTCAATGGTTAGGGATTTGAACCCTCGGCAGTATGAAACCTGTGTATAGATCATCAACTGCCAGAACTTATTTCCTAAAGTTCGTGGCTGACTAAAAGTAGTTAAAGTAACATAAAGTTCATCCACACATATTTAGGCCTGTCGTTTTTATTGTATGTTGGGAAGTATATGAACATCACCAAAGATCACTTTTGTTGTCTTCAATTTCCTAGAGAAGCCATTTACCATAGGAAGATGACAAGCAACACACACATTGGAATGGATTCTCTCAGAGGTGGGCTCACCACAGCAGGGGCAGGAAGATGGTGTGTGGTCATGATGAGCACTGTGTTTGTGCACTCAGTTTTGTGGAATTATAATTAGTGCATTGTATTTATAGTTACTTAGATTTAAACTTAATGGTTTTGAATGTACTCTGGAAATGTATGCCTGCTTAATTTTAAGTCTAAAATAAAGTTTTGTATATTTTATGGTAATGGCAAATCACACACACATATATTATAAATTCATGACACTGCTCACTTTTTGTTAACTTTTTAAAATGTACAATTTTAAGAGTTTAGGACATCACAAGGAAACCCACAGAAACAACTAACCTGGGATCATGGGAACTCACAGAGTCTGAATCAACACACCAGGGAGTCTTATGGGACTGACCTAAGCCCACTACATATATATGACACTTGTGTCTATTGGTTGGACTCCTAATATTGGGAGCAGGGGTTGTCCCTAAGACTTTGACTGGCTCTTAAATCACACCTAATCTTAAATCACACCTAATTTACCTAACATTACAGTTTAGGACATAATAACACTACTAAGAAATGGCTATTTACCTTTGTGATCGAATAGCATGATAAAAGCTGTGAATTACTTCCTTCTATCCAGAATCACAAGGTAGCACCATGCAATACATCACTATTCAGGAAGAAAAAAAATTTCAAACTTCAAGGTATGACTATCATTTTTACACTGTTGCAAAAATGACAAATTCAAAATTAAGTAATGGACATCAAAGACAGAGGAAGTATTCAAATTTGTCTCTTACAAAAAATACTTCATAGAAGTGAAAATAAATGTGAATAGCACTCATAGAACATGGATTTCTTTCTCAATTCCAGGTGGCAGTGTCTCTTTGCTAGAGTTAGACAGCGTGACTGTGGAAATTGGGATGAGAATATTTCCAGAGAATCAATAATGATGAAACTGGGAAATTGTGTGAGGCCACTCTACTATCAAATACAAAACATGTAGATTGTTCTCAGGTAGGACCCTAATTTCGTTTTAGTGCTCTGTCTCTATTAAGAACTGGCCACTACAAAGCCACAGGAGATGCATTCACATTCGTGCTCCAAATTAAGATTCAGGAAGATTAACTTTTTCTCTTCACCTTAATCAATATGATGGCCCTACCTGTCACCTTTGTTTCAGGTTGTGCTAGAAATAAGAGTTGTTTGTAAAGTATCATGCTTATTTCCAGGTATATTTAAAAAAGACATTTTATCCTCAACATTCTCAGGTCGTAGCAAGCTTTTCTTCAGGCTCCAGCAGCCAGCCATATTGAATGACTGAACGAAGTGGTGAATGGCAGGGCACCAAAGCTCTCATCATAGCTGTCTCCTTCCTGTGTTCGTACCTGTATGAGTCAATGAAATTAGAGTTCATGCTGAAAATGAACCATTAAATTTCTTAAAATATTGGAAATAGTATTTGAGTCCTAACAAGTCTCAGGAGGAATTATTAATTTTATAGTATTATTGTTATTTAAGATCTTTGGTCTCCTAAGTGCTATCTGTGGTGTTGTTACCTCCACATTATATATTTATTTTTTTGCTACATACTCTATCAAAGCTGTGCTCATCACCAAGTGGCATTGAAACAAACTTCCTCACTGTCCCACTATGCACAATTTGTACAACCCAGATCTTTTTCTAATGATTGAAAGCTTATCAATATTACTCATCTTGTATAACCACCAAATAGTTAGCTTTAATGTCAAACATACATACCTATTTCACCCACAGGGCTATATTCCATTGAGAATAGATTTCATTAAACAAATCATAAGTAAACAAATAAAACCTCTGGAAGTACAAATAGTCTTCCAAATAATTCTAAAATTACACAGGAAGGCCTTATGCTGCCTACATACTAAGGTTAAATCTGTTTTTTTCATTATTCAACGATATTGGCATTGTTAAAGAAATAAGCCAAAACATTTTTAAAAAGGAACACCCACTGGCAGTAGCAAACCTGAATCTACCCTTGAAATTTCAAATCGAGCAAGTCAAAATAATAATCCAGATGGACTGGCAAATAAAAATTAGTCTGTATGTCTGTTTTTAGCATTGATATCTCCCAATAACTCATATCATCTTTATAATTTATATAACAAATGTTCCAAAAAGTACTTCTGAAAAACAGCCTCATATGTGTACACAAAATAGATTTCTGAAGGGAAGATATTTTATGTAAGCTATCTGGAGTACTACTTGAATCTGGGTTATATAAAATAATCACTGTGAAAGGGCCTCACATTTTTAATATTTCTTGATTATAAACTACAGCCTGTGCCAATACAGACATGCATTTTAACACAGACATATTCAGAGTCCAGTTTGTCTTACTACATCTAGGGTAGGTTAGCACACCTTCACTCAGATCCTATTCTCTGCTGAGTGAGTACTCCACAGCACAGGGAAGGTGTGAGGACCTTTAGAGATTCCCCATGTGGTACAAGCACACAGTGAAGTCTGGGGACTATTGATTTCATAACTCAGATCATAAAATAGTTTCAATTGACAGCATTTTATTCATTGCAGATTGTCACTGATATTCTACCTTCAAATTCTAAAAGATTTTCCATGAATTTCTTGGAGATAGGGAAAAAATCTACTCATCAATATTTCTACAAAGTTCCACAGATTAGTCTAAATGAATGTTGGTCTAAACTTTGCTGTCCTGAGTGATAGCACAGAGCTTAGTACCTTATATCTTAGATTACAAAGCTCAAATAAAACACCAGATAAAACTATACTTTTATAACTTTCGTGAAATTAGGGCAACATTTTATTTTAATTATTTTAAGTTGAAGTATAATCCTATCACTTTCCCTATTTTCTTTACTTCCTCCAGAGCCATTCATGTCCTGTTACTCCATCCTCTCCTGTGGTTCTCCCTTCCATTTTCAAATTGATAGCTCCCTTTTCTTTGTTACATAAACATATATTGTGAATATTTGAATGAGAATTACCTCTTGCATGTTACCTGGTGCCCTGCCACTGGTTCTGTCAAAGAAGCAGCAGGCAGCGCCTGAGCTTCAGCAGTTTGGCCCACGAGAAAGAAAGGCAATGATGGTTGAATATTGGATAGATAAGGCCCATGGACTTCAGCTCCTGAGTGGTACTCAGAGCTGTGTGGACTATGGAGGCCCAACTCAAGTGGCTTCAAATGGAAGACTATTACCTACTTATTTAGAGAATATTCTTGTGACATTTTGGCAAAGTATGTGGCTGCTTCCATCTTCCAAAGAACTTGACTGGTGCTAAATTTTAAAATAAAAAGTTAATTTTTTAGGTGAAAGTGAAGGTGTTTTCTTTTGGTTTTTGGTTTTTGGTTTTTCCAGACAGGGTTTCTCTGTATTGTTTTGGAGGCTGACCTGGAACTTGCTTTGTAGACCATGCTGGACTCGAACTCACAGAGATCCACCTGCTTCTGCCTCCCGAGTGCTGGGATTAAAGGTGTGTGCCACCAACACCTGGCTTGGTGAAGGAGTTTTCAAGACAGCCTAACATAGTCTCTGTTATGTGGTTATTAGTAGTCACTGAGATACAGTGAAACAAAAAGAAACACAAAATGTACAGTTTAAAAAGAAAATGTACAAGTAAATTTAATGCTGCCACCAAGAAATTGATGAGACAGAAAGCAGAGTCAGCAGAAAAGAGAGAAGTATATTGCAGGCAGAAGATCCAGATATGTATATTCCTGTAAGACCTCTGATATCAGAGACAGAGCTATGGGACTACTGCTTTTCCCTGCTGCATTTAAGTCTTGTTATAGTCTACTATTTCCTAAGTATGGTCCAATTACTCTCTTTTAGAAAGGCTATGTATATTTGGTGCCATTGTTTATTGACAATAAGTAATTTCTTTTCTAATTTTTTGGTGGATTACATTTAAGAGATTACTTGAATTATCCTCAGTGATTTTGAAATTTGCAGTATTGTGACTCAAAGAGTATGGAGTATTTTGAAGTTGAAAAAATGCATTTTGCATTAGGTTGTGGCTACCATCTAATGGAGCTGGAGAGTAGAATGTGGTGGTTTGAATAAAAATGGCCCTCATGGGCTCATATATTTAAATACTTAATGCCCAGTTAGTGGAAGTGTTTGGGGAGGATTAGGAGGTGTGATCTTGTTGGAGGAGGTGTGCCACAGAAGACAGGCTTTAAGGTTTCAAATGGCTCATATATTTGTAGTTAGTTCTTTCTGTTACCTACTTGGTACTAAAAACGAATGCTCTTATCTGTTGCCCCAGCCACCTGCCACATACTACCCCCATTCAGTTATGAGGAACGCTAACCTTCTGAAATCATAAGTCAAAATAAACTCTTCTATTAGTTACCATGATCATCATGAATTATCACAGCAACAGAAAAATATGTGTACATATATCTCATTTAAATATGACCACTGGGTTAATTTTTGTTCTTTGTATATTATGATTTTAGGATTGTCTACTTTGTGTGGGATAACCAATCAGAGAACACATTCTTAAGAGAAGCTAATTCTTATTCACTTTTTGCAGTTGTTGTTTTCCCACAGTATGTTTTCTAGCAGTAGGAACCTATGAGATTCCCCCTTCTCCATGTTAGCATGTTTGTTGATACTGTCTTCATTCAAGTATGTTTTTCTGTAGCTATGTCCAAGAGATGCAGTTACACAACAGACTTCCTGGAATTGTGACTCTTAAAATCTTTCCACCCACACTCTATGATACCATCTGAAGTGTTGGTACAGCAGTTGTGCTGCTAGTTAGGGCTTGACTTTTCACAATACATTTTATACATTTTGCGTTGTGTCCACTTGTGAATTTTTGTAATGGTCTCCATTTTGTGTAGAAAAGCTTCTTTGAGATAGGAGACACACTGATCTTTGGGTATAAAGAGAAGATTTACAATGTAAAGAATTAGAATGGGTTAGCAACATGGTGGTTATTTGTTCTCTTTTAAGATCGGTGACTGCTTTAACCCTGGGGAGTTGGCTAGCTTACTAATACCAGGCATATTTTCCTTGTGTTAAGAGGCATTTAAGTCCATTTAGAAAGCAGCTGGTTACCACAACAATATGGATGACAATATTTCATCTTTACAGATTATCTGTGACATGTTGGTCATTGTTGTGGTTCACAGATATTGCATCTGAATAGGACTATTAATAGTTTTCCTCACTTGGAAACTTGCATAGTACTTTATCATACTATGGAAGTTAGACACAGGAAAGAGTATTTCAGGGTAGACCCCACTCCAATAATCAGAGTACTGTATCCTAATGGTGCTGTTTTCAGTAACAGTATCTTATCTTCAACTTTTGAAAAGCATCCAAAAGTGACAGCAATGCTTTATATTGTTTATGGAGTCATTTCAACTGCTTTGAACAACCACTTGAAAGGATGTTTCACACTGGGGTTTTTGCTTCTTTATGTTTCTTTTGTGGAGTTCTATCAGGTCAAACAGCATAACTTCATTTAAGACAGTCAGGCTGAAAGACAGACACACACACACACACACACACACACACACACACACGGTGTATTACTTTAGGTAAATACAAAATAATATAATCCCTTTAAGCATTACAAAACAACCATGTGTTACATGTTCCTCCTCCACTCTTGATTATTTTAAAATCTCTTTTTCAATGCAATTACCTCCTATAGTAACACTGCCGTAATTAAAATATTTAGATGTAGGCATTCTGTAAATCATAAATATAAAATGTAAGTCAACACAAGAGAAACTTTCACAAGTGAATGATAGATTGTACTGAGACAGAGTGGATTGTGTTGAGGACAATGAATTAGCTTCTTACTACTATGAAACATTCTTTTAACTGCACCAGTTCTTGTTGTCTCCTGAAAATAACAAAAACCTAATATCCAAACACCAAGAGAAAATAAGGACTAATATTATCCCACAGTCATAGAACTTGATAGGCAGAAGTTTGAATTTGCTAAAAAACTGTGAGTTTTCTTACTGTGACCAAAAATTACTCTAGAAAATTGGCTTAGGACAGCTAATATCTTAAGTATAATAGAAGCTGATGGAATACAGTGACTTCTAAATTATACATAATAGCCTTATAATGCAAAAAATTGCCTGAAATTATTAGAGTCTTGCTGAATAGTTCCAGAATGAGTCAAACAACCAGAAGTAAATAAGTCACCAAATAACTTCTTTATACTGGATTCTAAAATATTAAGAGACTGATATTCTTGTTATGGACACTGGGAACTTCTTTTATTGTGGCTGTTCTTCTAAAGACCAATATCAGAAAGCAACAGAATAAGGGTGATGTCTCTGCCAAACGTATGAGCTATTCATGACAGAAACTGTTCTCCTGAGCTGATTAGTGATTTCTTACTATATATTTGTTCTTTTTATTTGGAAATTATTTTTTATTAATGAAGTTACAGTCACTACTCATCTAATTAACATTTGCATTATAAAGGCTATCCAGTGAATCTTCTTTTTTTTCTTTTTTAGATTTTTTTATTATTTTAATTTTAAGTAGCTTGTTTTACATTGTTCACAATTCTTGCTGATATGTCTATTAAAGCACATAATTACAAAAATCCTATATGAAGATACATTAAGAACAATAAGAACAAAGGCTGATTTGATGCTGAAATTATATTATTAAATTATAATTATTTTTTTGAGTCTTGGAGAAGTAAAATTGTTATTAATTAAGATTCAGGATGTGTGCTTTGATGCATATTAGAAATGTGCTAAGGAAAAAATAAAATAAACCTTATAGGTTGATTGAATGATTTCATGGTAGGATGATATTATATCCTATCTGAATACACACAGTATTAAAACACATGCAATATTTTTCTATCTCTATACAGTTTAAGACACTTCTAAATCTGTAAAATGCAGTGATATTCTTTGACTATTATTGAGAAGTGACTTACTAAGATAGCAAAGATAGCAAATGTTGTGGTTTGAATGTGAATGTCCTCATGGGCTCATATATTTGGAAGTTTGGTCTCTAGTTGGTGAAACTGCTTTAGGAGGAATGAGGTGTGGCCTGTTGGAATAGAGTGTAGGCTCTGAGGTTTCAAAATCCTACATCAGGCTCAGGTGTGCTCTGCCTCTCACTTGTGAATTAATATATAAGCTTTAATCTACTGTCGCAGCAGCCTGTTTGCTTCTCTGCTGCCATCCTCCCTGCTGTGATGGTGTGGCCTAACCCTCTACAAATGTAAGCCAGGCCCCAATTAAATATTTTCTTTAATAATTTTCTATGTTCACTTTGTCTCTTCACAGCAATAAAAGGTAATATCTCTGTAAATGTATGTCATAAATAGACCATTGATATGCCTAGAACATGTTTTTATTTCATTAAAAGGCAACTCACTTTGTCTGTAGTTTATAAATTAATTCTGGCTTCATAGGCTTAAATATATGCTTGAATATACTATACATTAAATGGTTGATGGGACAATATAATGTCAAGAAAACATCAAATGAGAATTTGGTATGACTCAGTCAAGTCCTCAGCTAAATAGGAGTGGATAAGGATTCTTTCAGTATGAAGTTCTTTGATAATTATTCCTAATATAATTATTTGACATTAGTGCAGTGTGTAAACACTGTGAACTACCAGTCTCAGTGCTAAGTATTCTCAGCCTAATAGATAGACTTGGACTGACACTTCCTTTTAGTTTTCAGTCAATTAAGTTTATGGCCAATATGTAAAAGTAAACAAGAGGAACTGATTCCATATAGTAACATGTGGCAAATTCTTCTCTGCTGTGGGATAATCCTTTAGTACACTGTGAATATGTGTTGCTCTCATTGTTAATAAAATGCTGATTGGCTAACAGGCAGGCAGGATTTTCAGGTCAGAGAGATTGCTGGGAAGAAAAGGGGTGGAGTTAGAGGAGTCTTCAGCCAGATGGAAAACAAGCAGGACATATAGGGGAGGTAAAAGCCATGAGCCTCAGGGAAGCACATATATTAATAGAAATTGGGAATTTAAGTTGTAAGAGCTAGGTATACAAGTCTACGCTATTGGTCAAACCTTTATAATTAATAATAAGCCTCTCAGTAGTTAATTAGGAAGTGACTGCTGCAACACAGGAAACCTCCACCTATGCTTCTCCAGTTCAATAATGTAGAGGCTCAGTGCATTGTGTGGTCTTTTCATTCCTGTTGATTGTGTGGTTTAATGCACTTATGGGGTGGACAATCTGCTGAGGTAAACAAAAACTAAAATGAAATGTTCCTCCTTGTGAGAATGCCGTTGAAAGTGCAGAGCTGGTGATGAGAGGCAAGATTAAATGAGTCTTGTCTTCATATCTGAATGAAAATTGTAAGACACTTTCTGGAACTATGCAGTGTGAGAGTTCCCAGAAACAAAAGTAGAATCTTCTAACAGTTTTTTGACAGATTTCGTCTGCTAACTAACTGAGGAAGACTCAATAGAATTGGATGCCGTGATGATGAGAAATAAGCCTTAGAATAAAGCCATGATTTCCCAGTCAGTTTTATTACTATTAAGCCCTTATTTCAAATAGAAATGTATCATTTCTAAACTGAGAAAACCCAGGCTGAGCTATCTTTCTAGCCAGTAAAAAAATGGAAATTTGTTATCAACCAGAAATATAAGAATTCAGAGTATCTCCAAATGATGCACTTCCTAATTCTTCAAACATCATCACATCCTTCAAAATCATGGTAGCATTCCAAGCAAGGGTCAAAGGTGGACATAATCTAGAGAAGAAGAAGGCATTTCATGCTTTTTTATTAGCAGTGACTCAAACAAAAGCTCAGATATCATGTAGCAGTAAGTAATTCTGGAAAATGAAACAATTCAGTGTGCTAAAAAGGTAGAATTTTATTGTTGGGAAAATAGCAAAGCAGGATTTTTAATTTTTGCATTGAGATTTTCACAGAAGAATAGTATTTTTACATCATTTCCACCTGCCCTTGTGTCTCTAATTCATTCCATGCCCCAACCTTCGAAGATATGAATTTAACTTATTTATATATTTAATACACTTAAATAATATTTATGATTACAATATAACATTTATGTAACATGAGACATTTAAAAAGATTACATAAAAATCATCTTGTATGCCTAGTCTTATTACAGCCTGATATCCATGGAAGGCCTGGCCTTTTCTGAATGGAAATAGAGGAGAAGAGGTTGAGGGAGTAGAGGCTAGATGTGTGTCTCAAGACTGGAAAAAGAGGAGGGAGAGGAAACTGTGGCCAGGATATAAGAAAAATCATAATATCATTTTAAAAAGCACCAAATACATACTTGGGGACAATAAGTGAACTTCTTAAAATCTAGCCTCCCTTCCCAGCACTCGGGAGGCAGAGGCAGGCGGATCTCTGTGAGTTCGAGGCCAGGCTGGACCGATAGCCTCCAAAACAACACAGAGAAACCCTGTCTCATAAAAATCCAAAAAAAAAATCTAGTCCCCATTTGCTGTATCACAGAAAGTTCAGATTTGGTAATTCATGAAATAAACATCTATCATGCTTTCAGGTCATATTACACCTCATGTTAAGCAATTTAGCACATCTAAATCAGTTTAAAATTAGTGTCTAAGGAAAATTAATGGTATTACAAGCTAGCTTGGCTGTGTCTGCACACATGAGAGCGGGCCAGTCTCTAAGCACTGTTTTGGATCTCTGGGATGTAATCATTGCCTTTTTGTCTCCGTGGCAAGTTTTAGAACACTTGAATACTTCTCAGAAAGTAGAGACGGCATGAAGAGAATCAGAACACCCTGTGGGAATAAGAGTGGGTGGATCTGAGACTATGTATTTCTCTCGTGTTTTTCCTCTATACGTGTCCTCTAGTGGCTCAGACTGAAGGAAATGAAGATGTTTTACAGTTTTCTTTCCTCTTACCTTCTCTTATGAATACTGACATTACAGACTCCTGTACATTTTGTTACTTTACTTTATTTAAAATTTATTTAAAGAATAAATGGATGATAAACAATAAAAAGTACTGAAGAGATGGTTCAGTTGATAAATTACCTTCTGCACAAATGTGTGTACCTGAATTCAGATGCAGTCACCCATTTAAAGTTGTGGTGGTATTTGACTGTAAGGCTACTGCTGGGGAGATGGGACAAGTGAATTCCTGGAGTTCTGTGAACAACAGGTCAAGTTGGTTGATGAGCTCTGGAGGTGGGTGATAGAACCTATCTCGAAATCAATGTGCTGAATGGTGAAGTCACCCCATATAAAAACACTTAACCTCTAAATGTAAATGAATTGATGTGTATGTGCATCTATAAACACACATACACACTTCAGGCATGAGCAAACACATGAGCAAACATATATAAGTTAAAAAAAATTAAACTCAGAGCCATGATACTTACCAAGATTTAAATGAAACCAAATTTCATGTGCATTATGAATCATCTGCAGTTGGGAAATTGGGTGATGCGATAATCTCAGTGAAATCTATCTATGTCAGCAAAGAAATCTGCAAACTCGGGAACAAAAGAAACTTGTGATTTCATAAAAGAGACAAATGCAATGCTTTGCTGAAAAGTAATGTGTTTCCAGATAAGCAGTGGTCAGTAGTTCTTTTAAACACTATTTAAAATTTGATCCTTTCTAGCAAGCTACACTCTCAGGAAACTGCAGATGCAATATCACAGGATAGGAGGCTCATGTCTCCAGAGTCTGAAGGGACTGACATTAATTTCTGCATTTTGAAAGCAGGAGGTAATTAAGATTTCCTGTCGTAACGCATTAAGGTTGTAGCAACCTTCTATGATTTATTGACATAATTGAAATATTCATAGCCTCAGATGACTCCTTCAGTATCTTTGAAAGCCTTGGTATAATACAGTTGTGTCCAAAGACTTTTGGAAAATGATGAAATTATTCACATAATGTGTAGCCTAGAACCGTGTTCCATTGTTACCAGTATTTCTTATGTAACTTAAATGGACAATTTGGTGTCTATTAGAGTTGAGCAAAGCTGAGAAAAATCAACAGACTTAACTAAAATAAGCAAAATAAGCCTAATTTAGTGGTACTATGCTGTATCACAACAGCTCTGCTATTAATGAGAGATAATTTTACTATAGTTATTACAGAAATCCTAATGGAAGCTTATACATTTCTTGAAAAATGTCCTTTGGTAAAAATTTATTGGAACTTTGAAACCACTGAATCCACCCAGTACAGGTACCCCTGCTCTGAAAGATTCATTAGTTTCAGAATGTCAGAAAGCTCACACTGATAAGTAACGATAAAGCCTTACATAGACAGTCCACAAAATAACTCAGATAATACCATTTAATGTGATTTGAAGCACGTGTCCTGTCAGTATTCCAACCAGAAAGACAATACAGACAAAGCAAGTTCATTTGAAGCATACTTCAAAAAGATTTATTCATAATATGTCAAGTGTGTATACCACAAGAAGGGCAATGACCAAGTTAAACAGCATCTAGGCTCCCACTCTCCCTGTTCTGAGCTAAAGGCATACCATCCACCCAAAACCATCCCATCTCCAAAATTTCCACAGGTTGTGCCTATTCTTCAGACTTCACTTCAACTTGATATTCAGCTATGTCCTTTGAGCTAATGGTGGTGACAGCTAGGGCGTCAAGAGCGAAGCCACCCTAACTCCATCCACTGTTATCTTTCACATCTGGTATAACTTTACAGAATCCAACAGATCCAGGAGGCAGGGGATGCTTATGCTATGATCAAAGAAAGCCAGAATTCTAGGGCAGAGAATAAATGAGAGAAGATAAAAATGGCATCTGGAAGGGCATAAAAAACATTTGTTTATTTGTCTATACATTTTAAATGAAAATATAATTACATCATGTCCTCTTTCTCTTTCCTCCCATGTTCTCTTCTTCCAACATCTCCCATATCCCCATCACCTCACTGTCTAATTAATAATCTCTTTTTCTTTGATATTATTGTTACATATATGTATATAAGTATACAAATATATAAATATAGCCTGTTGAATCCATTTTGCCATTTGTGTGCTTTGGATTCTGGACTGGTCTCTTGTTATTATTTCAACCCTGGGAGAGGACAGTTTTCCTTCTTTCAGTAGACATTATTTATTCATAGTTCTGTGTCTATGGGTGATACCTTTGAGATTTCCCCTTTTCATGTGTTTGCGTGCCTATTGACATCGCCATTGTTCATGGCTTTTTATGCAGCTATTTCTTAGACTGATTAGCAGTAGAATTCCAGTTATTCTGATTCTTACCACAAAAAATGGACTCAGCAGATTTTATTTATATATCTATACCTACATATAACTACACATACACACATATATGTAACAACAATATTAAAATAAAAAGAGGCTATCAACAAGAGAGTGGGATAGGGATATTGGAGAAGTTGGAGAGAGTGTATGTGGCAAAAGCTAGAAAGAGGAAAGGGAAGGGGAAAGTAATACAATTCTATTTCAAATAAAATGGAGTAAAAGCAAATTCTATTTTAAAAATCCATACAGTTATAAAAATTCCAGTATCAGATACGTGCACCAGAGATCCTAATACAGTGTCAGAGAAAATGAACACCAATACTCCTTAAATTATCCCATATAATAAAATAGGAAGGAACACTTTGAAATTCTTTTTATGAAGCCCACCTTACCTTGATATAAAAGGCTGTAACAAAAAGTAAAATAAAAGGACAATGTCTTGAACAACATATACTCAAAAATTGTCGATAAAATGCGTGCCCTCTAACCAAACAAGTGAAAAACCTGTATTGCAAGAACTTTGAGCCTTTAAAGAATGAAATTAAAGAAGACACTAGAAAAGGAAAGGATCTCCATGCTCTTCGATAGGTACGATCAATGTAGTAAAAATGGCAATCTTGCCAAAAGCAATCTATAGAGTCAATGCAATACCTAATAAAATCTCAGCACAATTCTTCACAGACCTTGAAGTAACAATTCTCAACTATATATGGAAAAACAAAAGACCCAGGAAGCCTAAAGACCCTGATCAACAACAACAACAACAAAAAGCTTGCAGATGCATCACCATCCCTGACTTCAAGCTCTATTATAGAGCTATAGTCCTGAAAACAGCTGGTATTGGCACAAAAACAGACATATAGACCAATGTAATTGAACTGAACACCCTGATATTAACCCATACACGTATAAACACCTGAACTTTGACAAAAAAGCTAAAATTTTACAGTGGAAAAAAAAGCATCTTCAACAAATGGTGCTGGCATAAATGGATGCTGGCATGTAGAAGACTGCAGATAGATCCATATCTATCACCATGTACAAAACTTAAGTACAAATGGATCAAAGACCTCAACATAAATCCAGCCACTCTGAACCTCTTAGAAGAGAAAGTGAGGGGTACCCTTGAATGAATTGGTACAGGAGACAGCTTCCTGGGCATAACACCAATAGCACAGACACAGACTCAACAATTAATAAATGGGACCTCCTGAAAATGAGAGGTTTGTTTAAGGCAAAGGACACAGTCACACAGAATGGGAAAATATTTTCACTAACCCTACATCTGACAGAGGGATGATCTCTAAAATTTACAAATAACTCAAGAAGCAAGTCTCCAAAACAACAAAAGTGGGCTACAGCACTAAAGAGAGAATTCTCAATACAGGAATCTAAAATGGCTGAGAGACACTTAAGAAAGTGCTCAACATCACTAGCCATCAGGGAAATGCAAATCAAAACAGCTCCGAGTTACCATCTTCCTCCTGTTAGAATGGCTAAAATAAAAAACACCAGTGACAGTTTATGCTGGAGAAGATGTGGAGAAAGGGGAACACTCCTCCACTTATAGTGTCAGTGCCAACTCATACAGCTACTTTGGAAATCAGTATGTATATTCCTCAGGAAAATGGGAATCAGTCTACCACAAGACCTATCAATTCCAGTCTTATGCATATACCCAAAAGATGCACATTCACACAACAAGGACATCTGTTCCACTATGTTAATAGCTGCATTATTTCTAATAGTCAGAATGTGGAAGCAACTAAGATGGCCCTCAAGTGAAGAGTGGATAGAGAAAATGTACATTTGCACAATGGAGTACTACTCAGTGGAAAAAAATGGAAAATTGAAATTTGCAGGCAAATGCATGGCACTAGAAGAAACCATCCTGAGTGAGGTAACCTAGTCACAAAAAGACAAACATGGTATGTACTCAATCATATATGGATTTTTGACATGGATCAGGTGAGTGCCAGCATACAATCCCACTGCCAGAGAGCCTGGGAACCAGGAAGGACCCTAAGAAAGATATGTATGATACCCCAGAGCAGGGAAATGAGGCAAGATCTCCTCAGTAGATTGGAAGCATGGGGGGGTTGGAACGGAAGAGGCAGCTGGGGAAAAAGAGAGGGGGGAGAAGAAGAGGGGAGAGGAGGACATGGGAGAGCAGGAAGGTTGAGTTGGGGAAAAATAGAGGAGAGCTGATGAGAGATACCATAATAGAGGAAGTCATTACAGGTTTGAGGAGAGATCTGGCACTAGTGAGATTTCCAGAGATCTACAAGGATGACACCAACAGGCAAACTAAGCAATAGTGGAGAGATTACCTTAAATGCCCCTCCCTGATAATGAGTTTGACTACTACCTTATATGCCATCTTAGAACCTTCATCCAATGACTGAAGGAAGCAGAGGCAGATACCCACAGCTAAACACTGAACTGAACTCCTAGAACCCAGTGACAGAGAGGGAGGAATGAAGAGCAAAGGGTTCAAGACTGGGCTGGTGAAACCCACAGAAACAGCTGATCTGAACCAGGGGGAGCTCTTGAACCCCAGACTGAAGGCTGGGAGGCCAGCATGGGACTGATTCAGGACCCCTGAATGTGGGTGTCAGGGATGAGGCCTAGGCAATCTATAAGGCTTTAGGTAGTAGATCAATATTTATCCTTGTTATACAAATGGACTTTGGGTGCCCATTTCACAATGAGGGATGCTCTCTCAGCTTGGACTCTTAGGGAAGGACCTAGAATCTGTCCTGAAGGAAATGATAGACTCTAGAGATCCCCCATAGAGGGCCTCAACCTCCCTCGGGAATGGAGTAGGTATTGGGTTGGGGACTGGGTGAGCTGTTGAGGGATTGGGGGAGGAGAGGAGGGAGCTGAGATTGACTTGTGAACAAGCTTGTTTCTAATTTAAATAAAAAATTTAAAATTACCAAAGAAATCTTAAACTTGCTTATAGGGAGGAGAAATTTTCCATATACCAAGATTTCATTTATCTTGTACTTTTTTAGGTCAACAAGGGAAATTAAATCTAATTACTGTGTTTGTGTGAATGCTACAATTTGTTAAAAGACTTTAAATGAATAACATTCAGCTGATAACACAAAGGAAAATACCTTTATCAAATGATCATATTTCTTTTGGGCTATTGAGCAAAGTAAAATTGTTTTGCACAGAACCCCTAGCTAAATTCCAGAATTAATTTTACTGTAGTCAAGAAATAGGCTTGTCAAGTACCACTGAACAAAAACAGACTTCCTCCTCAGCATCCAACAAGTCTCTCCTATATACTTATTGGCTAAGGTGGCTATTATAGTTTGGATGAGTGGGCTGCACAGGTACAGCTACATAGACTTGGTTTCAGAGTGGTACTGCAGGTGGAGCCTATTTGGAGATCCTTAGGTAATGGAAAGCATGTCCTCTAAAGGACCATGAATGTCCATCCTTTTGTCCCTTCTGTCTATTGCATATTCTGGCTGCGATGCCTAGTCTCTCCCCTCCCTCTGTATATCATGCCATTGTCTCATCAGACACCACTGTATTTGGGACAGAAACTTCCAGAAACACAAAGCAAAATAGACCTGATATTTTTAGAAGTTAATTGATAAGATGAATACAAACTTCTCCCTTCTTCCCTAAGTTCAGCTGGTACTTAAAGAACTAGCTGAATGAATATTCTCTAGTTGTGTATTTTTGCCATCAATTATTTCTTCTGAAATTGGGAAATGATGACCCTTTCAAAAAGATATTAGGAGCCATGCAACCTCTCAAAGGAGCAAAGCAACCAAAATTGTCACTAACGTATGATACCTTTGAACCATAACAAAGACTAGCTTGGTGGTACCACAACTTGGAGGTAACTAAAAGCTCCTAGTTGAATTTAGGACCAATTCCACAAGAAGAAAATCATGCCTGGTTCTGGAAACTTAGACAACTTCTTAGGGCTAATGAAATCATGGGTGAGTAGACCCTACAACCATCACTTTACCAAATGATGATAATTCCTAACTAAATTCTAAATATTTGTCCTTATACCCACAGATACGTGGCATGCTCACTCCTAACCAAGGAAAAATATCTTTGCAACAGAGCTCTTTACAGAAAACCACAACCATTCAAAGTACAAAGTCATGGAGTCCAATCCCAATGGATACATCTGCAAAACAACTCCCAGAACAGCGAGGAAGATGGGCTAGAAAGATTGTAAGAGCCAGAGGCTATGGAAATTTGTACTGATATTGTATCCTAGGAGCAACACCCATAAAGTCTTATTTATATGACTGAGCAAACATGAGCTGAATAAGAACAACAGAAATAGATTTGATAAAATGGTCAGGGGAAAGACCAGCAGGTCTCAACCCTATACAAAGAATTATCGCCAACCAATGAATACTGAAAGCAGAATAACAGTCATCTCCAGGGAAGAGCACAACAATTGGTCATCTAACGCCAGCCCTGAAACATGTAAATATAAGTAACACTATATAGACTAAGAAGATTATATTTATATATTTCAGAACATATGTATATATGTTTATTATATATTACATGCAATATATTACATGTCTATTATATATGTGTATTATACATAAAAGTATGCAACAATAAATAATGATGAATACACACAATAAATTTGAAAGGGAACAAGCAAGGGTATGTGTCTATAATCTTGGACGGAGAAAAAGAAAGGGAGAAATGATATAATTAGAATCTCAAAAAATAAAATAAATGTTTAAATATGACACATAATAATTTAAAAAATAACAGAGTGATGTTTAACCCATAGTAGAAAAATGATCATGATTTATAATAAATAAAGTACAGCTATCAAAATAGTATACAACACTATCTTACAGCCTTTATTAACATTATCAAATACAGTGTGTGGTATATAGTGGACACCTAGTAAACAAACAGTGACAGAGTAGACATTTAAGACAATAAAATCAAAATACCAAGAAATGGTTTGGGATAGGGTTAGGACAGAAGTTGTAATATAGGTAAGCAAAATAAAGATGTCCATCTTTCCCCCATCTATGGTATTTTGATCTCTGTACATCTGATGATGAAAGGCAAATTCATTTAATGCTTGACACATTAAAGCAGTACACATTCATAAGATTCTAGGCAATGGCCTCTTTGCTGTGCTTAGTAAATCCGATTTCACTCTTATTTAAAAAGCTGTTACCAATGGGAGGGTAAGAGCTAACCACAGAATGTCATTTTCTCATATTTTTTCTAAGAACGTCAATTTTTAAAAAATCTGTTGGAAAGGACAGGGCTGAACATTTTTCCCTATGCTCCAGTACCTGGGGAAAGAAGCAATTACCTTCTCCTCATATTTATTTGTGCCTGGACCATTGGTGGTAGTGAGGTAATAGGAAAATGATTCCCTTAATGTTAGGAAAGATGTGTACAGAATTTAGAAATGTGGCAGTGACTGTAAATATTTGGAACTTTTCTGACAAGAGACATATTTCCTCTTTACCTTCTCCTTCTTTTCTTTTCTAATTGTGAGGTATTACCAATAATTAGGAGCAGGGTTGTTAGTTTGTGTTACATGAGTGTTTCTCCAATGGTGTTATCTCATGGGCTACTACTAAATGAATAATGACTCATTTATGGATGGAATCTTGGTGAAAACTAGAAGTCATATAAACTCACTCTTTCACTTGGCATGCACCATATAGATTGTGTATAAAGTTAAATTCGTTCCTTCTTTAAAATGTGAACACACCACCCTTTGACTATTTATGGTCTTGGCTTTATAGTACAGTTGCCTGGATTACATTTTAGTAGAAAATAATTTTAACAGCTATGATCGCCCACATTGTTGATTGAGGTTAAGCACCAGCTCCTTTGGAAAAGCTCTGGATACTAAAGATACTGAAGTCAATGTTTGTTCACCTTTAATTGAGATTTTATTGCAGTCTTTAAAAAGCTGTTCCCCATGAAAACATCCTTCTAGCCTCTTTCCCTTTCTGCAATCACCAGTCCAATGAAAGGGGATTAAAACTCACTGTTAAGAGCATACAGAAGACATTATGACACACTTTCATCTTAAAAGGCAACGGTACCTCTGCTGACTTGCAGCAGGTCACAAAATAATTATGCTGCATGCTAAATGACACTTTTTACTTTTCATTTGTGCTTCATCACTCAGTGTTAAGTAGACCATTTAGAGAGGTTCAACATTCTTTGGAAACTAAAATTACGGCACAGGTCAGAACTCTGGAGCCTGATTAGGAAAGAACATAGGCCATAAAGGTGGCCTTTGTGAGACTAGACTGTTTGCTGGTGTCTGTTACAAACCTGGCCAGTTCACTGCTTCACATGGTGTCTGTTCTTGAATGCTGAACTTGAATGGTACAAAGCAGGACTGGAGAAAAAAGAAGGCTTTTAGGGGATCCAAACCCTTAGCTCCAGGAGGAGGATCAATTTCACACAGAAGGGGCCTGCTCCATGGTGTGCAGTGGGTTTAGGGGAGAGCACACTCCATTTGTGACTTATTTCTATGGGACAAACAATGCCCAAGGTTCAAGTGCTGATTAGAATGATAGGGACCTTGGTGGTTTCAAGCTGAGTTCTGAATGGTCCTATCGGTGTTTCTTCTGTGGTTTTATCTTGGGGATTATTTCAAAATCAGTCACTTTTAATTTCTGTAAATTACATTAAAAGTGATTTTACTGTTATTCGACTATGTTTTACTTGAAAAACAATCTTAGGGATTAACACTTCATTTAATTACCACATTGAATTCTCTTCTCTACCTCTACCTCACAGGGTGGGAAGTCTGCCAACTTCAGCCTTGACCCTTGAGGGAGCTAAACTCTCACATCAGAATTATGTAAGTGTCTAATAACCGTGACAGGGTAACCTGACTATACTCCCACCTGCCCCCCTTTCCGTCTCTATCATTTATTTCCTTACTCCCCTTCTATCTCTTTTTCTTTATAGGTCAATGTCATGGTGTCACTTTAGTTCATCTAGTTTTACTTTTATTAGTAATAAATTTTGTTCTATATAATTATTTTATATAGGTGTTTAATGCATTTTGATTAATTGCTCAAACATATACATGTTTTATTGCCCTTTTTGTCCTTTCCATTTTTTCTATCAACTGATAATTGTTATGATTCTCAGCGTTTTGATTAAGATTAGGTCCAGTACGGATATATGACGGCATTTATTGGCTCTGTTAGAATCTGCAGGAATATTTAGTGTTAGAGTTAAAAGACAGTAAACATCTTTAGAACCTGAGTTGAAGGCATCAAATCATGTATTCCCTTGCTATATGAAATATCATTCTTGTTTAGAGGTGAAGATATCAAGCCAGTGAAGATAATGGAATCAATACGCATCATTCTGCCTTGCAATCCCAAAGGGAAGTCAGTGTTTTCAAAAAGAATCCCAGTTTTGTTTTGCTTTTCTCTTTTGTGTCATCACGTAGATTCTGTTTCTTGGTTTTCTTTCAGATGTGTGTCCACATGACTTCATTCAGCACACTCTATATTCTGTGTTCAATGTTTTTGTGTTAATGGGCTCCCCAGTCAATAGGCGTGTGGACTGCACATGTATTCCGTGAATCACACTTGCTCTTTACTCACTCTCTACGTGTGAATTGACTTACCCATGTCCCAGTGCTCTGGTATGAAGGAGTGAAGTCACAGTAGCTGCTCCTGATTTTAAGGTCTCCACGTTTTGTTCTTTCAAAGATTCCTTTAGTTCTGTTTTTAATTGTATTCATCTATGTATATTTCATTCTTAAGAATTTTGTGCAAGTGACTACTGCATGCTTCCTGGTAGGATGTCTCATCTATCCTTCCTTATGACACATTTACCTACACGGAACTAACTTTTGCTTGTTTAGAGGAAAAGGCATTGATATACAAATTAATTAGACATAGGTTTCTATCATATTTTTTGAATGAATGAGTTTTCAGATAGAGGTACTTGGAAACCCCCAAAGGTCAGAAAGCCAATATTAACTCACTTAATAAATGAAAGTGCAAAAATTTTAACAGTAAATAAAATATAAAGAAATTCTTGCTTTTGACTCACTAGTATTTGATTCAAAATATCAGTGAATAAAACAAAAATGCTGTCATGTCTGTGAAATTTAGTTAAACTAATGACATAGGCCTCCATATGGGTGGTCTATATCTCTATATAGGTACCATATAGCACCAAATTAGTATACTATATTTCTATATGTGCAGCCTATATCTTTATATAGATAGTAATCTATATCTCTACATGAGTATACTAAATCTCTATATGGGTATATTCTATCTCTAAATGAGTGGAATTAATAACTATAAGATGACTGTTAAGTTGACTATGCCTCTATATGGTAGACTATTACATAGTTTTATATGCATATATCAGAGCCATTTCCATTACTTATTTTTGTTATTCAAAATAAAAATTATCATGTGTATTATACTCATGTGTATTTTTTATTTCAAGATTTACATAGTAGAGGTAAGAAGATCAAGATCATTGGGAATTTGATGCAAGTTCAACCTGTTATGCGACTCTTGTGACACACACACACACACACTCAGAGTTTTTGTCAACTATTTGATTATATTGAGAGATTATATAGAAAAGAAAACTAAACACCTGTGTCCAAACTGTTCAAATAGTAATTGATTTGTTATATCTTCTTGTTTTGTTTTGTGTTTTGAGGCATCACATTATATAGTACTTACTTCCCTGAAATTTACTAGTCTAGGCCTTTCCTGCTTCTGCTTTCCAAGTGCTGGGTTTGATTTGATTGTTAAAATAAACATCTCTGCCTCTGTTTCTCTCTTTGTCTCTGTCTCTATTTCTCTTCCTTTCTTTGACAGAAAAGGTCCTCATAATGGCCAAACTGGCCCCAAATTCATAATGATCCTCTTGCCCCCACTACATAAAACTGGAGATTCTGCATCACCATGTAAGGCTAGCAAGGTTGTTTTTAAACAAGTTTTCCATTTATTGAACATAAAGTGAATAGAAGCACAATATCCATTTTGAAAATATTAATGAATTAGCACACTGAACAATGACCAGTATCTTCAAATACCCAAGATCAGTCCTGGCATCATGCAGATACATAATTAGCAGATACACACTGAAAATCAGCTTGATTGAGTCTCATTTCTCAGTCTAGCACTAATCAGAATACAAAAATAAAGCAGTAACACTGATGGGAGTTCAAAACAATTGCTAACTATATCACAGTTTGGTGTTAAACGTAGGAGGACTCTAAAGATCATAAAAAGATAGATGCAGGAAATAGCTGCTGCTTCTAAGGCTAGACAAAACATTTCATGGCAGGAATGTATACAGAAGAGACACTCAGTGTTCCAGAAAACACCTGAGAACTCAACTTAAGAAAATAAATATTTGTGTGGTTCTTATCTTTAGAGATGGTAGCTCATGATTCCATGATGCAATACATCACATAGGTTCCTCATGGTAGAAGACTGTGTGAGAATATTCAATAAAGTTAAATAGATAATCATGAAGAATTAGGCAGTAGTGAACAAATTTTTCATGTCCAAGATTTTCTTGTCCCTTTTTGTCATGTCTTCACCGCATGCATCATATATACATTTTTTGAGATTTATCTATGATGTATTATGTACTTAAAGTTCATTTTTATTTATTTCTGTTTAGTAGCCCTGCTTTTATTCAGCTAAGAGACTATGTCTTAGCTATCATAAATAGATATTGGGTAGTTATTATTTTCCTTTTTAATTTTTAATTAACATATAATTATATCATTTGCTCCCTTCCATTTCCCTACTCTAGCTTTCCAAGGTACTTTTTTTTTCTTGAGGGATGTTGTTCTGTTGAGATTTTTCTTTTTTTAATCTATAGTATTTGTGTGATTTTTGCCATCAATATAATGCTGATCCCATTAAAAGTTTGATACCATGTTTTCTTCAAACTTCTGGAGGATTTTCTATAATATTGACAATAGTTGTTCTTTAACTATTTGGTAGAATTTATCAACTTTTCTCTTTTATATGTTTTGAGACAGGGATACATTTAGTGGAGCCTGGTCCTAAAGGCACTATATAGCCAAAAATAACAATGAACTCTTTCTTGGATTCCTTCTACCTGCCAAGCACAGGGATAATAGATACGAGCAAACATGGCTGAATTTTGGAGTGTTAGGAACTGAACCCAGGCCTTTGTGAATGTCAGGCAAGTATTTTCCCATCTGAGCTATGCCTGTAATCCTCAATTTTCTTTATAAGAAGGCTTTTTTTTGTAAATTTGACATCTTTAACAGAGAAAAGACTGCACATATCATTTTCCCTGACTTTTATGGTTGGCATGTTTCAAAAGATTTTTTTCAACTACAAGTCACTCTTATGAGCATAATTTTTGTATTTATCTATCATTACATTTTATTCTGGTGGATTGTTACTTTGTGACTATATTTTCTTAATTGAGCTTTTCCCTCTTCCTTCTCTCCCTTAAAGAGTCTTTGTTCTCTTATCTCATTCTAGAAAAATATCAGCAATCATATATTCACATGTATATACATATACATATACTTATAGTATAGATAGTATGTTCCCTGATCTACTGAGATCGTTTTCACATTTATTTTTAATGCAGTTGTCTTGTCTCTACATTTTCTTCTTCTTTCTGTTTTACTTTCACGTCTGAAATAATTGTGTTCAACTCTTTAAGTTCTTACACAATAGAAACAATGGCTTTCCTGGGTTTAGAATGCATGTTATTAGGACAAGCTTTGCTATCTATAGAGCTTGTCTTTTATTGTATTTCTAGTGTTAGCTTTTTAATATTTTTATTTTTAAACAGTTTGTAGTTAGCATAGAAAGGAGTTTTCACTATGCTATCTTCTTACATATAGATATTTTGTCTAATTCATCTTCACTGCCCTCTGCTGCCCATTCAACCTTTTGTCATAAGAACTTTACATGAAATTTATGTTACCACTCCATAGTGTTTGTTAGAATTGCTTTACTTCATTTTTATTTTTCCCCATTTTTATTTAAATTAGAAACAAGATTGTTTTACATGTAAATCCCAGTTCCCTCTCCCTCCCCACCTCCCCTGCTCCCCACCACTAAATTCTTATCCCATGGACTTTCAGCTCCATGAGTGATCTCCAAAATCTGTCACATCCTTTGGAGCAGGGCCTAGACCCTTCCCTGTGTGTCTAGCCCTCTATATGGAATGGGCTCCCAAAGTCCATTTGTACACTAGGGTTAAATACTGATCTATAGCCAGAGACCTTATAGATTGCCAAGGCCTCCTCACTGACACACATGCTCAGGGGTTCTGCATCAGTCCTATGCTATCAGTCTGGGGTCCATGAACTCCCACTTGTTCAGGTCAGCTGTTTCTGTGGGTTTCATTAGACTAGTCTTGGCTCTTTTGCTCATCACTCCTCCCTCTCTGCAACTAGATTCCAGGAGTTCAGTTCAGTGTTTAGCTGTGGGTGTCTGCTTCTACTTCCATCAGCTGCTGAATGAAGGCTCTAGGATGCCATATAAGGCAGTCATCAATCTCTTTATTGGGGAGGGTATTTAAGATAGTGTCTCAACTATTGCTTACATTGTTAGTTGGGCTCATCCTTGTAGATCCCTGGACATTTCCCTAGTATCATATTTCTCTTTAAACCTATAATGGCTGATGTGGCATGTCTTTCTGTGTATATGTCAATATAAAGCACTGTTGGCCAATAAGGAAGCAAGATAGGTGGGACTAGGAGTCTAGGAGGATTCTGGGAAATATGGTGAAGGGACTCGTCGCCATGTGGTCTCCTGGGAGCAATGGATGCTCAGGAGTGTGTCCGCATAAAGATATTCTTATAAACTATATATTAGTAATTATGAGTTAATAATCAAGTCGGAGGTAGCTGATAAGAAACCAAGCAAATGACCAACCGCTTCATAATTAATATAGTGTCTTATGTGTTATTTGGGGCCTGAAAGCGACAACAGGACCCAGGCGGCAAGGAGGAAGACAAGATGTTACAAATGGCTCATTCTATATGTTATCTCTTATCTTGGAGCAGGAAGGTTACTTCATTTTTAAAAATCAGACAGAGTAGTATAGTTCCTTCATCTGCAGGGTTGGAAACATGTGTTTTCCATTGTTGCTCCTAAGTCTGCTCATTGATTCCCATTTCTGCTTTCATATGGGTTTTTCTCATTCAATTGTCTTAGTGATTCTCCTAACTCAGTTTGGAATCTGTGTCCATATGTTTCTCTGCAGTGGAACTGTGTTCTAAAATGAGCTGTGCTTATTTACCTGTGTTTACTTGGTTCAAATCTTCTGACCTTCCGGAGATCTTTTTGTATGCTTACTCTAGATAATGCAGCATTTCCTCTCAAAATTTTAAGCTACTTTTATACTGGCTGATTGGACCTTTCTCGTTCTTCATTTTTGGTGGAATGTGTCTATTTGTAATCTCAGGGTTCTCTAGTTTTCATGGGTGGAAAAAATCTGCTACCACTTCCCTTCCTTCTGCTTTTTTGAACAGCTGCTAATATCACACGAGTAATGTGTAACCCTGTTTTTTCTGCCTGCAAGTAGACTGAGTAGCAGATATTTTTCCTGTTCTTAGTTATGGGAGCACCAACAGAGAAGACTAAAATTATCCCCTGATGTTAACCTACTTTTGAAGTAAAGAATATCTTAAATTACACAAATAATATGATTGCAGGTAGCATTAGTCCTCAGAGGAAAAAGTGAATTGGAAGACCACAGGAAGCAGTGCAGGGTCACTCTAGGTAGAATTGTCAGCCAGGACTTCGCTCAGGCAGAGATATTTTAGAGACTATTGAGTAGAGCAGAAATCATCTAAGACAGGGAGGGATGCAGCATGAAAACTGTGAGGCAGACTGTGTCTTCCAGGAAGGAGTCCAGGTTGCCCGGGGCTCAGAAACCAAATACAACACACATGGTGCTTGTAAGTTAGGGTCACATCCACAAGGGCCTGAACAATGAATTATCTCTGAATGTACTGACCACATCCAATTTCTAACTGTCTTAAGCAGAGGAATAGACCTTTGGTTTCTGATATTCAATTAAAGCATTATCCCTAGAAAACCCAAAGCAACCAGCCAAACATCTGTAAGCACATTTTTCTGTGAGTGTGTTTCATAAACCCAGACTTACGAACAGCAGTAGTTGATTTGTGGGTTTTGAACTGTTTAAACAGGCAGGCAACCATGGTGTCAAAATGGTGGCTGCCATCCCCTATTAGGTTTTAGAGGGAAAACTGGCTCCCTTTTATGAAGATAGCATGGATCCAAATGAAGTATAGGTGTTCCCTTCAAATATTAAAAAGTGGTGCCTACAATCCACACCACCAGAGAAACTACGAAACAAGAAAGACCCTAAGAGAGAAACACATGGATCCCCGAAGAACGGGAAAGGGACAAGAACCCCTGAGCAAATTGGAAACACAGGGGTGGGAGTTAGGTGGAGGACAGCAAGAAACGAGAAATCTGGCACTAGTGAAATGTCCAGAGATCCACAATGTTGATCCCAACTAAGAATCTAGGCAGTGGTGGGAAAGGCTGCCTTTGATACCCTTCCCCTATAATGAGACTGACAACTATCTTATCATTCTAGAGCCTTTATCCAGTAGCTGATTAAAGCAGAAGCAGGCAACCATAGCTAAGCACTGAGCCATACTCCTGCTATCCAGTTGTAGAGAGAGAGGAGGGATGAGCAAAAGAGCCAAGATCGTGCTGGAGAAACCCACAGGAACAGTTGACCTGACCTAGTGAGAGCACAGGGACTCCAGTGGCAAAGGTGGGGAATCAGCATTGGAAGGAACCAAGCCCTCTGAATGTGGGTGCCAGCTAGGAGGCCTGGGCAGGCTATGGGACCTCTAACAGTGGAACCAGGGTTTATTCCTAGTGCACAAATGGACTTTGGGAGCCCATTCCCTATGGAGGGATTCTATTGTAGCCCAGGTACACAGAAGAGGGCCTAGGCCCTTCCCCAAATGGCATGACAGACTTTGATGATCCCCTGTGGAAGGCCTCACTATCCTTGGGGAGTGGGTGAGGAATGGGTGGGGGGCATGGGAGGTTGGGTGGGGAAGGAAATGGGGAGATTGATATGTAAAATAAGATTGTTTCTAAAATTAAAAAAAAATTGGTGCTGTGCTTCTGGTCATCAGGGTAAAAAGGTTACGGGGCCTTTTTGACCCTCTCATGCCTCAGATTTAAGACTAATTCAAACTGAGTTGAAATACATTTTTGATGTTTAGGACAAGGTTAAAACAACAACAACCAAAACAAAAACTAAGGTTCATGGTTAAAATTATATACAAAGGATAATTTGCATGTGTTATCTGTTGTTTTTGTTTTGTGTGTGCTATTTTTGAGACAGGGTTTCTCTGTGTAATAGCCTTGGCTGTCCTAGAACTCACTTAGTTACCTGGCTGGCCTTAGACTCATGGAGTTTCCCCTATCTCTGCCTCCAGAGTGCTGGGATTAACAGCATGTGTCACTGTGTCCAACTATTGTTGTTGTTTTCTCTGTTGATCCAACAGACAAATTTATTTTCATTCATATCTTAAAGGCTATTACTGTGTGGTTGTTGTCAGAAAAAATATAAAATAAAAAAAAACATAAAGGAAGTAAATAATCCATTTGCAATTTAATATAGGAAACAAAAAATATTGGCAAACATCTTTGAGTTATTATTCATGGAGGTGGGAATAAAAGACCGTACAGGAGAGACACATGCTCTCTTTCTAGTTTCTGGTTCTGTGATGAAAGCTACTTCACTCATCTTGGTTGCCTGTATTCTCTTGTAAGTAATTTCTACAATATACATTTACCTATACCCGCAACAAGTGTGCAGTTTACCATTACAGCTACATCTGGTATCAGGAGTTTTGTCTTTGAGTTATTATCCATGATCTTTATTCCTTGAGATATAATGACATAGAAAGTAAAAGTATCTACTGAATGGAAACCTTCTCTTGATATTCCAGCTAAGATTACCCATAAGGATAACAAACAATTTTCTGTCACTTACTTCTATACTTTAAACAAAATATGTTTCTGTATTATTTTAATTCATTATATTTAAATATACTTTTGAAATTTTAATCTTTTATTAAACATCCAAGACCAGAGAAAGTAAATTCTACTGACATCATGTGTTGTATTAGTCTATCGGAGCTAAAAAGATTGAGATGGAATAGAATGTAATTTAAGAACTTGGAAAGTTCATGAGCAAAATAATTGCTTGACATATAAAATCTGAGATAATCTTTTCCTTGCCAAAAGAATAATAGGTAAAATTTGATTTATTCTATTTTTTTCTGTCATGGTAATTAAGAACTGCCTATTTTTTTCTTCTGGATGGCCTTATTCCCTCCCTGATGACAGGTTTTTATGTGGCTATATGAGTTTTAGAGACTGAAGTTCAAGGCTACTTATTTCAGGTGCCCCTATTAAAAATTTGCATTTTTATTAACTTTTAGAATGAAATCCCCCATAGATCCTGCAAAAGTGATTAAGGCTGAATGTACTAAGTACACTTTTCTTTCTTCAATAATTTAACACTTTAAGCTAGTTTCAAATGATTGACTAAGAGACAGTTGTTAGAGACTAAAAATTCAATTGATGATTGGGGCAACCTAGGAGAAAGAAATAACTGGAAAACATTGGTGAATTGGTCATTTTCTCCTCAGAAAATTTTCATTATATGTCAAAATTTATAGGAGGTTCTGAGGCCCAGAGAAAACTACTCAAAACAACTCCTTGCTCCCCTGCCTTTTCAACTCCCACCCGTCCTGGCTATTTGTCCTTCCAAAGGAACTTCTTGTTCCCATCAAATGAGTCAGAGACCAGATGGGAACAGTAATTTACTTTTAATGAATGTGTGTCAATCCACAAGTGAGGGGACTCTGTCATCTGGGAGCTTATCTCCTAGTGGGTTTAGTGTTTTGGCAGTCTTGTTTCTGCCTGTTGATCCTTCTACCTACTTTGTGTTACTGAATTATTTTGTCCAGAAACAGCATCTTTGAATGTAGTAGTACATCAAAAGTCTATCATCCATTATTTTTTTCTGGAAAAGTAACATATGAAGATTGCATAATCCACAAGGCTGTTAATCAGAGTAATGAATGTTGATGCTTTAGAGAGTGAGAAAATGGCACTCAAGCCATCACAGATACAGTCAGCATGCTGAATGGGTATGGTGTCTTTTCCCTTTCTAACTGTATCCTAGGATTTCCATTAGGCAAGGAAGAAGTAAATATCAGTCTTCTACATCACCAGTATTAGACATAGTTCATAGGGTTTATTCAAGTCTGTGCTGAAGAAGTTCTATGGAGAAAGTTTTGAAATTAGAAATATAAACCTTCTATTTTACAACCCTTGCCCTCCTCTCACCCTTAATACCCAAGATGGTCATTTGAATAGTTTATGTTCCTCTCCAAGGGAGCCCAAATTCAAACTTCAGTCCCATAGTGAAGCAAAAAAATGGGCTCAACTTGCAGTTGACTTGCTTCTTTTCTTATCAATCAAACCAGGAAACATACTGGGTGACTCTGACTTTTCTAACTGACACCTTTTCCCCATTGATTGTGACCTGTCATCTATGTAAAATCAGTCCTTGTTTGTCATATGTTACACTTCAAGAGTTGTAGCTATAAGGATGTTTGTATTCAGCAGTTATTTTAAAATATAACACAGTTATTTAGACATTTTAAATGCAAAGCAGTGGTTAGAAAAAAATGTTTCCTTGGAAAGATTCTGTAACATTGAGATGTTAAACTTGGAATCATCTTGACAAATTGAATCCAAACAGTCTTGTGTACAGGATATAAAAAAGTCCATCTGGCTGCATTATTATTATTTTTCAAGGCACTTAATAGTCTGGAATGGACTAAAGAGGAGGCTGAACTTCAAGCCCCATCACAATTTGGAAAGATATGGTCGTGACCTGACCTTGAAGCCTTTGGCCTGCCAAGTAGAAACAAGGAGGAGAAGAGCCAGGCTTATTTAGACATGGTTCACTTGGACAGTATTTGACCTTATTATTTGTGCTAAGGCAAAGAAAAGCTAAGGGGCATTATAAACTACTTCAGTCTGTGTTGGGGAAGTCCTTTGTATATGTCAATAAATTACTGCTGGCCAATAGGAATCTAGATAGGTGGGGCTAGGAGTCCAGGAGGATTCTGGGAAGGAGAAAGACAAGGGAGTCAACATGTAACGCCATTGGGGGTAGGAAGCCTGGAACTATTCTCCGGTAAGAGACATACTTAGATTAACAATTATGGGGTAATTACTTAAAGCAGAGCTAGCCAGTAAGAGACAAACAAGGCCAACAGCTTCATAATGAATATAGCCTCCTGTGTGTTTATTTGGGACTGATGCAGATCTAGAACCAGGCTGGCGCGGCAGAGCCCAGGCGACTGGCGGGGGTTAAACCAAAGCGGCTAGCAAAAGAAAAAGCTTCTCTTAACAAGTCTGGACACTCTTTCGAATGCTGTTAAAATATATGCCATTGATCTTCAATATGGGAGGACTGCCTGAATTTAAAATACAAGAGAAACTCATCTTTGGAAGAAGACCATGAAAGGGGGTTATGTGAGTCATATCAAAATATATGATACTCATGGGGTTAGGGATGGTGGAGAACTTAGTGTATGTCATAGCAGGTTATAACGGCTCTTTACTTCATGTGCTTTGAGTAAGGTCACTTTGATACATGCCACATTAATTCACAGAGAAAGAAAAGATACAAAGGACATGGGATGTGCTAAAGCAATATGACCACCTCTGGAGAAATGCAGCCTGGATGTTGAAGAAACGATTGTAATTTTTAAAAATGGTTTTAGAAAGGGGAGACGGTTCTATTATCTTTTTCTTTTAGATTATTTATTTATATTAGAAACAAGATTGTTTCACATGTCAATCCCATCTCCCTCTCCCTCCTTTCCTCCCATGCCCACTCCACCAAACTCCCCAGCACCCCAACCAATTCCCACTCTCTTCTGCAGGAAGGGTAAGGTGTAGGAGTGAACCCCACAAAGCTATCTGCCCATCAGGGTGGGGACAAGGTAGAGATATAAGAAAGTGAAAGGAAATGGGGCTTCCCTTTTTCTCCTGGAAGCCAGGCAAGCTTCTAACTCCTGGTCTGTGCGACTCTCTCTCTCTCTCTATCTGGTAAATAAATATATTGTTTTCCATATATAGCATCGAATATCATTATAGGTAAGGTCCTCCATGGGGGAGCTCAAGAGTCATTTCCTTTAGGGCAGAGCCTAAGCCCTCCTCCAAGAGTCCAGGCCGAGAGAGCATCCCTCATTGTGGCATGTGCACCCGAAGTCAATTTGAATGCCAGGGATAAATACTGTTGTACTACCCAAGGCCCCATATATTGCCTGGGCTTCCTCACTGACACCCACATTCAGGGGTAAAGATGATAGTCAATGCCACAGGGAATACAATATATTTATTTACCAGAGAGAGAGAGAGAGAGTCACTCAAGCTAGGAGTTAAAAGCATGACCGGCTTCCAAAAGAGGAGGTCCTTTTTCCTTTCGCTTCCTTTTATCTCTACCTGTGGTAATTTACTTGTCCCCCCACCATGGGCGGATAGCTTTGTGGGGTTCACTCCTACAATTCCCCTTTTAGTCTAAATAGAGGATTTAAATTTGACACAAACTCAAACATATACAACATATATACATAGAGGGTGATAATTAAGTTATAATCTACTTATATCCTAAGCTAAACATAACCATTCCACCTAAATTCTAAACTTATCTGAAAGAGATGCCTAAGTCTGAACACCTCCTTCCAATCCCAACCCTAAAATAATTGAAAATAAGGCTTCTCTCTACACAGGGGTTCTGGATCAGACCCATGCTGGCCTCACAGACATCAGTCTGAGGTCCAAGAGCTCCCTCTTGTTCAGGTCAGCTGTTTTTGTGGGTTAAACAAGCCCAGTCTTGACCTCTTTGCTCATCAGTTCTCCTCTCTGTCACAGGGTTCCAAGAGTTCAGTTCAGTATTTAGCTGTGGGTGTCTGCCTCTACATCCATCAGTCATTGGCTGAAGGTACTAGGTAGGATGGCATGTAAGGAAGTAGTCGAACTCATTATCAGGGTGGGAAATTTAAGGTAGGCTCTCCATTATTGCTTAGTCTGCCAGTTGGTGCCATCCTTGTAGATCTCTGAAAATCTCACTAGTACCAGATATCTCCTCAAACCTATAATGACTCCCTCTATTATTGAATCTCTTCTCCTGCTCTCCTCTATTCTTTTCCCAACTCAACTTTCCTTGTTCCCTATGTCCTCCCCTACCCTCCTCTTCTCCCCCTCTCTTTTTCCTAGCTCCCTCTCCCCTCCCCCATGCTCCAGATCTGCTCAGGAGATCCTGAATCACTCCCCTTTTCTGGGGTATCATGAATATATCTGTTAGGTTTCTACCTGTTTCCCAGACTCCCTGGCAGTGGGATTGTAGGCTGGCACTCCCCTGATCCATGTCTAAAATCCATATATGAGTGAGTACACACCATGTTTGTCTTTTTGTGACTGGGTTACCTCACCCAGGATGGTTTCTTCTAGTGCCATCCATTTGCCTCTGAATATCAAGATTACATTGTTTTTTTTTTCTGCTGAGTAGTACTCCAATGTGTAAATGTACCACATTTTCTCTATACACTCTTCAGTTGAGAGGCATCTAGGTTGCTTCTATGTTCTAGCAATTACATATAATACTGTTACAAATACAGTGGAACAGATGCCCTTGTTGTGTGAATGACAAAAATCCAACACCCCTTCATGATAAGGGTCTTCTCCAGGAGATCTGGAATAACAGGAACATACCTAAAAATAATAAAAGCTATATACAGCAACCCAACAGCCAACATCAATCTAAATGGAGAGAAACTCTACATGATTCCTCTAAAATCAGGAACAAGACACGGCTGTCCACTCTCTCCATACCTCTTCAATATTGTACTTGAATTCTAGTTAGGGCAGTAAGACAATAAAAGGAAATCAAAGGGATACAAATTGGAAAGGAAGCGGTCAAATTTCACTATTTGCAGATGATATGATAATTTACATAAGTGACCCAAAAAACTCTACCAGGGAACTCCTATGGTTGATAAATACCTTCAGCAAAGTGGCAGGATACAAGAGCCCTAATACACAGGTGATAAAAGGGCTGAGAAAGAAATCGGAGAAACGTCACCCTTTACAATTACCACAAATAACATAAAATACATTGTGGTAACACTAACCAAACAAGTGAAAAACCTGTATCGCAGGAACTTTGAGTCTCTAAAGAAAGAAATTAAAGAAGACACCAGAAAATGGAAAGATCTCCCATGCTCTTGGATAGGTAGGATGAATGTAGTAAAAATGGCAATCTTGTCAAAAGCAATCTACAGATTCAACACAATCCCCATCAAAAGCCGGCAAAATTCTTCACAGACCTTGAAAGAATAATAATCAACTTTACATGGTAAAACAAAAGATCCAGGATATCCAAAACAACCCTGTTCAACAACAGAAGATCCAGAGGCATCACCATCCCTGACTTCAAGCTCTATTATAGAACTACAGTCCTGAAAACAGCTTGGTATGGAATTGAATTGAACACCCAATATTAAACCATATACAAATGAATACCTGATCTTTGAGAAAGAAGCTAAAACTATACAATGGAAAACAGAAAGTATCTTCAACAAATGGTGCTGGCAAAACTGCTGGATGCTGGCACGTTGAAGACTACAGATAGATCCATATCTATAACCGTGCACAAAACTTAGGTTCTATTATCTTTTTTGGGGGTTCTCTTTTTTCCTCAATATATGTTTTTATTTAAATTAGAAACATGAATGCTTCACATGTCAATCCCAGCTCCCTCTCCTACTCTCCTCCCCTGTCCCTCCACTAGCCCTTCCAGCCCCCCACCCAATCCCACATCATTCCCCAGGGAGGGTGAGGCCCTCCTTGAGGGGATCTCCAAAGTCTGCCATTTCATCCAGGGAAGGACCTAGACCCTTCCCCATGTGTCCAGGCTGAGAGAGCATCCCTCTATTTGTAATGGGCTCCCAAAGATCATTCATACACCATGGTAAACACTGGTCTACTACCCAAGGCCCCAGTGATTTCTGTGGCCTCCTCACTGACACTACATTCGTGGAGTCTGTATCAGTTCCCTTTTGGCCTCTCAACCATCAGTCTTGGGTTCAAGAGCTCCCCTTTATTTGGTCAGCTGTCTTTGTGGGTTTCACCATCACAGTCTTGACCCCTTTTCTCATCACTCTTCCATCTCCGTCAATAGATTCAAGGAGTTCAGTTCAGTGTTTAGATGTGGGTATTTGTCTCTGCTTCTATCAGTCTGTGGATGAAGGTTCTAGGATGGCATATAGGGTAGTATTCAACCCTATCATCAAGGAGGGTTCTATTATCTTTTGTGCACACTCCTTTCAATGCTTTCCACCCAAACAACTTAACTTCTCAGATAATCACACTTAATATTAGGTAATCAGTGTCATACTGGCCTGGAGTTATTCATATGGAGGTTATAGAAGCTTCTATATAGATTGGAGAGAGAAATTCTCACAGCAGTTATAAGTCAACCGGTCAGAACCCTTGCCTCAGGATACATTAGCAAGGAAAACATTGAGATGGTGTTTCATATGCACATATCACGATCAAAGCAACAAGCAGGAGCCTTGTAGTGAAACAAAAGGGTCAAGAATAAGGGACAATCAGTGCGTAGAAAGGAGAGAGCAGGGAGCTCTGGACATAATTAGTATTTTGCTGAGAAGAATAAAATCTCTTTTTGGTGCTGTCATGCACAACCACATTAAGAATTATATGGGCATTTTTCATATAGGCATTGGGCATTTGTTTATTTCCTTGATTAAACCCATTGCAGGCCCCCGTCATCATTTTAATCACATCATTTTTTTATTCATGGTGTACAGTTTTTTGAGTTCATTATATGTTTAAATATCAATCTTTTATTGGAGTTTCGAATTTGTAAATATTTTTTCAATGTGAATACAGTTTCAGCCAAGGTGTGCTTTGCTTTTTATAAGTCTTTTCGGCCCATGTAATCCTATGTATCTGTATTTGCTTCACTGTCTCAGCCTTAGCAGTCCTGCCTTTGCTGTTTCTGTATTTTCACTACATAAATAGTGCTTTCCTACTGCTGTGAAATACAACATGCAATTTCCAAAGTGTTTACATTTCTAGTATTGGGCAATATTGACATTTTAACTGCAATAATTATTCCAACTTACAAAAATGGTACATCTTGAGGAGCTGAATGTGTTTATATGTCTGTGTGCATTTCTCTCTGTTGTGTGTTAGGGAGAAATTCATATATAGGGAAGCCACATTTTGATGTTGGGTGATCCTTAGCTGTTCTCCAACTTCTGTTCTGAAACCAGGTCTCTTTCTGGACCTGGATGGTGTTTGCTAATTGAGCTAATCTGTCTGGCCATCCCCATGGATCCTCCTTCTCTGCTTCCCAGGTGGTGAGATTATAGATGTGTGGTGCCACACTCATCTTTTAATTTTTTTACTTGGGGATTGAAATGCAAGTCCTCAAACTAGTACAGCAAACAACACACCCACTGAGCTATCTCACAGCTTTTATTATTATTAATATTTTCTAATATCAGAGTTGAAGATGGTTCATAAAGTAAGAACATATACTGCCTTTGCAGAGGCCCACAGTTCAATTCCAAATAAATGTGTTGGGTGGTGTTGTAGAATCATGTTTTTCTACACTGTGAAGATACGTCATTCCAGTTGGTTTACTAAAAAAACTCAATGGCCAATAGCTAGGTAGGACTTTTTAGGCAAAGAGTATGCTGGGAAGAAGAAAAAAGTCACAAGCTAGAATATGAGGAAACATGACATGGAGGACATGAGCTAACCAGCCATGAGCCATATGGCAGCACATAAATTAATAGACACAGGTTCATGTAAGTTATAAGAGCTGGTTAGAAACAAGCCTAACCCTAGTTCCAGGAATTCAATTAGATATTGTAAAGGCCATATCTCCACTAGCCTCATGAAGTTCCAGAACAAGGCATGATTTCCCTCCTACCAGTGACAATGAACACTCCTGAGCAAGTGTCCATGAAGTAGTTTGTCAAACAGCTTGGGCGTGTATAGATATATCATATGCTAGATCAATTTTTACGTTTTCGAGAACCCTCCATGCTGATTCCCAGAGGGGCTGCACCAGTTTGTAATCCCAGCAGCAATGACTGAGTGTTCCCTTTTCTCCACAACCTTGCCAGATTTATTTTTCATTGTTTGGTGGATCTTAGGTAGTCTGGATAGGATAAAAAGAAAGATAAAGTTGCTTTAATTTTCATTTTTTAAGTTTATTTATTTATTTATTTATTTAATGTACTGGCCACAGTTTCCCCTCCCTCCTCGCCTCCCATTCTCTCCCCCCACCTCTCCTCTGTCCCCATCAAATCCTCCTCCTTTTCTGCTCAGAAAATGGCAGGCCTTCCATGGATAGTAACAAAACATGGCACATTAAAGTTCTGTAGGACTCAGCACCCCTCCTTGTATTAAGGCTAGGTAAGGCAACCCAGCCAAAGCATTAGAGACAGCCCCTCCTCCAACTGTTAAAAGTCCTGCAAGCAGAGCAAGCTACACAACTATCAGATATATGTAGAAGGCCTAGATCAGTTCCATACAGGCTCCCTGGTTGTTGGTTCAGTCTCTGTGAGCCTCTATGAGCCATGTTATTCATTGATTCTGTGGGTTGTCTTGTGATGTCATTGACCCCTCTGCCTCCTACAATCATTCTTTCCCTCTTCATCAGGATTCCTTGAGATTAGCCTAATGTTTGACTGTGGGTCTTTGCAACTGTTTCCACCAGTTTACTGGATGAAGCTCATCTGATGACTATTGGGTTAAGCAGCAATCTGTGAGTATAGCAGAGTAACATTAGACCTCTTTGCATTGACATTTTTCTCCACTCTTGTTTGGATATATCCTAGGTCTCTAGACCACTTAGCCTCTGTATCCTTCTGTTTCAGGCAGTGTCAGGATTGGGCTCAATCTTATGGTATGGTTCTCAGGCTGGATCAGTCATTGGTTGGCTACTTCCGCAATATCTGATTGCTAAGGATTATTAAAATTCTTGAGGCATTTGAGCCATTATTTATTTATTAAGATAGCACTATGTTCGCATGAGGCTAAAGAGCCAGGAAACCAGCTATCCAAATGCTGTTCAAGTCTCTGCTGTCATTAAATATGCTATCATCACATTAATCAAAGCATTCCATAAGGGAGAGCCAAAGTGAGAATGAAAGTGAAAACAAGATGCAATGACTATCTATGAAGAAGAATGAAGAATATTGATAAAAACAATCTATTAAATTTAGTTCTCTCTCTCCCTCTCTCTAGATCACGCTCTCTGATTCTCTCTTCCCTTCTTTAGTTTTTGTGTGTGTTTTCTACACAAGTGAAATACGCCTACCTTTCCAATAAAACCATGAAGAGCTTCTTGAGCCTCTACACTTTCTCTCCACTAACCTATTTTGATGTGAGTAATTAAAATGCAGTGGTAGTTAAGATTAAACTAACAGAAATACAGGTGTTCAAACTAGAAGCATAATCAAGGTTGACAACAAATACTTTTTATTTTATTTGAAGAAAGGAAGATATGCCATTAGTATTCCATAGGTGGATGTTTTTAATTTGTTCTGAGGTGTGGGAGAGGACACATCACAAGAGGAGACTTGTGCAATGAATGTTGAAGCTACTCTTAGATAAAAACGTTGATTTTGTGTACAGTTACTAAGATGTCATACTCCATAGCTTGATCATATGGATATAATATTCAAATTCCAGTATATCACTGAGGGGACACAGTAGTATCAGGTGGTGAAATAATAACATCTACTCTTCCAGTCTTCCTAAGCGAAAATAATTTCTCCCATTAATCCTGATGAACAATGGTAGAATGGAAATTAACATTTATACATTCAGTTTTCCTCATAGGTACTTAAATCATATTGTTTTTAAATGTTTTGTATAGAGCCAGGCGTTGGTGGTGCACGCCTTTAATCCCAGCACTCGGGAGGCAGAGGCAGGCGGATCTCTGTGAGTTCGAGTCCGGGTTCGACCAACAGCCTCCAAAACAATACAGAGAAACCTTGTCTCGAAAAACCAAAAAAAAAGTTTTGTATATAAAAAGGGAAATTCTTAATGGAAAGGAATAGTTTTGCAAATGATCATCTGGTATTCAAGACATGATATAAACTCAAGGAGAAATGGCGTTTATTCTGCTTATAGACTTCATTAATTTCATGTTCTCAAAACTTTCATACATAGTTGTGTCTCAGTTTCTTCTGAAATGCATACAGACACACATCACACACACACACACACTTTGGTGTAGCACACTAGAGCTACAAGATCTTGTTTGTGGGTTGCTTGGTTTGATTCCTTGATGTCTATTAAATGGAGAGTGTATGTACATTTTGGAGAAAATAAAAAGAAAAATATTAATCATACTTTCTAGTGTGGCAGTGAGCTACATAGTTGTCTACACATTAAAATTAATCAGGAACTTATTGAAGCACTATGTGTTTGGGCTTCACTCTGGGACTTTTAAGTCAGCATTACTAAGGGGATGGAGTCCAGGCCATGGCTCTGGGCATAGTCTCCTGGATGATTTACTACATGGGTGGGGTAAGAAGCATGGCTATAGACCACTGATTTTCAGTAAGATCCCAGACCAGAAAAGTGAGCATCTCTCAGGAATTTGTCACAGATTAAATTCCAGGGTCCTTCCTCAACTGGCTAAATCAGAGACTTCAGGAGTAAAGATAGGGAACAGCAAGGTGTGTTTTTACTAGGTCCTCAAGATATTCTGACACATAATAAAATTTTAAAAACTTTGACTTAATTAAAATTACTGGCTAATTCAGCTTGCTTAACATGCATCTCTGTGTTGATGACAGAGAATTTTCCAGTAAAATATATTACTGTTCATAAAATTATACTTTCATAAAAATGACCCAAAATGTTGATTTGGGGATTTTTTCCATCAAGTATGATAATTCACTACTTGCATTGGAGATTACTCAACTACATTTGAAAAAAAAGATTCTGTTTGCATAAAAACTAGGCATATACACTTGTCAAGGGCATTATTATGTCATTGTCGATCACTGCTGAGACAATATATCAGTATCTTTGATCAATGAAATTTTCTTTGTCACAAAATTCTCGCAGATATGTCCATGTAAACTATATGTTACCATGTATTTGATATCATATTTTTGAAGATTATATAACAAATAATCTTATCCCAAAATATTCTGTGTAGTGTTTTATCATTTAATATATTCATTATAAAACAGCTAATAATTTTATTATAAAATTTATTTCCAAGTAAATTATCTTCTATGTAAATTACTACAATATTTTATCTATTAAATACCACAAACACATTCATGCCTCATTTTTGTGACTACACTTTTGAACTTTATATAGTATCTGTTGCAATAATTAGATTGATAGTATTTTTATGCATTTTAGCCGCATGGTGCTTTACTATATTAATAATTTTAAAGATTTTTAGAAGTCTTCCTGTTAATTATGATATATAAGTGTGTGTTTGCACCCATGCCTGTGAATACTGGCTGAGTTCAGGGAGGGCATTGGATCTCTGGTATGTGAAGTTACAGACAGCTATGAACTCCCTAAAGTGGGTGCTAGTATCTGAACTGGTCCTCTAGAGGAACGAGAGTTCTCTTAACTGCTGAGCTATTTCTTTTTTCCCTTAGTAATGTTTAGTGCATCACTTTTCTTTGTCACCTTTAGTCCTATTTATTCTTTTATCAGAAAGATATTAGAATAAAAAATGTGTTAAGTAGAAATCTCCAGGGTGTTTCATTCCTATCAAAGTCATTCAAATATACTGAGATCTACATGTAGTCCATATTTTTCAAAACAAAAAAAGGAAAACTGGACTCTGGGGTTCTGGACATACAGAGAAAGAGAGCGAGAGAGAGAAGGAGAGAAGCAGAGGGGGGTGAGTGAGAGAGAGAGAGTATGAGAGGGAGAGAGAGGGAGAGAGCAGCTGCAGTGTGGGGGGTGGGGCTGGAAACAACTTGTAATTCTAAATAGCTTATGTTGTTCTGTGTTTAGATAATTAGGCAGATTTTGCCAAATGTCTGAATATATTAAACAATGGAGATAAGAAAGCTATTGTGCATTACTGGTTTTCAGTGTTGGTAAACAAAGGCAGTTTCTTTTAGAAGGATGATCATGGAAAAACACATGATCTCATGACACTAATGTTCCTGCAGCTAAACTAAATGCTCTGGTAAACTCTAGTCTGACTGCGTCCCATGCAGACAATGCAAGATTATTCCGGAGAAGTCTCTTGGAAGAACTGTTCTCAGTCTATCCCTGTAGGTTAGCAGTCAGCATTCATAATTTCATAATTCCATACAAGGAGACTTTAGATTTTAAAAGGTAAGTACAAAAATGCCTACAAGTCACTATCCGAGAGCCTCTCAATAACTGAATTCAACTGATAGTCATGGAGTACCTAAAAATGATCATAATTTTCCAAGACTGATTTGGGAATCTACCAAATCATGGGCCTCTACAAGGATCTCATTTTGTTTTTAAAGGCAGTAAAAGCTTTTGAATGTTTCCTTGGAGATTCTATGAAACATAGTAAATCAACATGTTTTACATATTCCCCATATTGCAGCAGTGCTTTGTAAAATGATGTCCCAATAGTCCACATACAAATTCATATTTGTATTCCAATAGGAATCTATGGAATAGTATCTTAGTGTATTATGGTGAAGAAAAATACAAGTGAAAGAGCAGATGTTTGATTACCCTTTTTTGAGAACACTTGCCTACAGAAGGCCACGTGTAGGGGGAGAGTACCAGAATTGGAATTAGAATTGCCTACTTCCTGTATTTAGGGAAGAAAATTTTAAAACAATTTACTATAGCTTTTCAAATTACAAATTACAGTGAACATTAAGTCTGTCACGTCAGACACTTTTGCAACAGTGACTTACAGAATGCTGAAGTTCTTTTTTAACTAACACATTTGTAGCTTTAATGTATAACTTCTATTTTTTTAATCTCTAAATGTGTCATATATACAAACATATAGGTTAGTGACACAGCTGCACTGATGTTGTTTGGTTAAAAAGCCTGAAATAACCAATTGTCAAGTTGTTTAAGAGCCTAAGAACCCTGCAACCCTCTGTGAGTTCATTTCAACAACCTCCAAAAGAACAGCAGCCTAGAAGGAGGTTATGGTTTCCACAGGTGAAAGGACATCTTCCTCTTCAGGCTGCAGGTCTGTCAAAAGGCCTGATTCTGTCTTTGATGTTTCACTGTTAATATTTCCCAGTACCGCCACCTCCTCTTTTCCATGACTTCTCATCCAAGTTGGAAATAAAGCATAGGTGGGAGCCCTTATGCTACCCATCCTCCAACCACCATGAAGCCCCATGGGTCCTCTATCTCCCAATTTGAATGAGACACAACTGGCTCTATTTATAATTCTGTTTTATGCCTAATTAGACTTTTATTCCATCTTTGATAGCTTGAGGTATCATTAGTCTCTAGAGCTGGTCCAAGTTTTGGCCTTTATGGGTGTTTCTTTTTGGAGGATGTAATTTTCCACAAGTATGAACAATGCTCTACTCACCTAAGACAGGGTATCAGTGACAAAACCAAAATAAACGACCCCACCAAAGTGTGGCCCAGTGAACTGATAGTTTGGCTGGGACTACTTACAGGAACCTGGGCTACTTAAGGGAAGGTGCATCACTGATAAAAGCATCTCACAGAAACTTTCCATTTCCTATAATCCTTGGTGAGGAGGTGGGAGTTACTATACCTATCTGGCAGTTATAGCTGTGTATAGTTCAGGAAGGTAACAGCCATGTCACACCTGCAGTTGTGTCTTTCACAATACTGAAGCAGAGTGGGCTGTCACCACCTCCCTTGTTGAATGACAGGGTTTCTGGGAAGTATGTGGTGCCATGGTGCCACTTTCTGTTGCTAGTCTTTTTCTGACAATAGGACTTAAAGGAACACACAATGTGAGTGACATGGGGGGTGCAATTAGCAATTTATAAACACATCTTAATTGGTATTAATGTTGTGAGCATTGTCTAAGCCATTGATTTGTTTATACTTGGTTTTGAATTTCAAGGTTCTATTAAGTTATCAGACAGCTTATTAATGTGTTACTTTTAAAGCTCATTGTCCTCACTGTAAAATATTAACATTGTACATTGGGTCAGTGCTCAGGAGAATACATGAAAAGGACCTATGAGTTTTAAACCAGGTTGAGCTACTTGGGGAGACTCTTCTCAAACAAATAGATAATTAATAAATTAATAAATTAATAAAATTTAAATGTATGGAATACAGTTATTGTTGTTTCCTTTCTTGTATGTTTTAGCTTACTAAGTATGAATTTTGGACATGGAATACTTCTTTGAGGGCAGAAATTTTGTCTGTGGTCATTTTTATCTGTAATATTAAAACAATAATATATTGATATTTATTATACTGAATAGATGAATGAATATGACAATAAAAATGTCTCTTAGAAAGTTTACTGCAGGAGGTTATGAGATAGCTAAGTACATAAAGTGCTTGTTTCCAAAATTTGGGGATCAGAGTTTAGATCCTCAGTACCCACATAACAAAGCCAGCATTGGGACTTGCCTCAAACATCTGTCTTGGGAGGCAGATATGGGGGATTTCTGGAGCAATCTTGCTAGATAGAGTAGAAAAAATCTGCAAGCTCTTGATTATTGAAAGACCCTGAATCAATATTTAAGGTGGAAGAGCAATCAAGGAAGAGACCAACTCTCAACCTCTGACCTCCATACACATACACACTCACACAAATGTATTTACGAGTACCTGCACACCAACACACACGGTTCCAGGAGCTTGAAGACTCCAGTTCCAAGGTAGGAACATCAGTAAAAGTCATTCTCTCAAGTATGTCCTACTTTTATTAATATGTTGTTTGCTAATTAGACACACCTTTTCAGTGTTTATCTATTCCTTTATGTATGTTATAGAATTTTCAATCTTTTCAAACACTGGGATATAAATGATACAAACACTTTGCAGCAAACAAATCACTGTGATAAAGAACATTTCTCTGTGGGACTTTCCCCTTGAGAAATAGTGGATTTATAAGTATCCCATGTCTTCCTATAGAATGAGGAAAAAACCTGAAAGGCACCAGCAGACAGAGCGCACTCAGCCTATATGTTATTGTTTTGTTATATTTTGTAGCTCTCTATAAACCAATTTATCTGGGCAGATAAACCTCTTCCCAGGCTGATACAGTTGGGATACTACTCAATTCATGTACTAATTGACAAAGATATTAGATGTGTTAGGTGTGTGTGTGTGTGTGTGTGTGTGTGTGTGTGTGTGTAATGAAGATGATTAACCATCATCCCTTCTTGTGAGGAACCTCCAATCTATAACGGAGGAAGATACATATAATACGACTCAAGAGTAAATATTTTATTGCAATTGATTAGTTTGTACTATATGAAGAAACTCTTATTCTATGAAATACATTCAGAGAGCAGTGTAGAAACAGAGAGAGAGACAGATATACACACACAAAGAAAGAGAGTGAGAGAGAGCGACAGAGAGAGAGAGACAGAGAGAGACAGAGACAGAGAGAGAGAGAGAGAGACAGAGAGAGAGAATTGTTATATAGTCATAGACAGAATAAGTGTAAGCTGTGCTCCTGAATGAAAAACACTGGGGACAACCCTCTTCCCAGAGATCATGAGTCAAGGATTTTGTGCAATGGGGAATATTCTCCAATAGGAACTGTATTATTAATTTTATATTTTTAAGCTCCACCTCTGAAGAGGTCATTGAAGCACCCGTGTATGTGGCAACTACAGGTTCTAGTCAGAAGAACTGGATGCTGCTTATTGTCCACTATTTCAAGGACTTCCCCAGTACCAAGCAAAACCTGGAGTCCATCATTCCAGTGGACTGTTTTTCAGGATTAGCAAATATACTAAATTGCAGAAGTCAGCAGTGTTCTCCCAGATCAGCATTTATCAGTAATAAAGCTAATATTATCATTCTTCAGCTGCTTGTTTAACTTGCAATTGGCTTTGAACTCACAGACAGAAGAAGGATGATATTTATTGGGCTTCTCTAGAATCCAAATCATGGTATCCACTATTAAAGCTTTTAATCCAGAAGGTCTGCTTTACATCAGAGGTGCTCCTCCTCTTCCCCTCACACTTTGAAATCTGTGCTTGTTATATTTTCAAAGCACACAGCCCAGTGGAAAAGTCTTGTACAGTGACCATGTATTGTGGATTATATAAACAGAAGAAAAATATCTCAGGAGCCAAAGATATTCTATTCATTTTCAATACTCAAGTGTAGGTTCTTTACATACTTCTTAGCAATCACTGGATATAGCTCAAATATAAAATTGGTTTATCTGGAGTTACAAAATGAGATGCAGATACCCACTACCCCCATTCCCTTTTAGCATTATGCTCAAACTGCTATCTGGGGTAATAAAGCAAGAGATAAAATTTAAGAAATATAAATAGGAAAGGAAGTCAAATAATCCTGATTTGCAGGTAATTTGATACTATACATTAGAGATCCCATAAACTCTACTTGAAAACTTTTATAACCATAAACAAATTCAGCAACCATTCAGAATACAAAATCAACTTGCATAAAGCAATGGCTTTTCTACACACCACCAACAAATGTTCAAAGAAGGATAACATGGACATACTTTCATTTGCAATAGGATCAAAGAAAATAAAATATGTAGCAATAATGCTAACCAAGGATCTGAAGAAAGAGATAGACAATGACACTAGACAATGGAAATACGAGCCATGCTCATGCATTGGTAGACTTGACATAGTAAAAATGACTGTTCTACCAAAGCAATTTACAGATTCAATGCAGTGCAATTGCAAACAAGATTCCTCATCCAATTCTTCACAAAAATGGGAAAAAACTCTAAAATCATATGTAACAAAAAATGACCCCAGACAGTCAAAGCAATTCCCAGGCATTAAAATAAAAAAGAAAAGAAACGAAACTCTGGAGGGTCTACAACTATGGCTGTTAAGATATATTGAAAAGCCATAATAATAAAACAATATGGTGTTGGCACAACAACAGACATGTAGACCAGTGGAATAAAATCAAAGATTCAAAACTACCACCTGTAACTTCAGCCTCTTAATACTTGATAAACACCAAAGGCATAGTTGGAAAAAAGAAAGCATATTCAACAAGTGGTGCTGGTGTTAAACTGGTTGTTCACATGCAGAAGCCTTAGACTGTCTAACAAAAACTCCAATAAAAGATCAAATAAACCTCTTTTTGAGTTGTTGGTAAGAGTTGTCCAAAAGATTCCCACCAAATTATGGGATATTGAAGTTGCCATTGATTGCTTCCTATTACTGAAGATACACCATGCACTTCAGACACAGGACTCAAATGATCCCAACTCTGTCTCTGCTGAAAGAATCCTCTTTGTGGACTAGATTTCGTGGTACCAGAAGTTGTCCTGAAGGCTTCCACAAGAGGAAAGAAACCAATAGTCCTACCCAGGTATGGTGCCTATGAACTCCTACAATGACCAACATGGCAAGATGATCTTAAAGATACAAAAATGGAACTCATATCTCAGTGGTAACCAACAGTTCTTAATTGGACTTGAAGTCTGCTCAACAGAACGAAAATCATGTCTGATACTGGAAATTCAGCAATGACATGGAACTAGTGAGGTCATGGGTCTTGTGGAGAACCTACAGCCAATACTTTACTAAATCAACACAGTCCCTATTCATATTCTAAGTGTTTATCCTTATGCCCATAAAAGAGTGTGAGTAAGCCCTCAACAAGTAACTTTAATTTTGCGTTAGATGGAGACCAATACTGAAAAAATTCAGAAAACAAGAAATAATGTGGTGTTCAGCCACTGCTGATACATGTATAAAACAAATTCTGCATTTAAGCTCAGGGAAGATTATAAGAGTCAGAGGAACAGGATAGGATATCTGATATGAGACTCAGTCCTAAGGACTATCAGGGAAACTACATCTGTGAAGTCTCAACACCATGGCCGCCTGAAAAAGACCTGAACAAGATTGATACAAATAGACATACTATCCCAAAGAAAGGAAATGTCACTATTTCTCAGCCATAGACAAAGATCTACAGGCAACATAGGACTGCAGAGAGTGAGAGAAATGTTCTTCCCCAGGGAAGTTACTTCTCACAATTCATTAAAATATCATGTGGCCGTTCCTGAAACTACATACTTACAAGTACCATAACTTTATGTGAACGGAGTGGGTTTATCTATATATTTAGAATGGTTTGTTTGTGTTTGTGTGTGTGTGTGTTTATGTTTGTGTATGAACAATTATAAGGTTGCCAGAGACCATGAACTAGAGAGAGAAATAAAGGAATGGGAGTATGTGGAAGGGGCTGGAGTGATGAAAATGAAAGGGTGAAATGAAGCACTTATATTTTAATTTAAAAAATTAAAAGATTTTTAAAAAGATACTCAAATACTGTTCCAAAGAATCAATTTATGCCATTTTATCAGTTCTCATGATGGCTGTAATCTTTAGCATATTCTTATGCATAACATTGTTTAACATCAACAATTCATTGTGGGCTGGAAAGACAGCTCAGCAGTAAGGAGCAGTTGCTGCTCTTACAGGGGCCTAAATTCAGTTCCCAGCACCCACATGGTACTTCACAACCATCTGTAAGTTCAGTTACAAGGAATATCTGACTTTCTTTTCTGACTTTTTTGTGTACCAGGTATGCAAGTGAGATATGCAGATAAATGCTCACACACATAAAAGTAAATGAAAAATAAATACCACTGTACTCTCATAAATAAAGAAATATATAATTATACCAAATAATAGTATTCTGTATATCTACAAATGAAACAAATTATTTTGAATTAACATCTAGAGTTCATAAAAAACAAAAAAACAATGTTTTTATGTTAGCTAAATTAAAATTGTTTTTATATAATTGGCATGTACAGACACATATTTTCTCTCAATTTTATTCTCCATTACAATGCAATATTCCACAGAATAAGGGTAGAGTTATTTTTTCATATTCATACTTGGAGAGAAAGAAATTATATATCTTTCAGAACAGTACAAACCCTGAAAATTTCTCAGAATATTCCAGTAAGACTTGGTTTACACTTATGATCATGTTTAATTGTGCTTATGTATATGGTCATCATCATCACCTAAGACTTAGTTTACACTTATGATCATGTTTAGTTATGCTTATGTACTATGGTCATCGTAATTATCATCATCACCATCATCACCATCATTTCATCTTCATCACCATTATCACCCCATCATCATCTTTTATTATTTCACACTTTTGTATGTATCTAATATACTTCCCCACTGCTATCCTCTCTCAACCCTTCCCACTCTTATCAAACCCTTATTCCTTCCTAGTAAGTCCAGCCTTTTGCATTTGTGTAAGTGCCCCCACTATATTTGATCAGGGCTGCTTACATGGGAATAGGTAAGGGCTATTTACTTGAGTACTAGCAAATAACTGGTATATCACTGAGGAATAAACATCTAATATTTTACACCAATGTTCTCATTTTGTTAGTTTTCTGACATTTCTTTACCATATCCCTCTTGCTTTCTAGGCAAATCTTTTTTCACTAGGAAGATTATCCTGTATCAGTGCACTGGGATCCACTAATGCCATTTTAAAATCACAATACATGATTTGGTTAGGTGAACTGTTAGATTCTTTTCAGTGTTTCCTGTTCCATTTCAACATATTTTGTTGGCATTTCTCATCCTCCCCAGGAGATAATAAACCTCCTGAAAAGAACTATATATTTCTGGTTTAACCTGCTTATGTGAATTAATACATGTCATACATTGCTTGAAATTTTATATATATATATATATATATATATACATATATATGCTTTAATGATGTAACACATAATTTCTCCTAATATCTACATCTACAGGACTTATAAGTGATAGGAAGAGATAAACAGCTACTTTATTTCTCTTTTCCAAACCCAAGACTACCATAAGTCTATTTACTCAAGCAAGTACACAAAAATATAAAATTTGTTAGCAATGCCTAAAAATGGTATTTAAGAGTTGCATGTCTCACAGAACTTCTCAAACATACACACAGAAATTGTCATCTGGTAAATCTGGCTGCTAAATTTGGTCCTGTGGTAATGTAGTATACAATCGATGTTTCAGATCATTGTGTAACGGACAAGACAAAGAATCACTTATGTATGATTATGGCAAGTGGACTATTTCTCTTTAAATTTATAATTCCATATGAGCAAGAAGAGCATGTATAAAATTCAGAAATGTAGATGAAAGTCTCAGAAACATCACAACAAAAATCACTACACATAATTTGCATAGAAAACAATGTACAAATATGTTAAGAGCAGGAAGATTATTTCATCTTTGAATTTCAGGCATGAGCATCTAAGTAAATCTTGACCAGTTGCTGCATAGTGTCATATGGCATGTCAGAAAGTAGAAAGGAAGATGTTGTAAGTTTGCTTGGCCATAGCACAACCAGGTGGCTACTTCACTGTTCGTAATCTATGTGGTTAAATGTGAAATAGATATTACTACTTGAGACAATATGGAACATAGTTAAGTCAGGACTTTTCTCTTTTTTATTGGGAGTAGGAAGTGACCTATATTTTTATTATTTAAGAATTTAAAACTGTTTTGTAAAATTCTGCAAATAAAAATATCTCCCCCTAAAATTAACCAGACCCAAAGTCTACACAACAGGAGATTCATAGATTCCTTCCAGAATTCTTATTTTAACTGTACAGAAGTTCAAGTCAGAATTTTTAGAGAAAATAGTTCAGTTAAAAACGTTTGACACAGCTGGGAGTATTGGGGCACTCAGGAGGCAGAGGCTCATGGATCTCTGTGAGACACCATGTACAAGCCCTGTGCAAGCTACAGCCACACAAAAGTCCCAGCCTGGAGAGAGGAAGGCAGATAAGTAATCTCAACACTAGTAAAGGGGCTTTTGGCATTGGAGAGTTGTGGAGAGAGGAGAGTCAGTCATAGCAGGACACAATCCCAAAACTAGCTGGGGATTACCATCTGGAGTTGGTTGGCACAGTAGAAAAACAAAATAGATGTCAAAGTCAAGTGTGAAGGGGCAGGCCCATAGCGTTTAGGGTTGATATGGTGTTAAGGGGAGGTGTTGAGGCTGGTGGAAATGTTCAAAATGTATTGTACATAATTCTCAAAGGACTAATATAAGACCTTAATTCTAAAAGTTTGATGTTATGACTCAAAGTTGGAAATGGGGACTTTTTAGAAATAAATGGGGAGGATGATGAGCAATGTTACACACAACTGTTACTCAGTTTGGGGCTGGAATTTGCTTACCTGTTAAATTATTTGAATTGGCTTGAAATGCAAATGATTTCAAACAGCATGGTAACACAATTTAATAAAATATGAAATTTAAATGTGCCTATCTTAAAGTGGCTATGGTCTCATTTCCAGGGAACTGTGGATCTTTTGGTGTTTCACCTGTTGCCAGGAAACCAACTGAGTTCCCTGTATTCCTCCTATGATGAAGTACAAGGCACACCAAGATAGGCAGCAGTATGGGAAAGGTGCTTTGAGATTGCTTCTCATAAATGATAAATACAGCTTTTTCTGCTAACAGTAGGTCGCTAATGATGCCCTTGTATTCGTCTTTCATATAACACTTCCATGAAAGAATTTAAATGAAAAGCCAACTGTAATTTGATATTTTACTTAAATGGTTAATTGTCTGCCCTATTTGTGTATATGTTGATACCTTCTTGATTTTTATTTTCTCTTTGTTCATGCATTCATCTAAGAAGATTGTAAAAACCTGAGGGCTTAGTCTGTATATGTCAATCACAAATAAGTCCCTTGTGCTCCAATGTATTCATTAATGATATTGGGATTTTCCCCTTTGTTCTAATTAATATAAGCAAAAATAAGTACATAGGATTCTAAGTATATTGGATTAAGTAAAATAGAATTAGAATAGTCATATTTATTGTTAAAATATTTTGTCAATGTCAAATTTAATGAGTCTAAAAGTTATGAACTATTTCAGATACTTTAAAAAATATTCTGGATCATCAGGTAAACAGGCCAGCTTCCCGGCCTGTGTTCCAGAGCCTGCAGATCGCCTGGGAACTGCACAGAGCTCCCAATCCCGGCGGGAGCCAAGCACCCCAGACTCCAGATCTTCTCTCCCACCAACGATTCCAGGAAAGGAGAGGAGGCTGGGAGTACAGGGAAGTAGCTGTCCCTCTGGCATCATCAGGTAAACAGGCCAGCTTCCCGGCCTGTGTTCCAGAGCCTGCAGATCGCCTGGGAACTGCACAGAGCTCCCAATCCCGGCGAGAGCCAAGCACCCCAGACTCCAGATCTTCTCTCCCACCAAAGAGACCAGGAAACTACAGGAGCCAGGGAGACCAGGGGAGTAGCTGTTCTGGATCAGGTACAACAGGACCCAGCATAGGGTCCAGGGGACCAGGTAGGAGGCTAAGCGCCCCAGATTCCTGTTCTTCTTCTCTACCCACGGACCAGCATTTGGACAAGGCATAGAAGAACCACCAGATTACTGGACTTACTAGCACCCACCAAAAGGGAACTCTGGTCCCCAGACCAGGAAGGGGCTCTTTCTGCACCCACTAAAAGAAGAGATGGGAAAGAGACAATACAAAAACACAGTCAGCAACAGAAAAACAAATATGACACCGCCAGATTCTAGAGACTCCACACCAGCAAGACCCCAATATTCCAACGCGAAGGAAGCAGAAGAGAATGACCTTAAAAGCACTTTCATGAAAATGATAGAGGCCCTAAAAGAGGATATTGGAAAATCCCTCAAAGAAATGGAAGAAAAAACAAACCAAAAAATGCAAGAAATGGAAGAAAAAACAAACCAAAAAATGCAAGAATTGGAAGAAAAAACAAACCAAAAAAGGCACGAAATGGAAGAAGAAATGAAGCAAAAAATGCAAGAAATGGAAGAAAAAGCAAAGCAAAAATGCAAGAATTAGAAGAAGAAACATACCAAATAAGGCAGGAAATGGAAGAAGAAACAAAGCAAAAAATGCAAGAAATGGTAGAAAAAACAAAGCAAAAAATGAAAAAAATGGAGGAAGAAACAAACCAAAAAAGGCAGGAAATGGAAGAAGAAACAAAGCACAAAATCCAAGAAATGGAACAAAAAGCAAACCAAAAAATGCAAGAAATGGAAGAAAGAACAAACCAAAAAATTCATAAAAGGCAACAAACAGACAAACAGATAAACAGAAAATTGCAAGAAGCAATGCAAACGCTGCAAGGGTTGAAAACTGAAATAGAGACACTAAAAAAAAACACAATCTGAAGAAAGGCAGAAAATAGAAAAGCTGGACAAACAGTCAGGCACTACCAATACAAGCATTACCAACAGAATAGAAGAGATGGAAGAGAGAATCTCAAGTGTTGAAGATACATTAGGAGAAATGGATTTATCAACCAAAGAAAACCTTAAATCCAACAAATCCTTAACACAAAACATCCAGGAATTAAGGGACACCATGAAAAGACCAAACCTAAGAATAATAGGTATAGAAGAAGGAGAAGAAATCCACCTCAAAGGGGCAGAAGGCATATTCAACAAAATCATACAAGAAAACTTTCCCAACCTTAAGAAAGACATGCCAATGAAGGTACAAGAAGCCTACAGAACACCAAATAGAGTGGACCACAAAAAAATCCCTCGCCACATAATAATCAAGACCCCAAACATACAGAATAAAGAAAGAATATTAAGAGCAGCTAAGGAAAAAGGTCAAGTAACATATAAAGGCAGACCTATCAGAATTACACCTGATTTCTCCATGGAAACTCTGAAAGCCAGAAGGTCCTGGATAGATATTCTACCTACACTAAGAGACCATGGATGCCAGCCCAGACTACTATACCCGGCAAAGCTCTCAATTACTATAGACGGAGAAAACAAGATATTCCATGACAAAACTAGATTCAAGCAATATGTGTCCACTAACCCAGGCCTACAGAAAATTTTGGAAGGAAAACTCCAACCCAAGGAAGCTAACTACAACCAGAAAAACATAAGCATTAGAGAATCCCTCTCTACCAACAGCCAAAAGAACAAAGGGGCGAAATTCCACCCATAATTCCACCAACAACAACCATCGCAAATCGAAGAAGGATGAGCAATCAATGGTCATTAATATCCCTCAATATTAACGGCCTTAACTCACCCATAAAAAGACACAGACTAGCAGAATGGATTCGAAGACAGAACCCTTCCTTCTGCTGCATACAAGAAACACACCTCACCCTCAAAGACAGACATTACTTGAGAGTTAAAGGTTGGGAAAAAATTTTTCAATCAAATGGACCCAAGAAACAAGCAGGGGTAGCAATCCTAATATCTAACAAACTAGACTTTAAAATATAATCAATCAAAAGAGATGAAGGAGGTCATTACATACTCATCACAGGTGAAACCCACCAAGACGAAGTGTCTATCCTGAACATCTATGCCCCCAATACAAAGGCATCCACATTCATTAAAGAAACATTATTAGAACTTAAATCTCATCTAAAGCCCCACACAGTTATAGTGGGAGATTTCAACACACCACTCTCACCACTAGACAAGAATACCAGACAGGAACTCAACAAAGAAGCAAAGGGTCTAATAGAAGTAATGACCCAACTGGGATTAACAGATATCTATAGAACATTTCATCCACATAAAAAAGAATATACCTTCTTCTCACCACCACATGGAACCTTCTCAAAAATCGACCACATACTTGACAACATATCAAACCTCAGCAGCTACAAAAAAATTGGAATAACTCCATGCATCTTATCAGACCACCATGCCTTAAAATTAGAATTCAACAACAACACAAATTGCAGAAAACCTACAAACTCATGGAAATTGAATAATGCTCAACTGCACCATCCCTGGGTCAAAGAGGAAATAAAAAAAGAAATTAAAGACTTCCTCGAATTCAATGAGAATGAAGACACAACATACCCAAACTATGGGACACTTTGAAAGCAGTGCTACGGGAGAAGGTCATAGCACTAAGTGCTCACATGAAGAAACAGGAAAACAGTTATACCAGAGAATTAACATCACAGCTAAAAGCTCTAGAACACAAAGAAGCAAACTCCCCCAGGAGGAGTAGACGCCAGGAAATAATCAAATTGAGGGCTGAAATCAACAAAGAAGAAACCAGGAAAACAATACAAAGAATCAATGCAACGAAGAGTTGGTTCTTTGAGAAAATCAACAAGATAGACAAACCTTTGTCCAAACTTACCAAACAGCAGAGAGTGAACACGCAAATTAACAAAATCAGAAATGAAAAGGGGGACATAACAACAGACTCTGAGGAAATCCAGAGAATCATTAGGTCATACTTTGAAAACCTGTACTCCACAAAATTCGAAAATTTAAAGGAAATGGATGACTTCCTGGACAGCTATCATTTGCCAAAACTAAATCAAGAACAGATAAGCAATTTAAATAGACCTATAACCCCTATGGAAATAGAAGCTGTCATCAAAAGTCTCCCAACCAAAAAAAGTCCAGGTCCAGATGGCCTCAGTGCAGAATTCTACCACAAATTCAAAGAACAGCTTATACCAATTCTTCTCAAAGTGTTCCACACAATAGAAGCAGAAGGGTCTTTGCCAAACTCTTTCTATGAGGCTTCAATAACCTTGATCCCCAAGCCACACAAAGATACAACTAAGAAAGAGAACTTCAGACCAATATCCCTCATGAACATTGATGCAAAAATACTCAATAAAATACTGGCAAATCGGATCCAAGAACACATCAAAACAATTATTCACCACGATCAAGTAGGTTTCATCCCAGGGATGCAGGGATGGTTCAACATACGAAAATCCATCAACGTAATCCACCATATAAACAAGCTGAAAAACAAAAATCACATGATCATCTCACTAGATGCTGAAAAAGCCTTTGACAAAATCCAACACCCCTTCATGATAAAGGTCTTGGAGAGATCTGGGATAACAGGGACATACTTAAACATAATAAAAGCCATATACAGTAAACCAACAGCCAACATCAAACTAAATGGACAGAAACTCAACGCAATTCCTCTAAAATCAGGAACAAAACAAGGCTGTCCACTCTCTCCATACCTTTTCAACATGGTACTTGAAGTTCTAGCTATAGCCATACGACAACAAAGGGGGATCAAGGGGATACAAATTGGGAAGGAAGAAGTCAAACTTTCACTGTTTGCAGACGATATGATAGTTTACATCAATGACCCAAAGAACTCTACCAGGGAACTCTTACAGCTGATTAACACCTTCAGCAAAGTGGCAGGTTACAAGATCAATTCAAGAAAGTCAGTAGCCCTACTATATACAGATGATAAAAGGGCTGAAAGAGAAATCAGAGAAACATCACCCTTTACAATTGACACAAACAACATAAAATACCTTGGGGTAACGCTAACCAAACAAGTGAAAGACCTGTATCGTAAGAACTTTGAATCTTTAAAGAAAGAAATTAAAGAAGCCCTCAGAAAATGGAAAGATCTCCCATGCTCTTGGATAGGTAGGATCAATGTAGTAAAAATGGCAATCCTGCCAAAAGCAATCTACAGATTCAATGCTATCCCCATTAAAATCCCAGCACAATTCTTCACAGACCTTGAAAGAACAATAATCAATTTTGTATGGAAAAACAAAAGACCCAGGATAGCCAAAACAACCCTGTTCAACAAGGCAACGTCCGGAGGCATCACTATCCCTGACCTCAAGCTCTATTATAGAGCTATAGTCCTGAAAACAGCTTGGTATTGGCACAAAAATAGACAGGCAGACCAATGGAATCAAATTGAAAATCCGGGTACTAACCCACACACGTACGAACATCTGATCTTTGACAAAGAAGCTAAAAATATACAATGGAATAAAGAAAGCATCTTCAACAAATGGTGCTGGCATAATTGGAGACTGGCATGTAGAAGAATGCGGATCGATCCATGTTTATCGCCATGCACAAAACTTAAGTCCAAATGGATCAAAGACCTCAACATAAATCCAGCCACACTGAACCTCTTAGAAGAGAAAGTGGGTGGTACCCTTGAAAGAATTGGTACAGGAGACAGCTTCCTGAACATAACACCAGTAGCACAGACAGTGAGATCAACAATTAATAAATGGGACCTACTGAAACTGAGAGCTTCTGTAAGGCAAAGGACACAGTCAGCAAGACAAAAAGGCAGCCCACAGAATGGGAAAAAATATTCACTAATCCCACATCTGACAGAGGGTTTATCTCCAAAATTTACAAAGAACTCAAGAAGCAAGTCTCCAAAACAGCAAAGGACCCAATTAAGAAGTGGGCTGCAGAACTAAATAGAGATTTTTCAATAGAGGAGTCTAAAATGGCTGAGAGGCACTTGAGAAAGTGCTCAACATCCTTAGCCATCCGGGAAATGCAAATCAAAGCAACTCTGAGATACCATCTCACTCCTGTCAGAATGGCTAAAATCAAAAACACCAATGACAATTTATGCTGGAGAGGATGTGGTGAAAGGGGGACACTCCTCCATTGCTGGTGGGAGTGCCAACTGGTTCAGCCACTTTGGAAAGCAGTATGGAGATTCCTCAGAACAATGGGAATAAACCTACCACAAGACCCAGCAACTGCACTCTTAGGCATATATCCAAAAGATGCCCATTCATATAACAAAGATGTCTGTTCCACTATGTTCATAGCAGCTTTATTTGTAATAGCCAGAACTTGGAAGCAACCTAGATGTCCCTCACCCGAAGAATGGATAGAGAAAATGTGGTACATCTACACAATGGAGTACTATTCAGCAGAAAAAAATAATGGAATCATGAGATTCGCAGGCAAATGGATGACACTAGAAGAAACCATCCTGAGTGAGGTAACCCAGTCACAAAAAGAGAAACATGACATGTACTCTCTCATATATGGATTTTAGACATAGATCTGGGGAATGCCAGCCTACAATCCTATGGCCAGAGAGTCTGGGAAACAGAAACTTTATTTAGTGGCTGATCGAAGAAGAGGCAGACTCCCTTGGTTAAGTACTGAGCTGAACTCAAGAAAGCCAGTATCAGAGAGGGAGGACTGATGATCAAAGGGATTAAGACTGGGCTGGTTGAACCCCCAGAAACAGCTGACCAGACAAAGGTTAACTCTTGAATCCCAGGCATCAGCCTGGGAATCCAGCATGGGACTGATCAAGACCCCCTGAATCTGGGTGTCAGTGAGGAGGCCTAGGTAATCTATTGAGCCTTGGACAGCAGATCAGTACCCATCCCAAGTATACACACGGTCTCTGGACTCCCATAGAACAATGTGAGGTGCACTCTCACCCTGAACTCTTGGGGAAGGGTCTAGGCCCTGCCCTATATGAAATGACAGACTATGGACACCCCCATGGAGGGCCTCACCCTCCCTGGGGGAATGAGGGGATAACGGGGGGTTGGGGGGGAGGGCACGGGAGGAGGGGAGGGAAAGGGAGAGGGACCTCGTACTGACTTGTGAAGCAACCTTGTTTCTTATCTAAATTTAAAATGGAAAATAAAAAAAATATTAATAAAAAAATATTCTGGAGTTATCCTCCTACACTCCATGGTATGTTTTTACTAATTAATTAAAGATAATTTAAAATATTTTTACTGAGGAAATAACTGCTCTATTATCCTGGAAGTAAAGTTGGAGGAACTATTATTAAGAATTACAGAAACCTTGCCAAATTCAAGTCTACCATACGCATGCTTGTTAGAAGGGTCAGAGGTGTCAGGAGTTCAGCTGCTGACGTGCATGAAGCCAACAGCAGAATGATAATCAAAAGATGAAGCCCAAGAAATAGCCTTCACAGAGCTAGCCATCACAGCTCTCGCTAGACACTGTTCTTCCCCATCAATGAATAAATTGTGATGTTCATCCTTAACTCCCAAGACTCTAGTTGTAACAGCAAAGCTATCAGTGGTAAAAGAAGAATCAGTTTGAATCTGGTATTATACTATAAAACTACAGTTCAACTATGAAATGTATAATTCATTTGCGTGTTACAATTCATTTTCATTCCTCTGTCTTGACAGGGATTTTGCCATGAGTTTGGAAGACATCTTTCCTCACAAGACCTCCACACACTCTTTGCATGCCTCTAAAAAGCATGCAGTCTGAAAAGCATCTATTTTATTTCAAGAAAGAAAGTTACAGTGGGGTAAAATACCTTGGTCAGGAATAGATTATTTACTTTCCTGGAACACACGTTCCTTCCACAGAGTTGAACACCAGATTAAGGATCTTGAACTCATTTTCTCTGCAAGACTCTAACCTAAATTAAAACTTTTAGGTTTCCAAACACAAAGCCCTTGGAAACTTTTCACAAAAGAACTGTTCTATCTCTACTATGATAAGCATGAGTTGTGTTGTAAGACAAATGCCATCCATTAACCCAGAGTGGGACTCTGTACTTTGTGTCTAAAGCTTACACCAGAAGCTCCGAGCTAGACCTGGTTGGCATAAAATATCTTAGAGCTGTAACTTTTTTTGATACAGATCTCTATAATAACACTAACTAGTTGGCAGAAGAGCAAGGATGTGACAGGTTTCACACTATTCAGTCAAGAAATTTCTTAAAGTATTTTAACTCAGGCCATTTCCAAAAGCCTTTGAAGTAATTAGTTTGGTGTTCAACACAATCCTGTACTACTGCCAAGGGTGATTTTTGGCTCAGTGTCAAGGACAGTTTCACATATCAGAAAGAGTCCTTAGTTTTACAACCCTGAAGTCATACTTCTAGGAATATTACTTAATGTCAAAATAGAAACATTGTTCTATTCCTAGGTTTTCAATCAAGGAAAACAATCATAAACTACCATTAAAGATTTTCCTGATCATGAAAAACATGCAAACAAGTTATTCATAAATGTTGTATATATGGAGAGCATGGGACTGTTCCAGTCCCCTTGAATGTGGGTGTCATCGAGGAGGCCTAGGTAATCTATGGGGCCTTGGGTAGTAGTTATCTTGGGGATAGAAATGGACTTTAGCTGCTCATCCCACAATGAGTGATGCTGTCTCAGCCTGGACTCTTGGGGGAGGGCCTGGGTTCTGCCCTAGATGAAATAACAGACTCTGGAGATCCTCCATGGAGGGCCTCACCCTCCTTGCAGATTAGAGTGGAGATTGGGAGCTGGAATTGACATGTGAAGCAAGCTTGTTTCTAACATAAACTTAATAAAAGAAAGAAAAAATGTTCCATATATGAAACAGTTAACCAACCCTGTGGAATATAGTCAATACTGGATGTTTGTTACTCTTTCTGTCTTTTCAACTCTTAAGTTTGGAATATCATTTCTTTTTTTTTTTTTTTTTTTTTTTGGTTTTTCGACACAGGGTCTCTGTGGCTTTGGAGGCTGTCCTGGAACTCGCTTGGTAGTCCAGGCTGGTCTCGAACTCACAAAGATCAGCCTGCCTCTGCCTCCCAAGTGCTGGGATTAAAGGCATGTGCCACCAACGCCCGGCTGGAATATCATTTATTTCAATGTGAGATATTTTCTGACTCATTCAGTCATCTCTCATGTCTTTTTCATACCCCCTAAAAACCCTTTATGCATTTTCGGGTGATTGGTTTAATTGTTAACTTGACACAGCCTAGAGTCAATTTGGAAGAAAGGCTTAATAAGGGATTTTTTTCATCAGGTTAACCTTATAGCCATGATTGAGTGGCATTGTCTTAGTTAAATTAATTGATGGGTGTAGACCTTTCACTCTGTGAGCAACACCATTCCCAGGCAGAGACAGCAGAGAGTCCTAAATTGTATAAGAGTGGAGAATTGTATAGGATCACAAGCAAGTGAGAAATCAAGACCGAATGTATGAACTTAATAATCTCTGTACCCTAAGATGTAATATGGCCCAAGCTCCTGTCACTATGGCTTTCACACAGGAACACATTCTAACCTGAATCTGTGAAATGAATAAACCCATTTCTCCTCTAAGTTGCTTTGTCTCAGTATGTTTTAACACATCAAGAGGAATGAAACTAGAACACTTCTAATTCAAATTACAAATAATAAATTAAAAATTATTGTATAGACCCTATGAAATTTCTCTATGATAGACATAATTCTTACCACTCTTGACATCTATACCAAATATGCTCATTTTCTTTAAATAAAAACAAAGCAATCACCATTCAGTTAGAAAATAGACAGTGCCACCTGTAGAGTGAAGTCTTCCTGCCAGCCTGGTTCCAGAGCCGCATCAGTCCCAAATGAGCACACAGGAGGCTATGTTAATAATGAAGCTGTTGGCTCTTTGTTTGTTTTCTTACTGGCTATCTCTGACTTAAGTATTTAACCCATAATTGTAAATTTAAGTATTTCTTTTACCAGAGAAAGGGGTCCGGACCTCTTATTCTTATGGCGGCTACATCATGACTGCCTGTGTCTCTTTTTCCCAGAATCTTCCTCAACTCCTAGTCCCACCTATCTTGCGTCCCCATTGGCCAACAGTGCTTTATTGACGTACACACAGGACTTCTCCATCATCCTCTTTTTTGTCTAAATAAAAAGAAAGGTTTTAACTTTAATATAGTCAAATTGTATATAACAGAACAGTTATTAATTAAGAACATAGTTACAATATTTTGTCCATTAACATTTAGTAAGATTTAAAGAAAGTATCATCTATCCTATCTTTGTGAGTCTAAAGTCTTATATGTAACTTATCTTTTCTCATAACTAAGGAAAACTATAACTACAACTATCTGTCTTCAACTCACCACAGAAGGATAATACATAAACACTAGAATTGACAGACACAATTTGCTCCCTGGACAATCACCCAAAGCTCTGTTGTAACGTTGGGGCATCCATCTTTAGCCCATAGGCCACAGTGTGTCTGGAAGACTTTTCAACAAAGTAGGAAATTTTAAACTGTACATCTGCATTGGCAGTATGTCAGGCATTTTTCTGTGTACTGTAGAAAGTCTGGCAGACTCTTCCATGAAGGAGGAACCCTGTAGGACTGTTTGAGTTTAATAGTTACTTTCCTGTGGGTCCTTCATGTCCAGTTTATATGGTAACAGTCAAGCAGTCTAGGCAAGAGAAGTTTCTTGCCCAAATGGCTAATCTTGCCATGCTGAAAGCAAACTCTATAGTGAGTCTCTTCGATGTGGTTCTTCCTCTCAAACAAAATTGGTGCTGCCAGGAGCAGACATTTCTCATTGTCAAGAAATACCCTAAACCATTTTAAATGTCATTTTTGAAAGGTTTGAAGACTATCTATCTATCTCAAATATATCTCTGTATATCTAGAAAACCTAACTATAAGTTTTGACTATTATAAGTAACTATCCATAATCTGTACTTAATTATGTATTATGTTTTAAAAGATTAGTATAAACACATACTTAAGAGGAGAAATATATATATCACAAAATTGACCTTGAGTTTGTATCAATAAATGAAAAACCATATCCATACCAAGTATTAATTTCCATACCATAATTCCCTTTTTGCCATTAAAAAGAGATTGGTTGTGATCATTAACCAATTATAAGCAACCCCATTTAAATTAAAACAAAGATTTATAAACAATATGGGAATTTGGACAGAGCTCATTCTAAACTGTTTCCTGTTGGATGGGGCATTTGTTTATAACATGGCGATCATGACAAAACACAGAAGCCTGTATAAGTCCTTATTTTGGGGGTCTGTAAGGCTGTATCATCTTAGCTGTCTTAATTGTTGGAACACCTGGCCCACTGCTTCAGGGGGTCTTGGTTTATCAAACCACAGAAGCCTGGAAGGAATCCACAGCTTTCCATTTTCTGTGGAAACATAAACAAAAACTCCCAGTAACTGGTTCTTATATTTAAAGTTAGAAGTCAAAGCATTTTTGAAATATGTAAGTAGGATTAATTTAGCAGTATTTACATTTAAGTATACTTTGATAGTTTTACCTTCTTTAGCAATCTATAAACCTGAAAAACACAATAGTACACAGTATCCAGACTTTCTGTGTATTTTTCATCTTTATGTGGCTTATATTACTCTATTTCTTTTACATTTATTTATTTCTCTGAGATGGGGTTTCTCTGGAAATCTGCCTGCCTCTATCTGAATCTGACTTTACTGTAAATATTTAAAAACCATGGCTGTTTAAACTGTAGTTTATTTAAGATTGCGGGCATAAGTTTGACTCTAGCTTACTGCCTCAGTCTATGTTGACATCTAGCAAAAGTTATCAGCTTGGAGATGTGGTCACTCTCACTTCCAATTGTATGTACACACCTTTTAATTGTTAGTAGAGCCTCTCAAGAGGAACTTTTGGGCTTTTTGTTTGTTTGTTTGTTTATGTTGAGTCAGGAAGACTCCCTTAAGTAAGCTGTGTGAGTCTCTGCTTGTCACTAGCAAAACAGAGCCCACCTGAGAAATTGCTTTTACCAAGAAGCTGTGCTTTTCTCTATTTTTTTTGTTTCTAAAATTTCTTTTAAGTTCTTGTCATTCTACATGGAAATTCAGTCCTACACTTGACACCATATGTAGAGTGAAGTCTTCCTGCCAGCCTTGTTCCAGAGCCACATCAGTCCTTGCAAATGAACACACAGGAAGCTATGTTAAATATGAAGCTGTTGGCCGTTTGTTTGTTTTCTTACTGGCTATCTCTGACTTAAGTATTTCCCCATAATTGCAAATCTAAGTATTTCTCTTACCAGAGAAAAGGGTCCGGACATCTTATTCCTATGGCGGCTACATCATGACTGCCTGTGTCTCTCTTTCTTAGAATTCTCCTCAACTCCTAGTGCCACCTATCTTGCTTCCCCATTGGCCAACATTGCTTTATTGACAGATACACAGGACTTCCCCATCAACCATTTATGGAACAATAAGTCCCAAACTGCTTTTAATAACCCAGTATTTTCATTCACAAATTCTAACCAACTTCCCTGCTGCCATCAGCCATTTACACAATGTTTTTCCAAGTGTATCATGTCATTCTTCATGATATGCCATGCCACCATTTCAGGTGACCACCAGCCTTCCTAGAGGTTTTCAGTGACTAATTGTCTCCTGAGTAATATTTGTTTATTTGGCATCTTAGTCATTCAGTCCTCTTGATCTACAAGTGCTCCAGTTATATTTACCTGATTTAAATACATCGATGATAACTAAAGTTTTTAATTAGTATTTCTCTATGTATCTGCCACACTTCAAAGTGGTAATTGGTAATTTCTCTACATTCTCCCATCAGATGCTTCCTGCTACATTCTGCCAACCAGCTTGCATCTCTTTTGTTAATGACTGCCCTTCCTGAATTTTGAGTCATCCTTTATTATTTCTCCTTAGTTCCTGTACCCAATGAAGCATGTCATTGACCCATCTGTGCTTCATTTTGAATCTATCCAGTACTTCTTTTTCTTTGTTGTCATTTTTTTCATTTATTTTATATACTGACCCCAGGTCTCCTTGCCTTCTCTCCTCCTGCTCCCTTCCCCCACCTCCTTTCTACATCTCCCTCTTCTGTCTCCATTAGAAAGGCTTCCCATGGGAATTGACAAAGCATGGTACATCCAGTTGAGGCTGGACCAAGCTCCTCCCCTGTAGGGAGATATTTCACTTATCCGTAGTGCTAACCACTCCCATGTGAGTGTGTACACAAGTACGTAGAACTTACGGGGGATAAATAGAGCTAGAGGGAGGAGACTCCCTCTCTATGGGTTTCGTTTCCACCTGGAGAGCAGGGTGTAGACCTTTGGTTCTCGGCTTTCTTGACTTTCCAAGTAAGCGATTTCTCTTTCAATAAAATATCATAGGACATCTTTATTTTGTGTAGTTTAATATTTCAGCATTATCCGGTTTCAGATGTAGGATGGTATGTAAAATCTCTCCCTAAACGCCCCCTGTATCAAAGTTGGGTAAAATAACCCTGCTTGGGGATTGGGTTCCACAAGTGTCAGTGACAGGTCCTGATTCCACTGGTGGGAGCCCCACAAACAGACCAAGCTTCACAACTGTCAAACACATGTAGAGTGCCTAGTTTGGTCCCGTGTAGGCTTCCTAGCTGTGGGTCAAGATTTGGTGAACTTCCAGGATCTCAGATCATTTGCCTCTGTTAGTTCCCAGTAATGACCTTGACCTTCTAATAGCTTGTGCAATCCTTCCTCTCTGTCTTCAACAGGACTGTGAATCTCTGCATCTGCTTCTGTCAGTTACTGATTGAAAGAATGCTCTCTGAAGATAATTAGAAAAGTCAGTCCCCAGTCTGATTATAGGAGAAGGCCAGTTAAGTCACCCTTTCCACTATTGCTAGGCATCTTACCTGGGGTCATTGTTGTTGATTCCTGAGAGATTCCCTGGCTCCAGGTTTTCTCCTAACACCAAAACACCCTCATCAAGATAATTCTTTCTTTATTCTCCCTGTCTGTTTTGCCCACAACCTGCCAAACCTGATAACTCATGTTCCCATATCTCCACTCCCTGCAGTTTACTAGGAGATCTCTCTGCTTTCACCTTCACAGAAAATTCTGTTCATCTCTGTTTTGGCCCTCCTAGTTACTTAGATGTTTTATCCAGTATTTCTAATTGTTACCATTACTACTCACAGTATTCCTTACACTCATTTTCCCATAAGTCCCAATATATACACACTTCTTGACTGCAGAGATATGATAGAATAAGTCCATTCTAATTTAAGTATAACATATGTAAAAATGCATACAGCAATCAAATCTAATAAACATAGATGAGAAACAAAGAACATTGTAGAGTAATGATTGTTTGTTCTTCTCACGTAGTTGACCAGGATCTGCAGTTTAATGATATGTACACCATCATCAGAGAGTATCTGGAGCATATTGCTAGTCTTAGGAAAGATAAAAATTCAAAATCTGAGTAACAGTTGCCACTAAATCAGCTCTGCACCATATAAAATGAAAAATCCTGTTTAATTAGCCTGAAATAAACACTACCTGTTCTGTATTTTAATGGATCTTCCTCATTTGTTATTTCCCTTTCTGTTATCAGTTCGTTTTCTATTCAGCTGACACAATTAATTATACATTAATTAAAATGAAATATTTTCTTTTGAGAGAAATATAGATTTAAATGAAACTATAAAGAAAAATACAGATCTCAGGAGTCTTCATTGCTCTGTCTTTTGATTAGTAGGGCTATAAGAAAAGGAAAAAAATCAGCAACAGAAAAATCAAGTCTTGTGTCCTCCACATCCTTGCAATATTATTGAGTAATATCATAATTCCTTGTACAAAACTACAAATTTCACACTTAGCATATAACCACCAACAAACACTTACCTGGTTCACGTTTCTTTATTTTTTTGTATTTATGAGGATATATCAATAAAAAATACAAATTGTGAACATTTTGGATTGGCTTTTCACACACACAGCATCTTCCTCTGGAAAGTCATAAGTTATTACATAGGCCTATACTTCCTTTCCTCATGTGACTAATGCTCTCTGTATATATACAATAACAACCACTTTTTCAAGGATATCTGAGTTATTTCTGTGCCTTTAGTGTCAAGGAGAAAAAGTTGCTATAAAAATTTTTATAGGATTTCATGCAAAGAGGAACCAATTTAAAGTCTTTTTAAAATTTACTTTAACGGACATACAAACACAAAAATGTACATATTTTGATGCCATGTGATATTCCAACATACACACATATTATGTTTGAACCAGACAAAATGCAAGTATCCTCATGAACACTGGAAAACAAGATCCTATTTCTCTAGAGTAGGTATTCAAGAAAACAAGGCCAGATTACAAGGTGGTATATGTTTACTGTTGAAAGAATAGTTTCCAGTATTTACATGCTATTTGTGACAGTAGTTTATAATATTACAATCACTATTAGATAAGGAGTACACAAAATCTATGATGATTATTTCCTTTGTTCTTTGATTTTATATTCTCTCAGGCACTGTGCTATATTACATGTTCATCATTCATTTCTGTGGGACCTATTTGTTGTGCATCTTAACCAGCAATTGTTTTGGTTGAACTTGGAGCACATGCCTGTAATCCCAATATTTGGAAGCTGAAACCAGAGGATTGGGCATCCCTTGTTGTTTACAAAATGGATTAGAAAGATTAAAAACTTAAGAAGGATTCATAACATTTACTGAAATTCAGAAATCAAAGAGAAACAAAATCAACACTCCTAGAAAGATTTATAGCCTCTTCTACCATCAATACAGGAAATAGACAGCTGAGTCAAATTCCTTGGCAATTGTTAACGATGCTGTTCATTAAGGTTTTATTTAGTTGAGGCACTATTATTCAATACATCACATCTGACATTATGCATAGAATTTCAATGTATGACAAGAGAATAAAAAGCACCTTGAAAAGAAAAGGCAAACAAAACCAGGATCAGGAAAATACAAAAGATGTTATGAATTACCAGACTGAAAATTTGCAATGTGTATGCATAAAATATTAATGGCTCCGGTGGTAAGTAGAGAAAGTATGCAAGAATGGATGGCTAGTTCAAGCAGAGATTAAATTTCTCCCACGGGGAAAAAGAATGAAATGGAAATTCTAGAAGTATATTCTGAGAGAAATGAAGAATAATTGAGTGAATTCGTGAGTAGACTGGATATGACCAAAGAAATAGCAGTTTCTTTTGAGTATTTCTCAATACAAGCAATTACCAAACAGAAATCAAATAAAGTGGGATATTATAAAGGTGTGAGAAATTTCTAAAACACATAACAAATTATTTAGAAAACCAAGTTAAGAACAAGGAAATAATGAAAGTATGAAGAAATAAATGCCAAGAACTTTCTAGAATTTGCAGACATCAAAAGAGATCACCTGTATGCTTAAAAGAATATACATTTCCTTGTAACATTCATTTGCTGGTTATATAAATTTTTCATTTGTTTTAACTGTTACTGGATAACTTACTATTTATTTGACAAATTACATGTGACAAATGGTCTGATATCAATTGTGAAGAAATACACAATATTAGAGACTGAGTTACCATTACTCATTTAACACAATGGTTTCATTAAAATTATAAGCAAATCAATAGAAAAGCCACCTTTCCTATAATAATTCACTAAAGGTTCACATTTGCTCGTTTTATGATGCAAGAGCAATTCTAAAAATGTTACCTTGACAATCTATAATGATACATTGTATAGAATGTGCAAACTCCATCAGTACAGATTAATGTAAGTATGGAAAATATGTACTAGGGTGTTCACTGTGTAATTATATAGAATACATTCAAATTCACAAAAGTATAGAATCATGAACCAGGAATAGTTTGTCTGGAAAACCTCCACTACCAATATGGTATCATTGGGTGGAAAATAGAAATAATGAAATATTTCACAGGTGTTTCTCATTTTAGAAAGACTATTATCACAGAAAATAATCTTAGATCAAGTCTGACATTTGGTTTAGTGAATATATTAGAATTTTAGTCAAGTTATAACTTTGGAAAAAGGTTAATGGATTTTATAGTGATGCCCACATATGCACCATCTAGATTATTTTATTATATTTCATTATTTCACATCATATTATCTACATCTTAATAAATCTTCAGAGAAATTTTGAGTATTGCTAAGTTGAGAAAAGGAAAAACTTTGGTGCTTGGGTGTTAAGAAGGGATAAAAATAAACCGTTTCCTGGTAGTGATGATTAGAACTTTTGTCCCTTTCAGAGACATAATTAAATCATGACATAACTCACATTTTGTTCCTGCTTTGTAATTAATAGCAAAAAGATAGGTTTCTTCACAAATATAGGCTACTTTCGATTCTGTGCCTATCAACTGGTCATTAAACTTGCTTAGTATTCAAACACATAGAGACATAGATTGTGACTCCATGGTACATGAAATAACAGAAAGGCAAAGCAGGTGAGCTCTGTGGGATGGAAAGATGGCTGAGTATGTAAAATGCTTGCACCAATAGCCTGATATCCTGAGTTGACATTAGGAACCCACATAAAGGCAGATGGAGACAACCAACTCTACAGGTTTGTCCTCTGACCTCCATGTGTCCCTGTGAAACGTATGCACTCCCACACCCACATCATGCATAATAATAAATAAATACTTCTTTAAAAATTCATATTACAGGTATGGACATTTTGCCTGCATGTATGTCTATGCATTGTGTGAATTCTTATTGCTGGAAAAAGTAGAGTCAGCTCACCTGCAACTGGAGTTACACAGATGGTTGTGAGCTGCCATGTGGGTGCTGGGAATTTAACACACATTTTCTAGCTAAGCAGCCAGTGCTCTTAACCACAGAGACATTTCTCCATCCACAGTAAATACACTTTCAAATGAAGATCACTGCGAAGTGAAGAATTCTTGTAAAGGATTGACACCAAGAAGTAAAGATACTGGGGCATAAGAATTCCAAGAGAGGGCTGAGATATACAGAGACATTTTCAACAGGATGATGAAAAGAACAGTATTTATAGGACTCAGACTCTCATGTGATTTCAGTCATTTACTACAGGTTTACAATGAATAAATTTGGCCAAATAAATGTTCTTAATTGTCCAACATATATTATACCACTTACAAATGGATCTCAGAAGCTTTATAGATAGTAAATATCTACAGGAAATACAACTCATACATGGACGCAAAGCTTTCCAATTTTTTTCCAAGCATATTATTCTGTCTTTTCAAAGAGCTTTGATGTTCACAGTAGTAAAACTTTCATTTTAATCAGAGTGTAATTTGAACTAATTTGTAATAATATTGATAGTTTAAACATTAACATATGCTGAAACATTTTAAATGATGCAATGCCACTGTAATACCATTTTAAAATCCAACTCATTGATAAATATAAAATTCAATGATTTATTTTATATTTATTTTACTAAATAATGACAATTGTTTGAGGTTAGGGAATGGTTGAGTTGGTAAAAGCGCTTGCTCAGATCCTCAGACTTTATAAATGCCAGTTTGTGGCAGTGTGTGGTTCACATCCCAGCATTGTGGAGGCAAAAACACAATGTATTATATATATCTATACCAAAATCTATATCTGTGTCATCTATCTGTTGTTGGGTTTTTATTCTTTGACTCTTTGGGGGGCCTGCCATCCAGCTCGCAATAAATATACACACAGTCTTAATCTTTCTTATAAATGCCCTGCCTTAGCTTGGCTTCTTTCTAGTCAGCTTTTCTTATATTAGCCTGTCTATATTTTGCCTCTGGGATTTTATCCTTTCCTTACTTCTGTATCTCTATCTGACTTTCACTCTTAATCCATAGCTGGCTGTGTGGCTCAGTGGGTGCTCCTATAATCCCCGCTCCTTGTTTCTATGCTCTTTCCTCCTCTTTACCAGATTTCTCCTATTTATTTTCTCTGCTTGCCAGCCCTGCCTCTCCTTTCTCCTGCCTTGTTATTTGGCTGTTCAGCTCGTTATTAGAACAATAAGGTGCTTTAGATAGGCAAAGTAACACAGCTTTACAGAGTTAACCAAATGCAACATAAAAGAATCCAACACATCTTCACAATATTAAATAGATGTTCCACAGCATAAACAAATGTAACATCTTAAAATAATATTATATATCTATCTAAGTCTATACCCATGTATAATATTATATATATACACATATATGTATAATCTGTATGTATCTATAATCTATTGAAGCTCATTTTTGTGCTGCCCGTACCTATGGGTGTGTGGGCCATCCACTGGAGTTTGTTCAAACTACCAGGTGACCCACCCTTCAAGAAAATAGATTCTCCATGCCCCAGAAGCTCAGGAATGGGGCATCACATGACTCTCCTGTCTCTGTGATAGAATGTTGATGGGCTTGATCTTATTCAGGTCCTGTAGAGGCAGTTACAGCTGCTATGAGTTCATAAATACAGCTGTCCTGTTATATCCAGAACATACTGTTTTGCTGTGGCCCTCCCCAAATTTTGTCTTTAACAACTTTTTGTCCTCCCTTACATTATCATCTCTAAGCCTTAGAGTGAAGGAGTATGGCATTTGATTCAATTTTGGCTGAGCACTCCATAGATATTTATTTGCACTTCAGTCAGCTGTGAATCTCTGAAGTAATTGTTGTTCATTGCACAAAGAAGCTTCTTTGAGAAAGTCTGAGAGCCAAACTCGTTTATTGGTAAAGAGATACAAACTTAGAGGGCACTTTGATATTATCTCCTTTTAGCTAAATAATAATAGTATGTTATCCTATGGGATGCACAAACTCCTTGGTCATAGATTCTTGTCCAGAGTTACAATATGTCCTGTGGAGCAGACCTTAAAGCCTCTAATATGCATGTTACTATTGCACCCATAGGCATCATATCAGACTGGTCCTCATTATAGCTCACAGAGTTCATAGCTCAGTAAGTAAGACTGTTCATATCCTTTGATTCAATATCCCCATTACCAATCCTGAGATAAATATTGTGTCTGGGCTTACCACCATAAATTTTGCTTGTTCATATAAGTTGAACTGTATTGTATATATTATTTGATGACTGTATCATTATTTTTATCATATATACATCTTTGTGAATATATATCTTTCCATCAAATTTAATTTTTTTTGGTTTTTCGAGACAGGGTTTCTCTGTGGCTTTAGAAGCTGTCCTGGAACTCACTTTGTAGACCAGGCTGGCCTCGAACTCACAGAGATCCGCCTGCCTCTGCCTCCCGAGTACTGGGATTAAAGGCGTGCGCCACCAACGCCCGGCTTTAATTATATTTTAACACAGCAGAAGTATACACATTTCCATCAATACTTTTGAATTGAAGATAAGCATCAAACACATTTCTCTGAAAATAAGTCATGTTGAATAGTTTTGCAAGGTTGTCTTTGGTGTACCAGGCAAATTCAGTGGTTTGGGGATTACATGATTATAAACTAAATTAAGACACAGTTAGAGACTTATGGTTCTAGAGCAACGACATGCTTATTGAGTCCTTGGTATAATATGAGGATGTGTCAGTTAGTGCATGAATGAATAAGGAAGTGAGTGAATGGACAATATGCCTCTTCAGAGTTGACCTGGGGCAACAGCCATTGTTACTGAAGCACCAGGGATGCTGTAGGAATTTTGTATATCCAGGCTTCACACAGACAGAGACAGAAACCATTGACTGGATAGTAGTCCACCTTTTAGCTTCTGATAGAAACTAAATCCTTGGCCTCCTTTTCCTTCTTCATCTATGACGTACTTGTAAAGAAATGCACAGTAGCTAACCAGTGGGCTCCTGCCTATTCCATCTCACCTTCTTTCCCCAGTGCTTTACAATCAGTTTCTACCACTGAAAGGTTTAAACATTGGCCAGTTATGAAGAGGAAAAAATTTTTCTCTCCTGTGAAACCATGTCTGTAAAATCTGGCTTCCACCCAAACCACAGGAACTTTAAACAGTCTGCTCTCGCAGTGGCCACAGACAGGTTCATGTTGAATCAGATGAAAGTTGCTACCAGCTTTTAATCTCAGAGGCTGCTGAAACCCCTGATATTTCCTGTCTTTTCTTGTGTAGGTAGTGTGCACAACCACGGCACTTCAGTAGAAATATTGTTTGAACTTACTTTATAGGAAATAAAAAACAAAGGGAAGCTAGATAAATTGTTCAGAATGTGAGCTTTTATTCAGATGAATGCGCTAACACTTATTCCTCTGAGTTTGTGCTTAGTTCAACTCCATATTTATTCTAATACCATACTATGAAAGAGAAACCAGCTCTTAAAGCTGCCTCTGAGAGTTCGACAGAATCTCTAAGAATTGTTACCTCAATCTGAACAACTTCATTACTTATTACACCTGCAGATGAAATGCATGGGAAATGTCAAATATATGAGTAAGTGAAGTATCAGGCACATACAGTAAGTGGACAGGTTTATAAGCTTTAGTAAGACATGTTCCTTATCATTGTCTCCGTATACATACTGATAATCTGCCAGAATGTTCAGTTGAATTGTAAAATATCATTTATACAACAGCGTATTTGATTGATAATTGTGGAAAATATTGAACTACAGATGAGATTCTTACCTCCAACATTTACTTACATCTAAAAATGTTCTGATCAAGTTTGGAATTAGTATCCAATGAGAACAAGCTTCAACTGTCTAGAAGTTGCCTTTTAGTAAGAAAGATTTGTTTTTTCTTGGAGCTTAGAAGAAGCTACAGGAAAAGGAAAGAAACCACAATATGACATGGGGGATGATGATTCATTCTGATAACCTAAGTGTCTCTTCAAGGAAGCTTCATTGTGTATCCTGTCAAAACATTTTTTTACCAAGATAGGATTGTTTAATGATTGAAACTGTGTTATTCACTACTGCTTTTAGTTAGAAATCACTAAAGAGATAAAAAGTGAAATCAAATCTTCCCCAAAGTTCACAGGCACACATTATATTCTCTTTTTTTTCTAATTCTGAACTAATCCGTTGTTCTATTGCACTATTTGAGGAGCCATTGAAATATATATATATATGTGTGTGTGTGTATCCACAATTATATAATATTATGTAGCTATTAGTACATAAACTACATAATAATAAATTAGTGAGGAAGTGATTAAGAAAAGCATTTCATCTCCAACTCCTTGCCTCCACATGTATCCACATGTGTGAGCACACCTACACACATATGTGCACACATTTATGTAACAAAGGACACACAGAAACACATACAGGGTATTCAGCAGGTTCATGTGACTCCTGACTAAACGTGAGAACTACTCCTACTGACACTGCCCTTAAAGGGCCAAGCTCTGCCCTACTTTGTAATGTTTTGCTTGTTATTCTTGTAACATATTGGTAGTAGTTATTAATAGTTGATGCTGTTTGGAAAACCTATTCTTTTTTCAATGGAGATATCTGTCTTCCTCAAATAGTCTTTCGGTTCCTGCCATATGGAACATTGTGTTTCCTGAGTCTGTTCTCATTCTGCAACAGTTCCTTGGAACTGAAGGCTTGTCAAGTAGAATAAAAGAGCTGCCATCACATTGTCTACTAAAAGTTAAAAAAATGGAAGTGTGACACACAGGCTGAATATACCTGAGTTCTCATACTTGCTTTCCAGGGTATACACAGTAGGAGGAGAGCTCAGAAGGGAGGAAAGGATTCCAGAGACACAGAAAACGTTATCAGTTACAGCCATTCATATTTTCTAAGTCATCATCACACGAAAAGGAAAAAGTAAAAAAAAAACCAAAACAACAAAATAAAAACAAACAAAAAGAAAAGAAATAAATCTGGGTAGCGCTGGGTGGTGGTGGCGCACGCCTTTAATCCCAGCACTCGGGAGGCAGAGGCAGGCGGATCTCTGTGAGTTCGAGGCCGGGCTGAACCGACAGCCTCCAAAACAATACAGAGAAACCCTGTCTTGTGAAAAAAAATCTGGGTAGCAGGATAGGGAGTAGAAAGGCCTCATCAAAAAAATTTGGACATAAATAAAATGGGTTATATTAAAAAGAACTACTGATATTATAATTTATTTTGTTTACAATATATGATAAAACAGATTTAAGAATTTGCTGTTGGCTATTGATTTAACAATGTAACTACATGCACCCTACTGAGTGGTATGTATACAATTACTCTTTTGAAAATTTAACTATGAAGAAGTACAAGACATGAAATGATCCCTTTTCTGGTCACTGAACAAACACCAAGATTCAGTAGCAAGGTAGGAACTGTGTCACAATATCACAGAGCTGACATAGAGAAGAGCTCAAAACCTAACATCATATTTTTAGCTTTCAAAAGGAATTTTCTTCCCATCTCAAATTCTCCTTTGAATCATTAGACATAGGATGAAAAAATTTAGATACTACAGAGAATACTATATACATTAATTGAATTTATTAAAAATTGTGTAAGCACTTTCAGGACTTGTGAGGAAAATAACATTGAAGTATATTGCACCTCTGCCCACAAATAGTTTCACCTGTGTTGTTAGTAAAGGAATTGAAGTCCTGGCTTGACACTGAAAAGGTTGTCATGTTTGGTTGCTGTGTGCACATACTTAACTCAATATGGCATCCTCCAAATGGGAGAAGGATGCTCTGAAATAGAGGTTTCTGTGTCTTAAACCATAGTCTCTTGAAATTACAGGTATGTCAGATACTAAAATAATAATAGTAAGGCAAATTAGTTGAATAGTGACAAGTTCAAATGCAGAAAATAGGACTTGGCTTTATGTCATTCACTTATTACAATAAACATCTTGCCTTCCTATACAAAGGAATAGATTTGTTAGGATTAAGAGATCAGATATAAATGCATATAATAGGATGGGAAATTATTCATAAAAGTATGACTTTATCTGAATTACTTGATATTTTAAATATATAAAGTGATCTGAATAAATTACACTGACTACTTTTTTTCTGAAATCTCAAAGAAGATTAGACATCAATTATTTCATGTATGGTAGACTTATTTTGTGGAATGTAAGAGTACTTTTTTAAATTAGCTTCATTTTACCGTATGAAGTACTACATGGTAATACAAAAATTCTTGCAAATTTAAAACTGAAATGTGATGTAAGTTAAATATGTTAACATCCTTTTATGGAGGCATGAAGAAAATCATGAGTCTAGTGTTTTTTTCTAAGGTAGTATGTTCCTGTTTTCTCTTTCTTTCTTCCTTCCTTCCTTCCTTCCTTCCTTCCTTCCTTCCTTTCTTTCTTTATTTAGATACAATCTTATTTTACATATCAATCCCTGTTCCCTCTCTCTCCCATTTTCCCATGCCCCCCACCAACTCCAAATCCCACCCCAATCTACTCCCCAGAGAGGGTGAGTCCTTCTATGGGGGATCATCAATATCTGCATATCATTTGTTGGAATACCTAGCCCCTCCCAAATGTATCAAGGCCGAGAAGTATCCCTCCATAGGGAATGGGCTCTCAAAGTCCATTTGTGGACTAGGAATAAACACTGGTTCCACTTTCAGAAGTCCCATAGACTGCCTGGGCCTCCTAACTGACACCCACATTCAGAAGGCTGGGTCTGTTCCAATTCTGTCTCCCCAGTTTTGTGACTGGAGTACTTGTGTTCCCAGTTGGTCAGGTCAGGTGTTTCTGTGGGTTTCTCCAGCATCGTCTTAACCCCTTTGTTCATCCCTCTTCTCTCTCTAAAACTGCAGGAATACCAGGAATATGGTTCAGTGCTTGGTTGTGGATATCTGCTTCTGCTTCCATCAGCTACTGGATGAAGGCTCTAGGATAGAAGAGTTGTTTTGATTTGCATTTCCCTGATGGCTAAAGATGGTGAAATCTTTCTTGCGTGTCTTTCAGGCATTTTAGATTTCTCTATTGAGAATTCTCTAATTCGGTCTGTACCCCACTTTTTAATTGGATTATTTGGTGTTTGGTGACTAGTTTCTTGAGTTCTTTGTGTATTTTGGAAATCAGTCCTTTGTTAGATGTGGGTTTGGTAAAGATTTTTTCCGATTCTTTGGACTTCCATTTTGTCTTGTTGACTGTATCCTTTGCTTAAAGAAACTTCTTAGTTTCAGGAGGTCTCATTTATTAATTGTCTATGTTCTGTGTTACTGGCATTATGTTCAGGAGGTGGTCTCCTGTACCAATTTGTCAGAGTTACCTCCCACTTTCTATTCTAAGAGGTTCAGTGTGGCTGGATTTATGTTGATGTCTTTGATGCATTTGGACTTAATTTTTGTGCTTAGTGATAGATATGGATCTATATTCAATCTTCTACATGTCCCCTTCCAGTTATGCCAGCACCATTTGTTAAAGATGCTTTCATTTTTCCATTGTATAACTTTAGATTCTTTGTCAAAAATCAGGTATTCACAGGTGTGTGGATTAATATCGCGGTTTTTAATTCGATTCTATTGGTCCATCTGTCTGTTTTTGTGCCAATATCACACTGTTTTCATTACTATAGTTTCAGGGTAGAGCTTGAAGTTAGGGGTGGTTATGCCTCCAGAAGTTTCTTTATTGTATGTATTCCTGTTTTCACATTGTTTTCCTTCTTAATTATCTGGTTACTATCTCTGAGATTAAAATATGAATAGTAATTAATTTGTTCTTCTATGCTTGCAGAATTTTCCAGAATATACTGTTCATATTGTTATTTGGCTCAGTTATAAAAAATCAGCCCTTAGATATTTTTATAGCAAGTCTTTACGATCTTCCAAACCCTCAATTGATTGTTTGACATTTTCAAGTGCTAAAATACTACAAATACTTTCCTATATCCTGTGTCCTCCACATTTTATTCACATCTGTGATTGTCATTAATTAATGTCATTTCTTTCTTTTTCTTAAAATGTGAAAGTTTTAGAAACATCTCCACTTTAGAAATACCGAATTTACACCATCAAGTTTTTAATATGGTGCAGGGTTATTGGTCACCTGAAGTCTTTGTTGCTTTTTCCTAGAGTAAGTATATTTTCAGATCATTCTTTCAGAAACTACTTTGAAGTGAAGATGGATCTATATTGAGAAAGAAAAAGCAAATATTTATTTATGATTATTAATTTAGGCACAGCTATAATTTTAAAACAAACTCCAATTGTAACTTTCATTTTGAGTTTTCATATATTGGCCCAAAATACTCAGCTCAAAAATCAAATAATAAAATTAAATTCAAATACTTCTGAGATTTTATGAACCTTATAATGCCAAGCTTTCTTCTTTTTCTGAACAAATTATTCAAATGAATGGTCTGTTTTTTTTGATGTGTAGTTGTGTACATTAGGGTTTCACATTTATTTTCAGTCATGCTAAAAGATAATATACACTTATGCTTATTTTCATTACAGTTAATTTTAATGTGTGGAATAAAACTTGTTTACAACAGAAGGTTCTATAAAGATCCATCATTCTGCATTTAATCTCTCTCTCTCTCTCTCTCTCTCTCTCTCTCTCACACACACACACACACACACACACACGCACACCTCCACTTAAAATCTCTCAGATTCACTGGTTAGTGGTTATCCAGAGGAGGTCTTACAGAGGGATACAAATGTTAGAAATGCAATCCACACAGAAAGATTTTAGACTGCAAATGATATCTCCAGAAATGTTGAGGGAAACAACAAATTCAAGCCAGAGCATCTCATAAATCCAGATAGTGTGCCTTAATATTTATATACTGTCTGTACGGGTCACGGAGGTACAAAAGCAACATGTCTTCCTTCTAACTTCTTTCCACTGTCAAACATTTAGGGTATTCCAGTAAGCCAACAATTGAACAAGAAAGTCATGTAAGAATTATAAAAAGCAATAGGAAAAGGAGTCTATATTTTTGCAAAACACTGCTTTCTATCCAGCAGCAGAAACTATGCATGGCTGTTTATCTTGGTCCTGTTGCCCTTCTGCACTGTCCAACATGGGTTGGCTGGCTGCACAGCTTTCCACAGTGGCTTACAAGAGCTTCACTATTCGTTAGAGAAATGAGGAGATGCTTTTGAGTTTGTTGAGTTAAAAGCTCCATTTAGTCTTTCACTCAAAATGCTTATGTAACTTACATATTTTTAGTGCCCAGGAGTTCAAAGAAGCTAATGTGTTGTGATTCAAAATGACAAATAGGACACACTAAAAACAGCCTTAAATGTTTTCCTAAGTAAGTCTCAGGGAGATGTGTGGTGCTGTGAATGGAACTCCACATAGCTCTTTGGCCGTCTAAGCACTTCCTTCCTTGTCCTCAGGTCTGAATGACTCATTGTACCTGGCCCTCCTGCTCTCCAATGGGTCTGGGCCTGACCACCAACCAGAAGTTAGCAAGCAGAGTTTCATTTGTGGCTCCCCAGTGAAGGAAAGGAAATACCCCTTCTGGTAATTTATTGATGAGCTAAGTCTACACATAGATGCCCATTTCCCTCCTTAGCCATCTTCATCTCTTTGTTTGGATCTTGAATGGCAGCCAATGAATTTTTACCAGGAATGGCGAGAAGAGAAAACTCTAGGGAACATAGTAATAGGTATTTCTGTCACATGCACAATGGTACTAGGAAACCATCTGAGATAGAATAATGTCTCATAATAATATCTCAGTAGCATCCTGGCCTTTTATCATTACAGAGACATTTGATTTACAAAAATCTTATTAGTGGAAATATCACAGTCTTGACTCACTTGCTAATGTGATCATTTGTGACATAAAAAGTCTTTTGGAGAGAAAGGCAGTAATTAGTGAACTGCAGATGCTACCTTAAAAATAAAGACTTTATAAATACAGAGTAACATTCAAACATTAGATACAAGCACAGTAGAGCAAAATAATTCTGAAGTAAAATTACAAAGTCTGGTTTCACCTTAAATACAATAGATGCCTGAAATTTGGTTGATTGCCACATAAGCTCTATCAATTGTAAAGCAAAACTAATGTGGAAACCTTCACTCTGGAAAAGTGTTAGCACATAGAGAGAACAGTGATTTTCTATTCGGCCAGGCAACACACTATTTTTCTTATATCAAAGTAATAAAATGTAGATTTTATGTGAAAATAAATCTCTAATATTTAAGGAAATCCTCATGGATTTTATTTTAAGAAGTTCTAGGCTATAAACCTTGAGCCCACTTTGTTTCAGCCACATAACTGGTATGTACTGAGAAAAATAAAGATTAACCCCACAAAAACTATATAACTCGATATTCTAACTAATTATTCAGGACATACCTAGAACCATGCTCTTCAAGAAAAGTCTGGTCTTTGTGTTTTAATTATTTAACATATTTAAAATTTTAACTAAATTCTATTTTCCTTATGTCCTTACAATTTATTCATCTCAGAATACATCCCACTCCAATACCAGGGCCTGGCTACTGTTCATGACATCATGCTGCCTTTTATTATTCTTCCTCTATTTGAAATGTAAATATTAGCACTGCAGAAGAGAGATTCTGGCCAGTTATATTTTTTCCTTCTGCCACAATAGCAAAGATGGTCTTCAAAGTAGGCCTATCTACTTGTTTGAGAAAGAGGTTAACTCTGCAGAGTTTCATGCTGCCTTCCCAGCCCTAGGTTCAAATCACATTAAGGTTCTGTAAATTGTACAATCAATTGATTTTTCTACCCAACCTGTTCTATTTCCATCTTCTAATGACATTTACATTTGATACCAAGCACATTATTAAATTCCAGGTAACTTTCTTTTTCATGTTAATTTACCTTAACACTATCATTTATTATATTAATCAACTTTTTTGTCTTGTTGATTGTGGAATTCACTTATTTGCTATCCCTCAGAATTCAGAATAATACAAACTAATCAAAACAAAATACAAATTTCTTGCTTGCCAAGTACCAAGGGCTCAATTTTTTTTTCTTGTACTTCCTAATTAAGATGAAAACTTTAGAATCTTTTTTCATGTATTTCTCTTCTCTCATCACTATTTAAGAAGAATATAAGAATGCATTTACTAATAAAACTTTATCAACATGTAAGGAGTAAAATTTTCTCAACTTTTTTCTATAGCTTGAGATATCTTCATGGTATGTAGATTAGCATATAATTTAAAAGTATCCATTCATATTCAATTGTTAATATAGTATATAGATTTAATGTAAAATCATATGCTTAAAATTAATTATCTCCTATATCAAACAATTTTGGTGACATGTTTTTTGCTAATGAGTATTATGGGTACTGGGATCCAGACCTCAAGAAGACAAACATTTTTAACATTCCTTGAGCCTAGTTGGTCTTCTACATTTCTTTTAACTTGTTGCCTTTCTCCTGAAATCCTTGTTCCTGGCTGGTTCTCATTATACTATAGAACTATTCAAATGTTTTCCTTTGTTGTGATAAGTAAAATATACTTTTGTTGAATTAATTTAGTAAGTTTGGTTAATAATATCTCAGGACAGTAAATGTTTTGTTCTTAGTCTGTCAGTACTACTATATTAAATTCTGGTAATTTATGGAATGTATGAAAAAACATTGTTACTATCATATTTACTTAAAAATGATACAAAGATATAAATATATATGTAGATATGTCTAGGCATGTTTATTGAAAGGCTTTGGCCATTAATTGGTTAAGAATAATAAAGACATGGATTAAGTATGCTGTGATTTAGGCTTAATCAAATGGAGCATCCTGGGATAAGCAGAGAAGCACATTATACAATAGTTCATATCCACATCCAAGTAAAACCTTCAAATGTTTGTTTTTGAAACTCCCCAAAATGAATCTTATTTTCTGCTTCTTGATCATCCAAAGTCAATATTCTGTTTTATGGGTATAGCATGGGAATAAGAATCTAGAACTTGTTATAGTACTTAATGTTTATAAGAAACAGAAAGGCAAAAATTCATTGAATTCTTATGAGGTAGGATTTAATATATCTTTCCAAATAAAAAAATTTAAGTAATAGAAGCAACTCAGGCCAAACCAGGACACAATTATGAAGGAGAATATGTGTTTAAATTCAGGTGGTTATCTGTCTCCAAACTCCATTTGCATAATGACTGCACATATGACTGTTGTAAGAAGAATGTATATCCCCCTATTTGTGGCAGACGTAGATGAAAGAATAAGGCTATTTCTTTATTCTACATTAGCTAAATTACCCATAGTTTCTATGCTTGTGGTGAGGCAGAACATCACGTTGTGATGGATCAAACTTCACTCTAGTGGGAAAACAAAAAGAGTGAGAAGAAGCATCCATGCATGAGCAAGATAATTCCCTAAAGACTGGATGTCCCCAATTATGTCCTGCATCCTGTGTCTCCATCTTCTCCCAATAACCATGCAATAAAAACTATCAAAGAGTAAGGTGTTGATTAGGTCAAGATCCTTATATTCCCTCACTTTACCAAAGGTCCAATTCTGAACATTGCCACCTTGGGGACCATGACTTCAACACTTGAAGATTTGTGGGACATTTCAGATTGCAATAAGAACAAAACAGATGTTAAGCATTTCAGTTTTCCTAACTACCTTTTTTGTCCTTGTAGTTGAAATCAGTCATTGGTAGTAAGGATAACTATAACAGGTATAGATAAATACTTAGTTACAAAAGAAGACAGTGACAGATTTATTTAGACTGCAGTGTGTCCATGCATGCAAGCTCTGATTATTTCCTGGAGGTCTATAACTGACATGATCTACCATTACCACTTGTTATAACTTCGAGAATTTGCATTGTTTTATTTTTCTGCATAGGAATTATGATACTTTCAAAATCTTCTTTGCAAAAGGGCAAGTTCATTCAGATCTTTACTAGTTTTCCCATGGAAAACAGTTAACAGCTTGATCAATGATATAAATGCTTTGGAATAATAGTAACCAGATGTGGATCAGAAACACACTAATGTAAAGCTTACATGATTATCCACACATTATTAAATATCATTGCTAACAAAGGTAAGTAATTCCTGGATGTGCCACTACAATATTTCCAAGTATGGACAACTATGCGATATTTTTCCCTCATTGAGTGAACATTTTAATGGTATAATCTCTCTACTAGTCCCGTTTATAAGAGATTTTCAACTACAAACTTTTATTCATTTCCTTCATGACACTTCCTAAAACCCCATCTCCCTATACATCTTCCTTTCATTGTTAGTATACTGTTGCTGGATTATCCTTCATGAATAGCTTTCATGCTTAAGTTATATGAAACATCTAAGCAGGCATTTGTTCTGAATACATTTATGAAGAACAAACTAAATAAAATCACTTCATGATTTCATTTTTAGCTACATGTTTGTATGTGGACATGCCACACATGCTTGTGTGCCCATGGAAGTCAGATTAAGGCAAAAGATTTCTTGGAACTCAAGTTTCAAGAGGCTGTGATCTGCTTGATGTTGGTTCTGTGTTTTGGAAGACTCCCAAATGTGGTTGATTCCTGAGCCATCTCTCCAAACCCTGTTGTTCCTTAACGAACATTTCAAAAAGAAGTACTTTTGAATCCCTACTCTCTACTTACTGTCTCTATTACCAACTGGATTGGGGTTATTCTCTAATAAAATAAAAATGCAGGCATATTCCTTACAAAACTGTTACATTAACTATTTTCTCATGCTCCTTATTGTTGGGAGAAATTATTTTCTGATGAATTGGAAAGTCCAATGTGTATTTCTCCTCTAAAAGCCTCAGAAGGCAATGTCCCCTTGTTAGTACAACATCCCTTGATCCCTCACCTGGTAGCTTTCTCCTTCTATATAATACTGTTGGGAGAGGGAGGAGAAAATTATTTATATTGAATCAATGTTTATAATTACTATGCTTTTCTTTTTATAACTAAAGAATTTTGTATGTATGTGTCTATGCTTCAGATTCCATGAAAATTGTAGATACATTTGAAATAGGTGTTGTTGCACAAACCCTGAGATGAGCCAAAGAAGGAAAATAGTAATGACATCGTTTGATTATTGTCTACACCCTGCATGTGAGTTTTGGAGGTGAGAAAAGATCAGAGATTAGGAGATTTGGGAGAGAGTTGACAGGGTTTTAGTCCTAGACCTTGGAAACAGGAAATTAGTCCTACTTCATGATCATAGATAAAGGGAATCAAAGCAATACTGATGTGGCCAATTGTAGCATTATAATCTATTTTACATAACATTTTGCAGACACAGTCAGACAGTACCCAATCTGACTGACCTTGATAGTAAGAAAGACTGGAAATAGTATGATCAGATTCTCTGATGTCAAATGAAGAAAGGTCCTACACTAAAACTTTTTACTGTTGGGACCAACGATGAATATTTCATAGTGTCAATATATTGATGAACGTTTCATAGTGCTGGTACATGATGAATGCTCTACACATCATACTTAGATGCTATCCGCAGGGAACTTGTGGTGAATCACTGACACTGAATTTAGAGTGAAACTCTGGATTACCAAAGGATGAGTAGGACACTGAGCCAAACACTATTTGTCTGCATCATAGAAAGGATCTATGGGTAAGAAATGCTCAAAGAGAAAAACTTTACAAAAAACTATGGGAAACCAAATGATAAAGACAAGTACTTTAAAACACCAACTAGATACTCATTAATTGGGCCACATGATCTTGGATGCAGATCAACCCTATTACTTATGAAATGAAGAAAAATGTAAAGAAACCAAACAGAAAGGTAATAAAGACTATCTTCTTAATATTTCAAGCATCTAAGTAAATGGATGAGAAGAAAATATTTTAAATGTCTTTTGAAATTCCCATTAGTAGTGGAATTGAATGTCCTAATTTTTAGTCAATAATATCTTGGACTGAAGGGCCTTAAACACCTTAAGAGTGAACAACAAAAACCTGCAAAATATTCTCAACTTTCCATTTAATTCTAGAACATATTGCTATTTGAAAATGAACTGTAAAATAAAATCTTCCTAAAGGTTCCCCATAAATGACTTGTCCAGAATAGCAATGCACTGTACGTTAATGTTTTTACAATAACAATGCCTCTCTTCCATTGAAATAATTGGGAGACTCACTACTTGAATTCATGTTGGAGCCTTTCAGAAACAAAATAGCATTTTTTTGACCTCTGTGATTATTTTCAGAGCTGAGATATGATTTCCCTCTAATGAGCACTTACAAGATAAACTCTACTGTGCCAGAAACAATAGACCATATCTTCAATTTAAAAACTCATTTGAAATTCATTCTGTCCCACACTGGTATTAAATGTCACCGTGCTCATACAAGTTCATATTGTCTAACAAATACAAATATTTTTGGTAAATTTTGAAATAGTATTGTTACCACGATACAAATGATCTCAAATGGGTAGAGCTTGATGCATCACTGTTACCTGCTTTTGTCAATGAAATCCACCTGCTACTTTCAGTATACTTGCTATTATTTTCATAATTTAAAAAGGTATTCAATCAGTTGATGCTTGGATAGGAAGAGCAAGCATTAGACATCTTTGATAATACCCTAGAGACTTTGACACATCATGGATTTGGCATAAGTAGCATAAATCTTCAGTCCTCTAAAAATGTGCTAACCAAAGAAACAAAAAAATATTGTGTATTGGTGTCATGGGGAAAATGCATAGAACAGAATTAAATGATGGGTATGGGAAGTTCTTTCTGAATGCACAGCATAATTTGAATTTCTTATTAGCTTCTGGCCTTTGAACCTTCAAAGATCTAGTTCATGATTCATAATTGGTTACTCAATTTATCTTCTTCAAAAATATGTTTATTAATTTTTTATATAATGTTTGAAAAGTTCTTTTTGAAGTTTTATTTGTCTGTGTTGTATTGCACATGACAGTAGTTATGTAGCAATCTTAGACCAAGAAATTGAAGTTACTTCTCTGTGCTATCCATTCAACTTTGATTCATGGGATGCATGAACCCAACACTTACATCACACTGAATTGGGTATGTCTTAGAATAGGATCATTATTATACCTCACTAAGGAGATGGATGTTCTGGAAGAAATTAAGACAGGAAATGCAATGGTTATCAAAGTAAAAATATTCATGCCAAGAGGGTTTTGTTGATCAATGCTAGCAGATGTGCATGCAAGTGGAGAAAGTTGACAGATACAAAGGCAGAAAAAACCCGTCTTCCTCAAATTGAAGCTTGGGGAGGTATAAAACTCAATGGTGAGCCAGGCGGTGGTGGCACACACCTTTAATCCCAGCACTCGGGAGGCAGAGGCAGGCAGATCTCTGTGAGTTCGAGGCCGGGCTGGACCGATAGCCTCCAAAACAATACAGAGAAACCCTGTCTCAAAAAAACAAAAAAAAACAAAACTCAATGGTGATTATTTGAGCAGTTCAGAAAGAGCCATCATCCTTGGAATTAATAAACAGATGGAAGAAGTTGACAAGGTGTTCATTTATAGTTCAATAAATGAACACCATCACTGTTCCAAAGGCAAAAACATAACTGTCCCAAGTAAAGTGCTGCGATTGTCTCTGTACAGAAAGAAGGTAACAAAACTTGGAGTTGTAACTGTGCCTCATGATACCTGTGATAAGGCTCCCCGGAAAACAAAGAGCTTCCTGTGTTCACATAATTCTCATTGGAAATGGTGGGCAGGGCACTTCACTCTGTTCATGTGAACCCTGCTGCAAGCCAGGCAAATCTATCTGTTGCCTCACTACTTAACACTGTCCATTCTTCCTTGCTTCCTTTTAGTGGTTCTGACATTTAAGCCACTTTACTAACAAGTATTATTTATAGCGCCTATCTCTAACTCTTATGTTTTTACTATCATGAGTTAATTTCTGAAATTCTCCATCTGATAGTTGTTTCCAGAAAGTGTTACAGTGCATATTAAAATTTGAGTTAATTTAACTTTGGGTACATTAATACCACATAAATATCCCAAAGTACAAAGTGAAAATCTCCCCTCTATTCTATCCAGCTATACTAAACTGGTTCTGAAGACTCGTGTAAGGTAAATCTTACCCCTTACTCTTTTTCAGTTTTCTTTTAACTTCTACATCTCTGTGAATAACCATGAAATATATATATATATATATATATATATATATGAGTTTTTCCCATCAATTAAAAAATCTAACCTATGACATAGAGTGTTTTATACTTTGCTCTATGTCAAGCATGGGACAAATAGCAATATTGTCCACACAGAATTATCACCCAAAATCTTTTGTGTAGCTATAATTGTAAACTTGTCACTATTTTGTGTATGTTCTTTAGTTTATTTGACTCATTTGCAAATGATAGCTATTCAGGTCACTTCCAAATAATTGCATTAAAAATTCTGCAAAAAAAACTTGGATGCATTTCACCGTTTTAGAAATGAGATATCATATTTAATACTAAGATTATAGTCGGCTACTAATTTGAAGCTATGGACTATATGCAAGGAGTCAATATGAGTGTATCAGAAGCATAACACATTTTTGCATTAATTAATTACTATTATACTCTAATAATATACTATAATACTTAAAAACACAATCCTATCACTGACCTTCAAAAATAGCTGTGTGATTTTGATAAAATTATTTAAAATCATGATTTGGTTTTGGTTGTACAGTATGAAACGGTGGCTTCATGGATGCTCAGCACTTGCACTGTCATAGACTGTAAGTGCCCAAACCTATGAGTTAATCAACTTCATGAAGGATGGTAGTCATACCTACCATCTGTAGAGTCATTCTAAATACCAAATAAATAAATACTTATTAAGTGTTCAAATATTCTGAGAACAAATTGTCTCTAACAAGCTAATATTTAATGATATTTGAAAGAGTAAAGAGATTACTTGCATTTATTATTTTTGTGCAATAATTGGATTAATTATTGATTGTTATTGACTTCATGGTTTTAAATATTTAGTAGTAAGGATGGTTTACAGCTTCAGTAGTGAATAGGCATTCTTAGAGTAATGTTTGAAATCAGTGATAATGTATTGAAACCCATTTGCAGTTTTTATTAGGGTTTTCTGTAATTGGTTTAATTTTAGTATTCTTCAAAGCTTGATGCTAAAGGCATACACTCTGCCATCTTTACTTGCTTTTCATGCTGACATGATTATGAGCATCAACCTGAAGCTTGGCAGTATCATTTTTCATGAGGTCATCATGTCTGTTATGTTTAGCCAATAGTAATGCATTAGAGTACACTGAAATGATAGAAGGACAGGTGGTCTCATGGTCCCCTCAGTTGCCAAATCCCTATTGCCCCATCAGGATATGTTTTATCTGAAAATATATACATATTTCATGAAGGCCATACAATTTATTATCCTACTGGTTAAAATTAGAAAGAGAAAGTGAACACTACATAGCAATATTTCTAGGAGAATATGAACTAAATTTACTTTAAAGCAAAGTAAACGGTTCTCTCAGCTGGCATATATCTAGATACTATTGGGTGGAGTTTGAGCCTTTCCTATTTTACAGTAAAATTTAATGTATACAGAATCTTTAGTACTTCTTCTGCTTCTCAATCCTCCAGCAGCAAACGTTCTTGGCTTTTGCTCACTTTCCTAGGAAGACAACCTGTATTGACAACTTTTCAATGCTGGTCATCTAGATTTTTTTCAGTGGGAAAAATCGGTTGGGAGAGAGAATATACCTTGAAAAATTATTTAAAAGGCCCAGAACAATGGAAGAAAGTTAGTATAGAGTGTTCTTGGGTGATTCAGAGACTGTGACAGTTGGAGCAGGGACTGTATACTGAGCTCAGTAACTGACAGGTCAGCTCCCCCATCTTCAAGAGAAGTCAATGGTTTTTGTTGTTGTTTGTTTTGTTTTGGCTTGGTTTGGTTTGGTTTGGTTTTGCTCCTCTGGAAACAGGAGAGTTCAACTGGTGGTATTTAAATTTATATCACCATTGTTTTTCTGAAGGCAATTACTTTGAATACTGAAACCTTTTGAAAGCTCCCCTGGGTAAAGTAATTCATGGGGAACTTTTTTAAAACTCCCAAAGCCTAAACAAACCCAGACATGACAGTTGGTATATACTGTTTTAGCAATTCTAAAATAAGATGTGAAGCAGAGGCTGGAACCCCAGAAGGTATATGGGGCAAGCAGTCTGCACACACAGCAGCTAAGAAGGTAGAAGGTGAAGACTAACCTAACTTCCACACATGTACAACATATGTGGTAACTATGTTCATAAATATAACTACAAATCATAATTTATTAATTACATATAACAGGTTCTGATATGTAATATAAATTATAATTTATATTTGTCCTGTAGCAACACTTGACAAAATAATAAACATCCCAGAAAACAGTGAACCTAACAGAGTGGCAGCATGTGAAAGTATCTTTGGTCCTTCTATCACTGTACTGAGAATTTATTTTTGTTTATTTTACACATACATATTTAGTGAGTGTGTGTGTGAGTGTGTGGTGTGTGGAGTGTGTGTGTGTGTGTGTGTGTGTGTCACTGAACCTGGAGATTAGATGACACCTCTCAGGAATGGGTCCTCTCCCTCCAGTGTGAGTTCCAAGGATGGAACTCAAATTGTCAAACTTCACATTGAGCACCTTATAAACTAAACCATCTGACTGACCCTGTCCTAAAAGTTTACACAATGCTTACTCCTTTCCCTATTCCTGTTGTTTTTCTCTGTCCTTCCTGTTTCACAGTTGTTCACAAATTCCTGTCTGTCATGAAATGGAAATGGCTGCTTTATTCCCCAGGAAGCGCATATCTTTATATTCTTCTTTAGTAACCAAAATAAATTAATTACCTACATAGGAAAAGACAATAAAAATGTTTCAGTAAATATTACAGTTATTAATTTCTTAAATAATGGTTAAGATCTGGGGTATTTGAAAATAATCACAACAGCTGAATCATATAATGATATGGTCAAGGAAAGGAATAGCAGCCTACATTTTAAAAAATGTATCTTTTTATTGTAGATGCTATTGAATATTGCCATAGACGAAGGGTTGAATTGTTCCTATCTTGTTTCTGTTTATGTGTGGTAAAATGACGTGGCATTGAAAATTCAGAAAATAGTTTCTGGTTATCCTGGGTTGTGGAATATTTGTTTAACTATGCAAAGATTGCTGCATTTGTTTATGTCGGGCAATATTTCTTAAACTATGTAAAGATATGTTGCATTTGTTTAATTATGTAAACATGTGTTACTTTTTTACCTTGCCTATCTAAGGCATCTGATTGGTCTCATAAAAACTGAACAGCCAAGAGCAAGTGAAGACGTATAGGCAAGATTTTTGGGCAGGGAGAGTAAGTAAGGGGGAGGAATTTAGGCTCAGGATAAGAAAGCAAAGAGATGCCAGGGAGTTGCCAAGGGCCTGACAGGCAGACACTGAGGATGAATGAAAGTAGGACATACAGAATGGAAAAAGGTAAGAAGCCCTGAGGCACAACATAGATGAATAGAAGCAGGTTAAATTAAGTAATTAGAGCTAGTGGGACAAGCTGGAGCTAAGGCCAAGCATTCATAAATAATAAGAAATCTCCTTGTCTTTATTTGGGAGCTGGTTGGTGGCCTAAAGAAAATTCCAACTACAAAACTTGATATCCTACTGCCTCTGCATCCTTCAGCAAACACTACTGGTGTGTACCACCATAACTGGTTAATTCCTGTTCAACTCTCTAAACTTCTGGATGTCCGCTGATGCTCTGTGATTACTTCTGGTCAACTGCTTGCTAACTCAGCCTCCTGACCTAAGGCTTACTTAATTAATACAAATACAAACTTGGAGTTCAAAGTGTAATTGGATAATCCCAACAATCTAGTTTTTCAAATGATGTATAATTAATCTGATTAATTTTCTCAGAAGTAAATCCACAGAATTGTTTGTTGAAGTGATATCACTGGGGAAAGTGTGCCTAAATGTCAGGCATGTTTATTTGCTGAGGAACAGATAAAGTAATAATTTTACATCATTTATTTTACTAAAAGTGACATTTGGTTTTCTTCTGAAATTGAACAGCAACATTTGGATTGTTATGATTCATAAAGATAAATGAAAGCTTTGCCAACTGTATCCTTTGTCCCTTATGACTAATTCAGATATTTCCAATCAGAAGATCTAGGCAAGAAAGATCACACAGATCTTCTCTCAGTTCCTATAAAAAAACTAAATATCCATCACAGAGAAAGGATAACACTAAATCCAAATCCAACTAAAGTTTGCAAAGTCAGTTTTTCATCTGAAGCCCAAGGTATACATTGTGTGTTGGTTCAAAAACAAAACAAAACAGAATTCCAAAGTTTTGTTCAAAACCTTCTCTAACATAAATGATTTTGGGGGTTGTAGAAATGGCTCTAATGGGTAGAGGTGTTTGTCACAAAACCCAGTAACTTTATCTCCATCCCTGGATAGAAGGAGAAAATAGCCTTCAATAAACTGTTTGCTGACATGCACATTGTGGCACACATGCCAACACATATATAGAAAATAATTGAACAAATGTAATACAGAATAATAAAAATGTACAGCTCTCAAAAGATGCAATGAGACCAGAAAAGGCAGTAAAAACTAAATTGGTCACATAATAATTATAAACATTATATATATATATATATATGCTTCATATTTATATATATATTTTAATGTCAAATAATGGTTAATATGTACAGCATCAATTTATTTAAAGAAATTATAGAAAAATTGGCTTCAGTTTTTTTGAGTACATTGGAATGTGATCCTGGTATGGAATGTGCTATGTTTGGTAAAACGAGCTATAGTAGCCATTTTGTGGCCATTTTCTCATCCAGATAGTCTTGTAGCCAAATGAAGAAGGCATTATTTGAACAGGAATTTTATAATTGAAGAAATAAAGGTCTTCGCAATTTTAATAACTTGCCAAAAGCAACAACTAGAAAGCATCAAAACCAGATGTCAAATTCCAACTGAACTCTATATAATTGCCTTTATTTAATGATACCTTCTATCACCCTCTCTCAGGACTATTCATTTTTACTGTAGTAGATGTTTAGAGTAGTGTTTCATATGGACTGTTCACTGGGGACAAGTCTTGACATAGAAACAATACAGTGTCAACAGCAACTGTGGAGAGCTGGAGGCCTGGATCAGGTTTAAGAGAATTTGTTGCTCTCTGAAAGGACTAGGGTTTGATGTCCAGAAACTGCAGGATGGCTCAAAACCATCAGTAACTACAGTTTCAGAAGATTTCTCACCTTCTAGCTTCCCAAGCTAGAACGTATGCGGTTCATAGACAATCATGCAATCAAAATATTTATATGCATGAGCTAAACATTGATAATCTTTTAAAAAATAACAGTTATTATGGGGGTGTTATCATGTGGGAAGCAGCACTTCATGCTCTGTTTGACTGTCTTACCTAAAACTCCATGTGTAGGGAGTTGGTATGGTCTTTGTTTTCGATATTATGGAATCAAGGTTTAGAAAGGTTAGTTGCCTTGTACTTCTACCATTTATATGAAGTGAAGCTGAGGCAGAAGCCAGATAGGTCTTTTGAGCAAATATTGTGTGATATAATATAATTCATGAAACACAGTGATTCGTGAATTATTTAAGAAATTTAAATATTTCTTTTTTCATTAAAGGAAATAATACATCTTATAATTCAACTTTAGTGAGGATCTATGGAGAACTATAATATCCAGAAAGACACAAAAAAAAAAAACCTACAGAAAAAATTAAACCTGTCATGAAACCCAGAAGTAACATAAAGAAAGACATAAATATTTTAAATTAACAAAATTTTATTTGCCCATTATTTAATTTACACTACATTAGAGACATGAGGCCTTTAGTAGTAGAGTAACAGAATTCAATATTTTAAATAAATGCTTTGCCTTAGTTTTTATAATTTGATTTTCCTTTAGTTTATATATTCTAGTAGAGAAGAAGAAATTACAAACAAGAGCCCGAGGGAAGTGAAAATAAGAAAAATAACTATAAGGGTTGACATCAAAAGCAGGGCAAAAAAGCATCAAGTTAATAATGATCTGGTGTCTTCTCCATAACAAACTTCCCTATGCAGTTTAGCTGCATGAACCCTCTTATTCTTGGCACTGTTTTTCCTACATGAGAATAACTAAAGATAGCTAACTGTATACTGAGTGCACATTTTCCAAAATATTGTGAAGTTAGTGACCATGAGTTTAGGAACATTTCTACTGAAAATAATCCACCAGTTAGCAATAAATTAATAAAATAACATTTAGTTTTAATGATCCTCTTACTCAGTAATTCATTGACTATCTTACAGAATTAATGGATAGTTCATAGATTATCTGACAAAATCAATGGTTTGTCTCCAACATACTATGCTGAAGGTCTATATTTGGAGCTAGGATTCTAATCAAAATAAAATTAGGTTTTTTAAAATGCTAACACTATTGGACCAATAGAAGTTTGCATAATAAGTGAATTGAATATCTCACAGGAAATGTATTACTAAATTAAGGTTAAAGTTAGTTGCACAAAATTGCAATTAGAATGATAGATTGACACACATATGCATACCTTCCCTCTGAGTAAATTCTGCTTTAAAATGTAAGGTGGTTTTTGTATAAGATCAAACATAGAAGGCAGTAAGTAAGGAAAGAAAGATGACTTGAATAGTTCGGTGGCAATAGATATGTGGTATTTCAGAGTTTGCCCAACAGAACAAACAGAATTCCATGTAACTAGAGTGGGGAGTGGTGGTCAGCTTTCCATCACTATAACAAATATAAAAGGTCAATTTTTGGGAGAGGAGGGTATTCTTGATCTGAAATAATGAGGTTCTCATCCAAGATCAGTGGTTGTATTTCCTGGATGGCAGAGGTATTGTATGGTAAAGGAAAACAGCATGGCAGGAAGAATATCACAGGAAACCCAATGACCTCATTGTTGTCTAGTAAAAAGAGGGAGAAGGTAGCTAGGCTCCACAATGCCATTCCAGAGTTCACCTCAAATAACTTGAAGTCTTCCCACCAGTGCCCACCTCTTAGAGGTTTCACCACTCCTCAGGAAAGCCAGTCTGGCACCAAGACACTAGCATATGTGCCTGTGGTGTATTATTAGCCATTCAAACTACAGTGTGGATATAAACCAATGGGAATGACTTTGGGGTACAAAGAACCACACAGATTACTTTAAAAAGACAGTGTATTTGGAGACTATTATGAAATCATATCACAATAAGATGTTTTGGCAGAAATATGGACAAAAAGAGCAACAACAACAATTTTGTAGCAATCAGGCATTGGAATGACATTACATTGTTTAGTACTGACAGAAGAAATCCAGAACACAGTCTGGCAAATATCCTCAGAACACTAAATAATGTTCATTTTGAGTTACAGATTCCATATCTGGCTAAAAATTAATCAGAAAATCATTTCCATATTTGTTGGATCCAAATTTTTTCTCCTACCATCTACCTGAGAAATTTAGAGAAATGTATTATGCTAACAGTAATAAACCAAGAAACAGAAAAAAACTGTTTCAAAGCATAATCATATTACTAATACAGTGCTCCTTGTTCTCTTTCAAATTTCCAGTCTCATTTTTTGACTAATTATTATTATATTTAGCAAGTCTTTCTCTATACCACCAGCTCCCAAATAATGATAAGGAGACTTATTTCTAATTATCAAAGCTTGACCTTATTTTAGGTTTATCCCACTAGCTCTTATAACTTAAATTTCACTTATTTTTTATTAATTTATGTTCTACCATGTGACTTTTACCTCTCATATCACACATCCTGTTTCCTCTCTATGTCTTTCTGGCTTCTTTGCCTCCCTTCTGCCCCAAGTCCTCTCTGTGCCTAGAAGTCCCATATGTACTTCCTGCCTGCTATTGGACATTTAGCTCTTTATTAAACAAATCTGAAGGGACCTTGGTAAAGACACATCTCAGTTCACAAACAGATTATTCCACAACAGTTATATACATACATACATACATATATACATACATACATTTTTAAATAAATAAATACAAACTACTCAGTTTGTATAATGCTATTTGTGTATTTTGAAGCTTTGCCATTGGTACTGAAAAACAAATGGGTATGTTCTTCCTGGCAAAGACCATTTCTCCCACTCTTAGCATTCCTTAGTTGCTTGTAGTTCTTTGGGGGGGGAGTTGAAGTGTCATGGGCTTTTCCCCATCCACTTTCACATGTCTATTGTCATCATTCATGTTCAGCTCATGTTTATGCAGACGTATCAGTGAGGCATTACAGCTATAGCTTCTGACATTCCCTGGAAACACAATCTAACAATAGACTCTCTGTTCTTCTAGCCTCTTCTCCACAGTAATCCTTGAGTGTTAGGTATAGAAGTTGTAGGATTGTCTAACAGACTCTCAAAACAATAAATGGTGTTTCTGTTGCCTGTGGTTGCCCCTCCTCCAGAAGTAGAAAGTAACTCCCTGTTGATGAAGACACCATGCCCTTCACAGACAAGGTCTACAGTCCCTGAGCTGGAACTGACCTTGAAGTTTCCTCCCTGAGAACTCTCTTTCATAGAACTGCATGGCATCATGCAAGTTTCTAAAGTACGGAATCAACCAACAGTCCTACCAGTCTATGATGCCAATGATTCAGAGGAATTCCTGGCAGAACAACTCTAAGCGTGAAATAGTGTCACACATACCTTGGAGGTAATCAACAGCTCTCTAATTGGGTTTAAGATCCACACAACAACAGAGAAATCATGCCAGGAACTGGGAATCTAAACAACTACCCTGGACTCATGGATCTTAAAGTAACACCTATAACTGTCACTATACTAAATGAGCATAATCCTTAACTAAATATTAAATACTTGGACTGGTATCTATAAGTAAGTATAATCCTCACCCTTCATTAATAAACCCTCCTGTTTTCCCCACCCTTGCTTTTATTTCAAGTTTATGACATATCTTTCATTAATTGTTGTTACATACATGTATTCAACACACACACACACACACACACACACATATATGTTCATATTACTGGTATGCGTGTGTTTCCAGGGCTGACCATTTGGTACTGAAGGTACTGAGCAACTGAATTTCTCTTCATCAATTTCAAAATGTCAGTGTTTTAAAATGTCTTCTTTTACCTGCACTTATGCTATGTTTTATGTCGACTTACTACTGTAAAATACTGATTATTCTCTATCCCACATGTTGTAGTAAATTATATTTTTATTTCCATGTAATTAAATTTTAGACAGATTTTTGGTATTTCTTTTTGAACTATGGACTATATAAAAGTGTATTGTTTGAGGATGGAAGAAGGCCTCCTCAAGTAAAGGAACTAATTACCTAGCATTCTGAATTAAGTTTGATTCTCAAGTTCTTCAGGGGGGAATGAGAGTATGACTATCAAAAACCATATCATATACACATGTACACACCCATGCACACACACACATACACATGTACATATTCTGGAATATTTGTACACTGTGTGAAGATATATTCCTATGATTAGCATAATAAAAAGCTGAATAGCCAATAGCTAGGCAGAAGGTATAAATGGGACTAACAGGGATAGAAAGAACTCTGGGAAGAGAAAGGTAGAGAAGCCAGGAGATGCATAACAGGCAGGATGTGCAGATGGAGAGGTAACAGCCATGATCCATGTGGTAGAATGTAGATTAACATAAATGCATTAATTTAAGTTATCCAAGATAGTTGGAAACATTCCTAAGCTATAGGTCAAGCTTCCATAACTGATAAGAAGTTTATATGTCATTTTGGGGCTGGCTGGACAGAGTTAGCAGTTTAAGGTTTAACTCATGGAGTCAGATGTTGCAGATACTCAAAAAGTCAGGTCCAGATCAAGAAAACCTCTAAAGAGCCATAGTATGCTTAAAAATATGCTAAGATGCTGAGGAAAGAAAATGAGTATAGACAGGCATAGAAAAATAAGTAGCTTAAAAATAATAGTAAAATGTTTTTAAAAAGGTTAAAGTAATACAAAAAGATAACCATGTAAAGATGGGGAAGACTATAACACAGTAGTTTGGACCTTATATGGAATTTTGTTAATTTTGAAATTTTGAATGCTAATGAACAGAAATTGGCAACTCCTCAGAGACATAGATTGTAGAAGGGACTGCTGAATTAAACCAGACTATACATTTTAGGAATGTCTTAACTTAGAATAGAAGTCAGAAAATGAATTGCATTGGAAAAGAGGTTATGCCTTTTTCCCATACAAAACAGCTGTGGATTTCTTCCAAACTAATGAAGACTAGATTTTATTGGGGGGGGGTTACCTCCTGAAGATCTTGGTACAGACATAAAAAATGAAACCAAGAAAGACTGCAGAGCATGTGATGCATATGCTGATCCCTCTACATAGGAAAAACTCTGAGACTTGATGAAGCATGGTAAATCTTATTAATACATGCCATCATATCATTGTTAGGGGTTTGGTTATACAGACAGCTTTACCCAGTGAATCATCTCATTGGACCACATTTCATCTTTCTTGTTAGAATATAAACCTTAATCTTTATGCAGGATCCCATAAGTTGAATCAACTCATTCCTCTGCCATGTAGTTCTTTCTGGGACAGTGAGATTAGAGTCATTGTGGGGCCAGTAAGAAACCTAGCACTAAGAAAAGTCCTGGGAATCCACAAAGTTGATATCAAAATGACACCAACTAAGACCCTAAACATTAGTGCAGAGGGTAACTGAACTGGCTTTCCCCTGTAATCAGATTGATGACTACCTGAATTATCACCATCGAACCTTTATCCATCAGCTAATGGAGGCAGATGCAGAGATCCACAGCTAAGCACTGGGCAGAGCTCCCAAAGTTCAGTAGAAGAGAAGTAGGAGTGATAATATGAGCAAGGGAGTCAAGACCATTTTGTGGATATCTACCGAGACAGCTGATTTGAGCTAGTGGGAGCTCACTGAATCACTGACTGACGGCGGGGGATCCTGCGTAGAACCCAAATGGGCTCTCTGAATGTGGGTGACATTTGTGTGGCTTGGGCAGTCTCTGAGGCCACTGACCGTGGGAACAGGATTTATCCCTAATGCTTGAAATAGCTTTTTGGATCTCATTCTCTTTGGAGGGATACCTTGGTCAGGCTAGATATAGCAGGGATGACTTTAGGCCTGCCTCAAAGACATGTGCCAGACTTGATTGACTTCCTGTGAGAAAACTTACCCTCTCTGAGCAGTAAATGCGGTGGGGTAGGGGGGAGGTGGAGAAAACAGGAGGAGGGGAGGGAATGGGAACTGGAATTGGTATGTAAAATGAGAAAAGATTAAACAAGAAAAAGAAATTGTCTATGCTATGACTTGACAATTGTCAAATTATGGTACTTTGTTCTTCCTTGTTGTTTGTCATTGACACAACAGTAAGCTAATTTATGTGATGTGAAACTTCTTGCCACTCTGAGAGGCTATAAGAAATCAGAGGACTTTTTTTTTAATCAATAGATTGGTCCAGAGAATTCCTCCAGCAGAAGGGCCCTCCTTATTGCTACTAGAAAAGTTATCTCCTGTCTCCCAATCCTGGCCATAATTACATCTGTCATGGTGGTTGTATTTCTTTGTCCATAGGTCAGTTTTTCATTCTAAATCTTAATAAAGTTTCTTTCAATGTTTTAAAGCGATCCCGTTTCATTTTAGGTTCTATTATTGTGTCTTCTCAAGCATATTTGATCATTTTCTATTTGATGCACGTGGAGTTTTTGGGCTACTTCTTTGTACTGCTTTCTAGCTTAATTATTTTGACATATGAGTCATATCCTGATTTCTTTTTAACAACAATTAATGTGCCACTTTTATGGTCCAGAATGTGGGTTTTCTTAATGAATGTTCATGTAAGTCTGAGAAGGACTAACATTCTGCAGTTGTTTAGTAGACTGTTTTCCAGTGTTCATTGGATAAGTTAACTGATCATACTAGTTAGTCAATGGAGCCCTCACCCTTTCATTGCACTTTATGATTGGTTACTAACACTGGGCTTGGGGGGATATTAGTGGATGTAGTTTTCTTTACAGTTCTACTAATATTATCCCTGCATAGAGTATTAAAAATAATTTCAAATTATTAAAATTCACAAGATATTAAAATATAATTGTATCTAGTATCTCATAAATACTGTATAGATACTTTGTTACTTGAACTGAAACTAAGCCTTTAATTCATATTTTTGTATTTTAAAAACCACAAAGAGAAAATATGATTTTTAAAGTCTATCTTGAACAAATAAATTGGGGTCTCAATTCGTGCTTTCCCCCATTGTAAAGTATTTATATTTGTAGACACATTTAAAATTCAGAAATGTCTTGTTATAAATAATGTCTTCCATACAAAAAGTAATTGTAACAGTGGGGCTTTTAATAACAAATTCTGAGCTTCCTGTCAGCTATTTTCAGATAAATGGCTTTCAGAAGAAAATGTATAGGTGTACTTGCTGTGGACAGCAGACTCAGAACTCTGTATTGAGATATAGTGGTGGGAAGGAAAATGGCTTCCTTAAGAGAAGAAGGTTAATAAAGATATTCTCAACTAAAACATAAATGTCAACTTGACATTTTCTTTCCTATCCTTTTATCTTTGTTTGGGTAACAATTCTTCAACTGGACTATTTTTCTACCACCTCCATGATCATGGTTCATCAGTGCAATTGCAAATGTGGCCTATGATCTGCTCTATGTCTTGAAACAGTGACCTTTAAATATAATTAATCTTAAAAAATAAAACAAGACATCTGAAAAACAGAATATCACTAAGAAAAGGATTGTGACAAAAAGATTACTTTATAATCTGTGTTTCAAAATAAATTGCCTCCACATTAAAATGTGAGTTCCAATGGTCAAATTTGAATAATTCATAATAGAATAAAATAACATTCCTTCAGTAAAATACTAAGGAATTGAATGTGGACACACTCACAAAACAAAATGTAAGTCTAAGCTAAGTGATTAAAATATTAGTACCATGCTTTCTGTCTTGTAATGAAAAGGAAGAATTTTGTAGCCAGAATGAGCCCTTCCCTGCTGTGTTGGTCTGCCTTGATTACGGTTTCTGCTGCTGTGAAGAGGCTCCATAACCACAGCAACTCTTATAAAGGAAAAATATTAATTGTTGTGGCAGCTGACATTTCAGAGATCCAGTCCATTATCATCATAGGTGTGGGGGGAACATGGAGGCATACAGGCAAGCATAGTGCTGGCTACATCCTGATCAGAAGGTGATAGGAAATAGAATAAAACAATGGGTAGGAAATCTCAAAGCCTGCTCCCACAATTATACACTTCCTCCACTCCAAGAAAGCCACACCTGCTAATAGTGCCAGATCCTATGAGATTATGAGGACCAATTACATTGAAATTGCCAGATGGTCCCATTTTCATCTTCATTCCTACATGCAAAAGCAAAGGTTTTTTGTGTGAACTTGAATGAACAGAATATCAAGCTTATCTCATATTTTTAAAAAGCATTCCTATTCTATGTATATATTTTAATGATATTAAAGCAATTTCCCAAGAATTACAACTCTGAATATATTCTGTAGAAAAGAAAGAAATAAGGTCATGTTCATAAAGCAATTTATTGAACCAAAATTTGCACCAAATTGTAATCATACTTACCTTATTTTTTATTTTTTTGCCTTTGTTATTTTTTAATTTTATTTTATATTTCAACCATTGTTCTCCCTCCCATCCCTCCTCCTATCCCCCCCAATTCCCCCTGAGCCCACCCTCAGTCCACTTCTCCTCATAGGTAGGAGCTCCCATGAAGAGTCAACATACTCTGCCATAATACATTGGTGTAGGACTAGGACCCTCTCCCATGCATTAAGGCTAAGCATGACATCTCACACTTAGGATTGGGCTCAAACAAGCTAGCACATGTATCAGGTTTGTATCATGGTCCTACTGCCAGGGGCCCCTCTGATAGTCCAAGCTTCACAAGTGTCTCCCACATATAGAGGGCTTATTTCAGTTCCATGGAGGCTTCACAGTTGTAGGTGTAGAGTTCATGAGTTTCCACAAACTTGATTCAACTGTCTGTGTAGATTTCTCCATCAAGGTATTGGCCTCACTTGCTCACATATTCCCTCCTCCCTCTCTTCAACTGGATACCCAGAGCTCAGCCTGGTGCTTAGTTGTAGATCTCTGTGTTGTATTCACTCAATTAGTAGATGAAGGGTCTATGATGATAGTTGGGATATTCACCAATCTGATTATTGGGGTAGACCAGTTTGGTAATTCTCTCCACTATTGCTGGTAGTATAAGCCGGGGTCCTCTTTGTAGGTTCTTGGGGGTTCCTTGTGGATTTTTTGGAGTTACCCTAGTACCAGTTTTCTCCCTAAGCCCACAGTGGCTCTCTCTATTGAGATATCACTTTCTTTTTTATTTTTCATTCTTTCTTTTTTATTATTATTTTAATTTTAAATAGCTTGCTTCACATGTCAATCCCAGTTCCCTCTCCCTCCCCTCCTCCTGTGCCTCCCCACGATGCCCCCCACTCTCCTACCCTATTGACACTTCCTTCCATATAGGAGATATCTCTGTCATTTCACTCAGGGCAGGGTCCAGGCATTCCCCTAAGAGTCCAGGCTGAGAGAGCATCCCTCTTTGTGTTATGGACACATGAAGTCCATTTGTATGCCAGGGATAAACACTGATCCACTTCCCAGGGCCCCATAGGTTGCCCAGGCCTCTTCACTAACTCTCACACTTAGGGGGTCTGGATCAGTCCCATGATGGCCTCCCAGATGTTGGTCTGGGGTCCAAGAGATCTCTCCTGTTCAGATCAGCTGTCTCTGCTGGTTTTGCCAGCCCATTCTTTGCCAATTTACTCATTACTCCTGTCTCTCTGTCACTGGGCTCCATGGGTTCAGTTCAGTGTTTAACTATAGGTGTTGCCTCTGATTCCATCAATCACTGGATGAAGGCTCCCAGATGGTTATAGACATCAAGTTCATTATCAGGAATGGGCATTCAAGGTGGTCTCTCCACTATTGCTTAGCTTGCCAGTTGGTGTCATCCTTTTAGATCACTATAGGTCTCACTGGTGCCAGATCTGTCTTCTAACATATGATTCCCTCTTCCCCCTATTCTACCCCCCACTCAACCTTCCTATTCCCCCATGACCTACTCTCTCTTCCTCTTCTCCCCCTCTGTTCTTCCCAGCTCCCACTCTCTCCCACCCCTCACTGTGTTCCCAATCTGTCCAGAAGATCTTGCCTCATTCCTCTTCTCTGGGGTAACATGCATATATCTCTTAGGTTCTTTCTTCCTGGTGTAGATATCACCTGCCAAAATTAAATCAGAGCAGATAAGCCATTTAAATATACCTATAACCCCTATGTAAATAGAAGCAGTCATCAAAAGTCTCCCAACCAAAAAAAGCCCAGGTCCAAATGGTCTCAGTGGAGAAATCTACAAGAAATTCAAAGAACAACTTATACCAAATCTTCTCAAAGAATTCCACGCAATAGAAGCAGAAGGGCCTTTGCAAAACTCTTTCTACGAGGCTTCAATAAGCTTGATTCCCAAGCCACACAAAGACACAACTAAGAAAGAGAACTTCAGACCTATATCCCTCGTGAACATTGATGCAAAAATATTCAATAAAATACTGGCAAATCAGATCCAAGAACACATCAAATCAATCATTCACCACGATCAATTAGGTTTCATCAAAGGGATGCAGGGATGGTTCAACATATGAAAATCCATCAATGTAATCCACCATATATACAAGCTGAAAAACAAAAATCACATGATCATCTCACTAGATGCTGAAAAAGCCTTTGACAAAATCCAACACCCCTTCATGATAAAGGTCTTGGAGAGATCTGGGATAACAGGGACATACTTAAACATAATAAAAGCTATATACAGTAAACCAACAGCCAACATCAAACTAAATAGACAGAAACTCAACGCAATTCATCTAAAATCAGGAACAAAACAAGGCTGTCCACTCTCTCCATACCTTTTCAACATGGTACTTGAAGTTCTAGCTATTGCCATACGACAACAAAGGGGGATCAAGGGGATACAAATTGGGAAGGAAGAGGTCAAACTTTCACTGTTTGCAGACGATATGATAGTTTACATCAATGACCCAAAGAACTCTACCAGGGAACTCTTACAGCTGATTAACACCTTCAGCAAAGTGGCAGGCTACAAGATCAACTCAAGAAAATCAGTAGCCCTACTATACACAGATGATAAAAGGGCTGAAAGAGAAATCAGAGAAACATCACCCTTTACAATTGCCTCAAACAACATAAAATACCTTGGGGTAACGCTAACCAAACAAGTGAAAGACCTGTATCGTAAGAACTTTGAATCTTTAAAGAAAGAAATTAAAGAAGCCCTCAGAAAATGGAAAGATCTCCCATGCTCTTGGATAGGTAGGATCAATATAGTAAAAATGGCAATCCTGCCAAAAGCAATCTACAGATTCAATGCTATCCCCATTAAAATCCCAGCACAATTCTTCACAGACCTTGAAAGAACAATAATCAATTTTGTATGGAAAAACAAAGGACCCAGGATAGCCAAAACAACCCTGTTCAACAAGGCAATGTCCGGAGGGATCACCATCCCTGACCTCAAGCTCTATTACAGAGCTATAGTCCTGAAAACAGCTTGGTATTGGCACAAAAATAGATAGGTAGACCAATGGAATCGAATTGAAAACCCAGGTATTAACCCACACATGTACGAACATCTGATCTTTGACAAAGAAGCTAAAAAAATATACAATGGAATAAAGAAAGCATCTTCAACAAATGGTGCTGGCATAATTGGAGACTGGCATGTAGAAGAATGCGGATCGATCCATGTTTATCGCCATGCACAAAACTTAAGTCCAAATGGATCAAAGATCTCAACATAAATCCAGCCACACTGAACCTCTTAGAAGAGAAAGTGGGTGGTACCCTTGAATGAATTGGTACAGGAGACAGCTTCCTGAACATAACACCAGTAGCACAGACAGTGAGATCAACAATTAATAAATGGGACCTACAGAAACTGAGAAGCTTCTGTAAGGCAAAGGACACAGTCAGCAAGACAAAAAGGCAGCCCACAGAATGGGAAAAAATATTCACTAATCCCACATCTGACAGAGGGTTGATCTCCAAAATTTACAAAGAACTCAAGAAGCAAATCTCCAAAACACCAAAGGACCCTATTAAAAAGTGGGCTGCAGAACTAAATAGAGAGTTTTCAATAGAGGAGTCTAAAATGGCTGAGAGGCACTTGAGAAAGTGCTCAACATCCTTAGCCATCTGGGAAATGCAAATCAATACAACTCTGAGATACCATCTCACTCCTGTCAGAATGGCTAAAATCAAAAACACCAATGACAATTTATGCTGGAGAGGATGTGGTGAAAGGGGGACACTCCTCCATTGCTGGTGGGAGTGCCAACTGGTTCAGCCACTTTGGAAATCAGTATGGAGATTCCTCACAAAAATGGGAATAAACCTACCACAAGACCCAGCAACTCCACTCTTAGGCATATATCCAAAAGGTGCCCATTCATACAACAAAGATGTCTGTTCCACTATGTTCATAGCAGCTTTATTTGTAATAGCCAGAACTTGGAAGCAACCTAGATGTCCCTCATCCGAAGAGTGGATAGAGAAAATGTGGTACATCTACACAATGGAGTACTACTCAGCAGAAAAAAAAAATAATGGAATCATGAGATTCGCAGGCAAATGGATGACACTAGAAGAAACCATCCTGAGTGAGGTAACCCAGTCACAAAAAGAGAAACATGGCATGTACTCTCTCATATATGGATTTTAGACATAGATATGGGGAGTGCCAGCCTACAATCCTATGGCCAGAGAGTCTGGGAAACAGAAACTTCATTTAGTAGCTGATCGAAGAAGAGGCAGACTCCCTTGGTTAAGTACTGAGCTGAACTCAAGAAAGCCAGTATCAGAGAGGGAGGACTGATGATCAAAGGGATTAAGACTGGGCTGGTTTAACCCCCAGAAACAGCTGACCAGACAAAGGTTAACTCTTGAATCCCAGGCATCAGCCTGGGAACCCAGTATGGGACTGATCAAGACCCCCTGAATCTGGGTGTCAGTGAGGAGGCCTAGGGAATCTATTGAGCCTTGGGCAGCAGATCAGTACCCATCCCAATGATACACATGGATTTTGGACTCCCATAGAACAATGTGAGGTGCACTCTCACCCTGAACTCTTGGGGAAGGGTCTAGGCCCTGCCCTATATGAAATGACAGACTATGGACACACCCATGGAGGGCCTCACCCTCTCTGGGGGAATGAGGGGATAACGGGGGGGGGGGGTTGGGGGGAGGGCACGGGAGGAGGGGAGGGAATGGGAGAGTGACCTGGAACTGACTTGTGAAGCAACCTCGTTTCTTATCTAAATTTAAACTGGAAAATAAAATAAAAAAAAAGAAGACAAAGAGGGAGGCCTGTGTTAGAATGGGCTAGGGTGCAGTGGTAAAGGAGATAGGGAATGAGCGAGAAGGGGATGGGGACAAGGGAGAGGGGCTGGGATATTTGTCCTGGAGAGACAAAGGACTGCCTCTGGATAGAGGGAGGGAGGACAGTGTGACCCATAGGCAAGTGGCTGCTTATAAAGGTAAAATGAGAAACCCCCCCCCAAAAAAAAGAACAAGGTAAGAATTTCCTTTCAGGCTATTTTTATTCAACATTCACAAGCAATATATACATGTAGTATCTATAAACTTATGACGTTTTCAAAAATAATTTCATTAAGAAGTGTTATAAAATTTACAAACAGTGTAAATATAATAAGGTCAATTAATTTGGAACACTAGTAATTTTCATCATTATTATTTTGTTTGCTTTTTTGAGACACGGTTTCTCTGTATTGTTTTAGAGGCTGTCCTGGAACTAGCTCTTGTAGACCAGGCTGGTCTCAAACTTACAGAAATATGCCTGCCTCTGCACCCCGAGTGCTGGGATTAAACGCGTTAGCCACTACTGCCGGTTGTAGTAAAATTACTTTTAGGCATTTAATTATTGTTATTCCCATTGGTGCTTATTTATTTAAAAATTATTTTCCATTTTACATACCAGCCCCAATTCTACCTTGGTTGAAAAAGTCAACCAAGACTGAATCTGAAGGATTTCGCAGATTCCATGGGTCTCCAGGCTGTACTTCCACATTTATCCTATCCCCCACATCTCTCACCCTTCCACTCCTGATCCCCTCCTCAGAGAGGGCCAGACCTTCCTTGGGGAGCCACCAAAGTCTGACATATCAAGTTGAGGCAGAATCAAGCCCCTCCTCCCTGTATCAAGGCTAAGAAAGGTAGCACGCTATAAGGAATGTGCTTCAAAAGTCAGTTCATTCCCCTTGGATGGGTCTTGATGCCACTGCCAGGCCCTACCAACAGATCAAATCTCATAACTGTCACCCACATTCAGAAGGTCTAGTTCAGTCCCACGCAGGTTTTCCTGCTTTTGCCTGCATGTATATCTATCTGTGTACTATGTGCTTACAGTGCCTAGGGAGGCCCTAAGAGAACATGGGATCCCTTGGAACTAGAGTTACAGATCTTTACTAGCTACCATGAGGGTACTAGGAATCCAACTTGGGTTGTCTGAAAGAACAGTCAGTGTCCTTAAATGCCCAGCCATTTTTCTAGCCCTGAATAGTAAAATTACAAAGAAATCAAATTTTGAAGTAAGATCATTGAAATAAAACAAAGCAGAATTTTTGTAGAACATGGTATTTATATATATTTTAACATATACATGTATATATATATTGCAATTATAAAACTATGATGAAAAATTACAGGATGTCAAAGTAGAGGGAGAATATATAAACTTTATAGGTAAATGTCTCCTTATTAATGTCACTTTGTTTAAATATAACTGTAGATTGTCTATAAGCATATGACAATGAAAATTTGAGGCCAAAATTCTTTTCTATAGACATGGGCTCTGTAACTTGAAATAGCATTTTCCTCTTTCTCCCTAGCAGGTCAGGTGCTGACATAGCTGATTAACTCCTTTAGCATTCTTAGTACTTTTTTGTTGGCCTCCGTGGAGACTTGTCTCACATGAGCTGAGAAATGAGCCAAGAATTTGGTAGCATTTGTGTATGCAAAATGTGTGGCTTTCTTTCTCCAGTCTCATTTTAGTTGATTTTTATGCTCCATTTCCAAGAAGTCTGGCAGGAAGCCTTGAGCTCTGACCTCTCAATCCTCAGTCAAATAAGGATGCTTATTTTTGCTCAATACAGTTCTCTGTAGAGATGATGATGAATGCCTTCAGATCAGAGCTGGTTTCACTTGGACCATAGGTACCAACCCACATCCTCTTGAGTCAAAGGACAGGTTCTATGTGGCTTTAAGACATTATTAAGTAAACATTTTCTCATGACTGTGTTAATAATATTATCTATTGCTAAATATGCTAATATTTGCAGGACTACTAATTACATAAGTTTTAAGAATTAACTGGCAATATTAAGTCTATATTAACCAGTTGTAATTTCAGCTGCATTACATCTTGTATATATGGAAGAGAAGTAGTTTATGAGCAGCAAATCAGACAATTTCCCAAAGGTGGCAAGGACAACAGACGGTTAATGCAAATGAGATACTTGTGCAAATGCTGAATAGTATTTTTTGGCATGAATCATTTATTGAAATGACTACAGACCACTCTGTTTCTGTATTTGTTCACCAATATGGATCCCTTGCTTTCCTATAATTCTATATTTTAGAAAGATGGTTGACAGTAGAATACTTCTTCAAAGCACATAACTGTTTAAAATTCTCTAGAAAAGTCTTCATTAATGATCTCATCATTGAATGAACACCTAAATATGGGTAAAAGTATAATTTACAGTAGGGAAAAGAGCTCCTTTGCTAATTCATCATGTCTACCAATGTGTTTTTAACTGACAGAAACACATCTCTGAAGTAAATTCTGTCACCATGATTATCAGCAAACTTCCTGAAGTATCAGTTGTTGGATGATTGCTATTTTCTATGTATTGTGAGACTTCTGTATTAATGTTTGTGACTTCCCCTGAAATTTATGGTTTTCATTATAAAGAAATTGGTATCTTCTCTTCAGGCACAACAGCAATATAAATGAGGTTCTTGAGAGACCTTCAAATAAAGATGGATGTAGTCACTCCATATTAACACAAATAGAAGTAAAAGATTGAGTTGATGGACCTCATAGTATATGGAAGATAAAAGGCAAGTATCTTGTCTAAAGATATTATTCTTCACATTTCATGTAAGAAATATGAAACTTTTTTCTTACACAAAAATGCAATGGAGGAGGTAAATTAATGCTTCATATAACCAGCACTCATTGATGGCATCAATATGATAAGGTGATAGTCTATGTCACAAGACCAATATATCTTAAGGAAATAATAATAATGAAACACACACACACAAAGAGAGATAGAGAGAGAGAGAGAGAGACAGAGACAGAGAGAGACAGAGACAGGGAGACAGAGAGACCATTAGTATATTAAGATTAAAATCAACAAATAAGTATACCAAGCACTGTCTTTTAAATTCTGTTTTAGGTATTGACAGAGTTTGGGCAAAGATGAAACACATCCATGGTAGCTAAAATATCCATTAAAATTTACTTTATATCACAAACTAGTGAAAAGACTTTTCATGAGAGTAATACAAAATTGGGAGAACAAGGAAAGCAAAGTCATATGGAAGGAAATTATCTGGTTTTTACAGCCCTGGCAATACCAGCTCCCCTGAGAAAGGTTATGGGCCATGAAATCTACTGTGTTAAATTTTGTCAACCAAATGTGTTCTATACTTATTGTTCTACGTGCAAGTTAACAGAGAGAACAAATTGTTGGGGCTTTATATGTACCAAGCATGGATTCAGGCTATCTCTCTATCTATCTATCTATCTATCTATCTATCTATCTATCTATACTAATTCTTACTGATAATTCTTTTATTTGGGGTTTTTCTTTCTTTGATATAATGTTCTGAAATTTTAAGGCTAATCACACAATGGAAAATTTGTATTAGTGTTTAGGCTCAGAGTTTTTCATTTCCTTCTTTGTAAGATACATTAGTGTACATTTATCCTATTCATTTTGTAAATTATTAGAAGCATAAACTAAAAGAACACAGAAGATACTCATTCGGAAATTGATTGTCTGGGCCCATGTAGCAGACAGGCTCAGGTCTGCAGTCAGTTTGACTTTCTACTTCTCATATCCCTGCCCAGCATTAAAGAAAGCTGCTCCAGTGTTAAATTTGTGCTGTTCTCAAGTTAAATGGGCATGTCTGTCCAATATGCAGAGATCCTCCATAAAAACTGAACTCAGTATTTACTCTCAATGTTGTAATTATACAAGTTAGTTCTTCGTGAAGATTTAAGAAGTCCATTACTATGCTATGAAAAACTCCAGAGGATTTTGTTTATTTATACCTTATAATAACCATAAAAATGAATAATTTCTAAACTTTAAAAATAGATAAATCGATGTTAGGTAACTCATATGAAGTCCTTGAACTAATATCTGCAGAGCAGAACTCAAAACTCGACTTTTCTCTGTCCTTTAAAATGATACTTCCTCTTGGAAACATACAGTAGAAAACAAACACTGAACAAAAAAAAACAGTCAAACACACAGAAAATCAGGAACTACTTGTAATAACTAGTTGATTATTGACTTCACACAAGCTACAGAGATCATCAGAACAGAAAGATCTTCAACTGAGAAGATTCCTACACAAGATTGGCTATGGTCAAGTCTGAAGTATATTTTCTTGATTGGTGATTGATGTGTGAGGGTCAACTCCACTATGAGTGGAACCTCCTTCAAGTAGATGACCTGGAGTTGTGTAAGAAAGCAGGTTGAGCAAGCCATGAGGAATAAGCTAGTAACACCCCTTCATGCCTTCTGTTTGAGCTATGACATTCAAGTTCCTGCTTAAGTTACTGTCCTACCTTCCCTCAGTGATGAACTTAAACCTGGAACTGCAAGTTGAAATAAACCCTTTCATACCCAGGTTTTTATTGGTCATAGTATTTATCATAGCAATAGAAACAGTAACTAAGACACTATTAATTATTCTATTTCATCTATTGTAATTCTAACATAATGTTTGAGTTAAAAAATTAATTTGCATCTTGCACCTAAGCTCAGGGAACATTGCTGAATAGGAGGTAGAAAGACTGTAAAAGCCAGAGGATCAAATAATTTGTTGTATGGCTATGTCTCCTAGTAAAGCCCGAAGCTACGCCTATAACATCTTACATAACTGACTAAACATGATCTGAACAAGGACAACAACAGACATGGCCAAGTAGGCAGGGGAAACCCACAGGGTCTCAACCCTACACCGAGAACTTTAGGCAAGGAAGGACTGCTCATAGTGGGAGAAATAATCTTCTTCAGTGAAAAGCACATCAACTGGTTAGTCAATACCAAATGGTCAGTCCTGAGAGCAGCAACATTATACTGGCTTAGTATATTCATGAATATATGTATATACATGTACAAATATGCATGCTAAAACATTTAATGAAAAAAGAACAAGGAGAGAAATGACCTGATTATATTATAATATCAAAATAAAGGAAATTATAAAAAATATCAATGTAATGGGATGTCATGTATGTCATTAATTTAAAATACATATCAATAGAAAAATTAAAATTAAAAAAATAATTTAAAATATTTTAATTAAAGTGTCAAAAATATATATTTAATTTTTTGGTTATTTTATTATTCAAAAAGCATTAAAAGTTACATTTTTTGGTTGCAGTAGGGAGGTAATTGTGTACTCAGATACTCAAAAAACATGTTTGCTAGGTTAAGAATTGATGGCAGAAGTCCTTCTGTGTAAATGTTGCTAGATAAAGCACTGTTCGCCATTAGAGAAGTAAAACAGATGGGACTAGGATTCTAGGATAATTCTGGGAAATGTAGTCAAGGGTGGAGAGTCACCATGCGATCTCCTCAGAGGAGAGGATGCATCAGGAAGGTGTCCCAGGAAAGATAAATCCTCATAAACATATATATTAGTAATTATGGGTTAATAATTAAGTCAGAGCTAGCTGATAAGAAACCAAGCCTTCTGCCAACAGCTACATAATTAATATAGTGTCTCGTGTGTTATTTGGGGGCTGAGACAGCTGCAGGACCCAGGCAGCTGGTGGTAAGAATGCATGTTACATATTGTGTCAGGAGTGAGATCATGAATTTCCATGTAGAATGACAAAAGCTTAAAAGGGATTTTAGAAACAAAAGAACAGAGAGAAGCACAACTTCTTGGTAGCAGCAATTTTCTTAGGTCGGCTCTATTTTGCTAGAGACAAGCAGAGACTTGCATGGCCAATGCTGGTGACAAACTTACACATGCCATGTTGGGAAGCCAGTGGCTGTTTCCACTTTAATTTCAGCAGTGCTGTTTAACAGATAAAAGACATGTGGCCAGAAAAACATAAAGACTTACAGTAAAGTCAATTTCAGATGAAATAAAACTTCTAAAATATTTATAATGTGTTTAAAAATATGCATAGGCTTGGAAGAGAAACAGGATAGTGGTAAATGAAATACAGAAGCTGCACTATATTGATATATGCTTTTGATGCCAGCACTTCAGAGGCAGAGGCAGGTGGATTTCCACAGGGAAATGCTGTCTCGAGAAAAAATAAATAAATACAAGTAAAAGAAATAGAGTAGTAATAATGGATAAATAAAAAAGCCATGTAAAGATGGAAAATACACAGTCTGGATACTGTATGCTACTGTGTTTTTCAGTTGTTCAATTGCTTAAGGAAGGAACAACTGCTGAAATATACTTGATTATAAATGCTGCTGAATTAATCCAACTTATATCTTTGGAAAATGCCTTAACTTCAAAATTTAAGTATAAGGATATGTTACTTTGGAAAAGAGATTTTATTTGTGTTTCCACAGAAAATGAAAAGCTGTTGACTCCTTCCAGACGTCTATGGTTTGATGAAGCAAGACCAGTGTCTCAGGCAGCCCAGCATCTGAAACAGCTAGGATGATATAGGTGTACAGACTACAAAGACAAGGACTTAGCCAGGTTTCTGTGATTTGTCATGATCTCCATGGTATGAACAGCATACCCAAACAGCAGGAAGCACATTGGAATGAAAAACGCCCACATTCCCAAATATTGTTTAAATGTTTGTTTTCATTTTACAGGGTTGGTTATGAATGTTAATGATCACAGTCAAGCTATTTCTAAAGGGAAAAAAGGGAATATGATACAGAAATGAATACTTTGTATTGGTATGAATTTTCATTTATTGATAAAAATTTAAGCTCAATTTTGTGATATTCATATTTACCTTCTTGTTTAAATATTGTGTTTATATTGATCTTTTAAAATATAATGCATAATTAAATACAAATTATAGATAGTTATAATAGTCAGAACTTATAGTTAGGTAATTTAGGTTTTCTAGATATACAGTGATTTATTTAAGATAGATATTCTTCAGACATTTCAAAGACCTACAGAATATATGACATTAAAATGGTTTAGAGTTTTTATGATAGTGAGCTACAGCTACTACTGGCACACCAATCATTTTTGAGAGGAAGATGGGCATCGAAGAAACTCATTATCGAGTATGCTTTCAATACTCAATGGACCCAATGGAAAGTGACTGTTGTACATGATGGACAGTCCTAAAGGGTTCCTGTGTCATGGAAGATTCTGCCGGACTTTCTGCAGGGCACAGAAAAAAGACTGACAGACAGCCAATGCAGATGGGAAGTTTAAAATTTCCTACTTTGCTAAAAAGTCTGCCAGATACACTGTGGCCTATGTGCTGAAGATGGATGCCCCAACATTACAGAAGAACTTCGTGTGACTGTCTAGGTAGCAAAATGTCACTGTCAATTTTAGAGCTTATATATAATCCTTCTGTGGTCTTTGATGGAGTTGAAGACAGCCAGGTATAATTATAGTTTTCCTTAGTTATGATAAAAGATAAGCTACATATTAAACTTTAGACTCACAAATAGAGGATAGATGATAAAATACTTCCTTTAAATCTTACTAAATGATAATGGACTAAATATTGTAACTATAGTTCTTACTTGATAACTGTGCTGTTATGTACAATTTGACTATGTTAAAGTTAAAACATGAAACATTATATTAATTATGAAGCTTTGGTTGCTTGATTTCTCTGCTGGCTATGACTTAATTATTAACCCATAATTGCTAACCTAAGTATTTCCTCATGGTCCTCTCTTATCGGAGAAAGGGTCCAGACCTCTTACTCCTTAGGTGTCCTACATTGTGACTGACTGTGCCTCTGGCTGCTGAGACAGCCGTGGGACACAGGCAGATGGCAGGAAGACTACATGTTACAAATAATAGTGTTTATTTTTCCAAGTGATTGAAGGGCAGGGCAAGGGGGGGGTGGGGTGTGAAGAGACTATTTTGTAACACTTGAGAATTATGTAAAGTCTGGTTCCTAACATCCATAACTCAAACTTTATGCAACAGTTATTTTTTTCATTGTCTTGTTTGTTTTGTGCTGAGTATGATGGAAGAAATAAATATTTGTGTCAGAAAAAAATATTAATTCAAGCGTAAAAACAGAAAATCCAGCAACACAGCAGGGTTGACTATCGAGAAATATACCTCAATTGGAGTTAAGAAAACAAACCTTAAAAGAAGAGGAGCACTCTGCTTCAGGACCGTTGCTACAATGATCAATGCTGTGAACTCACATGGAGAAATCCAGTGAAGGGTGCTGGCCCCCCGACAAACTCCTTTTCCATGAAAGCCCCTTTTCCCAGAGTTTTCTGTATTTTGAAAGAAGGGATTTCCCTGGAATGGTGCGGAAGTAAAGGGAAGCAATACACAATAGATCACCACTTCTTTATGGCACAGCATCAAAAGCAAATTTGAACGGCACATTTTTCAGCCTTAATACATTCAAAGGTGGAAAGAGGGTAGCTCCTGTTGCTGTTCTTCAAATGTATACATTAACAGGGTTCTTTTGGTTGTGACCCTAGCCTTTAAAGACTGATGCATGTAGGAGGGCCTGGGCCCTCTCCTAAATGATGTGACAGGACTTTTATGGTCTCCCATGGAGGACCTCACTATCCCTGAGGAGTAGGTAGGGGGTGGGTTGGAGGGTCAGTGGGGAGCATGGGAGGATGGGAGGGCCAGGGAATAGGGGGATTGATATGTTAATAAGAGTAATTCTAAAATAAAAGTATTTAAAATAAAAAATAGCTTTTTTATTTGAAAACTATGTTATTGTTCTCTGAAATTGAAAAGAAAAACCGTGAAACTTGGTATTTCAAATGACTAAAAATAATAAGCCTTCTTTTGCCAAATGACAAAGGTCATATTTATGACGCAAACCTTAAAATTACTTGCAATTTAGACAAAGGGAAGGGTCACTGTATTCAGGAGTTCACTTTAATTCATGTGAAAATATAAACTAATGTGTTGGGTAGTCCTCCATAATCTCCTAAATTTGGTAATGCAGGCTTTAATAGACAAACTGTTGGAGCTTTGGCTGAAGATATGTCTTATGTTATTTTTATATATTTAAACGTTTTCTATCAAAAGTAAATTTAAAATTTTATCTAAATGCTGTATATAAGGATAAAGTTATCCTTTATTTATGAAGCTACTGTTTTCCTTTAAAAAATCTCAATAGACATAAGTTCTATATGTATTTGTTTATTATACTACGTATTTGGTATCAACTTGTACTTATTTTTGACAACTATTTAAGTTCCAAAGTCCTTTAAAAACTGTGCTTTTTTCTTATTTTTGAGTTCTTTGTATATTATAGACCTTTATCTCTATCAGATGTATAGCTGACAAATATTTCTGCTCATCATGTGGCTGTCACTTTACTCAACTGACAGTTTCATTTAATGTACAACAACTTTTTAAAATATCTTTAATTCTTTAAAATCTCTCTCTCTCTCTCCCTCCCTTCCCCTTACCCACCCTGTGTGTATGTCTGTGTCTGTGTCTGTGCAGCTACAAGTGCAGGTGCTAGAGCAGTTGAGAAGGACTCAGATCCTCTGAGGTGGAGTTAGGCATAGTTGTGAACATCCTGATGTGAATGATGGGAAGTGAGCAAGGGTCCTCCAGAAGAGAAGCATAGATTAGTTACTGTTGAGCCACATCTCTAACTTTCTCTTCAGAAGGTTCTTGTTTCGTGGGATCCCTTTTGTTAATTGGTTGACTTATGTCCTGTGCCACTGGGTCCCATTCAGAAAATCATGTATGTGCCTGTAAGTTGAATAATCACAGTACTATTTGCTCTAGCATGTTCTGAGAGTCTTTCTAATGGATGCTTTCCTTCAGAAATTCCTTACCTATGTCCTGAACTTGAAATGAACTCTTTCTTCTAGAAGTTTAAATGTTTCATGAATTCTGTTGAGGTCCTTGAACCAGTTAGAACTGAGTTTTGCTCAGGGTGAGAGATAAGTATCTAGTTTCATGTTTCTGCACTTTAAAATCCAGGTTTCCCAATATTTGTTAAAGATGCTATGCTGTCTTCTTTTCTCCAATATGTAATTTGACATCTTTGTAAAAAATTAAGTAGCTGTTCTTGGGTGATAGATATACATATATTGTATATATGAATGGAGCAAGTAAATACCATCCTGAGAGAGGTAACACAGACTCAGAAAGACAAACAGGGTATGTATGTACTCATAAGTAGATACTAAATGTAAACCAAAGGATAACGAAACTACAATTCAAAACTCCATAGAAGCAAGGTATCAAGGAGGACCCTAAGAGGGACACATAGATCAGCCTGAGAAGGGACATTAGATGAGATATATACAGGGGATGTAAAGAGGAGAGGAGGTGGGATGAGAATAGAGGGAATGATTTGGACTAGGCAGGGATGGAGCAATGAAAGTGATATCTCAGGTCACTTATGTAAACTATCATATCATCTCTAAATAGTGAAAGCTTGACTTCTTCTTTTCCTATTTGTATCCCCTTGATCTCCTTTTGTTGTTTTATTGCTCTAGCTAGAACTTAAAGTACAATATTGAAGAGATATGGAGAGAGTGGACAGCCTTGTCTTGCTCCTGATTTTAGAAGAATTGCGTTGAGTTTCTCTCCATTAGTTTGATGTTGGCTGTTGGTTTACGGTATATTGCTTTTATTATGTTCAGGTATGTTCTTGTTATCCCTGATCTCTCTAGGACCATTTTCGCGAAAGTGTGCTGGATTTTGTCAAAGGCTTTTTCAGGATCTAGTGAGATGATCATGTGGTTTTTCTTTGAAGTTTGTTTATATGGTGGATTACATTGATAGATTTTAATGTTGAACCATCCCTGCATTCCTGGGATGAAGCCTACTTGATCATGGTGGATGATTTTTCTGATGTGTTCTTGAATCTGGTTTGCTAGTATTATATTGAATATTTTTGCATCAATGTTCATGAGGGAAATTGGTCTATAGTTCTCTTTCTTAGTTGTGTCTTTGTGTGGCTTGGGTATCAAGGTAATTGTAGCCTCGTAAAAAGATTTTTGCAGTGAACCTGCTGCTTCTAATGTGTGGAATACTTTGAGGAGTATTGGAATTATCTCTTCTTAGAATTTATGGTAGAATTCTGCACTGAAGCCATCTGGGCCTTGGCTTTTATTTTTAGTTGGGAGACTTTTGATGACTGCTTCTATTTCATTAGGGGTTATAGGTCTGTTTAGATTGTTTATCTGTTCTTGATTTAGTTTTGGCAAGTGATATCCATCTAGGAAATTGTCCATTTCCTTTAAATTTTCGAATTTTGTGGAGTACAGGTTTTTAAAGTATGACCTGATGATTCTCTGAATTTCCTCAGAGTCTGTTGTTATGTCCCCCCTTTTCGTTTCTGATTTTGTTAATTTGCATGTTCAAAATCTGCTGTTTGGTAAATTTGGACAAAGATTTGTCTATCTTGTTGATTTTCTCAAAGAACCAACTGTCTGTTGCATTGATTCTTTGTACTGTTTTCCTAGTTTCTACTTTATTGATTTCAGCCCTCAATTTGATTATTTCCTGGCGTCTACTCCTTCTGGAGGAGTTTGCTTCTTTGTGTTCTAGAGCTTTAAGCTGTGCTGCTAATTCTCTAGTATAACTATTCTTCAGTTTCTTCATGTGAGCACTTGGTGCTATGAACTTCCCCTGTAGCACTGCTTTCAAAGTGTCCCATAGGTTTGGGTATGTTGTGTCTTCATTCTCATTGGATTCTAGGAAGTCTTTAATTTCTTTTTTATTTCTTCTTTGACCCAGGAATGGTGCAGTTGTGCATTATTCAATTTCCATGAGTTTGTAGGGTTTCTGCAATGTGTGTTGTTGTTGAATTCTAATTTTAACGCATGGTGGTCTGATAAGACGCATGGAGTTATTCCAAAATTTTTGTAACTGCCAAAATGTGGTCGACATTTGAGAAAGTTCCATATGGTGGTAAGAAGAAGGTATATTCTTTTAAATGGGGATGAGATGTTCCATAGATGTCTGTTAATTACAGTTGTGTCATTACTTCTATTTGACCCTTTGCTTCTTTGTTGAGTTTCTGTCAAGTATTCCTGTCTAGTGGTGACAGTGGGGTGTTGAAATCTCCCACTATAAGTGTGTGGGGCTTTATATGTGATTTACATTTTAGTAATGTTTCGTTTACGAAAGTGGATGCCTTTGTATTTGGGGAATAGATGTTTAGGATAGAAACTTCATCTTGGTGGATTTTGCCTGTGATGTGTATGTAATGACCTCCTTCATCTCTTTTGATTGATTTTATTTTAAAGTATAATTTGTTAGATATTAAGATTGCTACCCCTGCTTGTTTCTTGGGTCCATTTGATTGGAAAATCTTTTCCCCACATTTAACTCTCAGGTAATGTCTGTCTTTGAGGGTGAGATGTATTTCTTGTATGCAGCAGAAGGATGAGTTCTGTCTTCAAATCCATTATGTTAGCCTGTGTCTTTTATGGGTGATTTAAGGCCATTAATATTGAGGGACATTAGTGACCACTGTTTTTTCATTCTTCTTTGATTTGGAATGGTTGGTGGTGGCAGAATTAGGTGTGGAATTCCACCACTTTGTTCTTTTGGCTGTTGGTAAAGTGGGATTATCTAATGCCTATGTTTTTCTGGTTGTAGTTAACTTCGTTGCATTGGAGTTTTTGTTCCAAATCTTTCTGTAGGGCTGGTTACTGGGTACATATTGCTTGAATCGAGTTTTGTCATGGAATATCTGTTTTCTCCATCTATAGTGATTGAGAGCTTTACCAGGTATAGTAGTCTGGGCTAGCATCCATGGTCTCTTAGTTTTGGTAGAATATCTATCCAGGATCTTCTGGCTTTCAGGTTTCCATGGAGAAGTCAGGTGTAATTCTGATAGGTTTGCCAACCTTTT